>NC_083401.1:95719569-96344569 GCF_020745735.1 Hemiscyllium ocellatum
TGTTATGTTTCTATCCCTTTTTTAAATAAGGTGCCAAATTGGCAGTTTCCAATCCACTGGGATTTTTCCAGAACCTGAGGGTTCTTGGAAGATAAATGACAAAAATTCTATTTGCTTTGCTATTGTATTACTGCACTAAAGTTAACTTTTTGTCCAGTAATAAAGATTTCAACATATTACTGTCATGTGTCTCTTCATGGGCCTAAGTTTATAATTGTTGACATGCCTCATCTAAAATCAGGTCGATGTATGTTCAATCTCAAACATGTCTTTATACCTTTTAACAAGTACTTGTATTACAGACAGAACAAAGAAAAATACATTTGCACTCTCTATGTTGTCTCAACCCCTCCACTGGGACTAAATTGCCAGATTACTATCCAACATCTAACACTGGATAAGCAGAACTTTCCTCCAATTAAATATTGGGAAATAGAAGTCATGGGGCTGAATTTGACCATTTGTTTGGCAAAGTATATTATCAACTGATTTTCATGGCACCCGCCCCGGCATGGCCATGTAACTTCTCCCTACAATTTTCTGCTCTTCATCTCATTAAATGTGCGACTAGCCTCAATGGCATAGAACATAGAAAGATACAGCGCAGTACAGGCCCTTCGGCCCTCGATGTTGCACCGACCGAATCCTACCTAACCTACACTAGCCCAATAACTTCCAAATGCCTATCCAATGCCCGCTTAAATGACCATAAAGAAGGAGAGTTCACCACTGCTACTGGCAGGGCATTCCATGAACTCACAACCCGCTGTGTAAAGAATCTACCCCTAACATCTGTCCTATACCTACCACCCCTTAATTTAAAGCTGTGTCCCCTAGTAACACCTGACTCCATTAGCGGTAAAAGGTTCTCAGTGTCGACCCTATCTAAACCCCTAATCATCTTATACACCTCTATCAAATCTCCCCTAAACCTTCTCTTCTCCAATGAGAACAGCCCCAAGTGCCTCAGCCTTTCCTCATAAGATTTTCCTACCATTCCAGGCAACATCCTGGTAAACCTCCTCTGCACTCGTTCCAATGCCTCCACATCCTTCCTATAGTATGGCGACCAAAACTGCACACAATACTCCAGATGAGGCCGCACCAGAGTCTTATACAGTTGCAACATGACCTCAGGATTCCGGAACTCAATTCCTCTACCAATAAAGCCCAGTACACCATATGCCTTCCTCACAGCACTATTTACCTGGGTGGCAACTTTCAGAGATCTGTGTACATGGACACCAAGATCCCTCTGCTCATCCACACTACCAAGTAGCCTACCATTAGCCCAGTAATCCATCCTCTTGTTACTCCTACCAAAGTGAATGACTTCACACTTAGCTACATTGAATTCCATTTGCCACCTTTCTGCCCAGCTCTGCAACTTATCTATACCCCGCTGTAACCTACCACTTCCTTCCTCACTATCCACAACTCCACCGACTTTTGTGTCATCCGCAAACTTGCTTACCCAGCTTTCAAGCCCTTCCTCTAGATCATTTATAAAGATAACAAAAAGCAATGGTCCCAAAACAGATCCTTGTGGTACACCGCTAGTAACTGCACTCCAAGATGAACATAGTCCATCAACTACTACCCTCTGTCTCCTTCCAGCCAGCCAATTCCTAATCCAAACCTCTAATGTATCCTCAATGCCATACATCCGTAGTTTTAGCATTAGCCTACCATGGGGAACCTTATCGAACGCCTTACTAAAATCCATATACACAACATCTACTGCTTTACCCTCATCCACTTCCTTGGTCACCTTCTCAAAGAACTCAATAAGGTTTGTGAGGCACGACCTGCCCTTCACAAAACCATGCTGGCTATCCTTGATCACGTTATTCCTATCCAGATGTTCATAAATCTTATCCCTTACCATTCTCTCTAAGACTTTGCCCACCACTGAAGTCAGACTCACTGGCCTATAGTTACTAGGGCTATCCCTACTCCCTTTCTTGAACAAGGGGACCACATTCGCTATCCTCCAGGCCTCTGGTACTATTCCCGTTGACAATGACGACATAAAAATCCAGGCCAATGACTCTGCTATCTCCTCCCTAGCTTCCCATAGG
Organism: Hemiscyllium ocellatum; assembly: GCF_020745735.1. Classification (NCBI taxonomy): domain Eukaryota; kingdom Metazoa; phylum Chordata; class Chondrichthyes; order Orectolobiformes; family Hemiscylliidae; genus Hemiscyllium; species Hemiscyllium ocellatum. The sequence continues at coordinate 95,721,651 of NC_083401.1, forward strand.
ATCCTAGGGTAAATGCCATCAGGCCCAGGAGACTTATCTATTTTCATCCTCTCCAATATTCCCAGAACCTCTTCCCTGCATATTTCCAGGCCATCCATTCTAATCATTTGTGACTCCATATTCACATCAGCAACAGTGTCCTGTCTCACAGAATTGCATGGCAGGAGAGGCAGAAATTCTCACACCAGCTGGGACTTTATAATGTAGACATTGCTGTGTATGTATAACCACTGTTCCACAGCACTTCAGACACTGCAAACCAGGAAGTGCTGTTAACAGTGTGGTCCTACATCATTATCCTCCAGCACATGGCGCAGAAAGGCACGTTAGCTCCTTTGTTTGATGACAGGGATCTGGGGGTGCTGTAGATGGGGTCGTGGAGAAGATGCCAATGTTGTTTCCTGCTGATTGGCAAAGGAGGCCATGCCATCAGAACCAGCCAGCCTGGACCATGGTATCGACGAAGGTCAGTACAATGTCCTGAGTGAAATACAATGCTCAGCAGAGCAGGAAGAAGATTAGTGATCTTCAGTGTTCCATGAGGGTAGTGCCACTATCTTCTCTCTGCTACATTATACTTACAAGTTCACCACTCACACTAACACTGCCACTGTATGTGTTTCTCACCAAAGCTGATGGACTACAACTCTCAACTCAACAGCTCTCCACTATCTTATCCTCCAAAACAACAAAACTACTTTTCTTGCTTTCTCCGCTTCCTAATCATTCTCTGCCGACAGCTCTTCAACTCTTCTTCTCCATTATTCCTAATGCCTTTCCATCCACTTCCATTATACTTACTCCCTCGCTTTGTTACAGTACAGGAATATTTTGCCCACCCTCAGACAGATCACTCCACAGCATGTCTCTGACAGACATATCTATAATCTCCATACTGGTTGCACTTTATCTGAAAGACTGCCTGTGGTCCAATTCCTGGACTATAAAGATTTTGATCCTCAGACTCTGGGAGGACCAAGCACCTGACTGACCACGACCAACTATCTGGAGTGGAATCTGATGAGCCCATAGTCTGACAGTAGCAGTGCCCATTGGCTCACTATAATCCATTTTGACCCCACTAAGGACTGATGCCCTTTGACTTTCAGACATGGCCGTTTGCTTGAAGCATATGTCATGTGTTTGCTAATTTTCCTGCTGACACGTACTGCAGTTGTGACCTTGACATAACATGGTGCTGTCGAGCAACACATTCATCCCCTTGACTATAGGTGCTCCAAACCATGAAAAGCTGTTTGCCTTTTCATTTGCACCAAAAAGTAACATGAATCACAGAGGTTGGAAATCTCTAAGTAAGAGCATAGTGAGTGAGTACTGGAAAACCAAGCTAAGAGACAAAAGATGCATCTTGTGTCAATGTATAAGATGCATGTGCATCCCTTTGTGCTAAGTAACTTGGCAGAAACACACAAGGTGTAGGTGTCCCTAAGCTCCAAAGTAAAATACTAAAGGCTGAAGTGGTGCATGAGTTGGTCCAAGAGGAAGCCTGAATATACAATGAAGGTGAGGGATCATTGATGCTGACTTGTTTGAATGAAGACTGGAGGAAAATGTGTGCATGGATCACCAGGGATGTTGTGGTGAAGACAGAGTGATCTGGAGGTTCAGAGCAGGAATCAACAAGCCATTGCCACTTGGTAAGGGCTCTGACGTCCACATCAGAATATGGTGCTGCCTAATTTCTCAGGGAAGGAGAGGAGAATTGGAAGCTGCATAGAAATAAGGTGAGGTAGGCCACTAATGAAATGCAAATGCATGGAAATAAACTAATTATTGTTCATAGATTTCAAATGTGCTGTTCAATCGCTAAAGAGAAAGCCAAAAATCTTTTTCCTCAATATTCAGATTCTGATTTTTTACTTTTCATTTTGGCCTTCTTTTCTCACATTCCATAGCATTGCCGATACTGTTCAAAGGAATGGTAAAATTCCCCCCAATGATTTTGGGTGCTGTTATAAACCATGCTCACTTGCATTCCTCCATGTGGCAAATGACTGAAACTGATTATTCACAATCTGGGCATCCTATTTGACCAGGTGACAATTTTTAACTACATAGCTGCTTCATCACTGAGAGAGACTATTTCCATCTTTATAATTTCGCCCATACCTCACCTTACCTGCCCTTGAAACTCTCGCCCATGTTTTTATTACTCTAACATATGCTGGTTAGCTTCTGATTTTCTAGGAGAAAGTGAGGACTGCAGATACTGGAGATCAGAGTCAAAAAGTGTAGCATTGGAAAAGCGCAGCAGATTCAGGCAGCATCGAAGAACAGGAGAGTTGACATTTCGGGCATAAGCCCTTCATCTGATTTTCCATCTTTTGTAAAATTTAGGTACCTAAAACTTTGTGGCCTGTGCCTGATATTGCATCAAATGTTGCTCACATCTCACTCCTGTGCTCACTTACTCCTTCTAAATTTTCTCTTCAACCAGCTGTCCAGAGGATAGGGTGAATGTGAAACAAATGTAACAGTCCTTTTTTTCACAAATGCATTGTCTTTTTCGAAGACATGCTTAATGATAACATCAAGTTAAAACAAACTTAGATTTTAGTGTTGAGGGAAAAAAAATTAAAAAAAAAGATTTTTCCCTTGTGATCCAAAACCCTATAACCCACTGAAACATCTGCATTCTAATTCCAGAGTCTTGAGCCCCCCCATTTGCATCGTAACACTATAACCATCTGAGTGTTCAATTGTCTGGGCCAAAACATTGAAGTTTCTTCCCTGAAAATATATCCTTTTTATTATGTTCTCTCCCTTTATAATGCTCCCTCAGATAAGGAGACCAAACATTTGGTCATCTACATTATTATCTCCTTCAGTAACTTGACATCATGTTCTGTTTTGAAAGACCTTAGTGAAGTGCCGTGGAACTTTACATTGTGTCAAAGGTCTTATATAAATACAAGTTGTTGCAGGCAAATAGAATGGAACATAAAAATAAGAAGGTTTTATGACAGTTGTTCAGGTCTTTGATGAGAATATGCATAGTTTTAGCCTCTTTATTTAAGAAAGGATATAATTGTATCAGAAGCAGTTCAGAGAAATTCATGTGACTAATTCCGTGGATGAGGGAATTATCCTATAATGAAAGGTTGGACAAGTTGAGCCTATGTCCATTGGGGTTTAGAAGAATTAGAGCTGATCGCAATGAAACTTCAGGGGACTTTGCAGGGAGATGCTGAAAGGATGTTTCCTCTGGTGAGAAAGACTAGAATAAGGAGGCAAGACTAATAAATAAGGGGTATCCTATTAGCAGAAATCCTTTTCTTTCAGAGGATCATGAATATTTGGAAATCTCTTCCCTTTAGAGTAGTAGAGATGAGATCATTGAATGTTTTTAAGGCAGAGATAAATAGATTGTTGACTAATAAAGGCTTCAAAGAATATCAGGGGTCTGTTCTTTAGCAGTCGCTCAGGGTGAAAGATGACTCATTTCTAATTGAGGGAAAGGTGGGTTCCTTGGTGGCTGAACAGTCCAATCCTGGAGCCACAGACTCTGTCACGGGAAAGGCAGGTAGTGTTTGATGAAGGTGGAATATTCTGGATTCTGTGCGCTCTTTCTGCTGTTTGCACTTGGCCTGCACGTGCTCCACTCAGTGATGCTCCAAGTGGTTGGTGCCTTCACGGATGCTTCTTCTCCAGTTTGTGGGTCCCAAGACAAATGATTCACATGAGTTAGTGGGGATGTTGCATTTGTTTAGTGAGGCTTTCAGAGTATCCATGTATTGTTTCCCCTGCTCTCCTAGTGATGGCTAACCATTGCAGAGATCAGAGGAGAGGATTTGTTTAGGGAGTCTTATGACTGGCATGCAGACAATGTGCATCCTCCCTTCCCCATTGTTGTTGATCATGTGTGGGTAGTGCCTGAATAATGGAGATACTGGTCTGGGAGAGGGCAATCACATTGGTACATCTTTCCTGCTGGTGGATTTACAGGATTTTGTGAAGGCAGCACAGGTCATTAGTTTCCAGGGATTTGATATATCTACTTTACATGGTCCATGTTTCAGATGTATGCAGGAGCATCGGGACCACTTGTAGATCATGAGCTTGGTGCTGGATTGGGGGTTTTGGACTTCGAACAGTCTGTCTCTCTGATGTTCCAAGTCTGCGCAAGTGCATTAGACTGGATATTAAATTTCATTGTCATTGTCTGCAGAAAACTGAGAGGAAGCTCTTGAGATATGAGAAATGATCCATGTTGTCCAGCAGCATGGATTTTGGTTGTCAGAGGGTACTGTTGTGTAGCAGGAGTGGGCTAATACAGAAGCTTTGTTTTCCAGGTCCTGCGTGTACAGACTAAACAAGTAGAGACTAAACTATAAGCTATCATTGACAAAATCATCAGTGTGTATGAGAGAATGAGTCTCAGACTAAACATACCGGAGGGTAGGCAGTTAAGGAAAGTTGAAGCACCAATCTGCTTGACTATGATCTTATCAAATGATGGCGCAGGCTCAAGAGGCTGTTAATTTATATGTTTGTGTGCTGCTATTGTGGTAGCAGTAATACTGGTAGTTAGATACTGTAGGAGCAGCTCTGCATGTTGAAATAATAGAACTTTACTCAATACCTCATTACAAGATGATTACAAGGACAAACTAAAATATTTTTTACAAAAAACACTGATCTACTTTTTGCCCTGACACTGAAATCAATCTTTATTTAATTTGTTTTCTTTATTGAATGACCCTAGAAATACATCAAGATACACATTTGCTTCATATTCATTCTATCCAGCCATTTGAAGAAAACATTGTTAGTGAGGACAAAGACTTGCTCTTTTCCTGCATATTTCCTCCCATTGTTTCAGTTTGCTTAGATTGACGTGAGGTGAATTGGTGTGTCCATGATTTGAAATGCTCTGTACTTGAGTGGGAGTTTTGTTCAGGTTAGAGTTCACAGAGGGTGCTTCAGATGTTGTGACATGATCAAATGCATCATGCAAATTTCACACTACTGCAAGGAGGATCTTGCTGTGTCATTGTAGACATTCTAAAGAATTGACCTTCTCCAGATGTTGACTGTGGAGAGGAGACTATAGCTATGTGGTGTAGGTGGATGGTTTGTTTTGCATCAGCAACTACAGAAGTTACAGCCACAGAGCCACACATGCTTACATAGCAAAGGATGGGCTGACACTTGGCACAAGATAATATAACCCCTTTTTGGTCACAGCTAAAGACTTGACAAAGGCAACAACTATATAAATTTGTATATTATTCACGTTTCAATTAAAAATTGGATTAAGAGATAGATAGAGAATAACCTAAAGACTACTCCTTTACACCATGCAAAGCTGCTTATGGATTGCAAAGCTGCTTCTTCCACTCCTTTCCACAAAGACCTATCCAAATGTTAAATATGCTTTTACGTGAAGAATTTCTTGACTGCATAAGAAGGCACATCAGTTTTGCAGATGGGAAGAGGAAGTTACAGAGACGTAACCAGATTAAATGAGTTGCAAAACCATGGCAGATACAGCTTCATGTGAAAACCTTTGAAATGTACAGCCTTGTGGGTAGTGGGTAGTGTGTAGTGTGTAGTGGTCCCGCCTCCCAGACAGAAACTCTGGATTCAAGTTCCAGGACCTGATGGTTAAGAAGATAAGTTCATAATGCAGCTAAAAAGGTTGTGTGGTACTCTGTAAATCCTTCCAATCTACACCAGTTGACAGGCAATAAGAGTGGGAAGATATCTGTACAACCATGTAATGAAAATTGTAACCTTGGATACAACTATTCATTGCCCTGGACCATGATGTGTATGTGGCCACAGTGACTTAGATTTCTTGTGTGGCCAGCAGATGGGTGCTGAATTAAACAGTATTAGAACTGATTCCTGTTTTCGTTATGGTTTATATAGGACCTGCCTCCTTGCCTTGTGGAGATTAAGGTATTGTAGGTCAGACCTGCCTTAAGGCAAATAACTGACGAAGAATTTTGAAGTCATTCACTTTGAATTCAAGAAGGAGAAATTGAAGTATTTTCTTAAAGGGAAGAGAGTATGATTTCTGGAGAAATAAAGGGATTGTTGGTTTCCATTTTTTAAACAATCACAAAAGGTTTGTGCATGCAGCGAAAAGTAATCAAAAAGGTGAAGAAAATGGAGTTTTTTTGTTTCAAGGAAAGGGTAAGTCAAAAATGTAGCAATGTTGCTTCATTTGTACACAGCCTCATCTGGAGAACTGCCTTCATTTCTCATGAAGATTTATTGAGCTTGGAGAGCAGTCAACACAACTTCAACAGAATGTTGCCATGGTTTAAAAGGTTAAGTCATGAATACAACTTGAATAAACAAGGCACCATCCTTCTCCAGTACTCCTTTGTTGCCTAACTAAGTAAGACTGTTCTTGCCTGGTTCTACTGTTACCTATCGAATGTCAGTTGTATAATCTTCCAAAAGCCTAGCCAGTGATGCCCTCATCCCATGAATGAATACATTTTAAAAAAGCTTATCTTCTCACCTCACATGATTAGATAGGAGTTTCCGAAGGAGACAGCTTCAGCCCTTTCCTATTTCAATTTTGCATACTACATGTTAAAAATAAAAACACAATATCAGATCCTATATGTACATTGACAGCACCGAGATTTTTCTTGCCACCATCATCACATCTGATCCCAACACTGCTTCCATTTGGCCGACAAACTTCGTTCAATGTAATATTGAGAAAAACATTGTTTGGTCTTCAGTTCTAAAAATTAGCAGTAATTCCAACTCTCTCCTTGATTATACTCTTAATTTCAATACTGGCATCTGATTTGATGCTGAAATGGTCTTCTGATCCCACTTTCTCTCCATTAAATAAAATCATCAATTTCCACCTCTGCATTATTGGCTATCTCCATCTATGCTTCACTCCATCTGCCACTGAAGTCTTGTTTCAAAGACTTATTACTTCTAAATATGACTATTCCAATCTTCTCTGAATGACCATCTATCTTCTATCCCCCATAGGGTTTAGCTCATCCAAAACCTTCCAGCCCGATTGTCAAGGTGCACTAAATCCGTGACCTGCATTGGTTCCAGTCTGCTAACATCTCAATTGCAACATTTTCAACTTTTTTTTTCAAATAACATTGTGATCTCACACATTTTGCTTGAAACCTCCTTCAGCCCTACCAGGAATCTTCCAAGAATTGTGTGTTCCTCCAATTCTAGCATCTTATATATTGCAATAACTTCATCTGCATTGGCAGCCGTATCATCAGTTATCACAAACTTTGGAAGTTGCTCCTTAAAATGCTCAGCTTCTCCACTTCTGTGACCTCCTTTAAGACTTGATTTAAAATCTACCTCTTTGATCTTTGTCTTGATGTCAATTTTGTTTGAATGTATTCCTGTGTAGGATCTTGAAGAAGCTTATTAATTAAAGATGCCCCAAAAATGCAAATTGCCCTACTCATTGAATTTAAGTAGTAGAGGAGTAACTTAATCAGGATGTATAAACTGATAAGGGAATTCAACAGAACAATTAAAGAGTAATTATTTTCTCTTGTGGGATGATTCAGAACAAGGGTGCATATTCTGAATATCAGAGCTGGGTGCTCTAGCAGTGAAAGCAAGAAATACTTTGTCACACAAAGGCACTGGGCTCTTGAATCTTCTCTCTCAAAAAGAAGGGGATATTGAGTCAGTTTAAAAATTCCATTTAATAAATTTTCATTTGGGTAAACAGTGTAGGGATATGGAATAGAGCTAGGCAAATGAAGTATATGGTAGAAAGTGAGGACTGTGGATGCTGGAGATAGAGTTGAGAGTGTGGTGCTGGAAAAGCACAGCAGGTCAGACAGCATCTGAGGAGCAGGAGAATTGATATTTCGGGCATAAGCCCTTCATTAGAAATAAAGTATATGTGCACATCAGCTATCAATTGAAAACAGAATGGAGTAAGATGATTAATTTAGGTTCCTCTGTTACAGGCATCTGTCTTAAATTCCCTATTTTGTTCTTGGGCTGCAGAAACGTAATTTGATCACAAACTGAGACCTGCTGTTCTGACATATCCCTCACACAGGCATAATTATCAAATTCAGATTAGAGTGGTGCTAGAAAGGCACAGCAGGTCAGGCAGCATCCGAGGAGCAGGACAATCAACGTTACAGGCAAAAGCCATTCATCAGGAATCAAGAATCAGGAATCAACTTTAGTTCAATGAAGAATGCAGGTGGGCAACTCAGCAACAGCACCAGGCTAAAGGAGCAAGCCAGTAGAACTATCAACAAGGTATAAGTCAGTATGATGAAATACTGTATACTTGTGCAGTTGGGTGCAATTCTACCAACCCTCATGATGCTCAATACCATCCAGGACAACAGAATCTGCTTGAGTGACATCCCAACCACTATCTTCAGCATTCATTTTTTGCAATTGATGAATAATGGCAGTAGTTTTGATTTCCATCTAAAACAGCATGATAGTTATACACCAAGGCTCCTTAGACTGGACTTTGTAAACACATGGTGACCACTACCATCTAGCAAGATAAGGGCAGCATATACATGGAACACTACCACTTGCGAGTTCCCTTCCAAGCGACCCAGCATCCTGACTTCAAAATATATCATCATTCCTTCATTGTCACTGGGTCAAAATCTGGTAATTTCTTTCCTAACCACACCATGGTCGTCCCAAACTCTAAGCTGATTCAAGAAGGTAACTCACCATCAGCTTCTCCAGAGCAGAGAGAGTTTTGCAATAAATGCTGCCCTAGGCAGTGATATCACAATACCTGTAAATGGAAAAATAAATATTGTAGTGGTTTAACCTAAGAATGTTTTTGTGTACTTTTTTTAGCCATAAGTTATCTAATTGCCCTTTGTGAGGTACTATCTTTCATGCCTTTTAGGAGGCTGTTAAACACATTTTACTTTCTAATCCATTCTCATAACTCAAGACTCCAAATATTATCCTAGTAATTGTCTCAGAATCCATTCTAGCACTTTAATATTAGTGATCAATGCCAGATGCAGTACTCTTGGCTTGGGCTGACCTATATAGTGAAAGGTGACAGTCTGAAACTATTAAAGAGGATTCCATGAAGGTTGGAATTTATTTCTGAGGTTGGGAGATGCATTCCTTTTCTTTTTGGACCCAGAATAATAACAAATGAAGAACAATTTAACCCCAAAACTCCAGCTATGTCCTTAGGAGTTCCAATAAGGGCATTTGGTTCTGGTTTCCAATAGGCAAAGTATACATTATACCCCAAGACTGCAATCAGCATCTGATATCTATTTTAGGACCTTGTTGTACATTTTAAATTAATCTGCCATCAGAAACAGAAGTCCGCTCTGAATATCCATCTGAAGACTTCACCAAAATGATGGCAAATGAAACATCAGCTTAAATGGAACTCTAAATGACTCACTGCTATGTTTAGGAGACTGCACCCCTGCTTGTCTCAGGCAGAGAAGTTAAAATTGGCCCCGCAATGTTCACTCTTCCCAGAGTTGAGCATAAGGTTGTGTGTGACTAATCCATGTGAAGTGAATGTTCCCACCTGCCTGGTAAGCTAAATTACTGTCTACTGAAGGGAGTACCTTGCTGTATCAATTTAGGTCAAACGCTCTCAAAAATACATCATGAATCAATTTGCCATTGCTAAGTTTTCCCCGGTGACAAAATCTAAAATTGTGAGGCATAAACTGGGTACAGGATGGTTCAGTCGTGAGGAGTTAAGGTGAAGGGTGAACAGCTCATCTGGTGGTGTTGATAAATATTGTTGTTCGGGAATGTATGTATGTTCTTCAAGCTCCTGATCCTTTTTTCATTCATATAAGCAACTGAAAAAGGCCAGCCTTTGTTGCCCTTGACCAGATGATGGGGTGTAGGTACTTCCATAAAGCTGTTCTGTTGGACTTTCTAGGATTTGGTCCACAGCCCCTTCAATGAAACAATGTCAGTATATTTCCCAATCAGGATGCAGCATAACTTGGATGCGAGCTTCTCAGTGGTTGTGTGTCCATGTGTTAGCAAACCTTGTTAAGAGACAGAAGTCCCGTGTTTATTTAGGGGATAGTTTGAAGAAACCTTGGTGAGTTTCTGCAATGCCTTTGGTAAATGGAATGCACCACAGCCGCTGGTGAAAGAGGGAATGGATGATTATAGTTTTGGATTAGATGCAAAAGGACTGTTTTTCTCTGAGGTGGTGCCAATCTTCCTAAGTACCATTAAAGTCATATTCCACTGACAAATCAAGGGAATTTCTTCATTCTCCTGGCTATTATAATTTTTTGGAGAGGGGGTTCACACATGCAGAACACAACTTTTGATTTGTTATTGCAGCCACAGTATTTATGTGGCTGGTCAGAGATGCATACCAGGATGTTGATGGGGGTATTCAGCAATGAAACTGTATTAATGTCAAAGGCAAGTTGCCAGACTTTCTCCTTTTGGAAATGGTTGCTGCCTGGCACTTGAATATTATTTGCAAGTTATCGACCTAAGTTTGACTTGTGTCCAAATTTTTCTGCATGCAAGTATGGACTGTTTTTTGAGCTGAGGTGTTCCGATTGACCTGACCATTGTACAATTATCAGCAGCACCACCATGTGGAAATCCTGCACTGATGTCCTGGAGCTGAGACAATTGGCCTTCGACAATCACAAATTCAACTCTTTTCTTCATGTTTGGACTAGGGTTTTAATCAGATCTTCAGTACTACAGCCAGGATGTTGCCTATCAACTTTGCTCTAACTAGTGCACTTCTGGATATCACATTGAGTGGATCAAATCAGCTGGAAACTGGTTCCTGTGAGAGTTGGGCTCTCAGTATGTAAGATAGTAGCATAGTGGTAACATCACTAGGCTAGTAATCGAACAACCCAGGCTAAATCTCTGGGGGCTTGCGAACAAATCACACTTCAGCACCTGGTGGAATGAAAAGGCAATTGTAAAAACAAAAATCTGAATTGAAACATAGTGTTAGTAATGATTGCAGTTAAAAACCCCTCTCATTCCCTAGTATGCTTTAGGAAAATGAATCTGCTGTCTTTACCTGGTCTACAGTCTCAGTAATACAATTGGCTCTTAATTGTCTTCTGAAACAGCCTAGTTAGTTACTCAGTTCAAGTGGACACCCATTTCCCATGAAAGACCAAAGGGAAAAAAAAACAGGTGGAGATAGATCATCCACTTAGAACTTTTGGCTAGAGATGTTTTCAAATATTTTTTATACTCACTTGTTGATAGGATTCCCCATCTTTGTGAATAGGGATGTTAATAGAGACTTCAGTTCCCATTATTGAATGTCTAGCACTGCCCAGGAATGGATCCGTTAGAAACTATAAAGCTTTGAAACAATGCGTTGTTGCAGGATTGCTGAATTCTGTGTAAAACAAAGTTAAATATCACACAACACCAGGTTATAGTCCAACAGGTCTAATTGGAAGCATACGAGCTTTCGGAGCGCCATTCCTTCTTCAGGTGGTTGTGGAGGACACAATTGCAAGACACAGAATTTATAGCAAAAGTTTACAATGTGATGTAACTGAAATTATACATTGAAAAATACCTTGATTGTTTGTTGAGTCTTTCATCTGTTCAAATACCATGATAGTTTCACTTCTTCCATGTGTAAATCACAAAGTTTTTTTTTAAAGAAGTTGCATTCTCAGGTTAACTGTAACAATTGGTGTTAGCTAGACACTATGTTGAACGTGTTAGCCCCGTGTATTCTGTCTGTGCCATAATATTTAGACTGATTCTAAACTAAAAAGTGAGATAACAGAGTCTGGCATGAATTCATGCAGTTTTTGAGTAATGTATAATTTCAGTTACATCACACTGTAAACATTTGTTATAAATTCTGTGCCTTACAATTGTGTCCTCCTCAACCACCTGATGAAGGAGCGTCGCTCCGAAAGCTAGTGCTTCCAATTAAACCTGTTGGACTATAACCTGGTGTTGTGTGATTTTTAACTTTGTACACCCCAGTCCAACACCAGCATCTTCAAATCTGTGTAAAACATGCTACTTTCCCAATTATGCAAACATGTAGTCTTGTATTGTAAGTTCACCAAGTGTCATCTTATTCTTTGTTTGGCTTGATGTGTCTCCTGGCAAGTCCTTCTATAATCTCCAAAGAACCAGGGATCATTCCTTCGTTTAAAGATAACAGTTGAATGAGGGACTTACCCGACTATGAATTTACAGCTGTAGTTTGACAATGGCTCACAATGCCTTATGGATGCAGCTAGTTCTGTACTGAATCTATCCTATTTAAAATAGTGGTGGCCTCAAACAACCTGATTGGCCCTGTTCGTAGTATGAAGATGGAAAGTCTTCTCAACAAAGCCTATGCAGTGATCACTCTTGAGAATGCTGCCATGGATGGATGCATGTCAATAGGCAATGGTGAGGTCAGACAGAGCTTTTCCTTTTACTTGTTCTCGCAACATATGATGTACATTCAGTCTAGCAAATATGTCCTCCAAAATCATGGCAAGTTCACTTCATATTCATGCCATGAAGCCACTCCTGATGATGGCTAATTAAATCCCCCATCCAGAGTGCTTTGGGTGTCCTTACCACCTTCAGTGTCTTTCCCAAAGGGTGTTTGAATATGGAGGAGTTCAACATGAGAATTCATCATTTGCAAAAAGTAGTAGGGGTGATTAATCTGCTGCTGTTTCTTTCCTCATCAGACTGCATGGGGTCAGGAATCAATATTGAGAATTCCCAGAGCCAATCCCTTCTTACTATATACCAATGCACTGCCAAAGAAGGTGTACTTTTTCTGCTGGTAAGATGAGACATATCCAGTGACAATAATCAAAAAGTGTAGATTATTGACTGATTGATTGATTTTATTGCCGTCATATATACCGAAACACAGTGAAAATGTTGTTTTGCATGCTATACAGGCAGATTGTACTGCACAATGCATCAGGGTAGTAGAACAATGTGTAGAATACAGCTGCAGAGAAGATAGAAAGAGAGAAATTACAACATTTGAGAGGTCCATTCAGAAGTCTGATAACAGCAGGGAAGAAGCTGTTCTTAAACCTGATCGTAAGTGTATTCAAATTTTTATATCTTCTTCCCATCGTATAACAGGGGTGGGAGGGGTCTTTGTTTATGTTGATTGCCTTCCTGCGGCAGTAGAAAATATAGACGGCGTCAATGGATGGTAGGCAGGTTTGCTTGATGGGACTGGACTATGTTCATGACTCTGTAGTTTCTTGTGGTCTTGAGAAGAGCAGTTGCCATACCACGCTGTGATGCATCTAGATAGGATGCTTTTTATGCTACATCTATAAAACATTGTCAGAATCCTTGTGGATAAATCAAATTTCCTTAGCATCCTGAGGAAGTAGAGATGTTGTTGTGCTTTCATGACCATTGCGTTGATATGGGTAGACGAGGAAAGATTGTGATGATCATCACTCCAAGGAACTTGGTGCTCTTGACCATCTCCACCTCAGCACCATCGATGCAGACAACGGCGTGCCCTCTATTCAACTTCTTGAAATTAGTGACCAATTCCTTAGTTTTGTTGACATTGATGGACAGATTGTCATCTTTCCACCATGCCACTAAGCACTCAATCTCTATCCTGCACTCTGTCTCATCATTGTTTAAGATCTGACCTACAATGGAGGCATCATAAGCAAACTTGTAAATGGAGTTGGGACTGAATTTGGCCACACAGTCATGACTGTACAAGGAGTAATAGTAGAGGGCTGAGTATTCTACAATTATGAAACATATGTTAAATGAAGTAAAAGCAGAGTAGACCATTCCATAACCTGCACCACCATTCAATAAAATCATAGCTATATTGTTTGTAAATTGCTTATTTCCATCTGTCCCTGATAAATTTCAATTCCTTTGCCTAACAGGAATCTATCCACATCTGCCTTAAAAATAGTCAATGACCCCATTTACACCACCTTTTGAGGCAAAGAGCTCCAAAGTTAGCAAGTCTTGAGAATATTTTGTAGCTCAGGTTGAGGTTCTGGATGTAAGTTTGCTCGCTGAGCTGGAAGGTTTGCTTTCAGACGTTTGTCACTATACTAGGTAACATCATCAGTGAGCATCCGATGAAGCACTGTTGTTATGTCCCACTTTCTATTTATGTGCTTAGGTTTCCTTGGGTAGGTGATGTCATTTCCTGGGGATGTCATTGTCTGTGTTGGTGTTGTCTTTTCTTGTTCTTTGTGATTGAACCTCAGGGTAGATGGGGTCCAAGTCGATGTGTTTGTTGATAGCATTCCAGTTGGAATGCCATGCTTCTAGGAACTCTCATGCATACCTTTGTATGGAATGAAGGGCTTATCTCCAAAACATTGACTCTTCTGCGTCTCAGATGCTGCCTGATATGCTGTGCTTTTCCAGCATCACATTTTTTGACTTTAATCTTCTGAGAGAAAAGTCAGTGAGTCTGACTTCAGTGGTGGGCAAAGTCTTAGAGAGAATGGTAAGGGATAAGATTTATGAACATCTGGGTAGGAATAACGTGATCAGGGATAGCCAGCATGGTTTTGTGAAGGGCAGGTCGTGCCTCACAAACCTTATTGAGTTCTTTGAGAAGGTGACTAAGGAAGTGGATGAGGGTAAAGCAGTAGATGTTGTGTATATGGATTTTAGTAAGGCGTTCGATAAGGTTCCCCATGGTAGGCTAATGCTAAAACTTCGGAGGTATGGCATTGAGGATACATTAGAGGTTTGGATTAGGAATTGGCTGGCTGGAAGGAGACAGAGGGTAGTAGTTGATGGATTATGTTCATCTTGGAGCGCAGTTACTAGCGGTGTACCACAAGGATCTGTTTTGGGACCATTGCTTTTTGTTATCTTTATAAATGATCTAGAGGAAGGACTTGAAAGCTGGGTAAGCAAGTTTGCGGATGACACAAAAGTCGGTGGAGTTGTGGATAGTGAGGAAGGAAGTGGTAGGTTACAGCGGGATATAGATAAGTTGCAGAGCTGGGCGGAAATGTGGCAAATGGAATTCAATGTAGCTAAGTGCGAAGTCGTTCACTTTGGTAGGAATAACAAGATGATGGATTACTGGGCTAATGGTAGGCTACTTGGTAGTGTGGATGAGCAGAGGGATCTTGGTGTCTATGTACACAGATCTCTGAAAGTTGCCACCCAGGTAAATAGTGCTGTGAGGAAGGCATATGGTGTACTGGGCTTTATTGGCAGAGGAATTGAGTTCCGGAGTCCTGAGGTCATGTTGCAGTTGTATAAGACTCTGGTGAGGCCTCATCTGGAGTATTGTGTGCAGTTTTGGTCGCCATACTATAGGAAGGATGTGGAAGCTTTAGAACGAGTGCAGAGGAGGTTTACCAGGATGTTGCCTGGAATGGTAGGAAGATCGTATGAGGAAAGGCTGAGGCACTTGGGGCTGTTCTCATTGGAGAAGAGAAGGTTTAGGGGAGATCTGATAGAAGTGTATAAGATGATTAGGGGTTTAGATAGGGTAGATACTAAGAACCTTTTACCGCTAATGGAGTCAGGTGTTACTAGGGGACATAGCTTTAAATTAAGGGGTGGTAGGTATAGGACAGATGTTAGGGGTAGATTCTTCACACAGCGGGTTGTGAGTTCATGGAATGCCCTGCCCGTATCAGTGGTGAACTCTCCTTCTTTATGTTCATTTAAGCGGGCATTGGATAGGCATTTGGAAGTTATTGGGCTAGTATAGGTTAGGTAGGACTCGGTCGGCGCAACATCGAGGGCCGAAGGGCCTGTACTGCGCTGTATCCTTCTATGTTCTATGTTCTATGTTCTATAAAAACTTCTCCTCATCTTTGTCCTAAAAAGGTCTGCCCTTTTTAATTTTAAAACACTGCCTCCCAAAAGGGAACATCTTTTAGAAAAAACAAAGATGATAACTTTGTCTGGATGTTTTACGACAAGTCTATGGGACTGGTCTCCCATTTTTTGGCACATTTCCTCAGATGTTAGTAAGAAGGATTTTGCAGGGTCAACTGGGCTCATTGCACTTTTGCTTAGTGCTCTATCTGATTAATATTCTTAGTACTGTATTGTGTAGTGTTGATACAATGAGTGGCTTACTAAGTCATTTCAGAAGACAGTTAAGATTAAGAAAAAAATCACTTTGCATTTGGTCTGGAGTCATATCCGGGCAGAATAAGGACAACCATTTCCTGAAGTAAGTTAATGAAGTAGGTTTGTTTTGACAATAACAACTGATACTAGTTTTTAATTCCAGAGTTATTTCATTTATTGAAGTTAAAAAAAATTAAGGCTTCAGGTCTTTAATCCATATTTCTGGATTCCAGTCCAGTAATATAATAACTCTGTTACCATATTAGCATGGCTTCTCAATAATGTGTTAATAAATACAAAGTTATCATGTTCTAGAAATAATAAAATGTATACTTACTTCCAGCAATACGCCCTTGAAATAAAGCTCACACCTATCCTTTAACTGGAAAGTGGTCTTGAACTCCAATTAGTGTTGTTACCCTTTAGAGCACATGCTGAAGCAGGACTTCCACCTCTCCAGCATTAACTGGTTGAAGCTATCATCTGGAACTAGTTGCCAAAAGAAAACGAAAGACCTGCAGATGCTGGAAATCTGGCACAGGAACAGAAATTGTCTGATAAACTCAGCAGATCCGGCAGCATCTGTGGAAAGAAAGCAGAGTTAATGTTTTTGGTCCAGTGGCCCTTATTCAGAACTGGAATGTCCAATCCATAAAGAGCAGGACAAATCCAACCCAGGCAAATAGCACCATATCAGTCCATTCTCAAATATCAGCAAAGTGCTGAAAGATGTGGTTGACAGTCCTAACAAATGGCAGTTACACAGTTATAACCTGTGCTCAGCTTGGGTGCCAGAAGGGCTAGTTAGTTGTTTGACTTATTAAAATCTTGGTCCAAATGTGGACAGAATAGCTGAAGTCCAGAGGGAAAGTGTGAGTAACTGTTCTTGACCATGAAGCATTTTGACCAATCATGACATTAAGGAGCCATAGAAAAACAGGAGTCAATGGGAATCAGAAAACACTCTGCTAGTTGGAATCACACCTAAGTCAAAGGAAAATTGTTGTGGTTATTGTAAGTGAATCACCTCAGCTCCAGGATGTCAGTCCTGAGTTTCTCAAGGTAGTGTCTTAGGCCCAACCATTTTCAGTTACTGTACTTTATCAATGACCTTTTGCTATATCACAAGGTCAGAAGTAAAAATATTCACTTGTGTTCAGTGCCACTCAATTGACTCCTCAGATTCTGAAACAGTCTGTGTTCATATATAGCAAAACCTGGACAATATTCAGGCATAAGCTAACAAGCGTTAAGTAAATTCTGTACACAAGTGCCAGGCAATGACCATTTCTATTAAAAGAGAATCTAGCCATGTTTTCTCCATATTCAATGGCATCACCATCACTGGGTCCCCCTCTATCAACAAGGTGAAAGTGAGGACTGCAAATGCTGGAGATTAGAGTCGAGAGTGTGGTGCTGGAAAAGCACAACAGGTCAGGCAGCATCTGAGGAGCAGGAGAATCGACCTTTCAGGCAAAAGGTCTTCATCAGGAATGAGGCTGTGAGCCGAGGGGGTGGTGAGAGAGAGGAGGAGAACTTCGTCAGTGGGTGAAAGAGAGGATCATTCACCAAAATATGAACTAGATTGGCCCATTTAGCTACAACAACAGGGTAAATATTGAGAAAGACGTGGCAAGTAACTCACCTCCTGACTTTCAAAATCTGCCCATCCTCTTCAATGCACAAGTCAAGCTTGCAATGGAATCCTGTATACTTGTTTTATTGAGTGCTACTTCGATAACACTCAAGAAGCTGCACACTATCCACAAAAATAATTCCACTTGATTGGCATTGCATATATCACCTTAAACATTCATTCCCACCACTACAAAATTCAATACAGCCATCTATTTTGAGTTACATATTTCCAACCAATGCAGAAAACTGGTTGGTAAACCTGGCTTGGCTGCACATCAAATGATAGGTGATACATTGAAAATAAGGCATTAAGTTGAAAATATAAGCTTTGATAACCAATTTGTACTTTAAATTTTTCCAGAAAGCCTGATAATAACTCGAGCACAGTGTTTCTAGTACATTAAATATCAGGCATGCATTGCTAATTGGGAATCTACATGTGAAAAACTGTATTTTGAATAGGAAATAAAAATGAGCAATAAATGTATGAGCATGTGATCTTATTACTCATTCGAATGGTGCATGTACTTTAGCTAATTTGTGTGTTTGTCAGTAAAAGGGAAAGGCAAAAAACAGGGTCGTAAATGTTTTTGATGTGTTTATTGGGGATAGTATGCTTTATGGTTTCTGATTATTGATTATCTCCTAAAATGGGTGCAGCATGGTTAAAAACTAATGCCATGAAGTCACTAACAATATGGAGGGCAAGGGGTGAATCAGCTCCATCCAGCTGTGGAATTGACTTTCAGAGTAATCACTCTGATAAAATCATAGAACCACTTATATCTGTTGGCAAAAAAACTTAATATACAGTATCTTAGTGGTTATGTTGCTGAACCAGCAATCTGGAGAAGTGAGCTTAAATCCCACCATAACAGCTGGGAATTTCAAACTCAGTTAAGTTAGTAAATCTTAAGTTACTAAGAAAAAGACATTTCCAGTAATGGCCACCATAAAAATGACCAGATTGTCATAAAAAAAAGTCTGTTTCACTGACACCCTTTAGGGGAAGGATATCCACATCCTTACTTGGTCTGACTTGCATGTAATTCCAGACCATAGCAATATACTTGACTTTAAACTGCTCTCTCAAATTACCTCAAGTTGTATCAAAGCTCCATTAAATATTTTAACAAGACTAAAAGCAGATGACAAACTTGCTTCAACCGAGACACTAATTGTGAAAAAGACATATGCTGCCCTTTTGGTCCTGAGAAGACCTCCTCACTAATGTATAGGCCTCACACCAAGATTTGGAAGAGCTGTCTCAGAGACTAATTAAGCAACAGCTAAGCATACTCATGCTCATTGAACCACACCTTTCAGACAATATTTTAGACACCTCCTGTTTGCCAAGCTGCTTCAGTACAACTTCAATGTTGGAATCTACCCAATAAAGAGAAACATTTTCCAGGTATGCCCTATGCACAAAAATTAGGACAACTCCACTACCCTCAATCATCAACCAAGTGATGAAGAATGTAGCTGACCTTTTCATCCAGCAGCACTTACTCACCAAAATTCTGTTCAGTTTTGGTTTTGGGCCACTAGGCTCCAAATCCCATTACAGCCTTGATTAAAATGTACACAAAATAAATAAATTTCAGAGAGGAAATAAGAGTGAGTGATTTTGACATCAAAAAACCATTTAACAGTGTGACAACAGAGAGCTCAAATAAAATTTAACTCAATGAGCTTCAGGTGAAAATCTCCACTAACTGTACATATGAACATAAGAACTGGCCCTCTTGTGGTGCAGTGGTAGTGTCCCTCTCTCTGGACTGAGAGATTTGGGTTCAAATCCCACCTGTTCCAAGGAAGTGTAATAACATCTCTGAACAGCTTGATTAGAAAAATACAAATATAAGAACTAGGAGCAAGAATAGACTATTCAGTCCCATGCACCCACTCAACTATTCAACACCATCATGACTGATTTCATCTTGGCCTCAAATCCATTTTCCTGCCTGTTCCCCAATACTAATTAAAAATCTTCTATCTCCTCCTTAACTTTACTCAGTGTCCCAGCATCCATTATACTCTGGGATAGTGAATTCTTCAAATTCACAACTCTCTATCTCTTGTTCAAATCTGCTTCAAAGTGTTACTTTAACTGTTTCATGATTGAAACATTTGAATCTGATTTGCATTAATGGTGGGGCTTATTGTAAGGTTTTCAATAGGTCACTCAGGAGGTTGAGGGGTATCTGAGGAGGAATTCACTCACTGAAAAAAATCAGGGAATATGGGTTGAATAAGACTTCGTATTAGATAAAATTTCATATTAGGACTATTTATATTTATGCTGCTGATGAAGGAGCAGGACTCCGAAAGCGAGTACTTCAAAATAAACCTGTTGGACTATAACCTGGTGTTGTGTTTTTAACTTTGTACACCCCAGTCCAAAACCAGCACCTCCAAATCATTAAGTATAAAAGTTACTCATTCATTGACAGATGGCAGCAAAATATGACTGTCTGGTCCAGAATTATCTTAGGCTGATAAGTGGCAAGTACTATCCTTGCAAAGTCTCTGGCAATGACCATCTGCAAAGGAGATTCTCATCTCCTAACCAGATGTCAATAGATGAGAATTTCAATATTCCCTGGAGATCATCTTTGACCAGAAGTTTAACTGGGTAAAAATAATGACTGCAGATGCTGGAAACCAGAGTCTAGATTAGAGTGGTGCTGGAAAAGCACAGCAGTTCAGGCAGACATCAGAGGAGCAGTAAAATCGACGTTTCGGGCAAAAGTTTAACTGGACCAGTCGTACAAATGCTGTATTTACAAGAGCAGGTCAGATGTTGGGAACTCCATGGGAATAACTCACCCCTTGACTTTCTTGAGTCTTTTCATGTTTACAAGTTTTAAGTCAAGAGTCAACATTATACTCTGAATACAGGTCAAACAACACTCAGGAATTTCAACACCTTCAAGAATAAAGCAGCCCACTGTATTAATACCGCATCAACCAAACAAATGTTCACTCCATCATCATGGACTCTCAATGGTAACATCTGTATTATCTGCAAGATACAGTGCAGAAACTTGTCAAGGCTTCTTCAACATCATCTATACCTGCAATCTCTGCTATCTAGAAGGACACGGGTAGGTAACACTAAAACTGCAAGTTTGCCTCCAGGTTCATGTACCATCCTGACTTGGAATTATTTACCATTCCCACTGTCACTGGATCAAAATTCCTGGCT
Organism: Hemiscyllium ocellatum; assembly: GCF_020745735.1. Taxonomy (NCBI): domain Eukaryota; kingdom Metazoa; phylum Chordata; class Chondrichthyes; order Orectolobiformes; family Hemiscylliidae; genus Hemiscyllium; species Hemiscyllium ocellatum. Next base: position 95,742,553 of record NC_083401.1, read on the forward strand.
CCCTTTCTGTAACAGCATTACGGTGTATCCATTCAATGATTTGCAATGGTTTAAGAAAGAGTTTACTACCACCTTCTCAAGGGTAATTAGGGATGGGCAATAAAGTTGCTCCAGCCAGTGGCACTCATATCACCCGAAAAATGAAGATGTTTGATGAATTTATACCAGAATACTAAATGTTACTGAGAGTGAACTTGCAATGTTTGGCACTAAATTATGGCAATTGTAGGTTAAATAAGTATAGAAATAATAAAGTATTTATATTTTATGTAATGAGATTTCTATTAATATTTCCAAATTTTCCAACATCAGCGGTTGAGAAAATATTGGTAAAAAATTTAATATACAATTAATCTCCACATGGACAGACAAAATTAATCAGAAATAGTCAGTATGGCTTTGTCAGGAGAGATTATCTTGACAGGTTTGATTGAACTTTTTGGTGAAATTACTAGATATATGGATGAGGTAGTGCACTGAAGGTAGTCTGCATCGACTTCAATAAGGCTTTTGGCAAGGTCATGCTTGGAGATTGTTTAAGAATGTAAGAGCCCGTGGTCTAGGTCAATTGACAAATTGGGTTCATTCCTGATGAAGGGCTTATGCCCGAAACGTCGAATTTCCTATTCCTTGGATGCTGCCTGACCTGCTGTGCTTTAACCAGCAACACATTTTCAAATTGGATTCAAAACCGCGTAAGCATCAGGAGGCAGAGGATTATGGTCTAAAGCTGTTTTTCTGACTGAAAACTTGCGTCCAATGGTGTAAGCAGGGCTCAGTGCTCGGTCCCTTGCTGTTTGCAAGATTTAAGATTAAGGTTTAACTAGGATTTAATGAAGATATTTTTCCACTATCTCTAACTCACTGCCTGAGAGGGTGGTAGAGACGGAAACTCTCACACCATTGAATAAGTATTTAGACTGGCACTTAAAGCGCCACAGCAATGGTCCAGTAGGTGCAATCGCGATGCTGCTGGAAGCTGGCTGATTGTCAGTGCAGTGGCCGAGCTGTCACTCCCAGAAATGTAACAAGACGCTGAAACGTTTCTTAGGAGACTGGCCGCGCGACGTTTACGTCACTTCCCAGGCGGCGAGGAAGTGGGGAGCTCTCGCGAGGTTTGAGGGCGGGCCGCTGGCCAGCGCGCGGTGTCTCTATGGAGCTTGCGGCCTCCGGGATGATCATGGCGGATTTCGATGCGATCTATGAAGAAGAGGAAGACGAGGAGCGAGCGCTGGAGGAGCAGCTTCTGAAATACGTACCCGACCCGGTGGTGGTGCGGGGATCAGGACACGTCACTGTGTAAGAACGACCGAAAAATCGCGGCGGGGGATAAAGCGGAGAGCGACGGGAGGGAGCGGCAAGGGGGCGGAGGAGGGGGAGAGGCGGCTGAGCTCCTGTGGCCGGGTGACACTGTGTTGACGGGCAGTGACAGTGACAGTGACAGTGACAGTGACAGTGACTGACCGCTCGGGATGACTGACATGTTTTCCGGTCCCTCGCCCGGATAAATTTTTGTTGATAGTCCGATTTTGCCTCGCCTGTAGCTAGCAGTCTGACTCCGTCAAAGTCAGCTGCGAGCAGAGCAGAGGAGGTTTTTTTTTACACTGATCTGCAGATGATGGGAACAGTAGATCAGCATCATTTAAAATAAATAAATAAAGAAAGAGAAAAACGCCCTTTTAAGTGATGTTCAGTGTAATGTATCTCACCTCTTGGACCTGTGAGGGACAGCTGAGTAAAGATGTAGGTTCCTCACCAGGTTGTAGTGGATCATGGTGTTGTGCTCTTTGCATGTTTCCTTTTTGGTTTCGTTTTGATTTATGGCCTGTGTATTCTTACGAAGTGTTACTCACTGTAATCATTTATGGATATTATCATTATGTGTATAAAGGTAATTGTATTGGATATATACTATCTTCAGGTATGGGAAAAACATAGGCATTTCAGTAAATTTTAGCGCCTCATTTGCAGTGTCTGCTTGTATGAAGTCCTGCATGTTTTTAGAATCTTAAAATGGCTAAGAACAAAACATGTCCTACTCCCCTGCTCTTTCCCTGTAGCCTGGTGAATTTAGAGTCATAGAGATGTACAGCATGGAAACAGACCCTTCGGTCTAACCTGTCCATACCGACCAGATATCCCAACCCAATCTAGTCCCACCTGCCAACACCCAGCCCATATCTCTCCAAACCCCTCCTATTCATATACCCATCCAAAAGCCTTTTAAATGTTGCAATTGTACCAGCCTTCATCACTTCCTCTGGCAGCTCATTCCATACATGTACCACTCTCTGTGTGAAAAAGTTGCCCCTTAAGGTCTCTTTCATATCTTTCCCCTCTCACCCAAAACTTATGCCCTCTAGTTCTGGACTCCCCAACCCCAGGGAAAAGACTTTGTCTATTTACTCTATCCATGCCCCTCATAATTTTGTAAACCTCTATAAGATCACCCCTCAGCTTCCGACGCTCCAAGGAAAACAGCTCCAGCCTGTTCAGCCTCTCCCTATAGCTCAAATCCTCCAACCCTGGCAACATCCTTGTAAATCTTTTATGAACCCTTTCAAGTTTCACAACATCTTTCTGATAGGAAGGAAACCAGAATTGCACGCAATATTCCAACAGTGGCCTAACCAATGTCTTGTACACATGACCTCCCAATTCCTACACTCAGTACTCCGACCAATAAAAGAAAACATATCAAATGCCTTCTCCACTATCCTATCTACCTGCGACTCCACTTTCGAGGAGCTATGAACCTGCACTCTTTGTTCAGCAACACTCCCATGGACCTTATCATGAAGTGTATATGTCCTACTAAGATTTGCTTTTCCAAAATGCAGCACCTCGCATTTATCTGAATTAAACTCCATCTGCCACTTCTCAGCCCATTGGCCCATCTGGTCCAGATCCTGTTGTAATCTGAGGTAACCCTCTTCGCTGTCCACTACACCTCCAATTTTGGTATCATCTGCAAACTTACTAACTGTACCTCTTATGCTCACATCCAAATCATTTATGTAAATGACAAAAAGTAGAGGACCCAGCATCGATCCTTGTTGCACTCCACTGGTCACAGGCCTCCAGCCTGAAAAACTACCCTTCACCACCACCCTTTGTCTTCTACCTTTGAGCCAGTTCTGTATCTAAATGGCTAGTTCTCCTTGTATTCCGTGAAATCTAACCTTGCTAATCAATCTCCCATGGGGAACCTTGTCGAATGCCTTACTGAAATCCATATAGATCACATCTATAGCTCTGCCCTCGTCAACCCTCTTTGTTACTTCCTCAAAAAACTAAAAAAAATGTTCACTTTGAAACGTGTCCAAGAAGAATATTTTGGAAGGCTATGACTGAGTATGCCTCCAGACTCATTGCAGTTTATAGATACTGTCTGAGTAAAAAAAAAATTTTTCAAGTTGGGTTTGCTGCCTTTGCTATTCACACTAAAAATCTGTCCTGTTATTCTCAATCTTTTAATTAGAGAACAACTTTTCTTTATTCTGCCCAGACTGTTGGCATTTTGAACACCCTTATTGAATACCCTTCCAAGGTTCTTGAATGAGAATAAACCCAATTTCTCCAATCTGAAATTCCTCAATTTTGGAGCCATCTCTATTTTTTCATATCCTTCCAAAAGTGCAGTGCAGATTGGATTCCATATTCTTGTTGAAAGATTTACCATTTAATTAATAAACCTGTTTTTATACTTGGTGCCTGTGTTTATAAAGCCCAGGATCCAGAATGCTTTAGTTTATGACCATTTTCTCAACCTGTCTAGCCAGCATCAATGATGTGTTCATATCTCTCCATTTCTTTGTTTTTGCAAAGAATGACATGCTTTAATTTATATTGCTTCTCTTTGTTCTTCTGTTCCAAAAGCATTACTTCACACTGTTCTAATTTAAATGTTCTCTATGCTATGTCTACTAATTCCCCCAGCCTATCTGTGTCCGCTTCCTCCTCACAGTTCTCTTCTAGGTTTTGTCACTTGTAAATTTTGATACCTTGTATCCCGTTAGGTCATTGATATATGCCAAACCAAGCTGTCATTCTTGTACTGACCCTTGGGATTCCCAGTCCAAAAAACATCTTTTTCCTCTGTTTTCTGTTATGTGGCCAATTTCACATCTGTGCTATTACTGTCTTTTATTCCTTCAGTTCCAACTGCTTGGCCAAACCAATTGTGTAGTACTTTATCAAATCCTTTTAGAAGGCTGTACAGACCACATCAACTAGGTTACTGTCATCAAAAAAGCTCAATTGATTTTCTTGAAGTTTTAAAAAGAAATGTTCTTGGATGTGTGCATTGCTTGTGAGGCCAACATTTATTACAGACCTACTTACTGCTCCTTTTGAACGATTGCAGTTCATTAGTTTAGTTACATTCTCAGTACTATTAGGAAAGGAGTTCCAGGATTTAGACCAAGTGACAATGAAGGAATGGAAATATAATTCCAAGTTAGGGTGAATTGACTCACGTCCAGCATTGCACAATTCCCTGTTGGACTGGAAATATACTGGGAGAAAGTGAGGACTGCAGATGCTGGCGATCAGAACTGAAAATGTGTTGCTGGAAAAGCGCAGCAGGTCAGGCAGCATCCAAGGAGCAGGAGAATCAACGTTTCGGGCAGGAGCCCTTCTTCAGGCTCATGCTCGAAACATTGATTCTCCTGCTCCTTGGATGCTGCCTGACCTGCTGCGCTTTTCCAGCAACACATTTTCAGCTGGAAATGTGCTGGCCAAGTAGATCCTCTGAAACATGTTTCAGAATATTCTGACTCTCAATGTGATTTTGACAGTTATTTGTTTATAACAAATTAATTAGAGCCTTTCATTATGATAACTCTGGATTCTCGATTAACTTAGAGTGAAAAAACAAATGGGGGACTGAGTAGTATGGATCTTGTAGCTGCTCCTGAGATTGCAAGCTTGCTTCTAGATTTAATATAGTTATTGCAGTTCAGTAGTATAAGATTTTTGCAGTTACAGCATTTAAAAAATACTTGGAATAGTCTGTGAATAAGAATTGTTTGGAGGGGTGTGGACCAAGTGCATGCAGGTGGAGCTATTTTAGTTTAGGATTGTGTTTGGCATGCACTGGTTGGACTAAAGAGTCTGTTTCTATGCTGTATGACTGTAACACTCTGACTGTTCAGAAAGAAGATCAGTTAGTATTTCATGCGATGTGGGTGGCACAGTGCCTCAGTGGTTAGCACTGCTGCCTCATAGCGCCAGGGAACCAGGTTTGATTCCAACCGTAGGTGACTGTCTGTGTGAAGTCTGCACATTTTCCCCATGTAGATTTTCTCCAGGTGTTCCGGTTTCCTCCCACAGTCCATAGTGTTCAGCAACGTGCAGGCTGGATAGAATAACCATGACAATGCAGGGTTACAGAGATAGGTTAGGGGAGTGGGTCTAGGTGGATGCTCCTCAGAGGAGTGCTGTGGCCTGCTTCCATACTGTCGGGATTCTATGATTAGACCAAATCTTGATTTGCAGATCTGATTGCAACTGTAATACTAGAAGAAAGTGAGGACTGCAGATGCTGGAGATTAGAGCTGAAGAAGGGCTTATGCCCGAAATGTCGATTCTCCTGCTCTTTTGATGCTGCCTGACCTGCTGCGCTTTTCCAGCAACACATTTTTCAGCTGCAACTATAATACGTCAAGTTACTATTGCGGGGATGGGTGAAGGCTCTGGCTTTAATGCATGTTTGCTCCTCACATATGGATCTGATACTATTCTCCTTACCTTTTGAAATTGCTTGATGACAGGTCTGGGATTGTTTGTTTCCTCAATGTATCATTGTTCTATATAATTTTATGTATAAGGTGGGCATGCACTGGCAAAGCCAGCATTTAGTGTCCTTCCCAAATGCCCTTGAGAAGGTGAAGGTAAGCTGTCATTGTCTTGAATGTAAGGAAGAAGCAAGCTAAGCTACAGAGGGCAGTTAAGTGTCAGCCAAAGTGCTATGGATCTGGAATACGTAGGGCAGATTTCTCTCCCTGAAAAGCCAAAGCAAATCACATAGAATTTAATGATATTCTAGTAGTTTCATAGTCATTGTTGAGGCTAGCTTTTTAATTTCTTTATTCAATCTGAATTTTCTAGCTGCTGTGGATTATCTTCATGTCTTCAGATAACTAGTTGAGAGCTCTAGATTGCAAGTAGAGTATTGTAACTCCTATATTGCAACATCCTTTCAGTTCTCTGTTATTTCCCTGCAAATTTGTTCCTCTACCTTTCTCAGTCATTGTTGTCACTTGTTTCTTAATTAAAAGCAAGTATGTCCTTGAGTCCTCCAGGACATCTGAACTCTAAATGCTGTCATCTTTTCCCCTTTCATTCCTTCCTAATCATTCCTATCTTTCTAAACAACTTGTGTCCACGAATGCTTAGTATGCAACTTGGCTCTTTTCTGAGCCAAGACCCTGTTAATGCAAAGCTTCATATTCTCAAGTTAGTGTGACTCCTGTCAAATAGCACCATATTTACTATGGCTAGCATGTTTACTGGTAGTCATTGTCAACTTAAATTGGATCTTTCTTTGTTTTCTCTTAATTTGATTCTACAAGATGCCATACCATTTATTAATCTGATGTTGCCTGCAACTTCCAATGCGTTGTGTACCTGGTTTATCTATCAACTGTCTGGTTTCCATTCCTCCAACAAATTATTTTAAATCCTCTCTCTCAGCACTTACAAACATGAGGATATTGGGTCATCCCATATTAAAGTGCAGCCTGCCTGACCAGTACTGATATCACTTGCCGCAGAAGTCAAAAACCCTCTCTCCTGTGCCATGTCTACATCCATACATTCATTGGTGCTATTCTATTTCTATACTCTCAGGAGTGTGGTGCTGGGACTGATCTGTGGAGTAGATTATTACCTATCAGATTCTGTCTCTTAAGACTGTTATCTAGCTTCTTAAAATCTACCTATAGTATCTTCTCCTGTCTACCCATGCTGTCAGTACTAATATTTATCACAACCTCTAGTTGTTCTGCCTTCCCCTAACTGCCAGCATTTTGTGCAGCTGCTGAGTGACATGCTGCATTCTGACATCAAGGGAGATAATATACCATCTTAGCATCATGCTTGCCGTTGCACGAACATCTGACTGCTCCCCTAAACTTAAGATTTCCCTATTAGAGTTGCTTTCCAAGTATCCTTCTTGTTGTTTGCAAATCCCTCTATGATGTTCTTCCTCAACCTCTTCAATGAATATTGAGTTTCAAGTAGTTTAAGCATTTTCACACACTCTTCATCAATGACTTAGCTTTGTTACTCATTTGAATAATTATAGAGCCAGACTGTGCAGAAACTGGATCTTTGGCCTAACTCATCCATGTTGAACCAAATTTCCTAAACTGAACTAGTCCCATTTTCCAGTGTTTGGCTTGTGTCACTCTAAACCTTTTCTATCTATGTACCTTCCAAATATCTTTTAAATATTGTTTTTGTACCCACTCCACCACTTCCTCTGACAGCTCATTCGATATACACATCACTCTCCGTCGAAAAAGTTGCTCCTCTAAGTCCCTTTTAAATCTATCCCCTCTCTCCTTAAACCTATACCTTGTAGCTCTTGACTCCCCTACCTTGGGGGAAATGATCTTGGATATTCACCCTATCCATGCCCCTCATGATTTAATAAATCTTCATAAGATCACCTTAGCCCCAACACTCCAGGGAAGAAAAGTTCCATCCTCTCCTTATAACTGAAACCATCCAGTCACAGTAGCATTCTTGTAAATCTTTTTTGCACCCTTTCTAATTTATTAATATCCTTCCTGTAGCAGGGATACTAGGATTGTGTGCACTACTCCAAATGTGGCCCCACCAATGTCTTGTACAGCTGTAAGATGACAGCCCAACTCCTGTACTCAATCCTCTGACCGATGAAAGCAAGCATGCCAAATGCTGACTTTACCACTCTGAATATCTGTGATACCACTTTCAAGGAAAGAAGTATCTGCATCCCTATGTCTGTCTGTTCAACAACAATTTCCTGGGCCCTGCCATTAATTATGTAAGACCTGCCCTGGTTTATCTTACCAAAATGCAACACATCACATTTATCTGAATTAAACTCTATCTGCCATTCATAGGCCTACTGGTACAGTTGATCAAGTGGTAAAAACAATGACTGCAGATGCTGGAAATCAGTGTCTGGATCATTGGTGGTGGAAGAGTACAGCAGTTCAGGCAGCATCCAAGTTGATCAAGATCCTGTTGTACTCTTAGATAACCTCCTTCGCTGTCCACTCTACCGCCAATTTTGGTGTCATTCCCAACTTACTTACTAATCTTGCCTCCTGTATTAGAATATCTACAGTGTGGCAACAGGGCTTTCGACCCAACAAGTCCACACTGTCCCTCCAAAGAGTAACCCATTTACACCTGACCAATGCACTGAACCTAGACATCCCTGAATACTATGGGCAATTTAGCATGGTCAATTCACCTAACCTGCACATCTTTGGATTGTGGGAGGAAACCGGAGCACCCAGAGGAAACCCATGCAGACACTGGGAGAGCGTGCAAATTCCACAAAGGCAGTTCCCTGAGGCTGGGATTGAGCTTGGATCCCTGGTGCTGTGAGGCAGCTAACCACTGAGCCACCATGCTGCTGCTGTTCAGACAAATTATGAAATAGCTCCAGATCTTCTAGCCCAGTTCACTGTGCTGCAAGATTCAAATAGTGAATAATCCATGGCACATTGCTGGGAGTTGGTTTCAAACCCACACTTGCAGTGCAAAATGGATAGTAATCCAATGCCTTAACAACTCAGCCACCAAGACATCTGACAATAAGTTATTTTTAACTAACCTGTTCAAACATGTTTTTATATATTTCATTAATTGGATATTTTTGCTTAATTGGACAGCAAGCTTCAGTGATTATGCCCTGCAAAATTTTCATTAGTTCATCATTGCATTCTTGTTTTAGCATTGTTAGGCCAACACCAAACAGCTAGATTTTCTAATTAGCCACAGTTGTGATTGTGTTGTGTGGCAATTATTTTCCCAGTCTTCAGTTGGTTAAGCTTTTATTTTTCTTGGTTGTTGCTTTGCTGACTAACATAAGATAGTGTTCCAATCTCTGGGTCAGAAGGTCACACTTGCCACAGACTTGCGCCATCCCATGCCTGAAAATTGTTTTCATATAAAGAGCAGCAACTTCAATGCTGTATCGAGAGGGTGCTACATTATCAGAGGTGTCATCTTTAGAATAAATTGTTGAATTATGGTCTTCCTGCTTAGGTTGACACAAATGTTAAATGCACTATTCGATGAAGAGGTTGTATCCCAACCAAGTCACTTGGCATATTTATGATTTGTGGCATCAGATTGTCTTCAAATTGGCTGCGTGTTTGGCTCCGTGGCAGTGATTTATGCTTCAAGTTAATCCATTGTCTGTCAAAACATTTTTTTGATGACCATAAGACAGAAAGGATACCATGCAAGTGCTAGCTGAAATTCAGTTTTTCAGTTTCACATCACAATAATGACTACACTTCAAGTACTTCTTTCGTTGTAAAACATTTTGAGATGTCCAGTTACTATGATATATACTGTATAAATTGCAAATTGGTTTAGCTTTCAGTCTGTCAAACCGTAGATAAGATAATTGCCTTGTAACTCCTATTTTGTGTGCAAGTTGTTTTAACATATTGGGATCTGCTTATCATTCTTACACACTTGATGCAACTGCAATATGCCAACTTTGGTGAACAGCCAAAATTTATTAATCAAGTACAAGCTTTGGAGGAACCCTCAACACGCTTTGTAATGCCCACAAAATAACCTCAGCCACTCCCCCCATAGTCACATACCACTCAAAACACAATGCAGTGACTTGACCATTTCCAGAAATAATATAATTCCAATCATTCCTTAATGGCAAGATCTGGTGTAAATCATTTTTTTTGACTGCAGGGTGTAATTAAAGTTTTAACTGTAATGTTCTTATTGATTCTGAATAGGAGATGATAACATAAATTTACTCTGAATAGTAGGAGATGACGATGTAAATTATTTACATTTTTCTCTGCAAGACAGAAACATACTACCCTACCCCGGGGACATCAATTTTTTTGCATGTCTGCAGAACAAATTAACCCCTTAACATCTCACTTATTAAGTGTAATGGTGAATGGTGAGTTCTTTGTAGTCAGGATATGTGTTTAATTATTATATACAATCCATGAGACTGTACAGTTGGCTATTGGAGAATATTAGTGAATGGAGAATGGGAAATAGTGGATAGGAGTGATGATCTGATTCTAACAAAAGTTGAGCATTTTGTCATCAATACCTTAAGGTTAAATTATTTTCATTGTGCTCAATCTTTCACAACTATTTTTACATTTTTTGTAATTGTTCATATAAATGTTGTTGGCAAAAACCAATATTTATTGCCCTACACTAATTGCCCTTGAGGTGGTGGTGAACCTTTTTTTAAAAAAAAACATTTAAGCCCATTTGGGGCAGCAACAATCACAGTAATGTTAAAAAGAGTCTTCCAGGAATTTGACCCAGTGACAGTGAAGGAAAATTATTTCCCTTGGACAGTGATACTTGGTCCAAGACAGGATCCTTAGTGGCTTAGAGGGGAAACTTTTAAGTGTTGTGGTTCCCATTAAATCTATGGCCTTTGCCCTCCTTGATAGAGATTGCAAGTTTGCAAGGGGCTGTTGAAGGAGCCTTGGTGAATTGCTGCAGTACATCTTCTAAACATTACAAACTATCGCTGTGTGCATTGTAATATAAAATCAAATGAGTATATATTATATGGCATTTTTAATAGTGAGGGTCATTAATTATGATGCTTCATGTAGTTCTAAAGGATCTTGATCGAAAAATTAAATTTGTGATCAAGAGTTTAATTTGCACTGCTTTACTGGAAAATGTCTTATCATTGAAGAATAATGAAAAAGAATAAATGCAGAAAGTAAAACCAAAGAATGTAAATTGTAAAGCGAAATGATTGTAAACACATGCCTTATTGAAGTATTCCAAATTGAGGTAGATTCCTGGCAGTGTTATTTAAAAACTCTAGAAGTGCAGTTTACACCCTTAAAATATTTCTGGAGCTTAACCGTCTCACCTTATTGTCATCAACTATAAAACATGGTAATAACTGCTGGCAGGAACTCACTACTGTGTAGATGAACTAGCATTGCCAAAAAGGAAAGGACTATTCCTACAAAGGCCTTTATTTCTAATGCCAATGTTGTGTGTTGTCGAGGCTGTGAATGCATTTTTTTTCCAGTTTCACTGGAAATTATTTCTGTTGTGCTGTTGAATTTGATGACATTAAAGCTAAAGCCCATTATCTAATTATGATTTAATTTACAACGATTAATTTGTTAACAGAACAATATTCTTAGAAATTTTTTAAATATTTCATTTCATGGGATGAGTTTGTTGCTAGCATGGTCAGCTTTTGTTGCCTGTTCCTAATTTCTCATGAGAGGATTAACCACTGCATGAACTACAGTCAGTTTTATAATGTGGTGGTTGCAATCTTGTGCAACCCCGCTTATCAAAAAAAAATCCCGCTTTAGAAACAGCACTTAAACTGTTGGCAATGTAATTGTGTTACAGCCAACACACTTTTTAAAAGTTCGCACTTTACAAATAAAGTCCCCAATTCATCAGTCGCGTTACAGGAAATGTGTGTCATAGCAGACTGACCTGTACTGCATTTCACCCTGTATACGTACACTCAATGCTATTAGGGGAAAAAAAGTTCCAGGTTTTGACCCAGTGATGGTACAGCAACATAGTTTCAAGTTAAAATGTTTTGTGGTTGGGAGGGAATTTGCAGGTGGTGTTCCCAAGAATCTGCTGGCCTTATCTTTGCAGATGATGTAGGTTACATATCTACAATAAAGAGGCTGCTAAGGAGGGAAGAGTTGCTTCAGTCTGTCTTGTACAATGCGCACACTGCTACACTTTGTGCTGTTGCTAAAGGTGATGGATAGGGTGCTTGTTCATCTAGCTACTTATGTCCTTTGAGATATGGAGCTGCTTGTGTGCTTTTGGCACTGCATGAGTCCAGGCGTATAGAGAGTAATCTGTCAATTCCTGACTTGTGCCTTGAGGACAATAGCCAAACTTTAGGGAATTAGAGGAATTTAGAACTTCCAGTCTCTGATCTGCTCTTATGGTCACAGTTCTGACTCTGACTCGATTATATGGCCAGTTCAATTTCAGGTCTATGGTGCCTCCAAGGATGTTGGTAGTGAGGGATTCTGTAATGTTAATGCGATTGAATGAAATGGGGAAATGGTTTGACTCTCTGCTGTTAGTATAGGGCATTGTCTGGTACTTGTGTAGTATGAATGTTTCTCACCACTTGTCAGCCCAATCCTGAATAATGTTTGGTCTTGTTACACAGGGTAAGACTTCTTCAGTACTGAAAGCATTTGAATGGCACTGAACACCATACATCAGTGGACACCCCGACTTCTGACTTCATGACGTTGGGATGTTCATTGAAGATGGTTAGTCTCATGGTTAGCCTGAGAAATCCTGTATCGAGGTACTGGGATTGAGATGCTTGGGTTCCAGTAACCACAACCAACTTGTGCTAGATATGATCCAACCGTTAGAGTTTCCCCTTAATTGCCATAGGCCTTCGTTTTGCTGGGGCTGTTAATTCTACACTTGATCAGAAGGTGCTTTGATGTCAAGGATAGTCACTTTCACCTTCCCTCTTGAATTTAGTGCTTTTATCAATGCTTAATAAGGTCAGGGCACATTGGTCGTGGCAGAAACTAAACTCATCATTGTTGAGCAGGCTGTTACTGTCTTGTACTGCGTTATAGTTTTGTTAACTATATTATGAATTGCATTAATCTATTCTTGATCATTCATTAAAGAGATTGCAAATAACTGGATTGGATCTGTCTTGTTCTTTGTGGACAAGATGTACCTGGGCAATTTTCTACATTTGTTCACTGTACTGAAATAACTGACAGGACCTTGTTGTGGACTGGAGGTCTTCAGTACTACTGCCAGAATGTTGTCACAGACAATAGTCCTTGCTATGTCTAATGCCTTCTGCTGTTTTTGATATTATTTAGAGTGTATTGTATTAGCTGAATTCCGGCATCATTAATGCTGGGTACCTCAAATGGCATGCAAGATGGATCATCCACTCTGCTGAAAATGAATCCTAGTATTTCAGACAGATACACATCTGGGCTTTCTCATAATTGATGATCGGTGTGTTAATTGAACCTTCTCCTCTGCTTTGGTATTTTATTGTTCACCACATCTATCTGAGATTTGTGCGGGTTTGCAGAGCTCTGATCTGATCACTTGTTTGTGGGATTACTTAGCTCTGTCTATTGTATCACTGTTTCTCCCCTTTAGAGTACGTGCAAGTCTTGTTGCTTCAATAGGCTGGCATATCACTTTTTGAGTATTGCTCCTGGCTTGCTCTCCACACCTCATTGAACCACTGATCCATGGCTTGATGTTGGGAGACCTGTCAGACCATGAGCATACAGATCGAGATTATACTCATAGTGTTTCATTGCCTAACAATGTTACTGACTAGTAAAGGCGTAATGATATTTGTCCTTTGTGGAGTTAAGCCTTACCCTTCCAAACTAATATTATTGGAAAGGATAATAATGCTTACCTTTCAAAAATATAGATACTGAGAAGAAGAAGAGGACCATAGACTGTTTTCTCTCACACTTTATATTTCTGACCTATGAGCTCTCATCCTTTTTTAATCTTTGGTACAACAAAGCTGTGTAAAACTTCAATTCACCAATTAAGCAGCCATCTAATACAAAAGTATTAAGGTAGCTAATCAGTAACTGATGAGTGTTTCCTCAAGGACATTTAAATATAAACTCAAGAGTTGTTCCAACTTTGTGTCCACCCAATATTGCACTATCTATCTTCAACTGTACCTGTCATATTAAAACTGATTCTGGGACTCCTGGGCTTTAAGCTATAAGCAATTGAAACTAAATATTTAAATGAAAGAAATGATTGAGAGAAGACATTATTTAGGGCTTTAAAGTGTTCAGGGGTTAGATCACATTGACTTGGTTTGAGCAACAATGTTTTTGGCACAAAAGTTAAAAGGGATAAGCCACAATTGAGTTTAGAATTCTTCTCTCGTCCATGCCCTAAGCCCTGGATCATGAATGTTGGGAAGAAACTTCCAACAAAAGGAACTGATGTTCAATTAATTAATATATCCAAAAAGAAAACTGGTAAGTATTTTGCTTATAACACAATTGAGGGTTGAACAGAGGCATTTAAAATTTTCTATGGGAATATTATTTGTTCTTGTATAGCAGTAGGCTTCAGTTAAATAATAGACATATGAAGAGAGATAGGGATTGTATTATCAGTCTAATTGTCACAAGAATACTTTTTCTTTTGACGCAAACAATTCTTTTTAAAATCTGATTTTATTTTGTGGCTGTCTCTGAAAACCTAATAACATGGTGTTTTATTTTGCACAACGGTTGGTTACAGTTGTACCAAACTTAAAGCAATGCAATCGTTTCAAGTCTCGTTTTGTTGCCTGTGAGGTCAGACAGAGCAGTTCATTCTTTGTGTTTGAAATATATCCAAGCTTTTAAGTTTATTTATGTCTATGACCGCTGAGAACTTTTGAATGCAGATCTCATTTATTAAAATCAAACAAGCCTAGGTTACCAACCAAACACAATTTAAGTAGCAGGAACTGTTTACTAAGGGAGTTAGTAAATCTTTACTCAATGATTTGGAAGCTTCATAGATTTAGTTATTAAATCAGAGTTTTTAAAAAGGATTAGGTACAAAAATACTAAAGTAGAGTAACTTAGTTTATAATTAATACATTTCTTCGATTTGAAGGATTGGATATTTAAATTACCACAACTGTTATGGAATTTTGGCCGTTATTTAAGTATTCTTTTACAAAATAAATTAACATAATATAGTTTTAACAAAAAGGCTGAAGAAATGAATCTCATCATAGATGAATGCGATCTTCTGTGGATGCTCAAAATAATTATAGTAAATAAAACATCTTTGAAGGAAATGTCCTTCTCAATTATTCTGGTCAAAAGTTTATAGCGATATCTGTAGTGAAAGAAAATGATGAAAATTTGCATTTGTTTAACATTCGTCATGATCTTGAGATGCTCAAGAATGCTTTACAGTGAATTAAGTACTTTGCAAGTCACTTACTGTAATAATGTAGGCACTGGAGCATAGGGATTGGGGCTCGCCTAGACAAAACACCTAGCATACAAAAGAAGGAAACCCTTCAATAAAGTTAAATATAACAACTTCTCTGATCACCTGAAGTAGTTGTTACCATTATTATTTGGCACCACCTTAGTACCTTGCTCAAATGACCACTGTTTATACTAAGTTTAGAAAGTTTGGTAGGCTGTCTACACTGGAGAGGAGAGATATCATGACCAAGCCAAACTTGTTTTTGTCTGAATATTCATAATTACTGGCTTTGTGCTGAAAGTTCTGGATATTAATAACAAATACGCTTATTAAAGTCTTCCTTCAATAATACAGAAGAATAGCATATGTATATGTTAGAGTTTGCTGTCATAATGTCCTCTATCTTTGCCAATCATTATGCTGCTTTTGCTTAAGTCTGTTTTTGCTGATGTGTTTAATTTCAAATGTTCCATGCTGAAAGATATTTAATAGATATAGAAGTTTATTTCTATTAAAGAACTTCTGCATTACTTTGGAACACTTCAAAGCAGATTTTTGTGAAAGAAAATTGCATTCTCTTGGACACATACTATATTTATTGTGTTGGTCAAGTTAGGAATTGATTACATGTCCACATGAACAAAAAGTCGTGGCATTCAAGTCACATTATTGGTTTATATAACACCATTTTAAGTGCAAGTAGATTAAAGCTTTTATGGGGTTGTTAAAATGTATTTGACCATCCTCTGTGATTCTAATGCTTCATATTGCCAGATAATCTTATTCCTACTTATCTTGCAATATTGACAAGGTTAGTATTGTACAGTCTAAAATGCTCCAAGTTTAGTAAATTTGTATGCTTGTAAAGTTTTTCAAGGGGGAATGTTGAGGAACTATGTGCCAGCTTATCTTACAGGCAAATGTGATGAATAGATCAGAAATAACAATTTCCTTGTACAGTCTCTTTGACAATTGGGTGATGTTTAAAAAGCTGAAATTGATATCATAACTATAGGAAACAATTTTTTATATTTTCCTTTTGTGCTTCTTTACAGGTTTATGTTTGTGCATATAATCAGAGAATCTTACTCCACAAAAGTAGACTATTCAGCCCATCAAGCTTACTACTGTTCTTTGAAAGAGCTGTCAAATTAATTCCACCCCCTCTTCTTTCACCAAAGCTTCGAGAACGACTCCATTAATTATATATCCAGTTCTCTTTTGGGAGTTGCTAAGTGGTGTATACTTCACATCATAGTTCCTTGTACTTATTTTTTAACAGATCATCTTCCCTTGTTCTTCTGCAATTATGTTCAATCTGTGCCCTCTGGTTATTGACACTCCTGCCAGTGAAAGTTTCTTCTGTACTCTTAACACAACCCACACAATCTTTAGCACCTCTATTAAATTTTCCCTTTACTGTTTTGACACTAGCAACTGTAACAACAGTGATTGCAGCTCTTCTGGTCTGCCAAGTTAATTGAAGTCTCTCACTCCTGGTACCATTCTAGCATAATTTCTATGCCCACTTCAAGATGCCAACATCCCTACCAGAGTGTGAAGCCCAGAATGTACACCATACTTTGACTAAGAAGTGAATTAAAATGGTTCAGCATAATTACCGAGCATTCACACACTGCCTCTAAGCCAAGGATCTGTATTTTCTTATGAAGAACTCTTAATATCTCAAAATACTGTATAATCAATGCAGTAATTTTTAACAATTGTATATAGAAATGCAGCAACCAGTTGTCATTTAGCAAATGCCTACAAATAGCAATGTAGTAATAAAAGTCAAATCAATTTGTCTTGCACCATCATCAATGTGTGTACTTGAACTCTCTTGCCTCTTTGGCTATTCCCCATTTAGATGTTGGAAGGTTACTTGTGGTATGTTGTAAGATGTATTTTGTTTAACCATGAAATCTTGGCAAGTCAATGTAGCATCTAAAAGGAATTGTATTAGTGTTTGCTCTAAGTTAGTTTATTGTTTCAGTGATCATATATTTGTCTTTCTGAAATAGGTCAAAGTTGGAAGTTACCACATACCTTGTTCGTTCATCTGTAAGAAGTGATGTTTCTCCTCAAACATGTAATAAGCTTTAAGGGCATAAAGTTGTATTTCACAACTCTCATTAGCTAATAAAGGAACCGTAATGGTGAGAGTTGTGAAAAAATCTTATTATTGTTTCATCCTGAGTTTTAGTGCTGGAGGGAGTAATGCAAATGATGGTATTCTTGAATCGGTTCTGTTGTTTTGATGTAGTTGTTAGTGGGGCTGCTGTTGCTAACATTATTATTTGCACATTATGTGGGAGAAGGAAGAAATGACATTGAGTGCTAGGAATTGATACTAAAACCTGTAACTAAGACGCAAGTCATTTTTAAATCTTCCAACCTCACTTTTTTCCCAAAAATGAATGAAATTCATCTGGATTTACAAGGTTCTCTTTGTAAAAGAGGAACTTTTAGAGAAGTGCACGTATGAGAAATGTTGGGTAATTGTATCAACTGATTAAGATAATGAACCCTTTAATAAAAAAATATGCAAACTGCTTTTCCTGGTTTTTTAACTAAAATTTTTTAAATTTACACTACAAATTAATTCTAATCAATCTTTTGATTAATCCTAGAATACAGTGTATGTTAAGAACCTCGATAGAGAACTGGTATTGTATAATTAAGTCCACTTAACTAACGTGGATTGGAATAAACAAGTATCATTTCAGTGGATGTTAATAAATGCACATAACATGAAACCAGGTTCCCTTTATTTCAAGCAAATGGTAGAAAGAGATTTGCGAAATATTTATTTGGTTTTTATGCTGTCTTTTTTTTTAAAGAAAGCAAGGCAGGGGTTGACAGAACCACATGCATTTTTATATTAGTACTGTTGACATACAGTAAAGGAAATAGCTTGATCACTTACAGTTTAAGTATTACTAAGCCTTTCTGATCTGTAAATCTCATGTAGAACTTGATTTTCTTTAGTGGCGGTGGAACTGTCTTCACAAGCAATTATCCAGAAGCATCATAATACATTGATCTTGCCAAGCATGGTTACTCAGCCATATACACACATTGGTAGACATGATTATTATTGGTTTTTATTAAAGGAATGAAAAGTGACTAAACCACTGAATTAAAAATCTGTTATCCCAGGTGACTGACCCTTAGATGCTGGAAGCTCTGTGCACTTTAATCTAGTGTGTAGTTACCAAAACCATTGAAAATTGTTAATAGACCAAAGATTTATTAAAATAATTGATTCTGGAGAGGGTAATAATTGAGTATGACAAGTTAGTACAGGAACAATGAACTGTTGCTTCAATTGTATGGAGCACTGATGAAACTTCAAATATTGTTTGCAATCTGGTCCCCTTTGTGAATGAAGGGTGTATGCAATAGAAGGAGTGTAGTTGAGATTCACCAGACCAGTTCCAATGCTAGTGTTGTATGAGGAGAGATTGAGGAGACTGTATTCTTTAGAGTTTAGAAGATGAGAGATAATCACAGAAATTTACAAACTTATAGGTATAGACTGAGTAATTGCAGAAAGGGTAGTGGCTTTGGGAGGGCTCAGAACAAGGGGAGACTATCTCAGAATAATATGCAAACAAGCCATTTAGGACCATTTTAGGAGTAACTTCATTCAGGGTATTGAATCTTTGGAATCCTAATGTTTGCTATATGCAACTTCTGACATATTCTGATGGCTTTCAAGATAAAAATAGCCAATAATAATAATTTCAGTTAATGCATGGATTGTTGGACTGTTATAGAAAATTAGTCAATCTTGAGATTCCTATTTGCTGTATTGTGTGACCTATGGAAATAAATACCTTGGTTGAGAACAAGTTCTGTATCAACTTTGAAGCATGTTGACTGAGATGAGAAGGTATGGTTAATGTTTCATACCCTGATTCATAGAGGAAATAACTACTTGGCTGAGATACGACAAGATAACTGGTGACCATAGCATGAATTTCTTCAAATTTTAGAATAATGCATTTATTTTTAGGACGAGGTAGTGAGGGAGATTATTTTTCCAGTATCTGAGAACCACATCTATGAATTAACCTGAATTTCATAAGTTCATTATAAAGCAGATATCTTTGTTTGCATTAGCAGATGCATCCAAACTATAATCTATGCATGCTGAGGAAAGGTGAAAACTAAAGAGAAGAAAAATAAGTAGCCTGAAGCCTGGAGGTTTGTGCAAGTAACAAACTTGTTTAAAAGAAAACAAAATCAGACTGATTTTCAAAGTGTATCATTTGACCACTGTCTCTATTTTTAGTATTTAATTTCCCTACATTTTTCATTTACATTTGTTCTATTTATTTGTTCTGATTTTTTTCTTTATTTTAAAGATAATGTAATGTACTGGAAATAAATATTGTTCAATTTGTTTTTCCCTTCTATGCTGATTTAAAGCCAGATCTTTTGCGAAAGTATTTTGTTGCTGGTAGCAACTTTAAATAAAAATGTAGAATCCCTGTATTGCAGAGAGAGGCCCTTCAGCCCATTGAGTCTGCACTAACCCTCTGTAGAGCATCACACCCGACACAACATCCCCCACTCAGTCCCTGTAACCCTGCATTTATCATAGCTAATCCCCCTGACCTACACATCGCTGGATTCTACAGGTCAGTTTAGTATGGCCAATCCACCTAACCTGCACATCTTTGCAGAAACTAGAGCAGTCGGTAGAAACCCATGCAGACATTGGGAGAGCGTGCAAACTCCCCACAGTCACCAGAGACTGGAATGGAACCTTTGTCCCTGGCGCAGTGAGCCACTGGGTTGTGCGTTTTGCTACCCTTTCTCTATGCACTTAGAAACTGCAGAGTGGGTCTGGTACGTGACCTCCATGTTGCATTTGAGTTCAATTTGGGGGCTTCTGGCAATGTACAGAATCACACCTGTCCCAAATATTAATTTGTTTGAGGTAGACTTCCCCTTGTTTTGAATTAATTAATTTGCCTAAATATGAATGTTTCCACGTTTTTGAGGTAGGCCAAAAGCCTATATTTAATAAAAATAGATTTCACTGTCCTAATTGATTATATTCCATGTCATTAGAAACTGCAAAGTTCATTGACAGTGAGGGGCACAAAATGTTCATTGAGTTCATGATTAAGTTTTAGATCAAGATAGAATAGCAACATTATTAGTTTGAGAGCGCATAGGTCATCTTGAATGTGTGAGATTTGCTTAAATGCACAGCTCTTTGCACGGCGATGCCTGCACTATAATTTGAAGGGACCAACTCGTGTGCGGCCTGTGGATGAACTTTCAGGTTGCTGTGCAGCTGCACAGTTACAAGGGAACTTTGGTGCTAGTCCATTTAAATGCAGATTTAGCTGTAAAATTCTGAGATTCATGGATAACACATTACAACCTGTTAATTATAGGACAAAAACAACTCTATGCAACTGTGGTCATATGAAATTTTCAATGTGCACTGTAATTCTTTTTTTCAACAGCTAGCACTAATGTAATGTTCCCGACATAAAACATTCCAAGATATTATGCAACAGATGTCAAACAAAAATTCATGTTTAGCCATATAATAAGATATTAGGACAGATGGCCAAAGCCATATTCTTAAAGGAAAAGAGGGAAATGTTGAGATGGAGACGTTTTGGGAGTGAATTCCAGAACTTGGAATCTTGGTAATTATGAAAGTACAATTGCTTATGGAGTTATTTAAAATTGAGGATGTGCAAGTGCTGAAATTCAGAAACGCAGATAGCTTGAAGGGGTGCGGGGCTAATGGAGATTATGAAGACAGACAGGGATAAGGCAATTGAGGGATTTTTAAAAATTATTTGTTTAGTAATGTATTATCTGGTGAGGAATGTCACTTCCCATCTACAACACAAGACAAAATCTGCAAAATGACTCTTCTATGCTTAAATTAGAAAAGCGCCCTGGACCACCATGTACTGTACCATGGTAAAACACCAGTTATTTCTCAAAGCTTTTTGTCTGGTCAATTACTAATAATAATGGTGCCTTCAGAGGAATGGTGTGCCCCATTGCTTGTAAAGCAATTGTTGTCCTTCAGTTCACTAGTTGATCTGGTGGACCCACATCTCTTATTATAATTCTTTTATTTAGTATTTTGTCACTTGTACTAGAGAAGAGGAGAGAGACAGGCTTTCAGTTGGCCAGCTCTGGAGGTATCTGTCCTGAGATTCGTCGCAAGCTATTGCATGGTCCATTCAAAGGTTGTCGTCAGACTGCCTTTCTTTAATTCACAGACTCTTGGTGTCACTTTATTTCAGAGTATCCCTGTCACACCTTTGAAAAGCACCATTGTCTTACATAGCTGAAATATGCACCAGTTAATTTTTCCAAGTTGCAAAACTTTGGTAATTCTGCTATTGAGTGTTCTGATTTCCATTCCAGTTTGTAGTTCAAGAAGGAAAGGTTGTTTTAAAAACAAAAACATTCATAGGATGAAGGCACTGCTGCCTGGACAGGGTTTATTACCCATCCCTAGTTGCCCTTAAGGAGATGGTGTGAGCTGCCTTCTTGAATTGCAGTAGTCCATCTGCTGTGGAATGACCCACCATGCATTAGGGAGACAATTCGAGAATTTTGAACCAGTGAGATAGAGAGAAGTTGTTCCTGTTAGCAGAAGGGTTGAGAACTGGTGGACATGATTTCAGCTGAAAGAATCAAAGATGACATAAAGTAAAGATTTTTTCCTACAGCGAGTGATTATGAGCTTGAATGTATTGCTGCAAAAGATGATAGAGGCAGATTCAATCATCTTTCAAGGAATTTGATAGTTAGCTAAAAGGGAAATAGTTGCAAAGAAAAAAGGTTGGAGATTGCTCAAGCAGTATTGTTTCAGAGACAGGTGTGGACCCAGCTAGTGAAATGGACTCCTATTATGTGATTGTATAAATATACCCTTTTCACTGTAATGGCTTCTTCAAGTTTGAACACTCAAATCACTTCTTAGCGGAGCAGCTTCTAAATCATAAAATGCTGTACTTCAACATTATTTGGATAGTACCACTCAGGGATTACAAGACAAAAGTAGCAATTGGTGAAACTGGATTTGATCTTCTTAGTGATGCTTTTCAGAAATTGGATGAAACTTTGCTGTGCTGTTCAAAGACTTCTTGATACTAACCAATAACCAATTTTTTTGCACAATATAAAATTTATTCTACACATTTCTTCCTCTCATTGTAATGAATGTTTTACAGATGTGAAATATTTTATTGTTAATTTATTTACAAAGTCAAATATATTTTGTGAAATGGTATTTCAGAGTTGTGTAGATTCTATATTCTTTGTTCTGCAATTTCAGGTTTGGATTAAGCAACAAATTTGAATCAGAATTCCCTTCATCGTTAACAGGAAAGGTAAATCATTAATTTATTTTCTTGAGTCACGGTTTCAATTGTTGGCGATTTGAGTTACAGTTTGTAACCGAATAACTTTTCAAAGCTAGGAGTATTTGAAGTGCATTAAATGGGACTATCGTCAATTTTTAAAATTTGGTCTGTAGATTGTTACAGGGGTAGACATCACTTTCAGTAGCGTGATGTACTCTTCCTGTCAGATGTGGGAGATTAGGGAGAATTTTTAATGTTCCTGGAGACTGTCTGCCGGAATATGTTTTGTTTGTGAATGTTTCCGCAGCGAGACGTCAGGATGACGTGTTCCCTCCCTGGCGCCAGGGTCAAGGATGTCTCCGAGGCTGCAGAATATTCTGAAAAGGGGGAGTGACCAGCAGGAGGTACCAACGACATAGGTAGGGAAAGGGATGAGGGTCTGCAGAGACTATAAACAAAACTAGGCAGGAGGTCAAAAAAAGGTCCTCGAGGATAGTAATATCTGAACTATTAATTGTGTCTCATGCTGGTGAGAATGGGAATAGGAGGGTAGAGCAGATGAGTGCGTGGCTGAGGAACTGAGGGTAAGCATTCACAATTTGGATCATTTGGATCTATTCAGAGGTAGAAATGACCTATAAAAGAGGGACAGGTTCCACCTGAATTGGAAGAAGACCAATATCCTCGCAGGGAGATTTTCAAGTGCTACTTGGGCGATACTAAACTTGTAAGAGGGAAGAGAACCAAAACGATAGAAAAGGTTGAGGTTGGTACAGTAAACAAGGGGAGCAAATCAAATAGTCAAGGCAGTTGAGAGCTTGACAGAAAAATGAGGTAAGACTAATAAATTAAGCTGCATTTACTTCAATGCAAGAGGCCTGATAGGTAAGAGAGACGAATTTATGACATGGTTGTGAACATGGGACTGGGATGTCATAGCTATTACAGAAGCGTGGCTCCGGGATGGACAGAACTGGCAGCTTAATCTTCCAGGGTAGATATGCTATTGGAAGGTTAGAAAGGGAGGCAAGAGAGGAGGGGGAGTGGAGAATTTGGTTAGGAATAACATTACAGAAGTACTTGGGGAGGATATTCCTGTCAGATCATCCGCTGAAGTTGTACGGGTGGAACTGAGAAATAAGAAAGGGATGATCACCTTGGTGGGATAGTATTATAAGCCCCCTAGGAGTCAGTGGGAAATTGAGAAGCAAATGAACAAGAAGATCTAAGATATCTGTAAAAATAATTGAGTCGTAATGGTAAGGGATTTTAACTTTCCAAACACAGACTGGAGGATTGTCATAGTGTTAAATGGTTGAATGGGAAGGAATTTAAGTGCATACAAGAAAATTTTCTTGCTCAATATTTTAATGTACTTACTGGAGAAAGAGCAACACTGACCTTCTATTGGCAAAATAAGGCAGGGCAAATGACTGAGGTGTCATGGGGAGAACCTTGGGGAAAATGATCACAATTCTGTTCATTTTAAATGGATAGGACTGATCAAAAAGTTAAAGTTCTAACTTGGAGTAAGGCCAATTTTAGCAAATGAGGGACTTTCAAAATTTGTTTGGGAGAGGCTATTTGCAAGTAAAGGGATGGTTAGGAAGTGGGAGACTACAAAAAATGAGATAACAAGAGGTCAGAGACAATTCGTTTCGGTTGGTGTGAAGGGCAAGGCTGGACGATGTAGTGAATGCCAGATGACTATAGAAATTGAGGTTCTGATTTAGAAAAAGAAAAGGAGGCACGTGTCAGGTATAGACAGCTGGTATCGAGTGAATCCTTAGGAGTATAAGGGCAGCAGGTGTTTACTTAAGAAGAAAATTAGGAGGGCAAAAAGGGGACTTGAGATAACTTTGGATTCTCCTTAACTCTATTTGCCAAAGAGATTCTAAGAAGTATTTTAAGAGCATAAGAGAAACTAGGGATGGAATAGAGCTACTTAAAGATCAATGTGGCTGTGTGTGTGTGGAACCACAAGAGATGGGTGAGATACTAAATGAATATTTTGTGTCAGTATTTACTGTGAAGGAGGACAAGGAAGCTAGAGAACTTGGGGAAATCAAAGTGATATCTTGAAAAGAGTTCATATTACAACAGAGGAGTGCTTGAGTTCTTAAGATGCATAAAGGTAGATAAATCCCCAGGACCTGATCAGGTATTTCCCAGAACTTTATGGGATGCTGGGATCCTTGCTGAGATATTTGTGTCACTGACAGCTACAGGTGAGTTGCTGGAACTCTGGAAGACTGGCTAAACTGGTACCATTATTTAAGAAAGACTGTAAGGGAAAGCCAGGGGCTATAAACTGGTGAGCCTGACATTGATGAATGGTAAGTTGTTGGAGGGATTCTGAGGGACAGGATTTAAATACATTTGGAAAAGCAAGGACTGATTAGGGATAGTAAACCTGGCTTAGTGCATTGGAAATCATGACCCACTAACTTGATTGAGTTTTTTTTGAAGAGGTGACAAAGAAGTTTGAGGGCAGAGCAGTAGATGTTGCCTATATGGACTTCAGCAAAACATTTTCACATGGTAGACTGGTTAGTAAGATTAAATGACATAGAATCCAGTGGGCGTTAGCCAAGGTAGGAGACAGAGGGTGGTGATAGAGGTTGCTTTTCAAACTGGAGGACTGTCACCAGTGGTGTACCACAAGGATTGGTGCTGGGACCCCATTTTGTCAGTTATGTAAATGTTTTAGATATGAATATAGGAGGCATGGTTAACAAATTTGTAGAAGACAGCAAAATAGGTGGTGTACTGGACAGTGAGGAAGGTTAACTCAGTACAATGGGACCTTGATCAGATAGGCCAGTGGGCTGAGGAGTGGCAAATGGAGTTTAATTTAGATAAATGTTGCATTTTGGTAAAGCAAAGCAGAGCAAGATTTGTACAGTTAATGATACAGCCCTGAGAAGAGTTGCCGAGCAAAGAGACCGAGGGGTGCAGGTTCATAGTTTCTTGAAAGTACATTTGCAGGTAGATAGGATGGTGACAAAGGCATTTGGCATGTTTGCCTTCATTAGTCAGAACATGAAGTTTAGGAGTTGGAGCGTGATGTTATGGCTGGACAGGAATTGTTAAGACCACTTTTAGAATACTGCGTACAATTCTGGTAACCCTTCTATAGAAAGGGTGTTGTTAAACTTTGAGAAGGAGCAGAAAAAAATTATAAGGATATTGCTGGGAATAGGCTGGGGCTTTTTTTCCCCTGTAACATCGGAGACCGAGGGTGACCGTAGAAGTTTATCAAATCATGAGGTGCATGGATAAGCTGAAAAACCAAGGTCTTTTTCCAGGACTGCGAGGATCTAAAACTAGAGGGGGACAAAGATTCAGGTGAGAATAGAAAGACATTTTAAAAAAAACCTGAAAGGTAACTTTTTCATGCAGAAGGTGGTATGTGTATGGAATGAGCTGCCAGAGGAAGTGGTGGAGAGGGGGTAGAATTACAACGTTTAAAAGGCGTCTGGTTGAGTATATGAATATGAAGTGTTTAGAGAGATATGGGTCAAATGCTGGCAAATGGGGCTAGATTAGATTAGGATTAGATTAGCGCAGACGAAGGGTCTGAAGCATCTGTTTCTGTGCTGTACGACTGTATAACTCTATAACAGGAGTCTTAAAGTTACAACAGTACCATGTATTTTTAACAGTCAGACATGAGACAGCTTGCCCAAGTGCAAGAATCAAACCTTCTGATTAGTAGATCATAGCAAATGGCACTGCTTGTAGATATTTTTATGGTTATAGATACTTTCATCATATATAAAAATAAGGTTATGATTTGTGTCTGTCACAACACTTAAGACATCAATTCTGACCAAACTGATTGAAATACAGACGCCACCATCTTGGATGATTTGTTTTCTGTTCCTGGGCACTTTCAATGCATTTCACTCAGTAGATCATTAACAAGTTGAGGGCATGCAGCATTTTCACAACTGTGCTTGGATTGTTGACACGTAATTGGCCAGTATCTAGAAAATTCTAAAATTTAAGTTTGCTTTGTCCACTGTCTTGCTCAACTTTGTCATTTTTCTTTGCAATTTTAACTCTTAAAAGTGCTCTTTTATCCATCTGATTTAAGCATGAGCAAAATAAAATGTTGTCGGTTGTATAATGTGTGTATGTGCTCTTGAGTTGAGCTCTTGTGCCTAAAGGGAAGGGTGGATAAAGTATTGGTCTTCATTTGAATGCGAGAACAATTTGTAGCAAGGTAGATGAATTAATAATATAATTAGAGATAAACTGACTTGGTCTAATAGCCGTTATGCTAATGGGTCTTGTGTTAATGTGGCAGGATACCTACCTTTGAGCCAGGAGGCATGGGCTCAAGTCCCACCTGCTCCAGCTGTGTTTACTAACATTTTGGTTAAAAATAAATAGCAATTAGTTTATTACAGACGTGTACTTTTATGGTGACCACGACTGGGAGTTAAATTTTAAGCTACTCAAAGTATCTTTAAAAATGCATAATTGCCATGATAAGAAATGATGGGATAAAGATAGTGGTGAGATTAGGTTTGAAGAGCAGGAAGTAGAATCAGTATAGGTAAGAATGAGACATAGCCAGGGTCAGAAACACTAAGTAAGTGTAATTTAAGGGTCTCCAGAACAGTTACTGTTATGTGGTAATAATCAAACAATAAAAGTAGCTTGTGAAAGATGTGATGTAATAGACATGGCAACTGTAATCTTCATGTAGACTGTCTAAATTTGGGTGAGATAAAACATTCAGGCCGAAGTAGGAAGTTAAAGATAACAAAGACAAAAACTAGGCATACCAAATTGCAAAGATCAGGCGCAAGTTGAAGGATTGGGAAATTTATGAAGACCAACAAAAGGTTACTAAAAAGGTAATTAAAAAGAACAAAGACAAATTATAAAAGAAAACTGGATCAAAATATAAAAAATTGACAGCAAAAGTTTCTATGAGCATATTAAAAAAGAAGAGAGTAGCTAAAGTGAATCTTGATCTTTTCCAGGACAAGGTACAAGAGTTCATAATAGTGAACATAAAAGTAACAAAGACACTAAATCGATATTTTGCCTTAGTCTTCACCATGGAGGACTCTGAAACTATTCCAATAGAAACAGGTAATGCGGAGGTTACAGAGAAGAAGGAACTTAAAACAATTGCCATCACGTGAAAAAGTACTGAGTGAACTATTGGGATTAAATGCAGACAAGTCCCCAAGGCCTGATGGACTACATCCTTGGGTGCAAAAGGAAATGGCCACTGAAATAGTGGGTGTATTGGTTATAATACTGTAACATTCCCTGGATTCTCTAAAGTTTCCAGTTGGTCAAAAAATAATAAATCAAAAAGGGAGGGACGCAGAAAGTAGAAAACTGTAGACAAGTTAGTTTAATGCCTGTCAATGGGAAATAGTAGAAGGATAGTTGGAAAATCGAAGCATAACCCATCAGAGTGAGCATGGTTTTTATGATGGGTATATTGTGGTTGACTAATTTACTAGAGTTCTTTGAAGATGCAACTGTCAATGTGGATATTGGGAGTCCTGTAGTTATAGTATACCTGGACTTTCAAAAGGGGTTTGATATGATAAGATCACACGGAGTTGAGGTTAATATAGATTAGGGCTTTGATAGAGGATTGGCTACCCAACAGAAAACAGAGGCAGGATAATTTTTTCTTGGTTAGCAAGCTATAATTAATGGGGTATTACAGAGTTTGGTTCTCACCCCAAACTATATTATTGATTTGGATGCAGGGATAGAATGTACTATAGTCAGATTTGCAGATGATATTAAAATAAGGGGGAAAATAATTTGCAATGAAGAAATAAGAAATTTGCAAATGGTAACAAATATGTTTGGTGAATGGGCCATAATTTGGCAGATGGAATTTAAAGTGAATAAGTGTGAGATTATCCAGTCGAGTTGGAAGAATAAAAAAAAGCCACTTATCTAAATGGAGAGGATCTTCACAATGCCTTGGTGTAAAGGGATCTGGGTGTCCTCGTGCATGAATCGCAGCAAGCTAACATGCAGTACAGCAAGTAAGAATTCTGGCATTTATTGCTAAATGAATGAAATGTAAAAATAGGGAGGTATTGACGCAACTGTACAAGACATTGGTGAGATCACATCTGGTGTACGGCATATAGTTTTAGTCCCCTTATGTGAGGAGTGATTTAATTGCATTGTAGGCAGTTCAGAGAAGATTTGATTCCAGAGATGAAAATCTCCTCTCTTAAGGAGAGATTGAGTAGTTTAGACCCATGCTCGTGGTTAGAAGTAGAGTTTGAAAGAGTTTAGAAGAATAAGAGGAGATCTAATTGAGGTAAATAAATGTGACGGGATTAACCAAGTATATCTGGAGTGAATATTTTGCCTTGTGGGTCAATCTAGAATGATAGGTCATAGTTTTCAGCTAAGGGGTAGTAGATTTAAATCCGAGATAAAAGAAGGTTTACTTCTCTCAAAGGATCACAAATCTTTGGAATTTATTACCCCTGTGTGTGGTGAATGCTGGGAGACTGAACAAACCTAAAGGCAAGATAGATTTTTAAATTGTGACAAGTTGGAGGGGTTTGGGGAGCAGCAGAAGATGGCATTGATGCAAAGATGAGATCTGCCATGATCTTAAATGGTAGAGCAAGCTCATCTGGCTGAATTACATACTCATGGAGTCATACAGCATGCAAACAGACCGTTTGGTCCCACTTGTCCATGCTAACCAGGTTTCCCAAACAAAACTAGTTCCAATTTGGAGATGCTGGTGTTGGACTGAGGTGTAAAAAAGTTAAAAATCACAACACCAGGTTATAGTCCAACAGGTTTAATTGGAAGCACTAGTTTTCGGAGCGCTGCTCCTCCACCACCTGACGAAGGAGCGACACTCGGAGAGCTAGTGCTTCCAAGTAAATCTGTTGGACTATAACCTGGTGTTGTGTGATTTTAAGTTAGTTCTATTTGCCTGTATTTGGCCCATATCCATCTAAACTTTTCCTATTCATGTACCTGCCCAAATATCTTTTAAATGTTTGTAACTGTGCCTGCACCTACCACTCTCTAATGCAGTTTGTTCCATATACGCACCACTGTGTGAAAAAGTTGTCCCTCTGGTCCCTTCAAATCTTTCTCTTCTCACCTTAAAACTATGCTCTCTGTTTTTGAACTCCACAATCCTAGGGGAAAAAAAACCTATTCTATTCACCTTATGTATGTGTCTCATGATTTTATAAACCTCTATTAAGGTCACCCCTCAACCTCCTGTTCATTCAATGCATAAAGTCCCAGCTTTTCCAGCCTTTCCAGTCTATCCTTAAAACTCAAACCCTCCAGTTCTGGTAACGTTCTTGTAAATCTTTTCTATACCCTTTCCAATTTAATTGTATCCTTCCTATAGCCTGCTCCTAGTTCTTATGTTCTTAAGAAAATCAAATCTGCAAAACTACTTTGCAAGACAAGTTCTTGGAATGCATCTGAGAGTGCTTCCTTGAACAATATGGTGTTGAAATGACCAGCGA
The DNA here is from genome assembly GCF_020745735.1 of Hemiscyllium ocellatum. Lineage (NCBI taxonomy): Eukaryota > Metazoa > Chordata > Chondrichthyes > Orectolobiformes > Hemiscylliidae > Hemiscyllium > Hemiscyllium ocellatum. The sequence continues at coordinate 95,772,632 of NC_083401.1, forward strand.
AGAGGCTGTTAGATCATTGTTTGTGTGCAATGAAACAAATGTGAGAGTCACATTATTTGGAAAGCAGTAATCAATTGAACAGCAAGTATCAGTAGTAAGAAGTGAGAAAGAAATGAACAGTAAGATAGAATTTCACAGTAGCTCCACTGTAATATATGTAAGTATGAAACTGGGGTATTGAATTTAAATAAAACCAAGTATGTAGTTATGAATGGTAAATTGGAGCAGAGAGATTGGATATCTGTCAACATTCCTTTTAAATAGCCACTTAGGAATGTTTCAAGGAATATTTCATAATTCTAAATTAAGCAACACTCTACAGAGAAATAAAAAATCTAGAAGTGATCCATTTCCTGGCAAACTAAGTAGTTAAGAATAGCATTAGTTTAAAAGAAGAGAACTAATATCGCAAGAAGAGTGTTAAGCCTGTGGATTGGGAGAATTTCAGATACTAATAAAAGATGACCAAAAAAATGTTAAGTGGAGAAAATATGATTGAAGAATGTTTATGTACATAAAATAGATACAAAAGTAAATCACCTCCTGATGTTCCCAGTATCACAGATACCTGCCATCAGTCGATTCAGTACACTGAATACCATACCAAAAATGGCTCTACGTAAGGCCATCTGACTTACAGCATTTTACCAATGTTACTGTAAGCTTGTTAACTTCCGGAGCTAATGTGCACTGTTCTCGTACTGCTGGACTGATGCAGGACACTGTTCCAGTTAGTTACAGTACTGGAATCCATCTGGCAATGTGGGAAATTTCCCAGATAAGTCAGAGCCACGAAAAGCAAGCCAAACCCAAATTAGCCTTCATTCCGTCATCAGCCCACTCCCAATTATCAGAGAAACCAATTGAAATACTATCCAGTGGCCTATGCTCAGCAATAACCTACTCACTGATGCTTAGGTCGCGTTCTGTCGGGGCAGCTAGGTTCTGACTTTATTACAGCCTGGGTCCAGTCATGAGCAAAAGACCTGACCTCCAGATATGGTGTCCTGCATCTTGAAATTAATACAGTATTTGGCTGTGGCATTGAAGATCCCTAGCAAAACTGGAGTTGTTGGGAATCATTGGAAAGCATCTCCGTGGGTTGAAGTTATACCGAGCACAAAGGAAGATGGTTGTTAATGTGGAGCTTATAGAGTCGTAGAGATGTACAGCACGGAAACAGACCCTCAGTCCAACTCACCCATGCTGACCAGATATCCTAAATTAATCTAGTCCCATTTGCCAGCACTTGGCCCATATCCCTCTAAACACCTCTTATTCATGTTACCCTTCAGATGTCTTTTAAATATTGTAATTGTACCAGTCTCCACTGCTTCCTCTGGCAGCTCATTCCATACACACAGCACCCTTTTTGTGAAAAGGTTGCACCTTAGGTCCTGTTTAAATATTTCCCCTCCCCCCTTGCCCTACACGTATGCCCTGTAGTTCTGGACTCTCCTGAACCCAGGGAAAATATCCTTGTCTTTTTACCTATCCATGCCCCTCATGATTTTATAAACCTCTACAAGATCACCCCTCAGCCTCTGACACTCCAAGGAAAACAGCCCCAACCTATTCAGCCTCTCCCTTTAGCTCAAAACCTCCAACCCTGGCAATATCCTTGTCAATCTTTTGAGCCCTTTCATCTTATAAGAGGGAGATCAGAATTGCACACAATATTCCAAAAGTGGCCTAACCAATGTCCTGTACAGTCGCAACATGACCTCCCAACTTCTGTACTCAATGCTCTGATCAATAAAGGAAAGCATACCAAATTTCTCCTTCACTAGAATAAAGCTGCAGGAGTTCCTCAGAGTAGTATTCAAGGCCCAGCCATCTTCAGCCAATGCATCAATGACCTTTCTCTATCAGGATCAGAGGTGGGAATGTTGACTTGCTGATGAATACACAATTTTCAGCACCATTTGAGTCCTCTGACATTGAAGCCGTCCTTATCAACCTGTAGCAAGGTCTGGAGAAACAGTTTTGTGCTGATATCTGAAAAATAGCAGTTGATTTACGTAAGTGCTAGGCAATGACCATCTTCCAAAGAGACAATTCAATGGCATTACCATTGCTGAATTCCCCCACTATCAATATCTGGAGGTGGGGTGGGGTGAGAGAGGAGAGGAGTGAGGGTAGTTAGTGGCTTCCATCAGCTGGAAACTGAACTGGACTAGCCCGATATAAAATTCTACACAAGTAGGCCAGAGCTTGGAATTCTATGGTGAGTAACATGCCTCCTACATCTCCAGAGTCTGTCCATCATCTACCAGCACATGTCAGGGGTGTAACTTTCACTTGTCTCGATGGTTGTAGTTCCAACAAAGCTCGACCTTCACGCTATTCAGGACAAAATGCCAACTTGTTTGATACCTTCTACCACCTGTCACATTCACTCCGTCGACCACTGTCAGCAATGTGTACGATCTATGAAATGCACTGCAATAATTTTACAGCACTTCCCATACTCTAGATGCTTATCAGCAGATGGCTGGGAACACCACTATCTGTAAGTTTCCCTCCAAGCTGAACACCATCCTGACTTGGAACAATATCACCATTCCTTCAGTGTCACTGAGCCCAAATCCTAGAAGTCCCTTCCTCACAGATCTGTAAATGTCCCTACACCTCATGAACTGCAGTAGTTCAAGAAGATGAATCATCGCTACCTTCTCAATGGTAATCAGCGATCAGCAATAAATGCTGGCCTAGCCAGTGATGCCCATATCTCCTGAATTAATGTTTAAAAATGGAGGTTGAGATGGGAGCAATTACAATGGGAAATATGGAGATCAGAGACATTTACTTTGTCTTGGCTCAAAATTACTTTAGATCACATTCAGAATTTGTGCCCATCTTTCCCAGAACTCCGTGATTGAATCCTTCCAATCATGTTTCTACTTCAACCTCAATACTGAAGCGTCTCTTGTCAAAGTCAGAAATAGCATCCCATGTGGCTGTGACAATTCCCATGATCTTAGTGAAACATTTGACAGAGTTGATCACACCATCCTGCTGCAGCACGTTTTATGCCTCCTTCTGAATGTCTAGGATTACATTCATCTAATTGCTTTATGAAACTTAATGTTTTCCAAAGAGGTCATAACAATCATCTGAAATTTCCTCCAATTAAATAAGAGAAAATGTCATTGTTTTCTGTTCCTGCTTCAAATTCCATCTAGCCATCTAGCATTCCTCTTCCTGTCACATGTCTGGTGCTGAATGAGATTGTGTCAACCCTAGTTGCTCCCGCGATGAGCTTCCAACCATACATCACAGATACTGAAGGGAGGCCATGGTGTGGTGGCACTATTGCTGGATTAGTCATCCAGGTGCCCAGATTTGGGAACCATGGTATAAATCTCACCATGACAATGGTGCATTTTAAATTCAATAAACATCTGCAATTAAAAGTCTAATGATGACCATAAAGCCATTGCCAAATGTCATTAAAACCCATTTTGGTTTAGGCAAGAAAAACTGCTAATCTTACCTTGTCTGGTCGACATGTCTGCAGGCCCACAGCAGTATATTTGGCTCTGAACTATCCTTTGAAATAGCCTAGCAAGTTATTCATTTGTATGAAGCTATCAAAAAAGAATGAAACTGGACAGACTGCTTGGTACTATAAACAACACTGGCAAATGCTAGGCAAACTCTGTCAATCCTGCATATACCTTTTTACTGACATCTGTGGTCCTGTGCGAAAGTTGGGAGAGCTGTCTCTCAGATTAGCCATACCGTGGCAGCAAGAACAAGGTCAGAGGCTAGAAATCCTAAATAAATACCTCCCCTCCAAGTCTGACCACCATGAGCAAGACACAAGGTAGGAATCTCAAGGAATACTCTCCACCTGGATGAGTGCAGCTCCAACAGCACTCGCAAAGTTTGGTACCTCATGGGTGAAAGCAGCCTGCTTTATTGGCACCATATCCTCAAAAGGTCCCTGCACTACTGAGGCAGAGTAGTAGCAGTGTGTCCAATCTGCAAGATGCACTGAAATATATATATATAAAAAAAAACACCATCTGCAAGTTCACCTTCAAGTGACTTAACACACTAATTTGGAAATATGTCATCGTTGGTTTATGTCACTGGCTCAAAATCCTGGAAATCCCTTCCCAACTGCATTGTGGGTTGACCAATGCTAAATGGATAGCAGCAGTTGAAAAGGCAGCTCAGCACCACCTTTTCATGAACAACTCGGGATGGGCAATAAATGTTGACCTCGGTAGTGACTCCCACATCCTGTGAATGAACGTTTTAAAAAAAAGTCTACCTATTTCCACATCCTCAGCATTGCCTAATTCTGTCCCTGCCCCAAAGTACATGATGCTGAATTCCTAATTCCCATCTTTGATACCTGCTGTACTGTCTTTAAGCATGAGCGCATCAAAGACCCTGTTGTCCTTTTCTTAACTCTCATCTAGTTTTATTCATCTGTTAATGCTGTGATTATTTGCCACCATTCACTTCTTGTTAAATGAAGCTTCAATTTTTAAAATTCCTAATCTTTTTCCATGCACTCAGTGACATTGTTTCACTGATCTCCTTCAGCTCTCTACCCTCCAAGATACTGTCCACTCCCACACTTCTGACCTCTTGACTATTCCATTATTTGTGGCAATGCCTTAGCTGCTGGAGTCACAAGCTCCAGCATTTTCCCCCTCTAAACATTTTCATCTCTCTACCTTCTTTTCCATGAAGATGATCCTTAAAACTTATTTGTTTGACCAAGCTTTAGATCATCTACCATAATATCTCCTTATATAGCTTGATGTCAAATGTTTTTGGGTAACATCCTTGAAATCTCTTGTAATGTTATTAACAGAATAATTATTTCAAGTTGCTACTGTTACCATACAATTCTCCGAAGAATTTTGCATGCCTTTCTCTACCATCTTGTGCACCCTTCTTTACATTGTGTTGTATGGTACTTTGAAGTTGTGCTTTTAAGTGTTTATTTGCATATATTCCCTCCCATCTTCCTTTTTAATACATTCTTCAAAGATCAACTCTTTGGCCTAGTTTTTGGGCCCTGCCTCAGCAGCACCCCTCAGTACACCCTTGAATAATTTCTCCATGGCTTGGCATTTATTTTTATCTGATTATGATTCTACGAAGTAGTACCTTGGCTTTATTTCTTTTCTACTCTGAGGTTGGTATAAATTTTGCAGCATTTATAACCAGATTAATGGTTGGAATTATTTGATTCTGTGACTGCTGACAATAGGAAAACGTTCTGGAATGAGACAAATATATTTTAATTTTGCTGTCTGATGTTTTACTTTGAGTTGGTGCTTAAAATTCATTTTACAGTAATAAAGGTATTCTCTCATTTGAGTGATCCTATCAGTGTAGGTCATTCAGTATTAACCAATATAAACTGAAATCTTACAAAACTGTCTAGCTCAGGAAGATGTAATTTCCTTAATCTTGCCAGGTGCCCAAGGGTTAACAACTAGCAAGTATAATGCAATAATTGCTACCATTTGTGGTACGTGGAAAACGTTTGAATCGGTCCATTATGTTTTCAACTGTTTCACTTTAACAGGTTGCACCAGAGGAATTCAAGGCCAGCATTAGTCGAGTTAACAGCTGTTTAAAGAAGAATCTTCCTGTCAACGTGCGATGGCTGCTCTGTGGGTGCTTGTGCTGTTGTTGTACCTTGGGCTGCAGCATGTGGCCAGTAATTTGTCTCAGTAAAAGAGTAAGTTTTGTAAAACCTTTAATATAATCTTCAACCTACTTGATCAGTGTTGACTTTTATGCTTCCCCTAGGTGCATAATGTTAGTAACTAAGTGGAACTGATCTCATGAGTAAGCATCATGTACTTCCAGTTCTGTTATAACATAATAAAATGTGGAGAAAAGCCTCCTGTAATCTATTCCAATTTTGTCTTAAACTTCTACTTGCATCATCTTTCACAATTAATTATCCTGTATGAAATTAATTTTGTGCTTTTTTTTACTGCCAATTTAAGTGTAGGTGTGCGGCGTTGCCCACCAGCATCACAGTTCAGGCATTCTTAAATCATTTCAAAACCCTTATAGTGAGCAAAATGATACTCTTTTTCACTTAATTGGACTGATTTCAAATTACAATGAATATTTGGAAGACCATTATTTGTGACTCTGTATTTTGAAAATTTTGGATTTTTTTCTCATTCTGTTCCAAATTACAGTTTTGTAAAATACTTATGACCTTAACTGTGGTGAAATAATTAAACATCAATATATCAACACTTGGAACTGAGTTATGTTTACTGTATAAATCAATTTTCAATCATCTGTTCAGGTTTGGAAATTATTGGTTTTTAGTGAAATCTGCTGTTGAGCATAGCATTTGATGAATTCCAGAATTCAAAATGATTGAATTTAATTTATGCGGATACTCTTAAGTTTTAAACAATTTTCTGTTTTAGATTTTTGAAGCAAAGAGTATATGGTTATCTCAAAATCCCTTAGCAGAAAGTCTCTCTATCCAAATACCCCTTAAACTAATGGCACCATTCTTTGGGTATAACCACACACAACAGATCAAAAAACACATTTTGGGGCAGATGTTTGGACTTGAAATGTTTGCTGTAGTTTAAATTGTGTGATTTTATATGTTCATACTGATCTTTGTGGTCCATAAAAATATATGTTAATACACTAGTTCTGATTTTTTTTACTTTTGAGCAATCGTGATAATGCAGAATAATGTTGTCCTACATATCAGTAATTTAATGTCTTCAGATTCACTATCAGAATCGTATAGTTAATCCAAATTATAAATGATTTTGATGGTAAAGGTATTCTGATTATTTAATATACTGGTGTATATGATGTTTATAAGATTAGCATTGAAAGTTATGAAATTATAAATGTAAAAATAATTTTTAAAGAAAGGGTATTTTTAACTTTTTTAAAATTTTAATTGGCATGTTTGACTAAGCTAGTTTGAAAATTTGGGGAAAAATCTTTTTGAAATCTATGACCCAGGTAGCAAAGCTGAAAACTTGGGTTTCTCCACACACTATGGGATAGGGACAATGTAGAGGTAAAATTCTTTCATTTAGAAAGGTGTCATGTTCTTTGTTCTGTGGAGTTTAGATTCTGTAGCATGGATGTACTTGAATTTATAAAGATCCACATTGGGAAGTCAGCCTGATTCGGTTTGGCTTGCAGTTGGCATGGGACGCAAGTTGTAACCACAGATGTTACCAGGGGAGTGAAGTTATCTGATCTCTGACCCTCAAGGGAAAAGTTCTGATTCTGAACCCTGGGAGATGGAGAGAAGGAGTAGGTAGTGTTTTTATCTAAGTAAGAAATAAACTTGGGACTTGGTAAGTAAACTTGGGACATGCAATGTTATAAATGTACATCCCTTATCTTTGAAGCTGTCCTCACCATCCTGCAGCTGCTGGGTTTCTGGAAACATAACTGACCAAAGTTAAATTTGCATACCAGACAAAAATCTCTAAAATGACCTCCGTTCCTGAGGACGTGTTAGTTGTTGCCTCCCTTCTCAGCAACATCCAGAGTTAAATGGGGTGGAGTTGATTTTGTTTTTTTTAAACTCACCTCTGATTATTAGTTAAAATAAGCATGTTCTGTTCCCAGAACAGGCATGTTTGTGAGATGCCTTGAGGAATGTCTTTGGCAAAGTGCCCAGCAAGGTTTCAGAAGTTTGAAGTATCCTATGCTGAAGTCTCAGCTTCACAGATGTTCCAGTAACTTACTGAGATGAGAGCTGTTTTAAAAAAAACTTTTGTCTAAAGGCCATATATAAAAATACAAAAATTATGTTGATTCTTTTTTTCACAACTTTCCTAGATTGCTTTTTTTAATAAATTGTGTTAAGTCTTTGCATTTATACTGGTTGTAATTTCACAAATAAGACCTAATGAACAACTTTAGCAGCTGCAATAACACCTTTGACATGGCACTGCATATAATGCACTCTTAATGCAATTGATTGTAGATTTATTTGGGAAGGTAATTTCAGGCACCGTGAATGAATAACATTGCTAAATAAGCAATATTTTATTTCATGCTTCATTTATGAGGAGTATCCTTCTCATAAGTACGTTAATATATTCTGTGACTAATTAGCAATTCATAAGGCGAAATATTTAATTTGTTTAAAGGTTGGTGGCGGGGGAGCAGAATAGTTGGAGTGTGTGGGAATTTGAAAGCTCTCCAATAGCTGTAACTAACACTAAGAGATAGTTGAGGATATTGAATGCTTTTCTTGTCAACTCGAGACAATGCTGCAAGTGTTACTAAGGTTGATGCTATAGACCCAAAGATCTTCAGCTGCTTCAGATTGAGCAGAACCAGATTGGTGGATTGCAATTTCCAGCAAATCTGTAAGCAGCTATAGCTATCCTGAGCTTGTGAATATAAATCATCTTTTTCTTCAATCACAAGGGGAGGGGAGGATAAAAATAGCAAAAACAAGGAAGCTTGAAAGAGAGAATTCTAATAAGAAAATACCTAAGCGCATCAGATTAACTATCAAAGGGAAGGACCATTCCTGAAGTCAAAAGGATCAAGTGGAACTTGAAGACAGGTCTCCTAATTCAGATCTAGGAATGCTAGCACTAATGAGAACCATGGATATCCTTGTATCTGAAGTAGCAAGTGAGTATACTTGTGCAACAAATAATTAGGAAGGCAAATGGAAAGCTGCCTTTTATTGCATGGACAACAAAATATAATGTTGGAGAGTTTTGTTAAAATTGTACAGGGTATTAGTGAGACCACAACTGGAGTACTGTGTATGGTTCTGATTTAAGGAACGTATGCATTTATTCACTTATCTACCTGGCCAAATGTCCTCACTCTTTCTTCCTTTCTTGACCCTAAATTCTCACTTTAATCTAATTTCTCTCTAAGTAACTTCTTGGCCCTCTCTGAGCTCATCCTGACCACGAAACCCACCTCTATTAATCCTGTTCCCATTAAACTGTCGACCATTCAACTTATCTACCTGGCCCCATGTTAGCTGATATTGTTAATGAGTCGTGTTTTCGTTAACTGTTATCCCCCTCTTGTATCGTTCTTTCAATGGCTTTCAAATAAAAATAGACCTTAACTGGATCTTTCTTGCCATCTACTGCCTCATTTCCATCCTTGGATGTGCTATAAATTTCTAAATCTGTGCCTGCATTTTCTGGAACTCATTGTTTAAATCCATTCACCAGCATCTACCTAAAGTTCTGAAGTTTTAGTCTAAAATTCTGACAGCACCTTTTAAGTGCAATATAACCTGCTTGTCAGGATATGTTGGCTTAATAAATGAACAATTTTATTTGGTCATCAATTAATCTTTGTGTAAACTAGCCAGCATGAGAATGTCATTGAATTATTTTACATGTTTGTAAAATATGTACATTTCAGTTCATAAAATCCTGCTGCCTAGAAGGCTGAGAATAATCTTAATATAAAATAAATAGTGACTAAAAATGTTTTAATTATATTAGCATTGTAATTGACATTGGCTCGTAGCCAACATTCATTTTGCAATACACACTTAGCCAAGAAGCTGTACTATTGTAAGTTACTTCTATTTCAGAGCCAGTAAGTGCCTTGATAACTAGAAGCTGTTGCTTTACAACTCTTAATGACTCATAGAATAGCTCATATATATAATGCTGCTGTGATCCTACAACTATCATCTTAACAGCTTTGGATATACCTACACCACATGGACTGCAGCATAGAGTCCATGAGATCTACAATATGGAAACAGTCCCTTCGGTCCAACTCATCCATATCGACTAGGTACTCTAAATTAATCTAGTCCCATTTACCAGCATTCAAGACCCAATTTCCTCTAAACTTTTCCTATTCGTATATCCATCCAGATGACTTTTTAAATGTAATTGTACCACCCTCCACCACTTTCTCTGGTAGCTCATTCCATACACGCATCACCCTCTGTGTGAAAAGGTTTCCTCTTAGGACCCTTTTATATCTTTCCCTTCTCACCTTTAAACCTATGCCTTCTAGTTTTTGACTCCCCCCATCCCAGGGAAAATAACTTGTGTATTTATTCTGCGCATGCCCCTCATGATTTTAAAAATCCCTATACAGTTGCCCCTTGGCCTCTGACACTCCAGGGAAAATAGCCCCAGCCTATTTAGTCTCCCTATAGCTCAAACCCTCCAACCCTGGTAACAGCCTTGTAAATCTTTTCTGATGCCTTTCAAATTTCACAACACCCTTTCTATAAGCAGGGAGAGCAGAAGTGCATGCAGTGTTCCCCCAGTGGCTTGACTAATGTTCGATACAACTGCAACATGACCTCCCAACTCATATATTCAAGACTCTGACCAATAAAGGAAAGCATACCAAACACCTCCTTCACTATCATATCTACCTGTGACTCTACTTTCAAGAAACAATGCAACTGCACTCCAAGGTCTCTTTGTTCAGCAACAGTTGCAAGGACTTTACCATTAAATGTTTAAGTCCCTTCTTGAGGACAGTTAAGGATGAACAATAGACACTAATCTAGGCAGTGATGCTGACATTCAATGGAAGATTTTTTTTTACAAAAGCAGACTGTCTGAGTCCTGTTTGTAGTGCATTGTCCTTTAACTATCATATCATTTCCTCTACATTTTTTACCTCCCTTTTCTTTTAATTATTTGTCCTCCCTTAAGCAGCTTCCTCCCAACCATGTTTAATATGTGTTGTTATTGTTCATAGTGATACAACTAAGATTTTCTGAGCCAAATGCTCATTCCCATAACTGTTGGCATCATTCATGTTTTACCCTTTCAGGGCATTTAGGTAATGTTTATTTTAGAAGTGGAATTGATCGGAGTGTCCCAAGTGTGAATTAATTAACGTGATACCTTATTATGTAGACCTGTACAGTTCTCTATTTATACTGAATCTTTCATTATTGTTTTATCGTCTATACCCAGTATATTGCCTTCTGCTCTAAAATTACTTGTTTCGATTCGTTCAAATAACATGATTTTGCACTACAATAACCTAGTCCTTAATTTTCAGATCTAGATGTGCATTATTACTACTGGCACTCTGACAATCTGCCAAATATGAAACAATAAATTATTTTTGACATTTATTTTCCATTTTTATCATGAGCTTGGTGAGTTATGCTGAACTTAACACTTTATAAACAAAAAGATTAGGGTAACATTCATAAAAGAAAAATGCAATGTGTGCTGGACGTTTGAAGTAAAAATAGAAAGCCCTAAATTTCAGGAGCGTCCTTAATTATTTTGGTGGATATTTACCTTTGTTGAAGTACTGATGTTGTCTTGTGGAAATGAGAACGGATGTTTTCTGCTTTTGTTAATGGAATTCTTACAAATGGTAACTAATGTTCGCATCAATCATTCCCCCCTGTGTGTACACACAGCAGTTGGATATAATATCAAGCATGTTCTACTCAATAACCTGACTTTACAGTCCTAAAGGACTATATTAATGCTATTAATTTCTAAGATATCCAAAATAATGTCAGTTTCTTTTTTAAACAGTTTCTTAATGCATTATAAATATATTCATAGAATAGTAATTTATTGACACTTGTATTGTTTGCAAAAAAGTGTCAAGTTTGTTTAAAGTTGCCATACTGTCGTACCATTTTAATGACACATTATCTAGGTGTATTTAAAAAAAAATTAAGACAAAGTCCATCTTAGTTTGTTTCATAGCTCCAGGCTGCTGAGTTTGACAACAAAGCAGTTCCCAAATGTTTTTTGAAAAAAAAAATTGAAGATTGAGATTGGTTTTTCTCACCATGTATCATTCCTCAGTTCAGAAATTAACCAACTATTCTTACTTTTAAACTGAATTCCATATGTCTAATATCATCGCGGTCACCTTCAGTCCCCCTCCATGTATATCTCAGACTAAAACCCTCACTATTTGGGTAACTACAGGCATAAACTTCTAACAGGCATAATGTGCTGCAGTGTCAACTTAGCCGGGACAAGGACATATCAAAAAACTTGTTTAGTGACTTTTCTGATATTTCCAGGGTAAAGTATAATGAAGGTCAAGGTATTTGCTACTGATTGTACAACGTTCAGTACCATCTGCAGCTCCTCAGATATGTATCCGTAGCAGCTAGATCTGGACAATATTTAGGGCTTGGGTTGATAAAGTGATAAGTGACATTAGTGCCATACAAATGCCAGTGACCATCTCCAACAAGAAAAAAATCTAATCATCTTACTTTGACATTCAGTAATGTCACCTTTGCTGAATTTCCTACTATCAACATGTCTAGCAACACAACTGGATCAACCATAAAAATACTGTGGCTACAATACCTGGTCAGAGGCTAGGAATTCCAAGGTGATTAACTTGTCGCCTGACACCCAAACGCCTGATACATCAAGTTTGACATGATGGGCATAGGTAAGGTAAATAGACAAGGTTGTTTCCCAGAGGTGTGGGTTCTAGAACTAGAGGGCGTAGATTTAGGGTAAGAGGTGAAAAATTTGAAGGGGACCTAACGGGCAACTTCTTTACTCAGAGGGTGGTGTACACATGGAATGAACTGCCAGAAGAAGTGGTGGAGGCTATTATAATTACAACATTTTAAAAGGCATCTGGATGGGTATGTGAATAGGAGGGGTTTAGAGGGGTATGGGGCAAGTGCTGGCAAATGGGATTAGATTAGTTTAGATTATCTGGTTGGCATGGACAAGCTGGACTGAAGGGTCTGTTTCCATGGCATACATCTTGATGACTCTATGACACCATTCAAACCAAACACTGTTTGACCGGTATCTCACCCAGCAATCTAAACATTTGTTCTCTCCACCAGCCATACAATATAGCAGTTTACAAGGTGCACTGCAGAAATTCTCCAATGCCTGTTCAACAAAACCTTCTAAATCCACCATGATCTCCACCTTCAAGAACAGCTGTTCCTTCACCATCACTGGCTAAAGTCTTGGAATTCCTTAGCTGCACTGTGCGTTTATCTAGGCCAAATGGACTGCAACAATTCAAAAAAGTGGCCTGCCATTAGCTTCTCAAGTACAATTGGGGAAGGATAGAAAATATTGGCTTGATAGCAATTCCCAAGTATGAAAGTATTTTTAAGTTACTAACATAATCATCAAATCTATACAGTTTGGAAGCAGGTCATTTGGCCTATTGAGTCCACACTGGCCATTCAAAGAGCATCACACCCAGACCCATCCCCACTACCTTATTCCTGTAACCTTGCATTTCTCATGGCTAATCCAACTGGACACATCCCTGGACGCTACAGCCAATTTAGTATGGCCGATCGACCGAACCTGCACATCTTTGGACAGTGGGAGGAAACCCAAGCAAACACTGAGAATGTGCAGACTCTAAGCAGACAGTCACCCAAAGGTGGAACTGAGTCCAGGTCCCTGGCATTAAGGCAGCAATGAGCCATCATGCCACACGTGCAATAAATGTGACATTTTATTCTGAAAACCATAAATCCATCTGTCCAAGATTTTACAAATTGTGGTGTTTAACGAAAGGCGAAATTTTTGTAAATGCTAATATTATGCTGTGTAGTTGTCCTTGCATGTATAAATTAGACATTCAGATTAAATTCTCAAAATTCTCTTAAAATTGCAATTCTAACGTTAGGAATTATTGCAATGGTTGAAATGTGCAGCTGAGTGGATTACAGACCTTTCATCAAAAGCTTATGTTTTTGTTTTTAATAGCTTTGCTAAGAATCCTGATGATTGATATGAAATCAAATATTGAGAGATTGTGTTATTGTCATTTTTCTATTGACATTTATGGATAGAAATAGAAAAAAATGACAACTATTGTTGTGGCCATCTATATTCAAACAACTTTACAGAATAAAAAATGGGATACTTTGCAAACCAATCTCATTCATGTTGTCTAGACCATAGTAGTATTGAATCAGCTTTTCAAGATTTCACTATTTTAGAAGAATAATGCAGTTTCATTATCTATTTTATAACTGAAATGTTTGAAGTTTTGTTTCAGTGTCATTTTAGAGTCTGGAGATTGTCTGTCTTTTAAATTCAATGCTCCATTTATTTTGGCTGTGATTTAATGCCGTTTCCCCCATTGACTTGAAAAAATCAAGTGTTTCCTATTTTGTTTTGTACTTTTCACCTGCTTCTCACTGTAAATCACTGAGGCATCAAGTGTAGTGATTAATTAGGCTGCACGTGCAAGTGCTTTATGTCACCTGTCTAGTTGTAAAAAAGATGCATTATTAGAGACTGCAACGCCTCTTCATTCACTGAATTTGAGTGGACGTGGGGAGCAACTTGCTCTCACTTTTCTGCTTTGCTTTTCGTACTTGAAGTTACAGGCTCAAATTCTAAGTTTGTAAAGACAGAAATGTGGAATAAAAGTAAGCTCTTTAATTCAGTAAAGCTCTCATTTTAAAATGTTAAATGGTTGACTGCTGAGTAGTATCAAATTATAGTGAAATTCATCATAAAAGTATAGAGTAAGTCATTAAGATGACTTATGTCACTGTTAGGAACTTGAATTTCTTTTTGGGTCACTTAACTGGTAGTTGTATAACTTTGGTTACTCGACATCCACTAGACCAACTTGGAAAGAATTAAGTGTTTGTTTTTGATGTCATTCCAACTGCTTAAATTATCGTAAAATGTTGCACAACATTCATTATGTACTGTCAAATGTTGCAGATCCTTACTAATATGCAAAGCAATTACATTAACCCTCTGAATTTGAGGACAAATGCATCCGAACTATATTTTGACAAGTAAAGTTTGCTGTACTTTGTCTGCAAAACAAATCTTGCCTCTAAACCTGCAGCTGTGATTTGTTTTTCCCTTCATCTCTTCCCTACACAAGCCTTCCTTCAGGTCACTGAATGAGACTTCTGAGTTATGCCTAATCATTCAAATCTTGAGTCCTAATCTTGCTTCTTCCAATGTCTTTGAGACATAGAGATGTACAGCACGGAAACTGACCCTTCAGTCTAACTTGTCCACCCTGACCAAATATCCTAAATTGAACTAGTCCCGTTTGCCAGCATTTTGGCCCATATCTCTGTAAATCCTTCTTATTCATATACCAATCCAGATGCCTTTACCTATGAGAACTTTCTTCCCATTAATGTCATCTGTTTTGGAATATGGTTTGATTTTATTATTGTCGCATTTACTGAGATACAGATAAGTATTGTTTTTTTGTGCTGGCTAGGCAAATCATACCATATGTAAGTGCATCAGGGTAATAGCAGAGAACACAATGTTACAGCTACAAAGAAGGTGCAGAGGAAGATCAACTTAAATATGAGAGGTCCATTCATTCAAAAGTCTGATAGTGTTTTTTTAATTGGGTTATTGAATAAGGATGTTTCTGGCTAGGCTAGATTTTGTTGTTCCCATTGTTAAGAGTCAACCTGGTGAGCCTGACCTCGGTGGTGGGCAAGTTGTTGGAGGGAATCCTGAGGGACAGGATGTACATGTATTTGGAAAGGCAAGGACTGATTCGGGCTAGTCAACATGACTTTGTGCGTGGGAAATCATGTCTCACAAACTCGATTGAGTTTTTTGAAGAAGTAACAAAGAAGATTGATGAGGGCAGAGCAGTAGATGTGATTTATATGGACTTCAGTAAAGCGTTCAACAAGGTTCCCCATGGGAGACTGGTCAGCAAGGTTAGATCTCATGGAATACAGGGAGAACTAGCCATTTGGATACAGAACTGGCTCAAAGGTAGAAGACAGAGGTTGGTGATGGAGAGTTGTTTTTCAGACTGGAGGCCTGTGACCAGTGGAGTGCAACAAGGATTGGTGCTGGGCCCTCTACTTTTTGTCATTTACATAAATGATTTGGATGTGAGCATAAGAGGTACAGTTAGTAAGTTTGCAGATGACAGCAAAATTGGAGGTGTAGTGGACAGCGAAGAGGGTTACCTCTGATTACAACAGGATCTGGCCCAGATGGGTCAATGGGCTGAGATGTGGCAAACGGAGTTTAATTCAGATAAATGCGAGGTGCTGCATTTTGGGAAAGCAAATCTTAGCAGGACTTATACACTTAACGGTAAGGTCCTAGGGAGTGTTGCTGAACAATTAGACCTTGGAGTGCAGGTTCATAGCTCCTTGAACGTGGAGTCGCAGGTAGATAGGATAGTGAAGAAGGCGTTTGGTATGCTTTCCTTTATTGGTCAGAGTATGGAGTACAGGAGTTGGGAGGTCATGTTGCAGCTGTACAGGACTTTGGTTAGGCCACTGTTGGAATATAGCGTGCAGTTCTGGTTTCCTTCCTCTAGGAAAGATGTTGTGAAACTTGAAAGGGTTTAGAAAAGATGTAGAAGGATGTTGCCAGGGTTGGAGGATCTGAGCTACAGGGAGAGGCTAAACAGGCTGGGGCTGTTTCCCCTGGAGCGTTGGAGGCTGAGGGGTGACCTTATAGAGGTTTACAAAATTTTGAGGGGCATGGATAGGATAAATAGGCAAAGTCTTTTCCCTGGGGTCGGGGAGTCCAGAACTAGAGGGCATAGGTTTAGGGTAAGAGGGGAAAGTATAAAAGAGACCTAAGAGGCAACATTTCCATGCAGAGGGTGGTACGTGTATGGAATGAGCTGCCAGAGGATGTGGTGGAGGCTGGTACAATTGCAACATTTCTGAGGCATTTGGATGGGTATATGAATAGGAAAGGTTTGGAGGGATATGGGCCAGCTGCTGGCAGGTGGGACTAGATTGGGTTGGGATATCTGGTCGGTATGGATGGGTTGAACCGAAGGGTCTGTTTCCGTGCTGTACATCTCTATGACTCTATAACCACATTGCTGTAGATCACATCGCCATTGCCAGCCCATGTAAAGATGGTAGATTTTCAATGAACAAGATAGATTTTTAATGAGCATTGACAGTAGTTAGATGGTTACTATTGGGCTAATTTGTTTCATTCGAGATGTTTATTGAAATTGCCCCCATTACACACTCATGCTGTGCATTCCAGTTCTATCCACATTCTATAAAAATGGCTGTCTTCACATCATTGCTGATGGTCTTGCCAATAAACTTTAAAATGTTTCCTGTTGTTCTTGACTCCTGCACTGATGAGAACAGTTTCTTCTCACTTATTCAATCCAGACTGCTCAAGTTTTTGAATATGTCTATCAAATCACCTCTCAAAAGGGGAATCGCCTCTGTTTTCTAAATCTATTTAGAACGATCTTTTTTGTATTTTTTCCAGTACTTTCCTACTTTTCCTAAAGTGTGGTGACCAGTTGAAGCCAGATCAATGTTTTATGAGGGTTCACCATAACCTCCTCGCCTTATACTCTAGAGTGCTGCTTATAAAGCCCAGAATCTACAACCATTATTAAGCACTTTAATAGCATCATTAATCTGCCCTCCCATCTTAAACCATTTTTGCACACATGCCCCCTTCCCAACCTTTACTTCTGTATATCCATTAGAATTGTTTCCTTAATTTTTGTTCTACTGCAGGGTTACCATACTTGATTTGTTAACTCTGCTTTCTCCCCACAGATGCTGCCAGACCTGCTGAGTTCCTCCAGCAATTTCTGTTTTAATATCAGAACTCTAGCATCAACAGTTTGTTTTTATTTCCTTAATTTTATATTGCCCTTTCTTGTATATTTTAGTAGAAAGTTTCACCACATTTTTTCTGTATTCAAATACTTTAGAGTATAAGAAATAGGAGGAGGAGTAGACATTTCAGCCCATTAAACCTGTTTCACCATTCAATCAGATCATGACTGATCCGATTGTGACTTTAACTCCACATTGCTCCCTCTCCCCATTACCCTTGACTTCCTCGTATATCAGAAATCTGTCTTAATTAGCCTTGAGTATATTTAATGACCTTCCATTGGTCTCTGCAGAAGAGATTTCCGACGAGTAATTGCTTCTCAAATTAGATTCTTTCCCGACTGCCTCTAATGGGGAACCTTTATTTTTATGCTCTGTCTCCTAGTTCTCTTTTTCTAAATCTATCTTATCAAGCCAAGCCAAGTCCACCATTCCCAAAAAATATATTTCATTATGATATTCCTTCATTCTTGTCAGCTCCAGTAAGTGTAAATCCTCAAAACTATCCCTTCATCCTATGAAAGAACCTAGTCTGTCCTCTACCTCCAATTTTATATTTTTCTCAGGTAAGCAGACAAAACTGTAGACAGTATTTTAGGTATGGTCACACCAATGCTGTAGCAAAACTTCTTACACTCTATAATCGTTGAAATAAAGGCCAACCTTCCATTTACTTTCCTAATGACTTGCTATATCTACATGTTGACTTTTTGTGATTCACGTTCATGGACACCCAGGTCCTGTGTCCCGTAACATTCAGCTGTCCCTCTCCATTTAAAAATAATATGTTGTTATTCCTTTCTTCCTTCCAAAGTAGACCTCTTTACATTTTTCCACATTATATTCCATCTGCAAAATGTTTGCATGCTCAATGATCTGAGTTCCTTTGTAGACTCTTGCAAGCTCGGTTTTTCTTGCAAATTGCTTGCCTGAACTCGCTAGAGTTTACAAGGATTAGATACTTAATTGAGATATGTAAGATGATAAGGGATTGACAAAATAGATGTAGAGTGGATGTTTCCCCTTGAGGCAATCTAGATGGCGAGGTCATTAGTTTTAGGTGAAGGGAAGGCAGATTTCAAACTGATGCAGAGGAATGTATTCTTGCAAAGGATCCTGTATCTGTGGATTTCACACTTTTAGAGTGCAGTGGGCGCTGTGACAATGAATAACTTTGAGGATAGGCAGATCTTTGATTACTAATGGGGAGGGGCCCTAGGAGGTCTTGATGTTGACTCCAGATTCTATAAAGTCTTATGGTATCAGATGAAACATGAGTAAGGAAGCTGCCTCCTAATTACCATGTCCTCATCATCTCTACTGATTCTCCAGAGAATGTGTACCATCTATAAGGCACAAATCAGGAGTGGAATGGAATATTGTTCCCTTGCCTGGATGAATACAACTCCAAAAATATTCAGGAGAATCTCTATTGTTCATGACAAAGCAGCTAACTTGATTGACAGTGCATTCTCAAACATTCATTCCCTCTCCTGCTGATGCACAGCAGCAGCATGTTCAAGCTGCCCTAGAGAAATTCACCGGGACTCCATTAACAGCACCTCCAACCTATAACCGCTGCCATCTAGAAGGGTAGGGCAACAAATACATGACAGGACCATCACTTGCAAGTTCCCCTCCAGGCCACTCACCATTCTGACTTTGGAAACGTATCACTTCCTTCAGTGTCACTGAATCAAAATCTTGGAACTGTCTGTCCTAGAGCATCATGGGTCTACATACACCAAACGGACTATAGTTGTTGAAGAAGATAGACCACCACCACCATCAGACAACAGCGGATGAGCAATAAATGCTCAGCCAGTCACTAACACTGACATCCCATGAATTAATGTAAAAAAAAGATGGAAAGTAGCTGTGGCCCAGCATTGATCTCTGCACCACCCTCATTATTGTATACAACTTATCCTCTGCCCATGTTAATATGTCATCTCCCAACATCATGAACTCTTAACTTGCAACCTTTTATTTTGGATCTTCATTGAATATCTTTTGGAAATGCCTAGAACGTAATTTGTGTCAGTGAAGTTGCTTTGCACTTGGCAAATATCCCTGTGTGAGTTGATGATGTACTTCTGAGACTACGAACGTAACTTAAATGGGGTGAAGTGAATTTCCTTGATAACTCACTGAATATATACAGCTACAGAAAATAAAGTCCCAGTCATCCTCTCTGGGGTGATTTTCTGATGTCAGTTAGACCAACTTAAAAGTAACCCTTAGTATCCTCTCACTATTTGACAACTCCTTTTAAAATTGTAGATCTGTTGTCTGTCTAGAATAAAGTTGGACTTTGCTGACAACTTGGAAAAGTATCAGAGTGCTGCTCAATATTTGCAGAAGTATTGCCTGTAAATGAACTAATGCTTTTTGAAAGGATGGATAAAGCAGAAAATTACAAGTAAAATTAAGTGATGTGCATGCATTTATGGAATATTTCATTGCTTGAGAGTACAGAGTGCACCACTATATTTAGATTTGCTGGTTGTGAAAGTTCATCACATTTTTAGCAGTTTCTTCCTTGTTGAATCTTTAGATTCATAGAATATGTACTGGTGTGTTTGTTAGAAACAGAACATTAGGAAATTTGTAAATCTTCCTTCGCTGAGAGTCTGACATTGAAATTTGTGCAGCTTATGGAATTAAGTGTGAGCAGTTTTCCAGTTTGTGTTCAGAGTTTTTATTCTAGTCTGTAATGTGATTACACCCAGAGGTTCCATTGCTTTTGTTAAGAACAACAGCCACTGTAGAATGCAGCCAGCATTGGAAAACAAAGTAGAAATGAAGTATATCCTGTACTTCATGTCAGTGCTAAAGGATATTGGGGAGTAAAATCCATAGTTTTGTATTAGTGTCACCTTCAGATCAGCAGCGGGTGGGCAGGCAGATGCCAGTTTGAAGTAGAAGAACGTAGTCCGTCTTTTTCCATTGATAAAGTAGCCTTTCAGAGTCAATGAGCTCTGTCAATGCAAGCTTGTCAAGGCTACAACTTCATAGACCTGAGAGGCGGTTTGAGAGGTCAGGCCTTTTCAAATCCGCTGTGATGCAAATGAACTTTGCTGCTTAAACAACTATTGGAATTTTTATGTCCGCTCCTTGTCTGTTTCACAAAGTCATTGACGAGACATTCAGTGCTTTTTAAATTGGGATAGCATTGTGATAAAGACCAAGTACAGATTTACGGAGGGCTGAAAGCAGTTAGATCATGTTCTTTTCATGGTACCATTAGAATCAAATCGATTTCCCTCAAGCCTTCAGAATGGCAAATTTTAACAAAGCTTTGGGGCTAGACAAGGGCCAAAATGACTGAACTGAATGTTAATTACACTCGGCAAACTTATTTTCTTTTTATTTCAGACTGAATAGCAAATAAAATTAAGAGGTGGTACTATAAACTGCTGTGTTGTTTACATGCAAAGGAGGGTTCATATTTTTTTCCACAAATAACACTGGGCAGCTTTCACAAAGTTTAGATTTGAACATATATTTAACAGATGTTTTTCACCAAATGTAAAACTTTAACCTTGTTACTTCTATATTATGGTTATGTATCTGACAGGTCACAAGTAATAAATAGGGATAGTTCTGCACATTATTAGAAGCTAGAAAGGGTGTTACATCTGGATGGCTGATGTAACCATTAAATAGGGAATTAAACCTCCCCCGAGGGTATTTTTACTTAAAGAAACTGCTGTTCTAATTCTTAAAATGCTACTGGCTTGCCAAGTAAAACTCACCGTAACTTGTGAATGTAGCTGCACTATAATCTTAGAAAAAAAATTCTCTACTTCAAATTGAAGTTAAACTGGAGATAAATTTTCAAGCTTTTAAATGTATGTTTTATTTCTACAGTCTCTTAAAAATTTTGTTTTCTACAGTTCTGAGTAATTCATTTTTTTAAAAGATGAAAATACTGATATTTTGGAGCTTGATTATATTCACTTGCTTAAATATATTGTTTGATTGTAACATACACAATGTGTTATACATTGTTTTAATCAAAAACTCAGTTGCTAGGTTTTTTGGATGTTTAGAAGATATTCCACCCCACTTACTGAAAATGTGAATTATCAATATATTTTCCTGTTCTAGTTGTAATATCAAGCCAGTAACAGTCTTTAAAACAAATGGCTTATAACATCAATGGCAGTTTTAAGTTCCAGAATTTTATTTCAACAATGTAACTTAACATTTGAAGAATGAATTTTCTCACCTATTTTAACATTAAGTTTGCAAAGTTTTGATTTTCTGGTGAAGTTGCTACAGGCTTGACTCTTGCCTCACTAAATTAACAAGAATGGTTACCATACCCATAAAATTTCACTAGGTTGTCTAAACTCTCAGACTTTAAGGGGAAATTATTTCTCCCAAATTCCCATGGGAATATCTGTTCCCCGGTTATTTTGAAAAATTGCAATTTTTTAACCAACCTATGAAGCTTAAGTTGTAAGTTATAACAGAAAAGAACAAATGAGTACCTCATACCTGTTTTTGCTTTGTTTTCTGACATCCTTTTAAACAGTGATGTACTTTGGTTTGTGAGCAGCAGCTGCATCAATGATGTAGTTGAACTGCAGGGCAATGTTTAATGGCTTTTCTGCACCTGCAGCTATAGAGGCTTATTTTGACACCTGGCTTCATCACTTATTTACCCGCTTCTTCCACCCCCCCATTCCAAACCTTTGTAAAAAGAACATTTTTTTCTCTGCTATCGGAGTCCAATTCCCGTTGATATATAGATATATGTTAGTGATATGAAAGGGGTAATCAGTAGGGATTCCTTTGTCTCTCTGGCTCCATTAAACTCAATATTGCTAGTAGTACATGTTCTATTTCTGATTCAAACAAATCACAAACTAGCTTTCAGTCATGGACATCCCCAAATATACTGCACAGTATATTTGTTCTTCTCATTTTGCACAATTAAATCTGATGAAGCAATGTGAACACTATAAGCAAATAGTAAAACATTTCACCAGCTGATGGTTTTACTTTACTGTATTTGGGAAAATAATTTTATCATTCAAGTAATAGTTTGCAGTGCCAGACTTCAAGAAAGGATGTAGCTCTCAACTTGCTGCATTTGCATTAAATCTAATTACTGATTGTTCTTTCCAATTTCGATGAGCTGGATCAAGAAACTTAATAATTGAATACCAATAATAGTTTTTAACAAAAACCTCTACGCAACAGTTTTTTCAAGAATGTATAAAATTAATTTGACGTTGGGCAGAGCCTTTGATTCACCATTTCAGAAATACTGTATCAAATATGGATATGCAAACACATTTTGAAATATTCTGACTAGATTTTGACAGTGTTTCCTATATACATCTTGCTCTTTGTTTTATATATATCACATCTGTATTTGTTGCATGCATTATTTTGTAATTATCTTAACTAAAATGATATTAAAATTAAGTACTTTATAATAGTAATAAATTTCTCCTTTGATTTGGGCACAAGGGGAGTGGGGGTACACGAGAAATGAGCACCATTTTAGTTAACTATATAACACTAAAGGTGCTTTGGCAGAACACAGAGCTGTGGTATAAGACCACCCTGTATTCAGTCACTGTCCCCACACCTCTTTGCTTCTTCCATTCATACAAGCAGCTGCACTGCAAAGTTTTTCAGAAGCCAGTCAAGAGTAAAATTCTACCTCATTTGTCTTCCAGACACGAAGATCGATCGAGAAGTTATTAGAATGGGAAAACAATAGGTTATACCACAAGGTGAGTGCCGCAGGGAGCAACTTTAGCATGGGGTTCAGGCCATTGGGGTCTGAATTGCACAGTATGGAAACAGATGCTTTTGTTGGTAGAAAAATATGAAAGATGGATAAATGGGTTTGTCTGGATGTAGGAATAAAATGGAAGTCATTTTTCTTTCTTTTCTCCATTTCTTTTCCAGCTGTGCTTGCACTGGAGACTGAGCAAAAGGAAATGTGAAACCAATAACATGATGGAATATGTAAGTTAAAGGGCTGTTTTGTTACTTTCTCTATTAAATGATCATTTATTTTGCTTCTGATCTTATTCTTTCAATAGTTATTAATCAGAAAGGTGTCAGCCTACTTAGTCGCTTGAGTGGAAAAATTTATTACGGTCCACAGATGCACATATTCACGTGCAAGGCAGATTTATAAAGTTATGAATGGCCTGAAAACAAGGCTTGCACTGTGTTCTGAAAATAATAAATTAATTGCCAGAATGAATGAACTGAAATGAATTAAGGGGGTTGGTGTGTCTGTCCAAAGAGAAGAATCTTTATTAAAGTTCATCACAAAAATGTTTAAGCCTGTTTTAGTTTAACTATGCAAAGTAAAATGGTAATCTATCTTCCAAACACACACACTGCAATCTGAACAATAATCTAATGGGGAAGTGACGGGTCCCATGAGAACCAAGTACAATCATTGTTGTGGTCAATGAGTAGACAGAACGGCTATTTATTGAGTAGAAACCTCATAAAGCTGGAGTTAAATTTGTGACCAAAGCATGCATGCAGTTTCCTTGTTTGCTTTGAAATCGTTAAAGGAATACAGCTTGGGTCATTGAATTTTGTATTGCATTTGTCAGAAGTTTCACTGCTTCTGAAATGTTTTGTGAGTATTTTATAAACTTGGTATTGTTTAGTCAAAAAAAAATTGAGAGTTAGGGTTGATCACATTGTGACAGATTTGTAGAATAAAAATTTTGTCTTCCACAGTTCCTTCACCAATCTCACATCACTCACATTCAGATATGATTAGTGAATTTCTTGCTATACCTATACACCAGATCCCTATAAGATGAGGCACATCACTTGATGTCACTGTTGTGAGCCTGGTAATATGATCTCAGTTTAAGGGAAGAATTGAGGAGGGACAGAAAAAAATGGACAACAGCTTAGGATAACTTGCTAATACTGAATACTGTAGACAGAGGGACAATACCTAAATGATGTCTGCTGTTAAAATGCATTACTTGTTTTTTTTTAAATGCAAGTAGAATCAAAATGTTCTGAGATTGGTATGTAAATTGCATTGTGCCCATTGCATATAGTTACATGGTCATTCTTCGGTTTCTGATCCTCAATTTGATTCAAATTGATTAATTGCATCATAACTTCTCCCAAACTATTTACATTAATTGATATTTTTCTTAGAGGTTACAAATTAATTTTGGAGGATTCCCTTGTGTTAAGTGTCTGTATTCCGTGGAAACTTTTAAGATTGTGAAAGGCATTAGATTTTAGTAGACTTTCACTCTTCATTTTATTGTTAGAAAGCATAACATCTCATATTCTTTCTTCTTGTGGAATTTCACACATGTTATTTAACATCTACTTAATGTCTAATTTAAATATAAGCTTTTCTTATCACCTTTCTTCTGTTAATGGAATTGAAAACCCTATTTGAAACCAAAGTCTACAAGATAACAAAAGCCTTTCAAAATGCTTTTTTGTGTGGAACAGCACCCATTCGCTGAATTGATTGCTATAGATTATTTGTAACATCAGCAACTATATCAAACATGTTGATTTATGAGAATGTGAAAGGCACGTGAAGAGTTTTTTGTAATGCAAAGGAGGGAGGACCTGAGTGAGTTGTTAAAGATTTTTCTCTTCACAGATAGCAATGTCATGTTCCTAGTCTCCAAACAAACTTAGTGTTTGAATTAAGGTTCATTCTTTGCTGGTACAAACTTTCATTTATAGTTACAGCTAAAGATTAGCTGTATATTGATTTCTTTTTAAATTTAAGATAACTGGTGGAGCAAGATAAGCTAGCACAAATGTTGATATCAATTTTAAATTATTTCCAGTAAACAAATCAGTAGAATTTATTAAATACTAAATAAATTGTAGCATTAATGACAAAATAACAACCATTTTTGTTCCCTGTTACAAACTCCCCTATTTCAGGCTATAGAGGACCAACATTTTTCATCATCAATTTTTTTTTTCTTCACATACCTATAGAAACAGATATGCCGTAAATTATATGTTTCTCAAAATTTATGGCATATCTGTTGGCTGTCATTCCTCCGTATCATTGATACATTGTTTGGATATAATTGTTTTGTTTTTAATAACTATTTTGTTTTCAATTTCTTCCTTCTCAGGTCATCTTAATAGAGTTTTTACCGAAGACGCCAATATTTCGACCAGACTAGCAACAGACTTTGTTATCAGAGACTTGGTTCAAGTGTGTTGTCCTTCCAATGGTGCCTTGCTTGGTACTCCTAGTGAGGATTGTTAGTCTCAGAGATTCTTATTATTGTTATCCAATTTTTCATTCCTTGTTTGTCCATACATTTTTGCTCAAATTAACTTTTTCTATGTTTCTCAATTTGCATTCCATCTTTCCTCCTTAATAGTTCACTTAGGATGCTTATCTTATTATTCCTCTTATTCTTTTAAAATGCTTCTAATAGTCATCATGATCCTTGATGCCGATTTCTTTTGCACACAACAACTTTACAACACTCACCAAAGTAATGGCTGTACAGTTACTAAAATAATCAGTTTGGTAATAATACCTGTGAATGGTTCCACATTTTTCTAGAGGCTTTTGATAAAGGAGTAAAATTACTATTTTCTTTATTAGAAAAATTGAATTCTTTCCATATTCTGTACGCAGTACCTGCAGAGCAAACAGATGTAGCTTCTTTGTGCTATGTTGTTCTCTCATTTCATTTTAATGCACCACGTTTTTTCATTTCTTTCCTTTTTTAAATTTGAACTTGAGACCAACAGTGCGCGCACACAGAAACACATTCTACCACGGCTATGGAAGTAACAACATTCATATGAAGAAAACAGAAGAAATAAGGTCAAATGGCTCTGCCTACATGTTAAACATTGAACTCAAAACAAATGGACTGCAATACCTTGAAATAATACTGTAACAAAATGAGAAGAAGGCCTTTGCATGCATTGTATGGTCATTTGAAGCTGGGACCATGGAAAATGCAGCAGAATCACAGCCAGAAAATGGATACTTTGTTCAGGTAGCTGCCATAAATTGTGGCTTTTACAACTTCTGTTACTCTATTTGTTTACTTTTTTCTGTACAAATTAGATTTGCATATAGATATGTTTATTTGCTGTATAGATGTTCACAAATTATAGTTCATTATTCAGACTTGTGTATATTGTATAGACTTTTAGATCAGGTCATATTAAAAAAATTCTGCACCTCAGATAATGGGACTTTGAGTGCATTCAAAGAAGTGCTCCTTTCCATTCATTTCAATGCTACCAGAAGTCATGGTGCAGGTTGAAGTTTTTTTAGTGTTTTTTTAATTTTAGGTTTGCTCAGACTTTTAGAAAGTCAGTTATCTCTCTGAAATTGACCCTTGTTATTGAAAGGGTCAGTTTTTATTTTTAAATACAAAATCTGGAATGTAGAGACAATCCTTTAAATTCCCATATGTTGGGTTAGTATCTTTGCCTGCCCCTTGAAAAAACCAATTGCCTATCTCTTGCGTTTGTTCAAAATATCCCACAATGAATTTCAATTTGTGAAATATATGAAGATTGTATTATTAAATTTGATCAGATGTGCCACTATTCAATACACTTGCAAATTATGAGTTATAAAAATCGAATTTATAATTAACTTGAGACTTTTACTCTAGATCATAATGTAATACTATCCTGGATAATATGCCAGTACATCAACTTTATACCTAGTTCTGAAGCACAGAGAGTAAGGGAAAACATCAAGATTTCACGTGACATTCCTTTTCATTGTGTTTTTAAAAAAGCTTTATCATTCTGCTGTGATAGAGAGGGGAAGATACTTTGTTTCTCATTTGTACAAATGTTATAATAACCTGACAGACCAAAGGCAGTAGAAGTTTTGTTTGATAGCAATTCAGTAATTTCTGATTTGTTCTCTTTATAGCGGAATATGTCATCCATTTATTGTAACCTAAGGAGCAATACTACCCAGTCAATTCATTAATTGTGTAGCCATTCTATAAGCAATAATGTTTCTGTGGACGTATGATCTGCCACCAGCTAATCACCTTTTTATTGCTGGCTAATTGTTTCAGTCAGTTCATATGCATGTTCAGATGTTATGTTTGTTGTTTATATTGCATTTGTATCTGCTTGTGCTCATGGTTTACTTCAAATTCATTTAGATTATCTGGCTGCAAGTGACTGTCCTAAGGGCAATGTACACAGAATTCCTACAAATGGCTAAATGAGAACGAGTTAATTCAGAAATAAAAGACACTGGTCAGAAATATTTAGCGTTGTAATATTAATACAACTTAAAATATGAATACACATTTCTTGTGATTTTATCAAAGCATTAGAATACATCTCCATTAATTGGAAATCAAGCACTGCCTATTATTATAAACACATTGATCTTTGTGTTGGATTGAGTTTCATCATTTTATTTTATGGGCCTGTGAGTTGTTATCTCTGTGCTTGAATGTTATGCCTTGGGAAAAGGACAAAATGATTGAAAACACTTCAGCTAAATCTTGGTACACATGTCAGTGGCGTATGGCATGCTCTGGTACCAAGTCTAGTTCATCACCTTGCTAAAATGGACTAATTATTAATAAAAGAAAATATGTACTAATATCAAGTAATTTTCCTCTCACATTTTATCTTTAACTAGTCCCTAACAATCACTGATGATTGTGTTCTAAACTTGGTCAAGTAGCAGGATTTCTGTATAAATACCAGGTGCACTTGAGTAATTATAAAGTGCAGTTTTCTTTCACATTGGCCAAAATATCTATCTTTGCTCTAAGTGATAATTTAATGAAAGTCTGTGAAACAATGGCTTTCTAGTTGTAGGTTAAATCTATTTAATCATGTTTACAGTACTGGCTTTATGTAACTGCAGCAAACTTTTAAATTCCTTAATGTATTATACATTTGGGATTTTGGTGTGTAATTTTTTTTTGCTATAGGCTATCAGGAAACCTGACCCTAGATTGGAGTTTCTCTGCAAATATTAAGTTATGAGTCTTGTATTAAATCATTTTTTGCGACTTAAAAGTTTTTTATCCAAACAGTATAATCCAGGTTTGTGTTGGAAAGGAAGTGATTTTAAAATTAGTAAGAAGTCATAACTTAAGTTTTGACTGAAACTCATTGTGTTCAGAGGTGAATGTAAAATTAGCAGATGTGAAAAATGCAATTGATGCTTTTTGAACAGTTTACGATATGAAAAATATAGAAACTTAGAAAACAAGATCAGGAGTAGGCCATTTGGCACTTCAAACCTGCTCCAACATTCAATATGATTATGGCTGAATGTCAACTTAGTACTCTGTTCCCAATACCCTTTGAGCCCTTAAGTCTTAAAAGCTATACCGAACTCCTGTTTGAAAACATTTGATGTTTTGGCCTCAACTGCTCTCTGTGGCAGAGAATTCCACAGGGACACCACTGACTGGGAGAAGAACTTTCTCCGGCAAATAAATAGTAATGTCTTGAAAAGAATCCACATTACAGAAGAGGAGGTGTTAAAATACATAAAAGTAGATAAATCCCTGAGACCTGATCAAGTGTATCCTGGGACGTTGTAGGAAGGTGGGGAAGAAATTGGGGGGGCCCCAAGCAGAGATGGCCACGGATGAGTTGTTGTAAGACTGGAGGATAACTCATGTGCTACTATTTAAGAATGGCAGCAAGGAAAAGCCAGGGATTACAGACCAATGAATCTGACTTCAGTGGTGGTGCATTGTTAGAGGGGATATGAGAGACAGGATCCACATGCATTTGGAAAGGCAAAGACTGATTTAGGGATAGTTAGCATGGCTTTGTGAATGAGAAATGTCTCACAAACTTAGTTGAATTTTTTGAAGGGGTGGCAAAAAAGATTGATGAAGTCAGAGTGGTAAATATGGATTTCAGCAAAGTCTTTTGCAAGGTTCCACATGGTAGATTGGTTAGTAAGGTTAGATCACATGGGATCCAAGGAGAACTAATCAGTTGGATACAAAATTGGCTTGATGTTAGGATGGTGGTAGAGATTGTTATTCAGATTGGAGGCCTGTGACCATTGGTGTGCTGCAAGGATTGATGCTGGGTCCATTATTGCTTTGGATGAGCATATAGGAGGCATGGTGAATAAGTTTGTGGTTAACACCAAAATTGGCAGTGTAGTGGACAACAAAGAAGGTGATCTAAGAGTACAAAGGGAGGGAAACAGGCCCTTCGGCCCAACAAGTCCACACCAACCTGCCAAAGTGCAACCCACCCAGACCCATTCTCCTACATTTACCCCTTCGCCTAACACTATGGGCAATTTAGCATGGCCAATTCATCTAACCTGCACATTTTTGGACTGTGGGAGGAAACCAGAGCACCTGGAGGAAACCCACGCAAACACAGGGATGTGCAAACTCCACATAGTCAGTCGCCTGAGGTGGGAATTGAACCCTGGTCTCTGGCGCTGTGAGGCAGCAGTGCTAACCACCGTGCCGCCCACAAGTTTAATATAGATAAATATGAAGTGTTACATTTTGATAAGAGAAACCAGATCGGGATTTGTACTGCTAATGATAGGGCCCTCGGGAGTGTGGTTGAACAGAGAGATCTAGAGATGCAGGTACCTACTTCCTTGAAAATACTCACAAGTAGAGAGGATGGTGAAGATCCTTTATCAAGTCAGGAGTCAGAACACCATGTTGGGGTTGTACAAGACATTGATGAGGCCACATTTGGAGTGCTGCATACAATTCTGGTTGCTGTAGGAAGGATGTTTTTAAATTGGAGATAGTACAAAAAGATTTACAAGAATGTTACTGAGACCAGAGTTTGAGTTAGGAGAGGCTGGATCGGCTGGGACTGTTTTCCCTGGAGCAGAGAAGGCTGAGGAGTGACCTTGTAGACATTTATAAACTCATATGGCGCATCGATCAGGTGAAAAGCCAAGTCTTTTCCCCAGCGTAGGGGAGTCCAAAATTAGGGGGCATGGGTTTAAGGAAAGAGGGAAAAGATTTAAAAGGGACATGAAAGGCAACTTTTTCCACACAGGATGGTGTGCATATAGAATGAACTGGTGGAGGCAAGTACAATTATAAAATTTAGAAGACATTTGGACAGATACATAAATTCGAATGGTTTAGAGGGATATGGGTCAAATGCAGGAAAATGGGACTAGTTTAGTTTAGGAAATCTGGTTGGCATGGACAAGTTGGGCCAAAGGGTCTGTTTCTATGCTGTGGCTCTAACCCCTGCATGATCTATCCTGTATCCCTCAGACTATGACCCCTGTTTCGGGACTCCCTGGTCATTGGGAACATCCTTACGATGTTTACACTGTTTAGTCCTGTTATAACTTTATAGGTTTTGATATTGCTCCTCATCTTCCTGAACTCCTGTAGTCTTATATCCAGTCTGACATCAGAACATCAGTCTTGCCATCCTAGGAATCGGTCTGGTAAGCTTTGTGGCACTACCTCCATAGGCAAACATCCATCGCAAGGACACCAAAAGTGCATGTTGTACTCCAAGTGTGGTCTCCCCAAGGGTATTTGAAAAGGCAAGGATTGATTAGGGATAGTCAGCAAGGCTTTGTGTGTGGGAAATCCTGTCTCACAAACTTAATTCCGTTTATTGAAGAAGTAACAAAGAGGATTGATGAGGGCAGAATAGTAGACATGATCTATATAGAATTCAATAAGGCGTTCAACAAGGTTCCCCATTGGAGACTGGTTAGCAAGGTTAGATCTCATGGAATACAGGGAGAACTAGCCATTTGGATACAGAACTGGCTCAAAGGTAGAAGACAGAGGGTAGTGGAGGAGGGTTGCTTTTCAGACTGGAGGCCTGAGACCAGTGGAGTGCCACAAGGATCTGTGATGGGTCCACTGCTTTTCATCATTGATCCACATGATATGGATGTGAGCATTAGAGGTATAGTTAGTAAGTTTGCAGATGACACCAAAATTGGAGTTGTAGTGCAAAAGTGAAGAAGGTTACCTCTGATTACAACAGGATCTTGATCAGATGGGCTTAGAAGTGGCAGGTGGAGTTTAATTTAGATAAATGTGAGGTGCTGCATTTTGGGAAAGCAAATCTTAGCAGGCCTTATATACTTAATGGTAAGATCCGAGGGAGTGTTGCTGAACAAAGAGACCTCTGAGTGCAGGTTCAAAGCTCCTTGAAAGTAAAGTCGCAGGTAGATAGGATAATGAAGAAGGCGTTTGGTATGCTTTCCTTTATTGGTCAGAGTATTGAATGCAGGAGTTGGGAGGTCATGTGGCTGTACAGGACATTTATAGGCTACTTTTGAAATATTCCGTGCAATTCTGGTCTCCTTCATATCGGAAGAATGTTGTGAAACTTGAAAGGGTTCAGAAAACATCTACAAGGATGTTGCCAGGGTTGGAGGATTTGAGCTATAGTGAGAGGTTGAATAGGCTGGGGCTGTTTTCCCTGAAGCATCGGAGTCTGTGGGGTGACCTTATACAGGTGTATAAAATCATGAAGGGCATGGACAGGATAAACAAACAAGGTCTTTTCTTTGGAATGGAGGAGTCCTGAACCAGCGGGAATAGGTTTAGAATGAGAGAGGAAAGATCTAAAAGAGACCTAAGGGACAACTTTTTCACGCAGAGGGTGGTGCTTGTGTGCACTGGGCTGCCAGAGGAAGTGGTGAAGGCTCATACAATTACAACATTTAACAGATATCTGGAAGGGTATATGAACAGGAAGAGTTTGGAGGGATATGAGCCAGATGCAGGTAAGTGTGACTAGATTGGGTTGGGATATCTGGTCAGCATGGACCAGATGAGTTCGACCAAAGGATCTGTTTCCATGCTGTACATCTCTGACTCTATGACCCTGTGTAATTGCAGCCAGTCATCCCTGCTCCTGTACACCAGATCTCCCCCTGTGAAAGCCAGTATACCACTTATCTTTTTCACTGACTCCTGCACCTAAATGCTTACTCTCAGTGACTGGTGTATGAGGATATCCAGGTCTCATTGCACCACCACTTTTGCCATCTCTCGCCATTCAGGAAGGGTTTCCACTGTGAATCTTAGGAAATCATAAACATGTTTCCAAAGAGCTTTTCTTAATATAATATGCAAATGTGCAGAAGAATTCATTGCTGAAAGAGCATTTGAAGAAATGTTTTACTTAATGGAGTTAATGGAAATATTGCTGAAAAAGGACGCATTGTGTCAAAGTATTTTCTCTTGTGCTCATTGGGACATTTTACAAGAGGATCAATTCACAGGAAAACCAGCATTTATATTGCATGCCAAGAGGATGCTAATTGATTGGCAAGTAGATACTGTTTAGTAACGGTGTTGCCATGTAGAGTGCACCCACTAATGCTGTTAATTGCCAGGCTAGCTTAAGCAGGTTGACTCTGGAGCAATGCCCAGTGAAATGAATTAGCTAATAGCTGTCAATAGTTTTGGTGAGTTGAAATCAGTATGTGTGCATGCTATTTGTATTTGCAAAGAGCAGGGCTCTGTGTATTAATAGCTTCCAATATATACACATGTGCCATACCGTCACTTTGACTGATGATTTTTTAAACTGGTTGTCAATGTAATTCTCTGCACATTCAGACTTATCCAACAAATGACTAGTTAGAGAATCATATGTAAGTTGGGCACTGTGTTGCATGCTTTGCGAGTGCAATCTCGTTGGGTTTGGCAAGTACCTTGATTTTCTTGAGAGACTTCAAACAATGAAGGAACTGAACTGTTTGACTGCAGTTTAAATGACTTGACTATGAGGATATGTCTTTCGGACAGCATCACACCAGCACTGAAATTCATATATCATATTACTCATTTGTGATAGGTCGAACGTCATTTTAGTTTGACAGCAGCATCCTGTTAGTGGCAAACACTACTCATATGGTTGTTGGATGGAAGCAGCATGAATGTGTACATGTATTGTGCCTGTTTCAACTCAACAGTGCCTACTATTCTGTGGCCTATTTTTCGGGGCAATGTTCCAACTAATCAACCAACCTGTCTGGTTTAAGGGTTAAAGTTTTGACAGTGAACGTCAATCAGCATTAATGGATGCCTTCTCTATGGTAGCACCTCTACCAAACAGCATCTACTTGCCAATCAATCAGCATTCTCTCATGCAGTATAACATTTTTCTTTTGAATTCATGTTCTTGTAAAATGTCTTTGTGAATGTAAGACAAAAAACATTGATAAATGTTGTCCCCCAAGCAACATACTAAACTACTATTAATTAAAATATTTATAGGCTATCCACGACATCTATTACCGAATTAATTAGATAATCAACAATATGTAAACCACTGCATTTGGAATTTACCTGAACACGACAGGACTTTTTTATTATGAGAGATGAGTAGAAAAGACATAAGAAGAAATTGAACATTGTGATACATGTTACTGGATGTATGGAAACATAAATTGGCTGAATTGTCCTGGGTGTTCTCATTATCTTTGTGTCTATTAGTTAGTAGTTAATTGTCATTTAATTCTTTGCTAAATCTCTTGGTTGGAGGAGCTACACATCAGACTTTAACAGCATGATTAATAAAAATGATGTTCCTTAACAACTTGTTCATTTTTCAATTGTGATATATGACACAAGCAGGAAGGTGACCAGATCATTTTTGAACTTTTGCAACAAATCCACATTCCAAACACAAGCCAATTGCTTGTTGCAAATATCTATGAGCATTGCAAACAGACCAGGCCATTAGGCAACTAGGCGAAAGTGAGGACTGCAGATGCTGGAGATTAAAGTCAAGATTAGAATGATGCTGGAAATGCACAGCAGGTCAGGCAGCATCTGAGGGACAGGAAAATTGATGTTTTGGGCAGCACACATACTAAAATTGAAACGATACAGAGAAAATTAACATGGCCCCTGCACAAGGCATCAGTCAACTGTCATCTGTTGACCTAAGAAATTAAGAAAATCAACCAGGTTGGGAAGACCACTTTTACCAGAAGTATTTTAAAGCGTTTTTAACCACTTCGATGTCCAAATGATCATATAGAGAGAGTGAAACTTTTAATTTGGCAATACCAGCTTCTGCTCAAAAATGAGCAATTTGACAATGAAAATTGGTTACCAATCTTATTTTGTGCATAACATTTACTTGTCTTCTGTTAGGTATCTTGTAGGCCCAATTGTTTAAGCATGCTAATTCAAATCCTACATTTTAAAGGCTCAACAGGTCTCTATGTAGCTGTTCACTAACCTAGATCAGCAACAAAAATCATCAGCAAGATCACCCTTGAGGGTATGGTTTCTAATGGTATTTAAAAGGGGTCATAAACTGCCCACTGGTAAATCACAAGCTATTTATTTTTTTTTAAACTTGACAGTAACTTTTTCTAGAATTCACTACTGTCATTGAAAGTAACCTGGTAATTCAGCAAGGGGTTTTGACATTTCTGTTACGGCAAACTTATGCATGGTATCAGTGGATTTTCTAATTATGTTCTTACAGTGGTTGGAAAGAGAGGGTTAGCTGGCCAGAAACCAGTGAGTTGTAGCTATTGTTGGAAGGTGGGCAGCTTGTCTTAATACTGGTTACTGAGCGTGCTTTGCTATAAGCTTATGGCTCATCTTTGATCCCAGTTCCACTTTCCGGTCCTATCCCATATGCTTTATTTGTCTTACCACCCAAAATTGATTGATCTTGGCAATGAATCTGCTCAACACTAAACATCTTCACAGCCTTGTGGAGGGTGAATTTCAAAGGTTCAGATTCCTTGGTGTGAAGAACGGTTTCCTCACGTTGGAACCAACTGGTGCCAATTCTTTATCTTAAGAACGAGCCATAAGAAATCGCCTGTTGACATTTACCCCATCAAACTTTCTTGGAATCTTTCATATTTCATTTTTTTAATTCACTCGTGGAATGTGGGGATCTCTGCCTAAACCAGCATTTATTGCCCATCCCTTAGTGCCAGAGGAGAGTTAAGAGTCAACCACATTACTGGGAGACACATATAGGCCAGAACAGGTAAGGATGACAGATTTCTTGCCTAAAGGAGGTTAGTAAACCAGATGGGTTTTTTTTTCCTGACAATCAACGCTGGTTTCATGGTCATCATTACACTTTTAATTCTCAATTCTTTGTTGAGTTTCTGGATTAATGGTCTAGTAATAATAGCATTAGGCCATTGCTACCTCAGTGAGACCATTTTTCATTCCTCTAAGCAATAGAGAGTATTGAAACACCCCATTCAATCTCTCCTCTTAGGAGCGCTCTGTCATTGCAGGAAAGTATTTGTTGAACCTTTATGCACAGACTTTATCCATTTTTTCCATAGAGAAAGCTGTTCATAGTAGTGCATGTATGAATTGATTGTGAACAAAGTAGTTAAGGGGATGAACAAGAAAGAAGTGGAGGAGTCTGAGCCTTTGCAAATTGTCAGCAGATCTATGGTGCCTTGCAGCCTGTATGAATGAAAGCAATGGGCTCCAAGTTGAATGAGCAAACTGAACACAGTACAGTGGAATAGGAAGCTATGAGAACAAATGGGGTTAATATGGATGAAGTGGTAGGGGACAGTCTCCTGCAGCTGCGAGCAAGAGATGGCTGTGTTCCTTACTTGCTGATAAGGTTGGGACATTTGCTGTAGTTAGAGTGAAATTTGTAGTGGGAGATGGAGGATCCAATTGTCATGATCCATGTAAGTATGAATGTCATGGGTAAGACTAGAAAAGAGGTTTTTCTTAGAGAGTGGGAGTAGCTAGATACCAAAGTAATAGCAGAATCTTAAAAATAATAACTTTTTGATTATTGTCTGAGCCACAAGCAAATTAGTGTTGCCAAATGGGTTGCAATTCTAGGACTCTGTCATGAACACAAGGGAACGAATGGACCACTGTTAGGGTGGCCATCATTGGAACCATGCTGGGAATGGTGTTCTGCTTAGCCGTATAAAAACGGCATGCTACACAGGGCTTTAAACTAAATATTCGGGGTGGGGAAGATAACGTGAGGGAAGATTTCATAAATTTAAGAGATGAGATAAGAGATCAAGATTGCAAGAAGGAAACTGTGATGTGCGACAGGAAAGAATAGAATAGCTAATGTAGCTGGAGTTTTGAAAATAAAAAAAAATAAGGGTACTCTGAATGTCATTCGCATACCAATGATTTGCTGGCTAAAATAGAAGTCAACAGATATGCTCTAGTTGTCTTTAGGGAGACAGCTGCAGGCTGATCAATGCTGAATTCAAGGATATTTGGTGATTAGGATGGGCAAAATGGTAAAAAAAGAGAGGTGGGTACATTTCATAATATATTGAGATTAGTACATCAGTGAGAGGAGATCTTACATTTCAAAAAAAACAATCAAGATGTAGAATCATTTGGGTGAAGCTAAGAAACAACAAGATGCAACAAAGTTTGGGAGTTTTTTTTAAATAGGTCATCAAATAATAGTGGTAATGTACAGCATGTTATAAATCAAAATTAGAGGTATGTGTAACTAGGATAATAGATTATTTGTGGGATTGCAATGATTATTCGACTCAATAAATCTAATGCTGTCAAGGAGAAATTCTTGAAATATATAAAAGATGGTTTTCTGGACAGCATGTTGAGCAATCCACTAGAAACTGACCTATTTTCGATCTAGATTCTGCTGTGAGAAAGAACCAATTAAACTCATTCTGAAGGAACATCTAGGAAAAAGTGCCATAATGTTGTAGGGTTTTGTATAAAGTTTGAAAATCATATCAATCTGTATGAAACTAGAGTCTTTAACTATAGGAAACTACAAAGTTATGAAGGTCAAATTGGTCAATTGGGAAACTATATTAAAACAGCATGACAGACAGGAAAAAGGCTAGTATTTTAAAAATTTATACACAGTTTACAAAAACTTATCTTTAAGGCAACCGAATCCAGAGTAAAAGTGATTTAATCATGGCTAATGAGAAATTAAATTGGATTAAATAGTTGCATTAGATCAAAACTTTGTAAAATGCTGCCAATCATCAGGCAATTTTAATCAGCTAAGGAAGAACAAGAAAATGATGAAGAAAAGATAGGTTGTGAAAGTAAAGTAATACAAAACATGGTTAGCACTACTGTCTCATAGCGCCAGGAACCCAGGTTAGATTCCACCCTCTAGCAACTGTGGAGAGTTGGCATGTTCTCCCCATGTTGTCATGGGTTTCCTTTGGGTGCTCTGATTTCCTCTCACAGTCCAAAGATGTGCAGGTTAGATAATTTGACCATGGGCAGTGCAGGGTTGCAGGGATAGCATGGGGAATGGGTGTGGGTGGACTCAATAGGCTGAATGGCCTGCTTCCACACAGTAGAGATTCTAAAATTCTATATGTGGACAAAACCTTCAATAACAGTATGAAAAAGAAAACATTAGATAAATGAGTCCAATATAGAGAAGTTTTTAAAAGGAGAATAAGGAAAATGCTATGTCCAAAAAAATCAAGAACTGTGGATACTGGAAATCAGAAACAAAAACAGAAACAACTGGAAAACTCCATAGGTCTGGTACCCTCTGAAGAGAAAGCAGAGTTAATGTTACAGGTTCAGTGACCCTTCAGAACTGTAACACAAATACTATGTACCTGTCTTCGTAGAGGAGCTTTTTAAAAAAAACTCTCAAAAATACTAGAGAAGTAGGGATTAATGAGAATGAAGAATTGAAATGAATGAGAATAAAAGAAATTAGTATTTAGAAAATGTAGTCCTTGAGAAGTTAACGGGACTGAAATTTGATAAATCCCCACTGACTTGTTTATCAACATTGCAGAATATTGAAAAAAGGAAATGTAGAGATAGTAGATGCAACTTCCAAATATTATATAATTTTTGGAATGGTTCCTATCATTGAAAGGTAGCAAATTTAAGGAGAGAGAAAACTGAAAATGAGCTTGACATCAAAAGTACTGAAAATGCTAGAACCTACTGAACATGGTAAGATTGGACAGAGTTCACGTGAATTTTGACATGAAAGGGAAATCATTATTGAAAAATGTTTTGAGGATGTAACTAGCTGTTTAGGTAGGAGAAGCTAGTGAATGTAGTGTATCTAGATGTACAGAAGGCTTTCAATAATGCCTCACACAGGACACGAGTGAGGAAAGTTAGAGGGTATAGTGGATTACTTTCAATCCTGGCACATTCAGAATTAGTTAACAAACTAGTGAAACTAAATGGGTTATTCTCAGATTGGCTTACTGACTAGTTGGGTGCCACAAGATTCTTAAGCTTTTTTTACAATCCTGATCAGTGATTTGGATGGGAGGGTAGGGTGTCAATGCTTAATGTCCAGTTTTGTAGATGGCACAAAGTTAAGTGTGAATGTGAGTAGGAATAAAAGGGACTACAAGGAAATTTGGAAAAGTTAAATTGACAAGAACATACATTTTTCCACATTATATTCCAAATGTTATTTGTTTTGGTATGCAATTCAAAATTGTATTTCTTAAAGGGTGAGGGATTGGGAACTTTTGATGTCCAAAAGGACTGGGTACGCTGAAAGCTAACATGCAGATGCAGGAAGCAATGACAAAGGAAAATAGTTTGTTGACCTTTGTAAAAATAAGGAGCAGGAGTAGGCAATACAGCCCCTCAAGCTTACTCCATTATTCAATATGATCTCATCTTGGCCTCAACTCCACTCCAAGTGAAGTATTACCAAAGCTTTATTCCTCAACCCCACTTTCCCATCTGCTCTGCATAACCTTTCATCCTACTGTTAATTGAAAATGGATCCATCTCCCCTGTAAATTTACTCAATGTCCAGGCATCCACCACATTCTTTGAATTCCATAGAATTTGCAAGAAAGTTTTGAATGCAAGAGAAAGTAACTCTTGCTACAATTGGTATAAAGCTTTGGTGAGACCTCACTTGGAGTAGTGTGTACAGCTTTGGTCTCCTTATCCAAGGAAAGATATAATTGCCATTGAGGGAATGCAACAAAGTTTCACCAGGCTGATCCTTGGGATGGCAGTTTGACCTTTGAAGAGAGTGGGTATAATCTCAAGTTTAGAAAAGTGAGGGATGATCTTACTCGAGCATTCCAAATTCTCACCAGGCTCTACAAACGGCTCCTGCTCGAAATGTCGATTTTCCTGCTCCTCATATGCTGCCTTGACCTGCTGTGCTTTTGCAGCATCACTCTAATCTTGACTCTATCT
Source organism: Hemiscyllium ocellatum (assembly GCF_020745735.1). NCBI lineage: Eukaryota > Metazoa > Chordata > Chondrichthyes > Orectolobiformes > Hemiscylliidae > Hemiscyllium > Hemiscyllium ocellatum. The sequence continues at coordinate 95,812,328 of NC_083401.1, forward strand.
GCAGCATCTGCAGTCCTCACTTTCGCCTCTACAAAGTCTTTGTTGAAAAGAACTTAATGGCTGGGTATGTCTAGTACTGACAACAGCATCAGAATGATGCGTAGAACTGAGATGCATAGAGATTGTTTTTCACTCTAATGGTGGTGAATCTTTGGAATTCTATATCCCAAAGGTCTGTGGAGGATCAGTCATTGAGTATAGTCAAGACCCATCAATAGATTCCTCAATATTAATGATATCAATGTAAGAGATTAGAAAGAAAATAGCACGTACCAGATCAGTTCATGTTCTAGTTGAATGGGACCGCAGGCTAATGGGACCAAATCCTCCTCTTCCCTACATTTCCATTAATCTCTGTACTGTCAGTAAACTTAAATTAAGGAGATGGAGTACAATGTTTAAATCACTTGTGGATTGTAATAGCTGATTGCCAATGCTTATTCTTGTGATACCTGATAATTTACAAACTGACAAACTGCAAATAACCTGTTCTTTCCTGCTCTGTTGTATTCCTCTTAAGCAGTCAACCATCTGTGTTAATACTTCATTCCTAACCCCACCACAAGCTTATATTTAGAGACTGAACAGAGATATTCCAGTGTTCATCCAATCTCCATTTAGTGTTGTTAGTAAGGAAACTGCTGCATTATGAAAAGCAAATTCAATGTACTAAACTGAAAAAAACTGCACTAAGAGTTACAACTGGAAGGAGTGTTGAGTATCCATGTCCATGGGAAGAGAGGAGATAAAAGGACAAATATTGCATCTCCTACCCTTACAAAGAAAATGTTGTAATGCAAGTGCGGCAGTTCTAGAGTGTGTCAGAGTGTTATAGAGGAAATTATTCCTGTGCAATATTAATGACGTGCTTAATACCATATGGTGGAGATGAAAGACATGATGGAAGAGGATTTATTGAATGTGGAGTTTAATGAAATGGAAGGTGAAAACATAGGAATTCTTTTGTGACTCTGAAAGAGGTGAAGTGCTGAAAACAAATGTGTGGAATGGAACAAGCATAGTCAATAGCCTAACCAAAATAAATTTTTAAAAATAGCTAAGGAATTAGATGTTGGAAACATTTGGTATGCAATGGAACATTGTCAGAACAGATGCAACTGAGCTGGAGAACTGGGTGAATGAAATAGATCCTTACAGGTAGTCAGCTGAGACTGGTGTGACCAAGATAGATGTGGGCGTTTTGGACTCGTCATGGTGGATATTGGTTGAAAACCTATCCCCAGATTTTGAAGCAGACATGTCTTGGAAGGGAAGAATCGAAGTTGAGTTATGTACAAACAGGGAATAGGTGGAAGTTTGAAACATTGTTCATGTGATTTCTTTTGCTTTTGGCTGATAGCAGTAAACTGTATCAATAGTCTTGCACCAGAAAAAGATGTGAGGGAGCGACCTGTATAGGACTAGAACAAAGTCAATATTACAACACTATTTCTTTCAGAAAATTTAATGAATTCAGATGAGACATTAGCTTATGTGAGAACAAGTTAAGCCAGGAAGAAGAGGAATTGATTGGGCCTCCAGTCAAGCAATAAACATCAAAACCTTAGATCATCCTAGTAGAGATGTGGAGACTTTGGATTTCTGTGGTAAAAATGCGACACTGCTAAATTGATGTGGAACATTGAAAAGCTGTGGATGTAGGTGAGAAGAGACTGTGAATAAAGAGACATTAGTCCCTGATATTAAGGACACACTCTTGGACATTGTACATCGATCTTGGGCAGGAGGTACAAGTCGGCCTAGCAGTGCTGGGGAACTGAAATCTCTTTAAACATCCTGAAGAGACCAGGCTTTTTATAATACCTTGATCCATTCTACAAACATTCCTTCCCCTCTTGTAATCAGAAATAGGAGCTGGTATAGGCTGTTTGGCTCTGCTATTCAACACACTCATGACTAGGTATGTATGTTAATTCGTTGAGCTGGAAGATTTGTTTTCAGAAGTTTTTTCAATGTTACTGTGTAACATCAGTGAAAATCTCTGGTGACGTGCTGGTGATATGTCCCACCTCTCTCTTTACAGGTCTTGGTTTCTTAAGGTGGTGATGTCATTTCCAGTTTTTTTTCAAGGGAAGGTAGATAGTATCTAAGTCAATGTGTTTACTGATGGGGTTCTGGTTAGAAAGCCATGCCTCAAAGAATTCTCGTGCATGTCTTTGTTTCGCCTGTCCTAGGATGTGTGTGTTGTCCCAGTCAAAGTGGTGTCCTTTGTCAATATGTATGAAAACTAGTGATAGTGGGTTGTGTCTTTTGGTGGCTAGTTGGTGTTGATGTATCCTGGCAGCATGTATCCTGCTTATTTGTCCGATGTAGTGTTTTTTACAATTCGTGTATGGTGAGGAAACATCTGAAAACAAATCTTCATGCTTAGTGAGCTAACTTACATACTTATCATCAACCTGAGCTACAAATCTTCTCAAAATTCGCTAGTGCTCATGATTGATGTATCTCAAATGCAGGTTCCTGCCCTGTCCTCACCTCCCCAAACCTTCTTACCATTAGAAAAAATTTGACTACTGCCTTGAATGTGCTGTATGACTGAACATCTACAACTTGCTGATGAAGTAAATTTTCAAGGCTTTGAAGCAATTCATCCTGTTCTCAATTGGAAATGAAAGATCCTTTTCTTCGAGGCTATCACTCAATTTAGTCGAATCCCCCGCCAGGGGTATTTTTGCTGCAGTTTCATCTTGCCAGTTAGCCAGATTGCTTTCTTTTACCCCTCTCTTGTGTCTAGATATATACAAGGCTTACCCTTAGCTCTCATCATTCAAGCCCGTTTTTCCCACTGCTGAAATTTTTACTGGCAATAGACGCAAAGTTGCAGGTGCCGACATGCTTGAGGTTCCGTTGCATTCACACACTTCCAGCAATCACTGCTCGGCTTCAGGCTGTGATGCTTGGGTGTTATGTTGTCTCCTTAATGTGGTATAGGCTAGCGGGTCCCGTGGCCCAATGGCAGTCTTCTTGGTTAAATTTTCATGCGGCACATTTGTGAACACGGATGTACATTAAAGTTGGACTTCGAACGACTGGGGAAATTACGTTGCTTTCTGTATTCGAAAATAATGTTTTCTTGTGAATTCCTTTGATCATGGGGCTTCAGTCTATCATTGCAGCTTTTCCCCCCATTCTGGGTGGCGGGCCTCATTATTAATGCAAACCTACTTGTTTAAAGATGCGGTTCTCAAAATTGAGAGATCTTGGGAAAAGCGAAGGGACCTAAAATCTCAGAAAAGTAACTGAATCTGGGCACTGGCATTTCCAGAAGTAATTTGTGAGAAATGCTTTCTTCGAACACCGCTACTCTTCAGTCAAGCGCTTAACCGTGACTTTTAAGAGGAAATATGGCACGGTTTAAGGAGCTATAAGTCCCGCTGTTTGCATTTACAGAGTAGACTGGGTTTTGAAAGTTGCAGCGTTTTGTGAAACGAGCCATGTTTTAGTTTCGGTCCTTACGGTATCGAGTAAAACACCGGCTAACATAAAAGTCTGAACCATTGTAACGGAGCACAGAAACCAAAATAAAATCGAAGGAATCAAGTTTGTTATTGGCGTTCAAGTATAAAATGTAAAGTGGGCTCTTTTTGTTTGAGGTGTGTGGAAGGTTTTGCCGTTCATATAAATATCCTGAAGGCGGCTGCTGCTGGAAATCAAACGCTCGGAAGCAAAGGCAGTTGTGGCACATTCATTAGTAGCTTAGCTCCCAGTTAGGCCGGGGTGTGGTACAATGTTGCTGAGAAGAAAAGTAGCACGATCGATTTAATATAGCCGATTGTCTAACGTGTGAAAAAGAGTAACAATTCTGTGAGTTAATTTTGAATTTTTCATAGTCTGTCTGCCTGCTAGGTATTGTGCTGCATTCTCATAGATAAATGCCCATTCCATGTGGGCTGTTGGATCCTAAATGCTCTCGCCGTGACACTGGGCTCTCCTTTTGCAATCAAGATTATGTTGCTAAGGAGATTTGCTTTACTGTTACCACTGATTTGTGTTAATACGTATTGAATACCTCTTAGTATTCTTTCAGACAAGGGCGAAGGAAAACTTTCCTAAGTTTCGGAATTTACATTACAAATGAATCGGTCGTGTAATGAAGCCGATATAAAGTGCGAAAGAGAAAAGAGGCTAAAGAAGGGCACTCATGTGAGAAATGAAGTGAGCTGCAGGCTGCTGTTGTTGAGTTGAGAGCGCGCAGAATCAGCTGGAAGAGGGGGGAGAAAGGAGGAGCAACTCTATCTGCCCCGACCACCCACTCACTAAAACTCTGCACACAATCATTACTATCGGCCTGACAATGTACGGGAAAATCTAACAACCACTTTCGTTCACCTATACTCTGTTTATATACATATTATTTTCAGGAATCGAGTGAAATGGTGTTAAGGTAATAACGAAACTCACTTTTGTAGAATTGAACAGAACCAGTCCATTATACTCGACATGTTTCCAAGAGTAAATATTACTGCGACTAAGAATGGGCTTTGATTTCTTTCGGGTCATTTCAATTGGGTTTCTTGTAAATTATTGTGAGAAATGTGTTAATGGGTCTGGAATAGGCTTTCTTTGTAAGACAGCAGTAACCTATGTTCACTAAAGGGGGAACGATGTCGAATTTCTAATATCTGGCTCAGTACAAGCACAGTAGTTCAAAGTGGCAACAACAGTCTACCACAGCACTCTTTTTGTAGATAATACGTAGTAATCCCACCGGTTATAATTACAGTTCACAGCAACAAGAAAAGCCTGTTCTCGTCTGCAGTTATTCCATGCTGCTGGTATGTTACTGTGACTTCTTTCTGAAAAAAGTAAATCTTAACTCCAAAAAAAAAATCGGAACTAGATTAATATAATTCCTATGTTATGGAAAACTCCAGCCACATGCCACTGACCTTGCCCAACTCCTTGGCTGTGAAACCCTGAACTCAAAATTCATGCAATCCTTGGCGTTGCAAGATTTTTTTTTAATGTACCAAGATTGGCTTCTAAATAGATATTTAGTAAAGACAGCATTAACTAGCATACCCATAACTAACCAAACTGAGACAAACTTGAATGAGATCTAGGAGGAAGAATGAGATCTGTCTACTATGGGAGATATAGTATTATCATAAAGAAGTTAGACTTGTTTAAGTGAATTTTGTTTCTTGTTGCAAGTACTTTTGAGATTTCAATTATTTATAAATGCAAGTTGTTGTTTGTCTGTTCATCTCAAGTATTATCACTGAGACATGAATTTGCCGGAGGCCAGCCAAAGAAAAAGAGATTAGGTGAACCCAAGAATTTTTTTTTAAAAGACAGCTTTTAAGGATTAAAATTAAAGCAAACTACAGTGAATGCCTGTGATCTGAAATTTAAAAGAATGTCCAGGAGAAGCTCTACAGATCTGGCAGCATCTTTGGAGAGAGAAAAACAGGGAGCTGAATTTTACCAGAAATCAGCAGTGTCAATTTTAGTGAGTTTCGTGAAGGGTTTATTTCTTTGAGTCTGAGTGAGATATCTTACACAGTTGTCTGAAACACCCCTCACTGCCTATGCATACACCTACTGGGTCCCACACTTGTTCTGTCTTGCCTCTCCCCTAGAGAGGAAAGTATGCACTATTATCAGGACCTCCCGGGATACCGAGTGTCAGCACCATAATGCAGTTCTGCACCAGTTCAGACACTGTATATAACAAATTGCCCAGGACATCGTGGATAGCAGCTAGTTGCCACCGCAGTTTTCTGATAGGGACTTCCAGATCCTGGTTGCTGAGGTGGTCTAGAGGGTGAGCTATCCTCTTCCTTTGGGACTGATGGAAGAGACCAGGCCATCAGACCCTGCCACACTAGTCTGAAGATGCCATTAGAGTCTGCTGAGAGTGATCTGGAAAATGCCGTGAAGTGCTGCAAGAAGAGCAATGACCTTTGCTGCTCCATGAGGACAATTGCCATTGCCTTCACTCTGCTACCTCACACTCACTCTGTTTCAGCTACAGACCCAACCTCCATCAATGCTCGTGGTCTATCACTCTTATTACAGCATGCAGCATCTTCCTTCACCCACTCTCATCCACCCAGGCTACTAATCGTGCATGATCTTTGCTGTCAACTCACTCCCTCAAGAAATCTTTTCTCCACCTGTATCAGCATTAACAGCTGTGTCAGCTACTTTCATCTCAATCGATCTCTCCCTTTGTCTAGTTGCAGCAGAAAATGGTGCACAGTAACGCTGAATAAGCCAAGACAAGTGGTCGGAGCCTGACATTTGTCTCCTCAACCTCTATAAGGAGGAGACCCTTGCCCTAAGCTAGAGAGTACCTGGACCTGTGGTTCTGTTCCTGCTGTAAGTGAGATTAGTTGTCTGTTACTGTGCTGCTCCTCCATTGCCCACACTCTGAATGTATTCTTAACCTGGTTGAACCTCTGCACCATTTCATGACTCATGTTCCCTATTGTCTGCTGCAGGCAGAATCTGCACATTTGCGGTTCTCAAAAGAATAGTCCTGCAAGACTTCTCCACTTCCACCTCTAAAAGAAGCCACAAATCCCTCAAAATGATACACCAGGAAAGCTGCTTGCTGCATCCTGCACCAACTGAGATACAGACACCTCAGTGGGTACTTTAACTAGATTAGAATCAAGAACGTATGCTGGTGAGCAGTTCACTTCCATGTCTCTGCAGCTGGTCATAAAAGAAACTCCCAACGTTGTAGGACTGCCAAGGACCAGCATCTATTCAACCCCAGGCAGAACAGGACCTAATACCATGACCAAATAATGTCATACGACTGTAAGCAGTGACAAAGAGCAACATTCAATCTTGTCAGAGGCATAGGACAAACTGATTTGTAGTTCAGAGGACTCCACCAACACTGTTTATACCATTCTGTCTCTGGCTATTCCCCAGGACAGATTGGCAACTGCCATACAAAGCTAGGTCCAGCATACTGGATACTGGACACTGTGTACTGGTTTGCTGGCTATTAAATAGACGTGCATTCCACCTTTCTAGCCATTGGTGTTCAGCATCAACACAAAGGAAACGGGGGGTGGGGGTGAAGGACTTTAAAGTCACTCCTCTTCCTCACAAAGAGACAGGACATTGCCAATTGGCAGTCAGCCAGAGAAGCAACCACATGCAGGGCTCCCAGAAGACCCTTCTCAAAACACTCCAGAAGCAGCAGGACTTGTTTGCTCCACCATGCCCACCACTCTCAATCCAGTGGGAGCTCAAGCTTCAGGGTTGGGGTGGTGGTGAACCCTGCTTCTGGAGAGAATGAACGCAGCAGGTCTGGGCCTTCTTGTGGCAAATGTTCCTCATCAGTACACTGCTACACTGTCACAGATCCTAAGATCCATCCCATAATCTCAGTGTGTCCTCCAGAATCTCTGCTTCAAAGTACTGAAGAACAAGTGATGACCTCTGCCTAACAATACTGGTACAGTCAGAAATCACACAACATCAAGCTAAAGACCAACAGGCTTATTTGAACTCTCAAGCTTTCAGAGCATAGCTGCTTTGTCAGTCCAAAACTGGCACCTCCACATCATTACTGGTACAAAGCCACAGATGTGATTTTTGTGGAAATCTGATCTGATGGGGCTATCCTATAGCTGCTGGTGGTCCCAGTGGAATAAAATGTTCCGTTGGAGAGTTGCTGGACATCATGACGTGGCATAATAACCTGCACTTTTGGACTGAGTGACTTTGGACATGCATTCTCATTATCACAGTCAGTGGTTGCTTTGTGATCTTGCACGATGTGGTTGAGATTGCTTGAAGCTAGGATATGTTACAGACATAGTAGATTAGTGCAATGTTGGAAGGTTCTATAGCATTTTGAGGTTACAGGTATCTTTCACCTGTACTGGCTACATGTCAAAATAACGCCGTTGTACTTTGAAGGGCCTCAAATCGCACAAAAGTGGCAGCCCCTCATGGAATCATTTACTCCACCTACTCCAAATGCAGTGGCTGCTATTTTCATCTTCTTTGCACATTGCAATTTTGATGAGAATGAAACGAAATAGCAGTCATGCTTCACAAAATGAGTCATAGGCTTAGCCTCTCAGTCTCATTCTCTTCCTGTTGCTCTCCCTGTCAATTCCATCAGTTTTGATCTTCTCCATGCTCCAACTTATTGAACTGTTCAGTACCCCACGTCACCACCTTCTGAATCCCAGGCATACCGCATGATTGTGCCAAACATAATAATACACTGACCCCTATCAAAGCCAGTGTGGTGCTGAATGTCGATATTCTCTTTTTTCCCCTCCCCAACCCCCACCCGCTATGTTATCTCTTTCCCTCTATGTTCTAATATCACCCCATCCCTTCACAATTGGTATACCCTCTGTATGTCAGCATGCTGCCTTCAGTCCCCGCAACTGAGTTCAACGCAAGAACATAAGTTGCTGGAAAAGCTTAGCAGTTCTGGCATTATCTGTGAAGAGAAACCAGAGTTAACACCAATAGTCCCGATGACCCTTCTTCAGAACCACAGTTGATTTCCCCAGCTTCCATACCAAAGGAATGACCCATGATAAGTCTTGATTTATTGAGTCAGCCGGGATGGACACAGACTTTTTGGTCCAACTAGATGTCCTAGACTGGCCAAGTTTCATTTGCCAGCTTTTGGCATTATTCCATCTTAACCCTTCCTATTCATGTACCCATGCAGATACTTTTTAAATGTTGTACTCGTACCAGCCTCCACACTTCCTCTGGCAGCCCATGCCATACATGCACCACCCTCTGCATGAAATGATTGCCCCTTAGGTCCCTTCTAAATCTTTCCCCTTTCACCTTGAACCTATGCCCTCTAGTTTTGACTCCCCTACTCTGGGGAAAAGACCTTGGCTATTCACTCCATCCATGCTTGTCATGGTTTTATAAACCCCTATAAGGTCTCCTCTCAGCCTCCATTGCTGCAGGGAAAACAGCACCCCCTATTCAACCTCTCCCTGTAGCTCAAACCATCCAATTCCGGCAACATCTTTTCTGAATCGTTTCAAATTTAACAACATCTTTCCTATATAAGGGAGACCAGAATTGCACACAGTATTCCAAAAGTAGCCTCACCAATGTCTCGTATAGCTGTAACATCACCTCCCAACTCCTATGCTTAGGCACAGACCAATGAAGGCGAGCATGCCAATCATTTTCTTCACCATCCTGTCTACCTGCAACTCCACTTTCACGGAGCAATGCTCCTGCACCCTTAGGTTTGTTTGTACGGCAACACTCCCCAGGGCCCTACCATCAATTGTATAAGACCTGCTGTGGTTTGCATTACCAAATTACAATACCTCACATTTATCAAAATTAAACACCATCTGCCACTCTTTGGCCCATTGGCCCATCTGACCAAGGTCGTCTTGTACTCTTAGATAACCTCCTTCGCTGTCCACTGCGCCTCCAATTTTGGTGTCATCTGCAAACGTACTAACCATGTCTCCTATATTCTCATCCAAATAATTTATATTAAAAGCAGAGGACCCAGCACTGATCTTGCAGCATGCTGCTGGTCACAGGCCTCCAGTCTGATGAACATCCCTCTACCACCACACTATTTTAGTGGATGTACACCCACGACTGACCATGGTGCATTAAGTTAGTCAGACAACCTCGACTGATGACTCACTGTGGCAGCCTGGACTGGGTGCAGAGAACCTACACAGCTAACTGTGACCCACTCTCCAGAATGTTATTATACAGTCCACTCCAACTGACTGTCTGTCTGAGTGCCTGGACTGATAGCAAACACTGTGCTTCCCATATTGTGCTGGGACCACCTGACTCAGTACTTACTCCTTTGATTTGATTGAAGACTAGCCCTCTTAGACTTTCAGGCATGGCCAAGCTTATTTTTTTCTATCTTGACTATTTTTTTCTTGCCTTGTCCAATCTCTTCCAACTCTCATTTGTGATTCTTTTGATACTTTACATCAATTCCACAATTGTTAGGAATAATTAAATAACATTTTCATTTACTGCTATAAAGAAAGGAATGTTCTGTCAAAGCTTTTTGTCATGTTTAATGACATATGAATGCCTAAATGGATGATGTTGCCATGGGTTGCATTCTAGACACAGATCCTGCAAGCATTTTTCTTGGTTTCTACAAGAAGCGCATTTTAATGGAATGGCTTCTAACTTCTAACTCTTTACATATTCTGAAGAAGGGTCACTGGACCTGTACCATTAATGCAGCCTTCTCCCCACAGATGCTGCCTGACCTGCTGAGTTTCTTCAGCAATTTCTGCTTTTGTTTCTAATTTTAACAACATTCTCTCTTGTTTTGGGTTCCATCATCAGAAGAACTAGGCTAGATACAAGTGGTTAGAATAAGTTGTGAAGAACAGCTTAATACTTAGAATGTCTTCAGTGGAATAGGTGTGTTTAAGGGAAAATCTAAGAGGTGGTTTTAAACATTAAGCGATTCTTCTGGTAGAGTTTATCACGATTTAAACAAAGCATTAATTTCTGGCACTATATCCAGATTATTATGCATCATCCTCTCAGTGTCAGGAATTCTGAGACTTCAGTGTCGTCATTAAACACTATTAGCTCAAGTATAACACAGGCAGAATAGAAGACATTATTCCTTTAACAATATGCCTTAACCACAAACTATTATCTTTTGACTGATATTTCTGTTTTCACCATGAGATATTTTGTGGCTTTTAGTTGAAACTTCAATTTTTCTGAAAAAGAGACAGCTTTAGATGACATGCCATTTGCAACTGACATTAACTTACATAACCTCAGCTGGAAGAGGAATGTTTTATTCTGCAACAAAAGCAAAATGCTGGAGTTGTTGAAAATCTGGAAAAGAAACAGAAAACACTGGAAATACTCAGCATGTTTTGTAGATCTGTGCAGAAGGAGAAAGCTTTGATCTGTGATCATTCATTAAAATGTTGTTTTGCTAGTCTGGGTTGCATTAAAACTCAGTCAAAGAACTGTATGGACACTGTTCTAATTCTCTGCTACCCAGTCCAGAGGCAAATCTGCATGGACACTGTTTGAATTCTAATCTCTTCACTTGTTCTGCTTCATTTATTTAAACACTATAGTAGATTTGTACCTATTTCAAAGATGTTCATTTGTGCATGATTTTAAACTCTGTTTTGCAGTTTTACCTTATTTGGTGGTTGGTGGCTGAACCATTGATGGTAACGTATCAATTTTAAAAAAAGAGTGACTAAACTTAATATAGTTGTGCAACTCGTTTATATTTACACTATCAATATTAAATTAATATAATAATTAATTTGCATACAAGTCCAGATGTGTCCTATCAAGGCTTTTCTAAAAGTTCTGTAAAAGTCACACAGTAGGAACTATCTGTTTTGTCTCTGTCTCTGTCTCTGTCAAACCAATCTTCTTTCTTTGTTCTAACCATTTTACACTTCTCTCCTGTTATGGACCCCCAACTTCTAACTCTTTGTATATTTCCAACACATAGATAATATGTACAGATTTAAATATAGAAAACATAAGAATTTCCTCACACTTCTTAATAGTCTCTATCTCAGCAGATGATACTCCTGCTGAGTTTTGGGAGTTGCTTGCTCCTGAGCAGCCAAAATGGAGGTTTCTTTTCGAAAGAACTGAGAGACAGGACTGGGAGCACATAAAGGCAAAGTTCAGACAGTGGCACAAATGCACAAATCTCCTACATCTCATCTTTAGAAACCTTCAGGCACCATCTGCCCTATATTTATTCAAGTCTACAGATACCCCCATTGGCATTATCAGTTACCTCAGAGCCCCTCAAATCTGAACGGACGCAAGTCATCTTCAATCCCTTGGCATTACCACAGAAGAAGAGGGTAGCTAGCAGTGCAAGCTGCTCACCACACAATACGTTCAGCAATTTGTATTTCACACCAGCATATTAATGAGATTGCATCAATGTATTACTTGCACATTTTTCCCTTTTTTAATTAAGGAAATTCTAGCCATTTAACTTGCTGGTATGTGGATTTATACTTGTTCTTTCTTAACTAGGAAGAGAAATGTCAAGAAAGAACTGGGGAAATATAATCGATTGCCAGGTCTTCCTCTGAAGAAAATCCATAGCAATAATCATGCAAGTTAATTCTTTTAGAGGGACAAGAGCATGCGAAAAAACTCTTTAGATTCTGTATTGCTTATAATGTTGCCAATTAAAATTCTTTTTGTCTTCCTTAATCCTGACTAAAATAAATTAACTTGTTATTCAGATTAAACATGTCGATTATCTGTACCCTCATAACTTAGTTGACAAAGTTTTGGAACTGAAGGCTCAAGCCTGACCAAGCTCCTTGACTTCTTTGAGAAAGCAACACATTGAGTGAAGTGTCGAAAATGCTACAGTTTACTTTAGCTTCCAAAAGCTTTCTAATAAGATTTCACTTCAAATTGTTGAGCTTAACAAATAGCTTGCAAGGATTCACAGAAAATCTTAGAAATGGATGAGAAAAATGTTGATATTTTCAGAGCAGCCAAGGTTCAGATAAAGCAGCTTATTTGGTTAGTAGCCCAAGTACTACATTAAATATTTACTACTTCCTTCAAAGATGCACAATGGTAGTAGGACAAAAAGCACTACAGCAATTTGCCAGTACTTCTTTGACAGCACTTTCAAACCAATGATCTCTACTATCCAGAAAAACAGGAATGCCATAGTATGCGAGCTCCACTTTAAGTCTCTTCCTGACCATCCTAATTTCAATATGCCTCACCTTGCCTTCATTAGTGCTGGGTCAGGATCCTAGAACTTCCTACCTAATAGTCCCATTGTTGTATATGGACTCAGTGGTTCTACACCACCTACTTAAGGTTAATTAGGGATGGGTGATAATGGTGGCATTGCCAGTGATGTCCCTATTCGATAAATAAAAAATTAGAATAAATTGAGCAGGTTATAGAATGGGGAAACCAGGAATTGGTTTCAGAGTATTCGTGTCTCTACTAGATGTTAGTAATTTGGATTCAAAACGAAGGCACAAATTGTTAAAATTTTCAGAGGACTCCAAACTGTAAATGTCTCTAGAATTAAAGCAGGTGTCTTAAAATTATAATTTCGTAGATTTGTAAGTGGCCAACAAAATGGCAGATAAAGCTTCATGAACAAAATGTGAGATGCTATGTACAGGAAGGAAAATGGTCTACATATATATTCTGTGAATGGTACCGAATAGTTTCCAGAAAATTGTCCAACATTGCCCTGTCTCAGATCATCTACTGGTGAAGCTGTCATTTATGTTTTAATTATCACTGACTTGACTAATCCAAAAAACTCCTGGCTGGTTGCCAACATTGCACTTGAGGTCATCCAAAGCCTGCCACTTGTGTCTTAATTCACACAGCATCCTATTCACTTATCACCCTTCTGCTCGCTAAATTGTATTGATCTCATTCAAACATGACTTGATTTTTAAATTCTCATCCTTGTTTTAAATATCGCAATAATCTCACCTCTCCCCATCTCTATAACCTCCAACTCCATAACCCTCTGATACCTACACTCCTCTAATTTAGGCTTATTCAGTGTTAGTTTCTCATTGATGGCTGCACCTTCAGTTGCATAGAACCACCAGTCCAAGTTCTGTGATACCTTTCTCCATCTAGCTTTTCACCTATAAGGTACTCCATGAAATCATTTGGTAATCTGCACTTATATTTTCTTAGTTAGCTCATTGTCATGCTTTATTTTATTATATGATGTGCCTTGGTACATGTTACTACATGTGCAATATAAATATATGTTTGTGTTGGATAAAATTAAAAATGCCTGGTAGATATATTAACATTCATTAAAAGTTAATCTGTACCTGTTTTTGGGTGCCAAACAACCATTCACAAACTGTTCATGCCTATTCCCATTCCCATGGAGCTTGTTTCCTTATTTGATTGATTTTAGCAACTAATCCAGTATAACTTGTCCTGCTGGCTAGCTGCAAGCTCAATAAGGAAGGCCGAACAATGTGTAAGGTTACTACACATTTCTACGAGCTTCCACTCTTAAAGCAATGTGTCCATTTTGAAGGGAAGATATTCTGAATTGCAAGATGCTGCTGAATGCTGTTATTCCAGTTCTACACATGTAAGTAAAATACCAGGGCAGAGAGAGAGAGAGAGGATGACTAGATCTACTAATGTGACACTGGAGGTCTAGTCATGGAAGTGGACAGAGAAGAAGCTGTGTTTCCTAAAGTGTCATTAGATTCACAGCGCAGACCTCAAAAGCAATAGAAGAGAAGGCATGGGAGATCAATGTACACAATCTGAGGTTCCAGAAATAATACTGAAAGATATTAATCACCTCAAAAGTAGTCAAGGTCACTGAATACATCGTTGTGTAGAACCTCAAACCTGCTGTACTACCAAATTTGGCTCAGTAGACTATGTCACCATCACTTACCCAGGAATGTCCTTGGAACTCAGCCAAGAATTCATATAGTTCACTCATCCTCTTATACCATACAATGATAGTTGTCTTGAACCCACCTCTTGCAGCATCCACAGACCTCCAGCCACTTAGTTGTTTTATCAATGGCATTTTTCCCACTCTTGTAGGACAAAGTGGTCCAGAATAGGAGGGAGCAGCTGAGAAATTTTAATTAATAACATATAAAGATATTGCCAGGTATGAACAGAAAGTGGGAGTTTTGCATTGACATAGTGGATCAGTAATGATCCTATTAAATTGTCGACTAGGTTCTAAGTATCAAACAACTTACTCCCACTCCTAACTCCTCTGTTTAGTGAATTGACAGCGAGCTGGAACACCTGAATCCACTGGAAATGCAAACTACTGCAGGACACTGGATATCTGAAACAAAATCAGAAAATGTTGGAAATACTCAGCACTTAAGACTTATGAAAGATGGTACAGAATTAATGGACAATATTTTCACACACTTTGGGATTCTGACTCAAAAGTTAATATCTGAACTCAGCTTCTCTCTCCATTGATGAGCAAGACCTATTGAGTACAGTAACTTTAGGACTAATGCAGAAGTTTATAGTGAAAACCATTTATAAGCTACATTGTTTAGCAGAAGTGATTGCAATGAGACCATCTAAACACGGTGGTCTTGTACCAGTTTGTATAATGATCCAGTCAGATCATTAGGCCACAGATCTGAAATGTTAACTCTTTCTCTCTTTCCTTAGACACTGCTAACCTGATCAGTATTTCTAGTACTTACAGCTAGTGCTGGAGTTCTAAAGTGAAACAGAATTTTGTTTAGCTCATCTGTCCTGATTGCCATATGTGTTTGGTGTTAAATTTTATTTCTGTGGAGCACCTGAGGACATTTTCCTGTTTCAAAGGCTCTATATAAATACAAGTTGCGTTAAAACCTTGAATCATGCTGCAGAACCCTTTTCAGTTAGGGAGCATCTGACTGACATTCAGCAAAATACTATTCTTTCATGTAATGCAAAGTACGATCATGCAATTGTACAATCATTTCAAAACACAGGTATGTTCATAAGTTCATACATTTGTTAATTTCTTTAACTACTGTAACAGAAAAACATATATAGAAGTAATTAATGGAAACAACTATGTGGATTATAAACAAAATTAGAGTTTGGAGATTAGGACTAAAGATCCATTTGACTTAACATTGAGATGCCACAAATATTTGGAAAAGCTGCATTAAATCTTAGCTATAAACTTCCATAAATTAGAAGAATGTTGTTTATTCAAAAAGAAAACGTATTGCTCTTCAGTTAGTGTTTGATTATACTGTAGTTATATATTAGGTTCCTTACAATTTCATTAATAACTATCTGTATTTAGTACTAAACATAGACATAGGCACATAGGGTCAAAGGACCTACTCCTCCAATTTTCTATGAGGCTGCTCTGCCATTCAATATTATCATTGCTCATCATACAACTCACCATCACCCCCCACCTGTATCTACCTATCACCGTCCCAGCTACCTTCCCCCACAGCCCCACCCCCACCCTCCTGTTTATCCCTCACCCTGCTTTCCCTCCATATTCCTGATGAATGGCTTACAGGTATATCCAAAACATTGATTCTCCTGCTCATTGAATGCTGCCTGACCTGCTGTGCTTTTCCATGCCACACGTTTCAAATCCAACTCAATAGCCAGTTCTTGCTAATGGGATCAAAGGATATTGGGAGAAAGTGGGAACAAGGTACTGAGTTGGATGATCAGCTGCAATCATAATGAATACATTTCTAATTCTGCTGCTGATGATAGCCCACAGAACTTTGTGAATGCTTAGTTTTGAGTTGTTTGATCTGTTGGAATCAATCCTGTGTATCATGGTGGTATTGCAATAAACTAGAGGGCATTTACTTACAGGACAAGCATTTCTTTCCCACCCCTAGTCTTTGTTTGTCCCTAGTTGCCTTTCAGAAGTTGTCCATGTGGGGTATGAGCACACCCATAATGCTGTTAGGCAGGAAATTCCAGAATTTTGACACAGTGACATTGAAGGAATGGTCCTTTATATGAAAACAAGATTCCGCCTCCACAAAGATTGTGCAGTGGTCACTCTTACCCACTATCATGAATGGGTGCAGGTATGACAGCTAGTTTGATGAAAATGAACGTCAAGCATGTTTTTCCCTCTTCTTGTTTTTTTCAACACCTGTCACAGATCCCAACCTAGCAGCAGTATTCTTGAGGATTTAGCCAGCTTGACCAGTTGTGCTGCTGAGCCACTCCTGGTGATAGAAATTGCCATCCCTGACCCAGAGTACATACAGTGCCCTTGCCATCAGTGCCTCCTCCTAGTCATATTCAATTTACTTAGCCACTCGACGTAGGACACTCCTTTCAGCCCAGGTACTAATCTACTGAACCTTCACAGTATTTCCTTTAATACCAACAATGTTCTATCTTACGTCTAAATGGAAAAACGATAGTCCACAAAGGATCTCTCTCTATATAAGAGAGACAAGTGGTGAAGTATAGCTTGCGAATGGTCACCCCTGAAGCTTGAGGTAACATGAGCATGCAGGCCCCCATGAACTACTACCATAACCCGTTTGGGCATTGAACCCATGCTGTCAGCTTTATTTCGCACTGCACTCTATAGTAATCTAGTCAATGGATTCCCCTCTTCCTGAAATAAGGTCATAACATACCAAGTAACAGTGTATACTAGGTATGGTCTCACCCAAACCATTACAGCAAGACTCCTTTACTTTTGCACTCCATTCCCTTTGAAATAAAGTCTACATGCCACTTATCTTTGCCTTTCCACCCCTATTCCATCCCGACTTGGGACAGGAAAATACAGACTTAGATATACTAGGTCACCCTTGTTTTTGATCTTGGGAAGGAAGTAATATCAGGATTGGAGGAAATCTGGACTATGTCTGGACTGCCAGAGGAGATGAGGCCAGTACCAGCAATGACAGATTGGTGTTCTATAGTAGGCTCATGTTCTGGTGGACAAAGTATCAAAACATTTGTATTTAGTTTGTACACAATAGTATTCTTGTTTGCAGCTTAAGGAAAGTATTAGGGCTAGGCCTAAGAAAATACAAGTACTGCAAGTTCATTGTGAGGTTGTCCGGTTTATATCTGCAGTTCTCAACTAAAAGGAAGGATAAGAAGACAGAAAAGTGGCTCCAGGTGGTGGGAGAAATCTGAAGTTAGGAGGAAAAGTCTGCTCAACTGGAGAAGATTCCTGGCCGCAGAAGAATGCAAAGGCAATGACAATGAAGAAAAGCTCAGCAGGACTGAACTTTGAGGAGAAGGTGTAAATGGATGAAGCTAAGCCCTTTGCTAAGGACAGATCATTCAGAGTTATGAAGAGGAAAACAAGAGGCTATTGTGTGTACACGGCAGGGGGTTGGAATAAGGGATGGGGTGACATGAAAATGAGGGGAAGAAGGATCTGGATGGATATTGGTATCCATGAGTTGTTGAAGGTTATGATGTTTCCTACCTGAAAAGGAAGAAAAATGTATTTTGTTAAAGCATGGAATCAATATGGAAAACATGAAACTGCAGACTAAATCAGCTTTGAGATTGAATAAGTCATGCTACTGAACAGAGATGTTGAGAGTGTTTCAGTGTATGGCATTGTGAGCCTGGAACTCAAACTGAGAAGAGCAGCAATTTGAAAAGTGCTGACGGTCATGCAGATGCTGTAATTATGGCTGATGTAAAAAGCCTGAAGGGTGAACTTTTAATTGGAATCCACAGACAACAATCGGATTCAAAGACAGTTTTTGAAGAAGATGCGAATAGCTACAGGATGGATTAAAATTAATATGTAGACTGTTAAGATGTGTCACAGTTACAAAGGCCAGGAAATTCCTCCTAGCTGCTCTGCCAACATTCCTGTTCTGGAAGTAAAGCATAAACCATAGTTGACGTGCCACTGGAGGGGATCAGCTCTGAGAAACCGTATGCTTTTATTTCTTCCTGTGTTTACTGAATGATAAATTTTAACAGTGTAATGTTTGTTTAGATTTTATCTAAAATAATTAATACTACAATAAATAAACAGCCATTATCTATTTCAATAACAGAGCACCTCAAAGAACTTGAATGGACCTTTCTATTTCTATATTACCATAAATGGTAATTAAACCAATACCTAAATTTACAGCAGACATGAATGAAAGAACATAGTGTAAACACACAATGAAAATAGAGGATAAAAGTTTTCACAATGCAGTGCTGTTTGTCAAATATCAGCACATTGCAAAGTTTTCTGGACATATCTTGTGACTTCATGCTGTTAGGCATGCAAGGCTAATAGATCTTGTTACCCTAAATTAGCCAGTGTCATGTTTGTTAATGTTTTTAAAGTAAATTCTTAGACTAAGAAAGTAACTGAAAGTGTTTTGTGCACTAACAACAAAAAAAAATGATATTGAAAACATATGATTGGGACTGTCCTGCATGTAGTAATGTTAGCACTCATTACCACTAATCACAGTATGGAGATGTCTCCATGACAAGGGACTCCTTTGGCTATAAATACTTTGAGCACAATCTTAACCACCACAACCACCTGATGCAGGAACAGCGCTCCGAAAGCTAGTGCTTCCAAATAAACCTGCTGGATTATAATCTGGTGTTGTGTGATTTTTAACTTTGTCACCTCAATCCAATCCTGGCACCTTCAAATAAGTTTGGGATTCATGTTGGAGGAAGTATAGTACTGTCTGAACACTCTGAATCACAGACTGTTACAGCACAGAAGGAGACCATTTGGCCCGTCATGTTTGCATTGGCTCTCCAGAGAGAAGTTAACTTAAGGAAAACAAAGAACTGCAGATGCTGGAAATCAGAAATAAAAACATAAATTACTGGAAAAGCTCAACAGATCTGGCAGTGCCTCTGAAGAGAAAGTAGAGTTAATGTTTCAGGTTGATTGCTGTCTATATTACCCGACATACAACACCAAATAAATTCCAGATTGCTCTTAATCAACCCTTTGAATAACCTTGAGAATTATTTGTGTTATTTAGTTTGAGCTAGTTAAATACTGCACTTCATGCATTGAAAGATTCCAGCACATTTATGAGTTTTGATATGGAATGGAATATTCCCTTTGCTGATTGAAGCTGTACATTGTAGTTCAAATTATGTCAGAAACCACACGAACAAAGCTTGTGCAATTAATAGGCAAAAACATCAGACAAATCCCAAGAGGGGATATTAACTTTAAGCACATTCCCGGACATTTGTATACTTTATAATGTGCATATTTTACCATGTTTCCATCAATGAGCTTTCCCTCTCCATGTTTTGTTATGCAGGATTGCATATTCCATTGTAACTGCCAGATATTCTCTTACAATCACTAACTGCCAGTAGTAGAGCTGCTAAGGTTTTCCATATGGCTTAACACTACAAGACAGAATATTTTGAAAAAAAGTAAGATGATGACGTTGACAGGAAGAGAATGTTTTTGTTTCTTTCTTGCTATGTGGAGATTGTTACCAGATGTGAAAGATAACTGGAGTAAAGAGGTTTCACTCATTAAATCTACAATGAAAACTATATCAAATTTGGTACTTAGTGCTCATATGTGAGGAAATATGCTTCTGACAGCGGCACGAAACAGCATTGACATTCTTTCTCAACCTATATCTGCATAGAATCATTGAAGTTTACATCATTAAAAATGTCCGTTCAGCCCTTTGGTCTAAACATTGGGCTGATGTCTCCATCTGCCAGTCTGTAGAAGCCAGAGACCTAGATTTTTCTGAATCACACTCATGCCTGCTGCTGGTAACCCACTGAGTGGATGATAAATTTGCTGGCTCTTATGTAAGCCAGCTGGCAAGTCAGGACTGGGGGAACAGCAAAGCAACTCCAGGGAAAGGCTGGCAGCAGACTAGAGATTACTCATTGGTCCAGGGTGGAGCATTCCTACAAATAAAGAAAAATATTTTGCCCTTGTGAAGACAGAAATCAAAATCCTGCACATACTGGTGACATTCTGACACAGAAACAGCAATTGTTGGAGTCACTCTTTTTTTATTTCTTTAGTGACCAGTGGGGAGGTGGCTCAATGCCCAGTGCAATAGGGAGAGTGTGCACAGCAGAAGTTCTGTCTTTTTGTAGGTAAATTTCAATCTCGGTCTTACATCTGGAGTAGGATAAAATTGCACCTCAAGTGCACTGCTCCTGTTTCAAGGAGCAACTGCTGATTATTTATGAACCTACCAGAATATTAAAACATCTACTTCTTTATCAGTGATTTTTAACTTGTTATGCTGCTCAAGCATAGAGCAGAAAGTAGTGTGTTGAATTGCTCAACTATTATATCAATACACCTTTTCTAAGACAACCGAGCCAATAGTCTTATACTATTTCCTGTTTCAAATATTTATCTTCTCTTCAATGATGCAATGGTGTTTGTCTCAATTCCTCACTGCAACACAGTGCTGTGCTCCATGCTGCCATGGTCCAGCATTTCTATACATTAATAACTTTCTTCTAACCTTCCTCACAGTGATAATTATAAATTGATGACTCAAGGTCAAATGTTTGCTTGCCCTGGTATCTCTGTGAAGTTGAATATAGGGACAACCATAACAATAGGTGTATGCAAATATAAGGTATGCTTACCTATACATATCAGGATTCTCATTTCCAAGGAATGTCATCAGACTTGACTGCCCTGCAGAAACTGAGGAAAGGGCAGAGGACAACAAATGCCCATGTTGGGACAGTGTCATCCATTTCACCATCTTGTCCCACCTCTGCCAAATTCATGCTTTGCAGATCCGAAATTTCCTCCTCCATCTGGAAGACACTTTGAGGAGCAGTGGGTCTTCCTGCGACAGCATTGCATTGTTTTCTATTCAAAGCCTCTTTGACTTGCAGGCACATTGTCAGACCTTTATTACTAAAGAAAGAAAAGAATTCTTGACTTTATGTAGTGACTTGCATAATTTCAGGAAATTCCAAAATGCTTTCCAGCAATGATATATATCATCACAGATTCAATGCACAAAATTTATGTAAAGAACAATATTCATACCCTGGGATTATATTTTTGAGACATATTCAAACTTTAGTTTTGAGTGTGACATATAAAAGTAGTGCTAATAGAGCAAATTTAATCTATTTTTAGCATGTTTTTGTTTTGTCTGATTTGGGTGTCATAGCAAGACAACATTGGAAAAGGAGCTTCCAATCAGATCATGTGGTTTGAAGTCGAATCATATTTTACCATGTGATTTGAAGTGAAGTGGTATTGGTTTTTATCTTACTCAGTGCCAGAAGGGAATAGAAGAACCCTTATACATTTCAAATTAGTAACACATGTC
Organism: Hemiscyllium ocellatum; assembly: GCF_020745735.1. NCBI lineage: Eukaryota > Metazoa > Chordata > Chondrichthyes > Orectolobiformes > Hemiscylliidae > Hemiscyllium > Hemiscyllium ocellatum. The sequence continues at coordinate 95,834,122 of NC_083401.1, forward strand.
ATACAATGCTTCAAACTTTTATGAACTGCTTTGTATTGTTTTATAGCTTTGTTGAGATGTTAGCTATTAAATTTTAAGTATTATACTATAAAGTATTTGTTAACTATTTGTTACAAAGTTAATATAACATCTTGCTATTATTAACCATAGTGGAGTTTTCTCATTTGGTAAGGGATGAATTCATTTTGGAATTATTTCCATGAGTTGACATGATTAATAACCTCAGAATCCTTCAATCCATTTTCTGTTCATAGAAACAAAACTTTTCCCTTCAAATATTTGGTGAAATCATTATCTGAGAGATGTTGTGGCCGTTGTGGTGAACTAACATCTGTGGTAAAAGTAACTGGATTTTTAAGCTCCCTGAACAGAATTGATAAATCCACCACCTACTGTGTAACCTACACCACACAAATGGAAAGAATCACAGATCTGATTCTTCTGTGCTAACTGCTCTCACTCAATGCGATAGTTTGTATCTCAGCATTCCTGGGCTAGGGAAGCTGAAACCAGACTGGATCCCACTTATGTCACTTCTGACTGAGTCAATTTAGCAAGTAGCCACGTGCGAATATCAGCTGAGGACAAAATCAGGGTCTGCTTTGATATGTTCAAATGACTGACCATTCAGTTTTCAAAGCAACAAAGGATAAATGATGAGGTACCTGAGGCTTTCTGCTGTCCATGGAAGCACTGTATGTGTCAGTTCCTTCAGTTGAGGAGAAGGATAAAAATTGAGGATAAAATAAATGCTGTAGATGAATGGCTTGTACCTCTAATAATCTAATTCAATGGAAGTCCATGGCCCAAACCTCAGAAAAAAAACAGGATGGGAGAAAAGATAGCCAGTCCTGAAGAAGGGTTACATCCAAAACGTCGACTTCTCCACCTCCTGATGCTGCCTGGCTTGCTGTGTTCTTCCAGCCTCCTGCCTGTCTACTCTGGAAAAGATAGCCAGATAGACAGCAACAAATCAGATGCTAATTCAGATCTTTCAAACTATCAGCCTCTATCAAGCTCACATGTAGTCAAATAGTTGTTATGTTACCAGCACTACCAGATTAAAAATAAATATGCAATAAAAACTGAACAGAGTTAGATAAAAGAATTTTAATCATAATACGAATTTCTTGTAAGGACTTTGTTTTAAGAAGAGCTGCCTATACTGCCAGCATCTCCTCAATTTGTAATTTGTAGCATATACACAAACTGAAGGACCTGGTAACCAATATTGTGTGCTTCTCTTTTTCTTATGCATTGAAGATTGCTTGCCAGTGCAGTTCTATATCACTTCACTTCCATTTCTTCCTTTCATGTTACAGTACTCACTACACAGTTGAAATCTGTGGGTGTGGGTAAATGTTCTTTTTCCAACCTTTCTTTGGCTAAGGAGGATTAATAATCCCTCTCACCCTTGGCAAAGAATGCGTCAAGCTAGTTTGTTTGGCATTTAAATCCGAACAGAAGTATTTCTGCACTACATCAGCAAAATATTCTGAACATTATCAATTTATAAATTGTCAGATAAATAGGAAGAACACTTTATACACTTCTGCCTGCAGCACTTCCTAAGCTAAATGTGTTTGCTTAGGATATAAATGGATTTAAGATCTATTGTAAACTGCTAAAGATAGAAAAAAAACTTTGAATGGATTGGGTGGATTTTGAGACAGTATTATGAAAGCTGAAAACTGTGGAATTTCTACTGACCTGTATAATTATTGCATTTGGATCTATAAAATGCTAAGTTTCACATTTTCCAGTAGGAACTTTGCCAATGCTAATAGCCAATGCTAATATTCTTCCTCAATTTTTCATGATCATTTCAGGGCCAATTCACAACGGTATTTTGGCAATCAATAATTTCTGATGATTTTTCAGCCTGAAAGAGTGAAAAACAAACACACCAAAATGGTGTTACACAGTGAAACAGCTAGTGACGGAACTTTGTTTTAAGCAAACGCTGAACTAATTTGTTACCACAGCATATATATTAAGTTATGAGGCCATTTGGCATAGACAGTTCAGTCAACTGAGATTTTTTTTCATGTCAGAGAAACATAAGAAGAGATAATTTGTTCCAAGTGACAAGCATAATAAATCTAAATATGATGATTTTGCAAAACTGAACCATTAAATCCTCCCCATAAATTGTCATGGAGAGCAAATTTTAAGCTAGCACACAATTGAATTATATGTTCTTGGCAATTTACCAGACTTAGTATCAAGTGTTCTCTGGGCCAGATTCATGTCTTCAAGTTCAGTGATCCCACATATGTTAAAACAAATTTGATCATTTTGAATAAAATACAGTCAATAGGCTTATTGTTTCCCTTAGATGGTTCAGGGGAGTCCAAAGTTGGAGGTAGTTCACCTGACCTGTTTCATAACATTTCCTCTACACATGCTGGAATAAAAATAGTGTTCTTTAGCATGAATTTGTGTTCACTTCCAAGCTAATTTTCAACCAGTTTAAAATTTGTAATGGGTCAAGATTAAATTGTTTAATCTATGTGCTCTGATAAAGTTACTAAAATAATAAAAGGCTTGCCAAAATAATTATTGTTTGATGATTATGTGTGTAATACGTTTTCATATGTTCCCCTGTTCGACAAGTGTCTTACAGCACACTGATCTATATATAACTCTGGCAGTGAACTCAGAAATCAACTGGTGCACAACCATGCATTTCATGACATGTTTATCATTATTTTGCAGAATTGCAAACTGCTTCTTGAATGACTTTCCATTGGAAATAGCTTTAATTGTAACAATAATTGCAGAAACCTTTATTCGAATCATATTGTAAAGAAAATTAAGCTAATTTTTAAATTTCCAGAAACTTGACTAGCTATTAAAATGATGTGATTATGTGCAAAGTAAAAGATGTAGGGAGAGTAAATTATACACCAACTTTATAAGTACTGAGTTTTTAAAGGTTAATAAAAAAATTCTAGATTTTAACAGAGGAATGTTCATGTTAGAGGCATATAATTTAAGAAACTATAAGGGCAATCATGGATGATCACCTTTTGTACATATAGTACTAAACCACATATGAACATATTGTTGTCTTGGGCTCAGGTCTAGGGAGCCTCCTAGTCTTTAGCGCTGTTAGTCACTTCCTAAAGTAGTTTGAGTGTCTTATGTCTTTACAAAAGTTGACTCAGACTGGTACAGGGATACATTCAGAGATATAATAACATTATTATGATTTGGCAAGATATTTTTGACCTCTAGACTATATTACGTTGAAATTACAGGTCAGAAACAGGATGCTTCTTTCAACTGGTCTGTGCCAGTGTTTTTGCACCAGCAGGTCAGCCCTTTGCACTGTATCCAACTGGTAGTGTCTCTGCCTTCAAGCCAGGTGGCCTGGGCTCAAGTTCCACCTACTGCAGTTATGTGTCATAACGTCTCTCAACAGGTTCAATAAAAAATACCAAACATTTTGTACCTTTTACCCTCACAAGTTTATTTAATTTGTCTTGAATATATGATTATTTATTGTGTATTTCTTTAATCTTTCCAAAGACAAACTAAATTATCATTGGATGAGAGGACAGCAGATACAAGTCATTACATAATTTTTGTTACATAAATAAAATGTACTTAAGTTATGATAGGGTTCACTTAGTTAATTACACAACTTCAATTTGCGGAAACCTGTAAAAATAATAAAGATCCTACCTGAGTCCACGAGGTCACCATGATGCTGTCAGAAAACAGCAAGTGCACTATGGGGAGGTAATGGCCCAGTAGCATTATTGTGAGACTGGTAATCCAGGGATTCATGTAATATTTTGGGGACCTGGGTTTGAATCCCACCAAGGGAGATGGTGGAATTTTAATTCAGTAAAATGTCTGGAATGATCATAAAACCACTGTTGACTGTTAGAGGGAAAACCCATCACTAATATCCTTTAAGGTAGGAAGCTGCTGTCCTTACCTGGTCTGACCTACATGTGACTCCAGACCCACAGGAGTGTGGTTGACTGTTGTGGTTCGCTGAGCTGGGAATTTGTGTTGCAGACGTTTCGTCCCCTGTCTAGGTGATATCCTCAGTGCTTGGGAGCCTCCTGTGAAGACTTCTGTGAACTTTCCTCCGCCATTTGTAGTGGTTTGAATCTGCCGCTTCTGGTTGTCAGTTCCAGCTGTCAGTTGCAGTGGTCGGTATACTGGGTCCAGGTCGATGTGCTTATTGATTGAATCTGTGGATGAGTGCCATGCCTCTAGGAATTCTCTGGCTGTTCTCTGTTTGGCTTGTCCTATAATAGTAGTGATGTCCCAGTTGAACTCATGTTGCTTGTCATCTGCGTGTGTGGCTACTAAGGATAGCTGGTCGTGTCGTTTCGTAGCTAGTTGGTGTGGATGCGGATCATTAGCTGTCTTCCCGTTTGTCCTATGTAGTGTTTTGTGCGGTCCTTGCATGGAATTTTGTACACTACATTGGTTTTGCTTATCCTGGGTATCGGGTCCTTTGTTCTGGTGAGTTGTTGTCTGAGAGTGGCTGTTGGTTTGTGTGCTGTTATGAGTCCCAGTGGTCGCAGTAGTCTGGCTGTCAGTTCGGAAATGCTCTTGATGATTGGTAGTGTGGCTAGTCCTTTGGGTTGCGGCATGTCCTCGTTCCGTTGTCTTTCGCTTAGGCATCTGTTGATGAAATTGCGCGGGTATCCGTTTTTGGTGAATACATTGTATTGGTGTTCTTCTTCCACTTTTTGCAGTTCTGGTGTACTGCAGTGTGTTGTGGCTCTTTTGAATAGTGTCTTGATGCAACTTTTTTTGTGTGTATTGGGGTGGTTGCACAAAACACTACATAGGACAAACAGGAAGACCTGGAAAACAAGAGCAGAAATGTACTGCTGTGGCTGTATAAGGCTCTGGTCAGACCACATTTGCAATATAATAAGGAAGGGCATTCTGGAGTTGGAGGGGGCCAGAGGAGGTTTACACGAATGCTCTCAGGATGAAGAGCTTCTCAAATGTACTCATGGGAGTTTAGAAGGATGGGAGGGGGGGATCTGATTGAAATTTACAGAATACTGAGAGGCCAGGATAGAGTGGATGTAGAGAAGATGTTTCCACTCGGAAGAGAGATTAGAATTTGAGGCACAGCCTCAGAGTGAAGAGATGATCCTTTAGACCTGAGATGAGGAGGAAGGAGATAAGTAGCAAGAGAGTGGCAAACCAGAGGACTGTTGAGGCCATGTCATTGAGTGTATTTAAGACAGAGATGGATAGTTTCTTGATTAGTAAGGAGATCACAGGTTTTGGGGAGAAGGCTGGAGAATAGGGTTTAGAGACAGGTCAGAATGATCGAAGGGTGGAACAGACTTGATGGACTGAAAGGCCTAATTCTGCTCCTATATCTTATGGGCTTATGGTTCAAGAAACACCTTCAAGCAAGTTAGTGCTTTACATTCCTTTTAACTCAGCAGAAGAGACAAGAGGGTTCACCAATAGTTGAGGAACCATTTTGCACAGTCTTGTGCCCTGCAGCAGATACTCCAGTTTTTCTGCAGGGCTTTAACATTACACAGGGGACATCAATTATGAGTGATAGGTGCAGCTCGACTGGCTCAGAGTATGCATGCCATTGGCTGTTTCTAATGATGGGAGGGACCATAATGTCTCATTGGTCATCACCATCCACCTCCAGTCAGGCAACCCCTGATTACTTAGGTGTTGGTATGCCACATCCAGAAGATTCAATAAAACAAGGAATTGCAGATACTGGAGATCTGAAAGAAACAAAATTGAAAATTAATGGAGGAATTCATTAGGTTTTGCACCTTCTGTGGAGACAAAGCAGAGTTATTATTTTAAGCTGAGTGACCCTTCTCTGCACTGATGCTGCCAGACCTATTAAGTTTCTCCAGAAGTTTCAATGGTTATTCAACAGGTTATTTCCAAAGTGCTTTCGATAAGGTTCCACACAAAAGGCTGCTGCATAAAATAAAGATGAAGGCATTACGGCAATGGATTAGCATGGATAGAGGATTAGCTAACCAACAGGAAGCAAAGAATGGGAATAAATGAGTACTATTCTTGTTGGCAATCAGTGACCAGTGGTTGTCTCCGGGGTCGGCTTTGGGACTGCAATTATTCACAATTTACACAGATGATTTGGAGTTAGGGACCATTGGTAGTGCACCAAAGTTTTGCAGATGACACTAAGATGAGTGGTAGAGCAAAATGTGCAGAGGACTGTGAAACTTTGCAGCGCGACACGGATAATTTAAGCGAGTGAGCAAAGGTCTGGCAGATGGAGTACAATGTTAATACATGTGAAGTCATCCATTTAGGTAGGAATAACATAAAAAGGACTATTACTTGAATGGCAAGAAATTATAGCATGCTGCTGTACAGAGGTCCCTGGGTGTCCTTGTGCATGAATCACAGAAGGTCAGTTTGCAACAGATAATTAAAAAGGTAAATAGACTTTTGTCCTTCATTGCTAAAGGGATTGAGTTTAAAAGTAGCAGCTGTATGGAGTACTGGTGAGGCCACACCTGGAGTACTGCATGCAGTTTTGATCTCCTTACTTGAGAATGGATGTACTGGCACTGGAGGGGGTGTAGAGGAGGTTTACTAGGTTGAAGGGGTTGGCTTGTGAGGAAAGACTGAGTATACTCTGTTATATTCATTGGAATTCAGAAGAATGAGGGGGGAATTTTATAGAAACATCTAAAATTATGAGGGAATAGATAAATAGAAATAGAGAGGATGTTTCCACTGGCAGGAGGATAAAAGGGGAGAGCCTCAAAATTTGGGGGAGCAGATTTAGCACTGAATTGAGAAGATACTTCATCACCTAGAGGATTGTGAATCTGTTGAATTCCCTGCCCAGCAAGATAGTTGATGCTTCATCAGTAAATGCTTTTAAAACTAAGATAGCTAAGTTTTTGAACTCTAAAGGAATTAAGGGTTATGGTGAGAGGGCGGGTAAGTGGAGCTGAGGCCATGAAAAGATCAGCCATGACCTTATTGAATGGCAGCGTGGCAGGAAGTGCCAGATGGCCTACTCCTGCTCCTAGTTCTTATGGTCTTATGTTTTTATATTCTAGGTGGACAGAATCCATCACACCAGGATAAACAACTGAAACAAATAGGAAGAAAGAAGTTGTTGCCATTTTGATTACCAAGCTGGAATATCAGGACACTGCAAGGGACTGAGAGATAACTCGCTGCTGGTCAATAATGTGCACGAGATAGCTGTGATTGTTTCATAGTAATTGAAGCAGAAGTATGCCATTTGGCCCATCGAGCCTGCTCCGCCATTCATTATGATTATGGCTGATTTATCCATCATCTCAGCTCCTCCTACATGCATAACCTCATAACCTTTAATTCCCCTCTTTTGCAAAACACATCCAACTGTGTCTTGAATATATTTAAGGAAGCTGCCTCTACTGTTTCCTTGGGCAGATAATTCCATAGATTCACTACAGTCTGGGAAAAGCAGTTCCTCCTAATCTCTGTCCTAAATCTATTCTCCCTAATCTTGACATGCAACTTGATTGGTTAAACATCAGCCATAGCATTCTACAAGGTGCTGAGAACACATCACTGAAAAATATATTTTGGACATTGTTTCATTTACAAGGGAAAGAGTTCATAGGAAGCACATGACAAACATGTAAGCTTTGCTGTAGGGAACTCCTTACTCTTGATAATAGCATCCCTCTGGAACCAGTTCAGAAGGTGCTCTCTCCATCCACCTTTCAGCTCCAACAAGGCCAGTTAACTTATGAGTATCAATACTCCAAAGGTGTATTTCAGTTCAGAGGCAAAAGATCAGTTCTATCCAAATTTTGATACTGCTATCAGCAGCTTCCTTCAATCAGACCACCTACACTGACTGGGAACTTTTAACACAAGAAAAGATGCAGGGCCTTCTTGTCTCAGATACCCCGGCCTGAGAAAGTTAAATGAGAAGAAACAGTGAATACTTGTGCTTTGCTACTGTCATGAGTTTTGTGTACTTAACACTCTCTTTCAGATGGCTTAGGGACATCCTGGTGGCTCTGTCCCTTAGGACATTTCTCATTTTTTGGACTGTGCCTATTCTGCATTTTCTTTAATATTCCTATAAATATTTGCCATTACATCTCTATCGATCTTTCCCCAACCTACATTAACAGTTCATTTTAGCTATCTCTGTTTTCTTGCCCTCATTAAATTCAAAACTCTATTCTTATGCTCACATTTCTCTTCCTTGAACTATATGTAAAATGCAGTCACATTATAGTCCCTGTTATTCAGGGGCACTTTCACTATGAGATCTGATTTGCTCTTGGATCTACATTCTCTGTCTCTTCCTGTTATTGTCTGTTTATCATTTCTCACATTAATTCCTTCCTCTGTGATTCACCATGAATTCCCATGCGTGAGTCCTTGCCCCATTACTTAGTAACTAGTCTCTCTAGTTATGCGGTTTACAAAAAACACTGCTCCCGGTATGGTTCAGCTGTATACCATCACACCAGTACAGATCCCACTTCAGTGCCAGTGGCCCAAGAACTAGAATCCACTTCACCCATTAGTCTTTCAGCCACACGTTCATGGCTCTAACCTTGTATACCCTTTGCCAATTTGCATTTAGTTCAGATAATAATCAGGAAATTACCTGTAAGGTTCTGTTATTTAATTTGGTGATGAGTTCCTCACACTGGCCATCGGAATCTCTTTGCTCATTTTAACTATGCCATTGGTGCCTGCATGGACCACAACAATTAGATCCTCCACCTGACTTATCTGTCCAAACGTTCCCTCATAAGGCCACCCAAAATCACAGAATTATTACAGTGCAAAAGCAGCCCATTCAACCCATCATGTCATGACTGACTCACTGAGAATCGCTTTGTGTAAATTCTTGCCTTTACCCCATAACCTTTGCGCAATGTTTCTGTTTAAATAACCAACTGTTGCCCTCTTGAATGCCCCACTTCCAGGCAGTGCTTCCCACATTGAAAGCACTGACTGTATGTGAAAAGCATCCTCTCCTCTCACAATTGTTTCATTTACAAAACTTTGCAGACTGTGCCCTCTGGCTCTCAATCCTTTTATAGTTGGGGACAGTTTCTCCCCTCCTCCTCTGCCCTGACATGATTTTGGTAATTTCTAACAAATCACCCATCAGTCTTCTTCTCTCCAAGGAGAAAATCCCTGTTTCTGCAATCTATCCTCATAAATGAAGTTTACCATCCTTGGGGAACCAATCTCAGAAACCTCTTCTGCACTTGTTTCACTGCATTCTCATTCTTCCAAAAAGCTGAAACCCAGAACTGTGCACAATGCTCCGGCTGGGGTCTAACCAGTGTCCACTATAATTTCAGCACAACCTCACTGCTCTTGAACTTTATGCCCCTATTAATGAGATATAGAACAGTGTATGCATTTTAACTGTCTATCTGTCCTGCTACTTTCCATGACTTAGCATACTCATTGTCTCTGCTCCTTCATATACATTCATACATAAGGTCTAGGCAACTGAAGACAGACAAAGCCTTGGAAGGATATCAGGAATGTAGGACCAATCTGAAATGAGGAATTAAGAGGGATAAAAGGGGTCATGAGATATCTTTAGCAAACAGGGTTAATGAAAATCCCAAAGCCTTTCTTCATATATTAGGTGCAAGAGGGTAACTAAAGAAAAGGTTGGCCTACTCAAGGACAAAGGAGGAAAGTTATGCATGGAGTGAGAGAAAATGGGTGAGATTCTTAATGAGTACTTTGCATTGATATTCACTGAAGAGAGGGACACGATGGATGTTGAAGTTAGGGATAGAGGTTAATTTCGCTAGTTTAGATCAGAGTGGTGCTGGAAAAGCACAGCAGGTCAGGCAGCATCCGAGGAGCAGGAAAATTGACATTTCAGGCAAGAGCCCTTCATCAAGAAGGCTAGATTGATTATGCTAGATCAAGTCAGCCATAAGGTGGGAGGAAGTGTTGGGTATTCTAAAAGGCATTAAGGTGGACAAGTCCCCAGTTCCAGATGGAATCTATCTGAGGTTACTGAGGAAAGCGAGAGAGGAAATAGCTGGGGCCTTAGCAGATATTTTTGCTGCATCCTTGAACACAGGTGAGGTCCCAGAAGACTGGAGAATTGCTAATGTTGTCCCCTTGTTTAAGAAAGGTAGCAGGGATAATTCAGGTAATTATAGATCGGTGAGCCTGACGTCAGTTGTAGCGAAGCTGCTAAAGAAGATACTGAGGGATAGGATTTACATTTGGAAGAAAATGAGCTTATCAGTGATAGGCAGCATGGTTTTGTGCAGGGAAGGTTGTGTCTTACCAACTTAGTGGAATTTTTTGAGTAAGTGATAAAATCGATTGATGTGGGAAGGAATGTAGATGTCATATACATGGACTTAAGTAAGGCATGATAAGGTTCCCCATGGGAGGATGATGGAAAAAGTGAAGTTGCATGGAGTCCAGGGTGCACTAGATAGATGGAGAAAGAACTGACTGGGCAACAGGAGACATAGAGTAGTAGTGGAAGTGTGTTTCTTAAAATGGAGAACTGTGACCAATGGTGCTCCACAGGAATCCATGCTGGGACCACTATTATTTGTGATGTACGTGAATGATTTGGAGGAAGGTACAGGTGATCTGATTAGCAAGTTTGCAGATGGCATTAAGATTGGTGGAGTAGAGATAGTGAAGGAGACTGTCAGAGAATACAGCAGCATATAGGTACATTGGAGAATTGGGCAGAGAAATGACAGATAGAGCTCAATCCGGGCAAACGTGAGATGATGTGTTTTGGAAGATCCAATTCCAGAGCGAACTATACAATAAATGGTAAGGTCCTGGGGAAAATTGATGTATAGAGGGATATGGGTGTTCAGGTCCATTGTACTCTGAAGGTGGCAATGCAAGTCGATAGAGTGATCAAGAAGGCATATGGCATGCTTTCCTTCATCGGATAAGGTATTGAGTACAAGGGTTGGCAGTTCATGTTCCAGTTGGAAAGACTTTGGTTTGGCCACATTAGGAAAATACCTCTAGTCACCACATTACTAAAAGCATGTGGATACTTTGGAGAGGGTGCAGAGAAGGTTCAGGATATTGCACGGTATGGAGGGTGCTAGCTATGAAGAGATGTTGAGTAGATTAGGATTATTTTCATTAGAAAGATGGAGAGTGAGGGGGGGCCTGTCTGAGATCTACAAAATCATGAGAGGTACAGACAAGATGGATAGCAAGAAGCTTTTTCCCAGAGTGCAGGACTCAATTACTAGAGCAGTGAGAGAGAGAGAGAGAGAGAGAAGGAAACCTATACTGCTAACTGACACAGCAGTGAATCTGCACAGTTACTTCCTTTACTGTTTGAGTTATCTGGACATTGGAGTGCATCTAGGAAAAATTAACAAACAGCAAAATGTGCAGCTGACCGTGGAGGAACCTGTGTGGGAGAGCTCACCGCGCAAGAACATATAAGTGTATAGTTCTTAAGTTTAACCTTCAAAGTTTGTGAGAAGATTTGTAGCTTAGGTGCTCATTGTTGTGGTTCTGTTCGCCGAGCTGGGAATTTGTGTTGCAGACATTTCGTCCCCTGTCTAGGTGACATCCTCAGTACTTGGGATGTCCTTGCTGTTTAACCTTGCTGTAGGTCTGCACTGGGTAGAGTGGGTTCTTTCTTGATTATATGTTTTATTGAGATCTGTCTCTTGATTAAAGTTTAAAAATATAAGCCATCAGTACTAAGCTAGCCTGGAGCATTTTTTAAAGCAAAAAGATGGTGCTATTTTCTCGCTCTGTAGATTGTGAAGGAGCAAAGATGGCCTTTAGTAGTCTGATAAGCTCTTCCTGTTGGATTTGGGAGTTTCGGAAGAGTTTCCATGTTACAGTCGCTGGAAATGTCTTTGGTGTGAATCCTATCAGATCGCATGGATTGGTTAGAACGATAGTTAGAGGCAATAAGGAATTTACAAGAGCTAGGGATGTGATGGCAGTTATAGGAAGGGAGAAAAGCCACAGATACAGTCAGGTAGATTCGATTCCCTACAGTGTGAAAACAGGCCCTTCGGCCCAACCAGTCCACACCAACCTTCCGAAGAGTAACCCACCAGGGTCCCAGGTTCAATTCCAGCCTCAGGCAACTGCCTGTTGGAGTTTGCACATTCTCCCCATGTCTGCGTGGGTTTACTCCAGGTGGTCCAGTTTCCTTCCACAATCCAAAAATGTGCAGATCAGGTGAATTGGCCATGCTAAATTGCCCATAATGTTAGGGAAATGGAGTTAACGCCAGGAAAGGTAAGAGAGGGAGGCAGTGTAGGAGTCTTCTGTGGTTATCCCCATTTCAAATAATTATGCTGTTTTGGAAAATGTAGTGAGCGATGGGCTCCCAGGGGAATGTAGCATAAACAGCCAGGTTTCTGGTATCGAAACTGGTTCTACTGTAATGTTGGGTTCCAAGCAATCGATTGTCTTAGGAGACTCTCTAGTCAGAGCACAGACGGGCATTTCTGTGGCCAGCAGTGGAAAATCAGAATAATGTGTTGCCTCCCTGGTTCCAGGATTAAGGATGTCTCAGAGAGGGTACAGAATGCAGGAGGTCATTGTACACACTGGAACTAACTACATAGGAAGGGAAAAGAATGAGATTCTGAAGAGAGAATATAAAAACTTAAGCAGGAATTCAAAAGGGAGATCCTCGAGAGGAGTAATATCTGGATTTCTCCTGGTGCTACGAGCTAGTAAGGGTAGAAATAGGAGGTTACAGCAGATGAATGTGTGGCTGAGGAGCTGGAAAGGTTCACATTTTTGGATCATTAGAATCTTTTCTGGGGTAGAAGTGACCTGAACGAGAAGGATGGATTACAGCTGAATTGGAAGGAGACAAATATACTGGCAGGAAGATTTGCTACAGCTGCTCAGGAGGATTTAAACTAGTAAGGTGGTTGTGGGGGGTGGGACCCGGGAAAGCAAAGCGATCAATCTGAGACTGATACAGTTGGGAAAAGGAGTGTGTCAAAGAGTCAGGGTGGGCACAAACAAAGCAGAGGGTGGCACAGTGGCACAGTGGTTAGCACTGCTGCCTCATAGCACCAGGGACCCGGGTTCAATTCTCACTTCGGGCAATTGTCTGTGTAGAGTTTGCACATTCTCCCTGTGTCTGTGTGTGTTTCCTCTGGGTGCTCCAGTTTCCTCCCACAGTCCAAAAATGTGCAGGTTAGGTGAATTGCCCGTAGTGTTAGGTGAAATGGTAAATGTAAGGGAATGGGTCGGTGTGGACTTGTTGGGCCGAAGGGTCTGTTTCCACACTGTAAGTAATCTAATCTAGTCAAAACAAGGTGGGACTGATAAGTTAAACTGCATTTACTTCAATGCAAGGGGCCTATCAGGGAAGGCAGACGAACTCAGGGCATGGTTAGGAAGATGGGACTGGGATATCATAGCAATTATGAAAACATAGCTCAGGGATGGGCAGAACTGGCAGTTAAATGTTCCAGCATACAAATTCTACAGGAAGGATAGAAAGGGAGGCAAGAGAGGATGGAGAGTGGCATTTTTGATAAGGGATAACATTACACCTGTACTTAGTGAGCATATTCCTGGAAATACATCCAGGGAAGTTTATTGGGTGGAATTGAGAAATAAGAAAGGGATGATCACCTTATTGGGATTGTATTATAGACCCCCTAACAGTCAGCAGGAAATTGAGAAACAAATTTGTAAGGAGATCTCAGCTATCTGTAAAAATAATAGGGTGGTTATGGTAGGAAATTTTAACTTTCCAAATGTAGACTGGGATTGCCATAGTGTTAAGGGTTTAGATGGAGAGGAATTTATTAAGTGTCGACAAGAAAATTTTCTGATTCAATATGTGCATGTACAAGAGAAGGTACAAAATTTGATCTAATCTTGGGAAATAAGGCAGGGCAAGTGACTGAGGTGTCAGTGGGGGAGCACTTTGGAGCCAGCGACCATAATTCTGTGAGTTCTAAAATAGTGATGGAAAAGGATAGACCATAAAAGTTGAAGTTCTAAATTGGAGAAAGGCTAATTTTGACGGTATTAGGCAAGAACTTTCAAAAGCTGATTGGAGCAGATGTTCGCAGGTAAAGGTACGGCTGGAAAATGGGAAACCTTCAGAAATGAGATAACAAGAATCCAGAGAAAGTATATTCCTGTTAGGGTGAAAGGAAAAGCTGGTAGGTGTAGGGAAAGCTGGATGACTAGAGAAAATGAGGTTTTGGTTAAGAAAAAGAAGGAAGCATATGTCAGGTATAGACAGGAGAGATCGAATGAATCCTTAGAAAAGTATAAAGGCAGAAGGAGTATGCTTAAGAGGGGAATCAGGAAAGCAAAAAGGGGACTATAGTTAGCTTTGGCAAATAGGGTTAAGGAGAATCCAAAGGGAATTTACAATTGCACTGGGTTACTATGGAGAGAATTAGGACAAAAGAGTAACTAGGGAGAGAATTAGGATAAAAGGGCAACTAGGGGCAGAATAGGGCTCCGCCAGGGTCAGCAAGGCAGCCTTTGTGTGGAGCCACAGGAGATGGGGGGGATACCAAATGAGTTTTTTGTGTTAGTGTTTACTGTGGAGAAGGACATGGAAGATATAGAATGTGGGGAAATAGATGGTGACATCTTGGAAAATGTTCATATTACAGAGGAAGAGGTGCTCAATACCTTAAAACACATAAAAGTGGATAAATTTCCAGGACCTGATCAGGTGTACCATAGAACTCTGTGGGAAGCTAGAGAAGTGATAGTCACAGGTGAGGTGCCAGAAGACTGGAGGTTGGCTAACGTGGTGGCCACTGTTTAAGAAGGGTGGTAAGGACAAGCTAGGAAACTATAGACCAGGGACCTTGATCATGATGGTGGGAAAGTTGTTGTAGGGAATCCTGACGGACAGGATTTACATGTATTTTGGAAAGGCAAGGACTGATTAGGGATAGTCAACATGGCTTTGTGCGTGGGAAATCATGACTCACAAACTTGACTGAATTTTTTGAAGAAGTAACAAAGAGGATCGATGAGGGCAGAGCAGTCGACATGATCTATATGAACTTCAGTAAGGCATTCAACAAGTTTCCCCATGGGAGACTGGTTAGCAGGGTTAGATTTCATAGAATACAGGGTGAACTAGCCATTTGGATACAGAACTGGCTCAAAGGTAGAAGACAGAGGGTGGTGATGGAGGGTTACTTTTCAGACTGGAGGCCTGAGACCAGTAGAGTGCCACAAAGATCTGTGCTGGGTCCTCTACTTTTTGTCATTTATATAAATGATTTAGATGTGAACATAGGAAATATAGTTAATAAGTTTACAGATGACACCAAAATTGGAGGTGTAGTGGACAGCGAAGAAGGTTACCTGAGTGTACAACTGGATCTTGATCAGATGGGCCAATGGGCTGAGGAGTGGCAGATGGAGTTTAATTTAGATGAATGCGATGTGCTGCATTTTCGAAAAGCAAATCAGAGCAGGACTTATACACTTAATGGAGTGTTGCTGAACAAAGAGACTTTGGAGTGCAGGTTCACAGCTCCTTGAAAGTAGAGTCGCAGGTAGATAGGATACTGAAGAAGGCGTTTGGTATGCTTTCCTTTATTGGTCAGAGCATTAAGTATAGGAGTTGGGAGGTCATGCTACAGCTGTACAGGGCATTTGTTAGGCCACTTTTGGAATATTGCATGCAACTCTGGTCTCCCTCCTATTGGAAGGATGTTGTAAAAGGGTCCAGAAAAGATTTGGAAAGATGTTGCCAGGGTTGGAGGATTTGAGCTATAGGGAGAGGCTGAATAGGCTAGGGCTGTTTGCCCTGGAGCATCAGAGGCAGAGGGATGACCTGATCGCGGTTTATAAAATCAGGAGTGGCATGGATAGGGTAAATAGACAAGGTCTTTTCCCTGGGGTGGGGGAGTCCAGAACTGAAGGGCATAGGTTTAGAGTGAGAGGAGAAAGATACAAAAGGGACCTAAGGGACAATGTTTTCACACAGAGGATGGTGTGTGTATGGAATGAGCTGCCAGAGGAAATGATGGAAGCTGGTACAATTGCAGCATTTAAAAGACAACTGAATGGGTATATGAATAGGAAGAATTTGGAAGGATATGGACCAAGTGCTGGCAAATGGGAGGAGATCATGTTAGGATGTTTGGTCAGTTGGACTGAAGGGTCTGCTTCCGTCTCGATGACTCTCTGACGCTACTTGTATTTTTATTCTTCCTGCCTAAATAAATATTTTCACATTTTCCCACATTATATTCCACTTGCCCTATACTTAACTATGCACATCCATCTGTAACCCTTCATTTCACTTTCAAAACTAAGGTTGTAAATAATTGAAACAAATCTCCCAATATAATTCACAGGCCTTAAATCAGTCAAATATTGGATGCAAAAAGTCCCCAGTTCAGCCCTGAGAAGCTCACTGAGACATTTGTAGCAGTTACAGAGATCATTCACAGACAGTGAGCTCCAGAGACAATTGACATCCTCATTGAGTTCTTAGTTTGGGAATGACAATGGAATGTAATCAAAAGAAAGATGTGAACAAAATGAAAGGGGCACAGAGAGTGAAGCTGCTGTAAAGGTAGTGTAGACCATCCAGGATTTCAATTAGATTTGAGGGACATGCCACTCCAGAAACAAGAAGAGTCCAGTATAAGAGAGGCTACAGCTGCAAGGAAATCCGAGGCAGAAGTTCTGCTCTAATCTCCAAAGTAGGCTGGAGTGTTATCTGGCAGTTTTTGTCTTTCTAATGTGGACATTGATAATCACAACAAATTATTCCATTACTTATTGTGTCTCCTCTGATAACTTTCTCCCATTACCTGAAATATCAGTGGTCTATCACTCCATATTCTCAACACGAACTAGAAGTTTGAAGCTCTCCAAAAGGGAAAAATGGAGGGGAAAGGGGAAGTGGGAAAGTGAGTCAGGGGAAAGGCTAGTTGCTGCAAAAAATGCTGAATAATTTCAAATCCATTTCGAAACTTGGCTGTAATGGTGATGCTGAAAATTTGTTTGGAATTTGTATTTCAACTGATCATAGAGTCATAGAACCAGACACCAAGGAAACAGACCCTTTGGTCCATCCCGTCCATGCTGACCAGATTTCCCAAACTGAACTAGTCCCATTTGCCTGTGTTTGGCCCATATCCCTCTTAATCTTTCCTAATCATGTATGCATACAGAAGCCTTTTAAATGTTGTAAATATACTCACCTGTACCACTTCTTCTGTCTGTGTTTTCCATTTTTGCCCCATATATGTGTGTTCCATATATGTGTAAACATTGCCTCTCAGCTCTTTTTTTAAATCTTGCCCCCTCATCTAGTTTTGGACACTCATAACCTGAGACTAATACCTCAGCTCTTCATCTTATCTATGCCCCTCATGATTTTACAAACATCTAAAGGTCACCCCATACCCTCTTATGCTCCAGGGAAAAGAGTCCCAGCCTATCCAGCTTCTCTGTATAACTCAAACCCTCCCAGCAATGTCCTTGTAAATCTTTTCTGTACCAGTTTAATAACATCCTTCCTATAGCAGGATGACCAGAATTGTCCAAGTGTGGCCTGACCAATGTCTTATAAAGCTACATCCTGATGTCTGAACACCTGTACTCAATGCTCTGACCAATGACTTTGTGTTCTTTCAATGCATATTGGCCCTGATTTTCCAATAGCACGATAGTTGTTGCTGAAGCACAGACTGATGTTGCACATCCAGATGATATATAAGTCCTGATGCAGCTGATTCGATGAGAATTGTCTGGAAAGTTGAAACTTCCAAAGAACAATTACCCACATCTGAAATCTCTGAAAAAGTCCCCAACTCTGATTTAAAGACCATAGAGGGCACTAACTCATTTACATTAAAAGTTACCCAGGAAACCTTTGAGGAATTAAAACTTGCTAGCCATAAAACTGTCATCCACAAACCCAAGTCAACCCTGACCCTGCCAAAGCGCAAGTACCATCATAACCCTGAACTAACCCCCTGACCAGAGCCATCCCAACCTTCACTAACATCACCCCTATCCCATCCCATGATATGCCCTAAGCCCTCAGCCACATACATGTCACCATGAAATCCTTCACCCACCTGACACTTTCACCCCCCACGCACTTGGCACTATACCCTGCCCCCACTCACATAGCCCCCTATCACATCATCCAGCAGACACCATAATCACTACACCTCCACTCCCACCCCTCCTTTAACCCCTGACCCGTCTTTCATCCTTTCCTTTCTCAATATATGTCAAAGTTAAGAATGTTTAAACCACAGTGTATGGCACTTTGTTTTGAAAATGGAGTGTGATTGCAGCACTGATGCTCTCTGCTGATAGCTGCAGGGATTCCTGGATTTGGTGGCACTGCAACAATTGGCCTGGATGTCCATCCGGAAAGCTGCACCAAAGGGAAATGGGGACCCTATAGTCTGAACTGGCATCAGAGATAGGAATTGGAAAGTTCAGGCTTCAGACAGCATCATTTTCTACATTGCATTTCAGACATCATCATTTCCAGATATGGAAATCATTTAAAATACAATGGCAAACTTTATTTTAGATCATTTTCTTTTAAAATATTATCTCATTGTTTTATAGGATATTTCCTCATTGAATCTTTCTTTAATATAGTGGCACATGATACTTATGGGAGTGCATGAACTATATTCACATACAGATGTGAGCAATCCACCATGGTAGTTGACTGAAAACTCAGAGGGAAAGTTTTTTTCTCCTTCTCTCTTCTTCACACTGTGATATAATTTGTAGTGTTGTTGTGAAAGACTGTTTATGTATTACTGCATTCCTACATGGATCAGAAAGAATATTCTGCAGCCAAACTATTTAAGCCAGTAGCTACGCACCCATATGACTCAGAAATGGTGCAAAACAGATTTATTAAAAATGATATGAAGCCAGACAAATATTGTGTTAGGACCATATGACTTCTCATTACTCAATTTAGAATGACCTGGATTTTGTGTCATTAATAAAGGCATGGCTGTCAGTGCATACTGTTATTATGGACTGAATCACAAAGCAGGAGACAGTGAGATCTTGATTTCAAACTTACTGAGAAGCCTCCTCCAAAGATGCCTACCTTGAAGAAGTTCTTCTGTACTCTCTATAAAGATGTCAGTGAGTCCCTCTCTCGTTGTAGTCCCCAAGTCCTCTCCTCTGCCCTGAAGCTCTTCAGCCATGTCCTCAAGCAGACTTGCTATCACAGCCACATCTCCTTCCTCAGTAACCCTTCTCAACGACCTGGTCAGGTCCATGCCCCCTAACAAGCCACCCTCCCCTCCTGCCAATTGCAAAACCTGCGCCCACACTTGCCCCCCTCACTTCTGACCAAGGCCCCAAAGGAGCCTTCCACATCCATCAAAGTTTCACCTGCACATCCACACATGTCATTTATTGTATCCATTGCTCCCGATGTGGTCTCCTCCACATTGAGGAGACTGGATGCCTTCTCACAGAGCGCTTTGGAGAACATCTCTGGGACACCTGCACCAATCAACCCCACCATCCTGTGGCCAAACATTTGAATTCCACCTCCCACTCTGCTGAGGACACGCAGGTCCTGGGCCTCCTCCACTGCCATTCCCTCACCACCTGATACCTGGAGGAAGAACGTCTTATCTTCTGCCTCGGGAAACTTCAACCCCAGGACATCAATGTGAACTTCACCAGTTTCCTCATTTCCCCTCATCCCACCTTACCCCAGTTCCAATCTTCTAGCTCAGCACAGCCCTCATGACCTGTCCTACCTGTCAATCTTTCTTACCACCTATCCGCTCCACTCTCCTCTCTGACCTGTCACCTTTACCCCCACCTCCATCCACCTATTGCACTTTTAGCTACCTTCTCTCCAGCCCCACTCCCCCTCTCATTTATCTCTCCACCACCGAGGCTTCCAGCCTCATTCCTGATGAAGGCATCCAGCCTGAAATGTCAATTTTCCTGTTCCTCGGATGCAGCATCATTTGCTGTTCTTTTCCAGCAACATACTCTCAACCTTGAATCACACAGCAACCTATGGTGTTCACATGTATATACTTCAACATGGAAATCCAGAGGTTGCAAATTAGTTTGCCTGCATGCCCACGTATTTTCCAATTCTAGAAAGATGGGAATAGAAGTAAACCATTCAGCTCCTTGAGCCTGTTCCAGCATTTAATAAGATCATGGCTGATCTGTGGCCTAACTCCATACAGCTGCCTCCCTTGCACCTTTTGCCTCATGATCTTGATGTGCTCAAGTCTCTAGGAGAAAGTGAGGTCTGCAGATGCTGGAGATCAGAGCTGAAAATGTGTTGCTGGAAAGGCGCAGCAGGTCAGGCAGCATCCAAGGAACAGGAGATTCGACATTTCGGGCATAAGCCCTTCATCAGGAATGAGGAAAGTGTGTCCAGCAGGCTAAGATAAAAGGTAGGGAGGAGGGACTTGGGGGAGGGGCGTTGGAGATGCGATAGGTGGAAGGAAGTCAAGGTGAGGGTGATAGGCCGGAGTGGGGTGGGGGCGGAGAGGTCAGGAAGAAGATTGCAGGTTAGGAAGGCAAGTCTCTAGTTCTTGTTAAGATACTTTAAATGTAAGTCAGAAGTTAGTGTATATTTAATAGTATTTTCAAACTTCCTAATAGATATTTGCAGGGCCAGTTGATCTTCGTAAGGTTTTGCCATATCTGAATCTATTGTTTATGTCATTTACACACTGTGGTTACAAGAGCAGGTCAGAGACTTTGAATCCTGAAGTGAGTAGCTCACCTCCTGACTCCCCAAAGTCTGTTCACTATCAACTAGACATACATCAGCAGTGTGATAGAATGCTCCCGTATTGCTTGGATTAATGCAACTCCAACAACTCTCATGAAACTTGACATCATCCGGCACAAAGCATTTCATTGGCACTATACCAACAAACATTCATTCCTTCCATTACTGATGTAGCAGCAGTGTGTATCATCTACAAGATACACTGCAGAAATTCACCAAGGCTCTTTGGACAGCACCTTCCAAATGAACCATTTTGGGTCAAAATATAAAGGCAGTAGATATATGGAAACACCATATGCAAGTTCCCCTCCGAGTTACTCACCATCCTGACTTGGAAATATATATCCTAGAATCCTCTCTATGAGGACATTGTGGGTCAACCTACAGCATTCAAGAAGGTAGCTTACCATCAACTTCTCATGGGCAACTAAGGATGGGCATTAAATGCTGAACAGCCAGTGATGCCCAAATCCCAGGAATAGGCGAGACGAAGTCCCCAATCTTGGCATTTGAGATGGGATTCGGTTTTAGTGGACCAGGGTAATGCTCAAGTCAAATCCAGATTCACCCCAGTAGCTCTGCACCAGACATTCAGGACCACAAAATCAACAGAGTCTTCTTTAATATGAAATCCAGCATCTACTTTAAATAGTTAAATAGATTTGTCAGATATACATTCTTTTCTATTACCCATTCTAACTTTATTCTTGTTTATTTGTTCAGGTGCTTTATTATTCTTTCCTTTGGGGTACCATCCAGTGATTTGCTTATTGCAGTTCCAGAGTTATCATTACAACCTTTTCAAAATAAAGGTTTTTTTTTGGCTTTTGTCCAATCCTTAGGCACTATTTCCAATTCCAATGCATTCTTAATGGACACTAACATCACTTCCTTAAGTACTCTGGAATGCAATTAAGTACCCTGGTATGCAGTTGACATAGGCCATGCTATATCCATTTTTGTTTTGTTAGTCTGTTAATTCACTGCCAATTCATAGCACTGAAGATGAGATGAATAAAAAAAAGAGATAAGGTGTTGCCCATAGTAAATTCTGGCAATCCTTAAAATAATTGTGCAAGCAAACCTCCAACCATGTTCTCTCTTTCCCTGTAGTTTCATTACCACAGCTATTGGCATGTGGACTTGGACTCCGCCTCCAATTGTCTGGGGTGTTGTAGAACAGCAGTGTTGCTACATCACACATACTTAAAAACAGATGTTGAAGCACATAGTAATTGCTTACAGGTTCTTTATTTGTAGAAATGTAAGTCAAAGTGTACAGGAGAGTACAGGAAATGAAAGGGCAGTTTTGATCCAGAAGAATAAGGTTAGAGACAGAGAAGAAACAAGCAGAATAAACTGTGAAAGTGTATGAAACAACTGAAAGTTAGCAAGTGTAAGAAAGCCTTCTTGGAAACTGAGCAGCTAGTTTGTTCTTTACCAGTTTACTGCTTATGCTGTAATTGGCAAAATAAGAGATGCAAACATTCTATAGTCTAGACATAGTGAAGTCTATATATTTGTGAATCCTTTATTTTGACAAATGTAATATAAATAAAAAAGGAAACCACAAAAGATTCATTTTATTGTGATTTTCTTTTTTGGGGCATTTAAGGCATGTCGAGGTTTTACCAGCTCCCCTCCCCCCAATAGTCAGTACAAGAGCTAACTGTTCTTGTAGGGTCCCTTGACAATACTCCACTTGTTTTCCATTAGGTGATTACTGCTCTTACAGGAACCATGGCCATGTTTGTTGCACTCAGCTCAGAGAATCAACAGAAAGAATCATGATTTTTTAAAAAACGAATACATGAAAATGTGTTTTTTGGCAAATTATATTTTTTTTCATTTGTAAAAGGAGCACTTCTTGGTCATTAAGCCAACTTGTACTAGTCTGCTCACATATTTAATGATCTGTTTGCATTTAATCTTTAAGCTGTGTAATATGTCTCAGCCTCTGGACTCTGGCTGCCAATCACATTTTGCATTACTGGTTGTTGTAATAAAAATAGTGGGCCAATCAGAATTCAGGAGGGGGAAGGACCAAGCAACTTAAACTTAACTTGACTCTCTTACATGTCACCTCAGTGTAAACTGACTGTGCAGTATGTTAGGATGTGGCTTGACACTGACCACTCTCAGATGGAGTCCTGGCCGCATGTGGTATACTTCAAGGCAACAAGAGTTATTTAAGCTGTAATACAGCTTGCAAAACTCTAACTATCGTCACCTCTTGAGTGGAATCATTCCGTTGTTGTTGGAAGTTTGTTTTTTATCGAAATTAAAGTAAAATTCCTGTTATTATTTCTTCCTAACTTCCGGAAAATAACCATGAGTGTTTACAATATCTCTGTGAACTGCTGAACATGAAACTGCCCGCCTGGAAACCTTGATCTTTTAAACTCTTGACCACTCAGCCATACTATGAACTGGTTTCCTAAGAGAAAGCTACTTCAGTTATACAACAATTGTACAACTGATTTAGGAATTTACATCGGATTACTGCTTCTCTGCTAATGATTTGCTAATTTATTTAGTATGTCTCTGGCAATTGCGTTAATTGCCAGCCTTTCCTGAGAGTTCGGATCCCTTAAGCTGTCTGCTGTCACAGGGTCAATGGTGTTGAGCAAGAGGATTTGTTTTGTTGGAAATTGTGTGGCTGTGCATGTGTGTGTGTGTGTGTGTGTGGGAGAGAAACAGGAAGAGCACCACCTGCAGTGACCACCCGATAGCCCCCAGGGCTTGTTCAAACAAAAATTAACAAGCAAGGAAACCAAGTTAATATAATACAAGGGTAAACACAACAAATATTACAATATTATAACTGTTCATTTAAAAGGCACATTAACTGTTCCATATACTTTCGTATGAATGGTTTTGTCCATCATTAAATTCCAGAAATGCATAAAGCTGGATAAATCCCTGGGACCTGATCGGGTGTTCCCTAGACCTTTGTGGGAAGCTAGGGAGGTGGTTGCTGGGCCCCTTGCTGATATATTTGTAGCATTGACAGAGACAGGTGAGATGTCGAAAAACTGAGGTTGGCTAACATGGTGCCACTATTTTAGAAAGGTAGTAAGGAAAAGCCAGGAAACTATAGACCAGGGAGCTTGACCATGATAGTGGAAAAGTTGTTGGAAGGAATCCTGAGGGACGGGATTTCCACGTATTTGAAAAGGCAAGCACTGATTAGGAATCGTCAACATGGCTTTGTGCATGGGAAATTGTGAGAATACAATAGGTAGATGGGGAGAAGGTGATAGGTTGGAGAGGAGGGTGGAACATTTGATGGGAAAGATGATGGACAGGTCAAGAGGGCAGTGTCAAGTTGGAGGTTTGGGACTGGGATAAGGTGGAGGAGGGTGGGTGGAAGCTGGTGAAATCCACATTAATCCCATGTGGTTGCAGGGTGCCAAGGCAGAAGATGAGGCATTCTTCCTCCAGCTGTCAGGTGGTTAGGGTTTGACGATAGAGGAGGCCCAGAACCTACATGTCCTTGGTGGAGTCGGAGGAGGAGTTGAAGTGTTTAACCTTGGGGTGGTGGGATTGGTTGGTGCGGTGTCTCCCAGATGTTCTCTGAAATGATCCATAAGTTGGCGTCCTGTTTCCTCAATGTAGAGGATACCATATTTGGTGCAATGGATACAGTAGATGACATTTGTGGAAATGCAGGTAAATTTTTGTCAGATGTGGAAGGATCCTTTGGGTCTTAGATGAATGTGAGTGGGGAGATGTAGGCACACATTTTGCACTTCTTATGGTGGCAGCAGAAGGAATGTTCAATCTCACAGCGCGTGTTGAACTCATTAACCCAGGAGCAGCATAGAGGGATGAAGGTATGGCCTTTGCTAAGGACTGAACGTACATCCTCAGTAAGGGGGAGGTTGGTGGGGGGTGCTGATGGGAATGGGGCTGGGAGTGATGCCACCAACAGAAGTGACACTCACCATGGAGGCAGAAGTGGCTGCGGAGGCAGCAACTTGGGGGACGGAAGTGATGTGGCATGTGATGACACTGATGTTATCAGCTGAGTTCTGGTGAATGATGCCACTTGTGGCAGAAGTGACACCGATGATGTAGTCATTGGTGTTCTGGTGAGTGACATCTCTGGGGGGGCGGAAGTCACTGCGGTGGTAACAACTGTGGGGGCAGACGTGACATGCAGGGTTGGTATCACGTCAGTGTCAGCGATTGTGGATCTTGTGTCAGTCATGGCAATGGTGGACCCTGCAGCGATTGCAGAGGGGTTGCCTTTGTGGCAATCACAGAGGCAGTCTCTTGATGGTGATTAAGGAGGCAGTGTGATTGGCAGTGGCTGCAGTGGGGGTGGGCAATAGGGGGCGGAAGTTACATCATAATTTACTATGGCAGTCGTGGCTGGAGCAGGCGTGTAGCTAATGGCATCTGAGCAGTTACAGAGGCCAGGAGAAGGTTCTGGAATGGTCGAGGAAACCCGAGTATTGAGGTAAGTACATGAAAGTTTGTTTAACTTATGTTCTTTTAAGTCTGATATCACGAAGAAAAGTGCTTGTTGAGCATGTGAATTCTTCTGAGGATGTAAAACAGCAGAGGTCCTTTGCAGGTCTGGGAGAGTGTGGCCCTGATCTGGAGCAGGGCTGACTGCAGGGAGAATAGGTGGCAAAGCATGGCTGCGAAGGTGGAGGAGGATCAGGAAAGAGAACCGTTTCTGGATGTTTTGAATTTGTGGTAGGTACTGGTTGTCCTGTTCAGGTCCAAATTGTGTTGGTCTGAATGTAGTCTGGAGTCCATGCAGGATCAGTCAGTTCCGTAGGCAGGAGCTGAGGAAGGACATGTGACTGTGGTAGCAAGTCTGCTCCAGAACGTAGCTGAAGAGCTTCAGGGCAGAGGTGATGGCGTGGGGGGTGCAATGAGATTGAGAGACTCACTGAGATCTTTGTAGAGAGAGATGGGAAACTTCTTCAAGGTAGGCATCCTTGGAAGAGGCTTCACAGTGAGGTTAAAATCAACTAGGAGAAAGTGAAGACTGCAGATGCTGGAGATCAGAATCAAGAGTGTGGTGCTGGAAAAGCACAGCAGGTCAGGCAGCATCCGAGGAGCAGGAGAATCAATATCTCGGGCATAAGCCCTATATCAGGAATGAGGCTTGTGGGCTGGGGGTGCTGAGAAATAAATGGGAGCGGTGGGGGAATGTTTTATTAGTCAGCACATTGAATATAGAGTTGGGAGGTCATGTTGTGGCTGTACAGGACATTGGTTAGGTCACTTTTGGTATACTGCATGAAAGTCTGGTCTCCCCACTGTAGGAAGGATTTTGTGAAACTTGAAAGGGTTCAGAAAAGATATATAAGGATGTTGCCAGGGTTGGAGGGGTTGAGCTATAGGAAGAGGCTGAATAGGCTAGGGCTATTTTCCTTGGCGTGTCGGAGGCTGAGGAGTGACCTTATAGAGGTTTATAAAATCATGAAGGGCATGGATAGGGTGAATAGACAGGGACTGTTTCCTTGGCTGGGGAGTCCAAAACTAGAGAGTATTGGTTTAGGATAAGAAGGGAAAGATTTACAAGGAACCTAAGGAGCAACTTTTTCACACAGAGGGTGGCGCATGTAAGGAATGAGCTGCCAGTGGAAGTGGTGGAGGCTGGTACAACTTTATTATTTAAAAGGCATCTGAATCGGTATATGAATACAAAGGATTTCGAGGGATATGGGCCAAATGCTGACAAATGGGACTAGATTTATTTCGAATATCTGGTTAGCATGGATGAGTTGGACAGAAGCTTCTGTTTCCATGTTGTGCAGCTTTATGACTCTACGAATCTAAACAACCTCGTTAATTATAAGGACCCAACTATCATACTAAAACTCTGAAAATAAAAAAAAGCCCCTGAATTGTCTTCAGTGATTAAACATATTGCTGGAGGTTTTATCACTTGGCTACATCCCTACACTCCGGACATCAGTCACCTAACCCAGTCAACCTTGTAGCTGACAGCTTTCCCAAGATATGTGGCAGGCAAAAAGATCCATGACACAATTGAATGATCCTCAGTAGTCAGCCAAACAGCCCTTATTTTTTCCATTTCAAAATATTTATATGCAGACAGATATTGTTCAAAGAAAATAGCAGAGGACTTTTTTAATGTAAAGATTTACTTTTGCTGGGGTTGTACATAGCAGTGTCTTGGAGACTGATCTTCAACTTGATGAGACTCCAGGCCAGCCGTGGAGTATTCACAGAACTGGGTGGTGAACCCGCGGGAGTCTAAAAACATGGAAGCCCAGTGATCTGAACATCCAGCCCTCATATTCATTAATTTCTTAGACTGAAACATGATACCTGGCAGATCCATGAGGCAGTCCTAAGATAAGGTTAGTTTTTCAGGAGTGCGAGGAATGGAGACCTTCTAGACGTGATTAGGAGAGGGAAGAGGTATTATGAGGCCAAGGGAAGCATTTTCATCCTGCCCACAACGAACAGTCAAGTTTAAATCATTTCTGCCTGAGCCTTTTCTGGTTCATAATCCAGTTTCTGGCCTGTTTGGCCCCTTCGGAAAGCAGTCACTGCTCCACTGCTCGGTTCTGACTACAATTGCAGATCAGGTCCAGTTAACATCTGGTATGGAGGGGAAGGGTTTTGGCCTTTTAATTCATTTTAACTGACTCACTCAATTTCTACAGATTGGGAGAAGTTAAAATTAGGGGATTACATTTGAAAAAAGTTAGTCTGTGACCTCCTTGGTGAGATTAAAGATATCATTCAAAATGACACTGAATCATGTGTGAAACAGAGGGGACAAGGGGAATGCAATTGCAAAGGCCCCGAAAGAAGCCTGAGCCAAATGTGGTTTCAAACGTTTTTAGAATCAAATTAGGCAAGGTGTGGATGCTGACTGGTCGGATTAAGATCCTCCCTTGCCACATAGAATCACAGAATCCCTACAGTGTGAATGTAGGCCATTTGGCCCACTGAATCCACTCTGCCTTTCCAAAAAGCACCCCACTACTCCTTAAGCCTGCATTTCCCATTGCTAATTCAACTAGCTTGCACATCTCTGGACACAATGGGGAAAGTTTAGCATGGCCAATCCACCTAACCTGCACATTTTTGGACATCCCAAACAGCATTCGAAAATGACTGAATATGCAAGAGGCAAAAGGAGGAGGAGAAATAAATACAATAACTAGCAGTAGAGAAAAAGAGCTAGGGATACTAATGGGACTAAAGTCTACCAAAGTTTGCAGAGATGCATCCAAGTAAAGGTTTTAGAGAACAGAAAAACTGCCAAAGTGACACCTTTATTTAAAAAGGGAAAGAGACAAATAAAAGTAGCTACAGACTATTTGGCTGGACATTTGTTATTGAGAAAATGTGAGTCTATTACACAGGTTGTGGTAACACAGCATTTAGAAACACATAATATGATTAACTAAGGACTTCACGTAAGGGAAATCATACTTGACAAATTTACTAGAGTTCTTTGAGGAGGTAACAAACAGGAATGATAGAGGGGAAGCAGTGGATGTAATATATTTGGATTTTCAGGAGGTGTTTGATAAGGTACCACACTTTAGGCTACATAATAAGAATCCACAGTGTTAGAGATAGCATGGATAGAAGATTCACTAACTAATAAACGACAGTGAGTTGGAATATGGGAGGCATTTTCAGGATGGCAACCCTTAACTAATGGTGTGCTACATGGATCAGTGCTGGGGCCACAGTTATTTACAATACTTATTAATGTCTTGGATGAGGAAAGTGAATGTACCGTAGCTATGTTCATGAATGACAAAGATGGGTGGGAAGGCAAGTGATGGGCATGACATGAAGAATCTAAAGAGAAATATGGACAGATGAAATGAGTAGTCAAAGACTTTGAAGATGGGTTATAATGTGGGGAAATGTGAGGTTATGCACTTCATTAAGTAGAATAGAGGTGCTGAATATTATTGAACTTGAGAAAGATTTCAGAAAGCTACAGAACAAAGGGATTTTGGAGTCCTCATGCTTGAATCACAAAATGTTACTATCCAAGGTCAGGGGGTAATAGGAAAGGCAAATGGAATGATGGCCTTTATTTCAAAGGGAATAGAGTTTCAAAGCATGGAGATTTTGCTAAAATTACACAAGGCATTAGTTACACCACCTCTGGGATACTGTGAACAGTTTTAGACCCTTTATCCGAGGCAGTCCAGAGAAGGTTCACTAGACTGATACCAGGTATGCCTTTGAGGACAGGTTAAATAGATTGGACCTGACCAGTTTCAATGCTGCAGTCAACTAGGATTCTGATTTGCTTAAAGCTTATTTCAGGCAATACTCTACACACCTAGATGTTGTTGGATGCTATTTGTGGGGGGAATGACACAGATGATCCTGAGCTAAAATTTATTCCAGATTTTCACCTACAAACAGGTACAATGATTGTTCTACCATCAAAGGAAAGAGCATCTTCAATAAAATTGTACTATGGTAAAAGTAGAACATTCAAAACTCCTTGACATGGATCTAGAAAAGACTTTTGTTTTAAAATAGAAAGAAAATTGCATTAATTTGGATCAATTTTGTTTGTTTGGTTTCAACTGTTTTCTTTTATTGTCTTCAAAATTTAATAATGAAATATGAATGCTCCATGCTTCTGTGCCCTGGTGCTCATGGTTCCCTCACAATGAATTTAAAGGTAGGGGATCTTCTCAGCATCTTCCCATCCACTACCTCCCCCCAACCTGTCCTCTGTAGTAAGGTGGGCAAGGAAGGTATTGAGTAATCTGTCCACTCTGCAGCCTATTGATGCCCATAAATGAGTAATTAATGGTCACGTGAGGGTTTCACTCCACCTTCATCACTGTTTTACATGTAGCAGAGAAAAATAGAGACAATCTATGCCTCTATATTCAATACAGGCAGGTGGCCTGGCATCCTTTGTTACACAGGCTGCTATCAGGCAAGATGGAATGGTGCGGTGGCAGTCTATTTGCTCTTTTTGAGGGACCCCTGCATCAGCAGCACTGCCACCCCTCAGATAATAAACACTTTTAACCCTGCCCCCTGGCCTCTCAGACCTGACTGCAAACCCCACTCCCTGAAGTCTGCCAGTAAGGCCCATCAAGTTTGGGTTCCATCACTTCTGCTCAGTAACAGCCTGTAGTCTAAGAGCAATCTCCACTTGAAACAGGGACCAAAGAACTGCTGGCAATCTCAGGCCAGACTTCCTTCCAGATGGGAGTGAAAGTCCCACGCTGGAACTATTTTATTATCAGCAGGTCCCAATTCCCATAATATACTGGTCTTTCACTGTACCAGTACTACTGGGAATTAAGGCAGCCCTCAAATTGCTGCAAGGCTGCAAAGACCAATATTTGAGTCAGTGGGAATTATGGAATGTTATGCTAGTAGAAGACAAAGTGAACAGAGAAACATAGAAAAATTGGATTTAGAAGCTAGAGTAGAGCATTTAGCTCTTCTCCTCCATTTGGCCTCAACTCCACTTCCTCTCTGACCCTTATAACCTTTGACCCCCTTGTTAATCAAAAATCTGTTAACTCAGCTTTAAAGAAATCCAATGACCCAGCCTCCAGTACTCTCTAGGGAACAGAATTATATAGAATAATGCTGGTCTGAAGGAAATTATTTCTTCTCATTTCCATCTGAAAAGGGAAATCTCTTATTTTTAAACTGTGTCCTCAGCTACTAGTTTCCCCATCCTCCTGGTATCCAGCCTATTACAGCCTGTCAGGATCTTATATGTTTCCAGAAGATTATCTCACATTCTTTTAAACTCCAATGGGGATCAGCCAAATCTGCTCAATCTGTAAAATAAACCCTTCATCCCAGGAATGAGTTGAGTGAACCTTCTCTGAACTGCTTTATATCCTGTTTTAAATAAGGGGACCAAAATTTACAGAGTACCCTAGATGTGTTTTCACAGATATCCTGTACAGCAGCTGTAAAGTTTACATGCTTTTATGTTCCATTCCCCTTGCAGTATTCACTAACCTGCCATTTGCCTTTCTAATCACTTGTTATATTTACAATGTGTTAACTTTTTCACCTCTACCTTGATTAGTAATCTTGATTAGATTAGGTTACTTACAGTGTGGAAACAGGCCCTTCGGCCCAACAAGTCCACACTGACCCGCCGAAGCGCAACCCACCCAATCCCATTCCCCTACATTTACCCCTTCACCTAACACTATGGGCAATTTAGCATGGCCAATTCACCTAACCTGCACATTTTTGGATTGTGGGAGGAAACCGGAGCACCTGGAGGAAACCCACGCAGACACGGGGAGAATGTGCAAACTCCACACAGAGAGTCGCCTGAGGCAGGAAATGAACCCGGGTCTCTGGCGCTGTGAGACAGCAGTGCTAACCACTGTGCCACCCACTAAGGGAATTACTAAGGGGATCAAGAGTTACAGGGAGTTACAGGGAGAAGATGGGATAACAGACGGTGATAAGCATATCAGTTATGATGCAATGGCTGGACAGACTCGATGGGCCAAATATCCTAATTCTGCTTTTATATCTCATGGTCTTATGTATCAGTTCACACAGATCCCTAATTCCCACCACGTTCTTCAATTCTCTCCATTTAAATAACATACTGCTTTTCTAACTAGCCTGCCAAAAATGGCCAAGTTCATATTTACCCACATTTTCCTCTGTCTACCAAAGTTTTGCCCAGTTACCAAATTCATCTCAATTTGCATTTTTTATGTCTGTGATGAACCCCTTTTGTTGTATGCAATTTGTGCTGCAGGAGCTAATGCACTGTAATCCATGGCTGGAATCTTCACAGGCCCTAAGCAATGTAAGCCATTGCAATAAATTTGGAAAAATTGAGAGAACTGTTTAGGAAGGCATTCTTGACACCAATAAGTCACATTTTCCACGTCCCAAATCTCAAAATGATATTCTGGCTAATGAGAGGCAAGAGGTTTGTTAACAGGGATTATTGTTCATTATCACACATGTTATTACCTAATCTCACTTCATTAATATGCAAACTCCCATTCTTTCAACAGCTGGATAGAAACCAGTTGGTGAGGATTTCTAACATGAAAGTCTAAGTGGGTACTTGGTGACTCCAGCTGACCCCTTGCTCCTCTGAGCAAGTTGGGGTATCAAACTAGCATCAGATGAAAGGAGCACTAGGGCATGGTACCGAGTTAATGAGGACAGTTTGGGTTGATAGCACAAGGAATCTCACTAAGCCTTGTGGAAAGAAACCTTCCATGGGCATCAATGAAAATAACACTTTCCCACTTCTGCTAAGGTTCAGCCCATTGCAACATTCATGCTACCCATAACCGACTCATCCTATGATTGGAATGTTAAGAGTAAAAGTCATATCTATCTTTGCACAGTCTAACTTCTATTTGTAAGTACTTTTTGCACCGTCAAATACATTTTAGTTGCAATAAACTTTCTATTCTTTGTTGACTGAAGAAACCTTGCTGATTTGTTCTGAATACAAAACCAGATACAGTCTGAGATCAATGTAACTGGCCATTATCTCTGATCTGGTTCAATTTAAAATTTGTTGTGAAGAGTGGAGGAGTAGATCATCAACCTTGGTCATAACAGCAAATTTAATCACTGCACATTTAGTCCCCTTATCAATTAGCTAGATTGTAAACAGTTGATCCCTGTACTGATCCCTGTGATTCTCCAGAAAGTTTCAATGTAGTCAGTAAAAATGTTTGAAACTTTTTACCTGACACAGGCAAAAGTATTGTCTATTATAGTTGTTATAATCAGGATTTTAAAAATACATTGTCAATTTTAACATCCCCAAACCAAATGAACTTAATAATAAAAAAAATTCTTTAATCTTATGGGTTTACTTATTCAACAAGTACCAAGAATTACAAGAGCCAGAACAAAGAGTCTGATGACAAATGAGACAAAGAAGCCTTTCATCTTTAGGAGAACTTGCAGTTACTTCATCCGACAGGTTAGTGTGGAAGGAAATATTGAACAGCTAATCAAGGCCAACAATTCATAATGTTTCAGAAAGAACACATGCATTTTCTGAACTGACAGCTTCATCTCTAAGCAATGTGACTAACCTCATGAAAACTCATTCCTTTTAGATAGCTTCAACTAGCCAAAGCAAAAAATCTAATCAACTTTGGGATACCTTTAATGTTAACTTGACACCTAGTCAAGAATCTACATAATAATAATTGACGTTGAGTTATATTTATGGAGAGAGTATTATGTACTGTGAAGGCAGATGTTACAATAGGCCTGGCAACCTCTTGAACAATAATTAGATATGAGTAACAGATGAGGGAGAAAGTGAGGACTGCAGATGCTGGAGATCCCAGTCAAAACGTGTGGTGCTGGAAAAGCACAGCTGGTCAGGCAGCATCCGAGGAGCAGGAGAGTTGACATTCCGAGCATAACCATGTTAATACATATTTTGACAACTATAGATCATGTGATTTTCACTAAACTTTAGCTGTCTCCAGTTCCCAACCTTAAGCGATAGGAGGAATATTAATGATGAAGAGCTTTTCCCCATAATGTCGATTTTTCTGTTCCTCGGATGCTGCCTGACCTGCTGTGCTTTTCCAGCACGACTCTAATCCAGACTCTGATCTCCAGCACCTGCAGTCCTCACGTGTGCCTAATTAGTGAGGTGAGTTTGGTAAGATCCATCAGGTAATAACATCAGGCCATACGGAATTTCCTCAAAAGCTCAATGTAACTTTCATTTAGTTAAAAAAAAATGGAAGGTGTAACATTTATTTTTGAACAAAAACAGAAATTGCTGGGAAAACTCGCTAAATCTGGTAGCTTCTGAGGAGAGAAATCAGAGTTAATGTTTCAAGTCGAGTGACCCTTCCTCAGATGATAGGTAGGAGAAGGTTTGCTTTTATGCAGAAGACAAGGTGGGGATTGGTGTAAAGTTCCTTTGATTTTGAAGTTTAGGTCATACAGACAAATAGTTGGAATGGGGAGAGGGATGTACATGCCACCTAAAACCTAGGGAATAAGGATTCCATTGCAACTCATAAAGTATCTGGGCTGAGACTGCCATTAGGAGAAGGATTCTCTGGACCAGTCCCTGGCAAAGTACAACTATGCCCTCAACATGTATGCATTTTCTTTTCGTGAATATATTCAACTCATCGTACAAATTAAATACTCAGTTATAATATTAAGCCCCATGAATTAATTTGGAATTATGTTTATTTCATGGCATAAAAAATAACATTCCACAGCTACAAATTGTGCCTTATGTTCAAGTTGAAAATAGATCATAATTTGCATTAATCTGAGGGACATTTCTGCTGGGGAGATGGATTGAGAAATCTTACTCGGGGATCTTGATCAAATGCAAGGAAAGATGCTTGATCTTAATTATATTCAATGAGCTTAGTTAATTCATTCACCAACTTTCTAAGCCTTTATATTGCCTTGTGATGATGTGTTCCAGCCTTGGTGCTTTAATCCATAAATCAAACTCCCCAACTGTATTTTGTCCGAATTTAACTGCAGCTTTGATTCCGAGAGAAGAGGTGGAGGCCACTTCAGTTCGATTTCAACTATGAAATAATAAACTGAAAAGCACAACAGCAAGAATATGTGGTGACACTCATTGGATCTAATTGAGTATGTCTTCTTCAGCACATGAAGATGTTTGCTGGCCCACAGAAGAGCAAAGGCACCTATCACCATTGAGACTCAAGATTGTTTTCCCAGGCAGAGGAGGACTGAGCAGAACTAAATGTGAATGAGACAAGAAAACCATTGCAACTATTACAGAACAGTTAAACCATCGGTGTAAGGAGATCATTTAGGTTCTAATTTTCGTGAGACTCAAAGCCAATAACCTTGGGCCAGCTCCATTAAACCAAAACATAAGATTTTTACTTTAATTGCAGATTTATCTCATGAGTGACACGGGGACACATTGCCTGAGGTAAATCAAACTATGTTTAAAACCAAATTGGCCTACTTTTGTTCATCTACTGCTGATGAAGATATATATATGCAAAACAAAACCTTTGCCTCGAGATGATAAATATAACTGCAAGCTGCCCAGGTGCAAACATTGTATTTGTATTTCTCAGACAGACCCTTATTAATCTGTTATTGTCTATTTACTTTCTGTTTTCATAGTCTGTTCCTGGCAGTTTAGTATCTCCTGGTGTGTCCTGTTGCAATAAGCAGCTGCCCTGTCAACATCAGTGAAAAATGAGGTAATAAGGCAGACAAGTTAACCCATTGGCTTTTGAATTTCTTTTACTTACAGAACAATAATTTTTGCAATGGAGTAAGTGTCTGAAAATGGAGAAGGAGTGAAAAACAAGAAGAATAAGAAGGAGGGTTGATGCAGGATTGTGTTAAATTTCTGAGGTTCATTCCCCCTCAGTGCTTCCCCACATGTAGGACAATAATGATAAAACGCAGGCCTTAATCTTTTAATTAGAAACACTTGGGACGAGAATGTTTAATTTACTTTCTTCTGGCATGGTTAACTATCAATTTGTTTTTGTTTAAAACTGCAAGTCAGAA
This sequence comes from Hemiscyllium ocellatum, assembly GCF_020745735.1. NCBI lineage: Eukaryota > Metazoa > Chordata > Chondrichthyes > Orectolobiformes > Hemiscylliidae > Hemiscyllium > Hemiscyllium ocellatum. The sequence goes on from NC_083401.1 coordinate 95,869,391, forward strand.
TGGTTACCCCAGACATAGGAGAATTAGTCTCCACTGAAAAAGGTAAAACGGGCACAATAGGCAACTGTCTATCTTGTGTTGACAGATTGATCTCCCTGTAATTATAATGTGACTGAATACTTTTGGAAAATTACTGGTATGAATTGTGAAATGAGTTTTGTTTTATTTGATAGTGTGCCAGTACTTCAGATCCATTGGGAACATACTATCCATCTTCATCCAAGCTCCCTTTGGGAGGAACTATTAACCAGCAGGAAGGGACAGTATATGACAGCATCATTCGTCATGACTTAGGAAGCCTGGCCAATTTCTCCTGGGAAATATTAGCACATTGTCAGGGGTCGCTAAATCAAGTGGCATCTTACTGCAATTGCCCATCCTCTGAGGATTGCTACATCTCCTATTACATAGATTTCTTCAAGAGCTCAGGCACTGTATAATTGATGTTGTCTTAAGGCAGCTAAAGTTTAGTGAAAATCACATGATCTATAGTTATCAAAATATGTATTAAGTGGTTATGATATGACATTGCTGAAAGTTTCTAGATATTTTCTGTCTGTACTGTCTGTTCCTTCCAGTAAATTGTCACTTTTAACCCGATCCATGTCAGTCCCAGTAACATTCCATCAGCCAACAGTCAGCACATGACAGGATTTCAGTATCCACGGGTAATAGTCAGTGCTATGTGCAACACAATAAAAAGCACATCTCAAAGGCAATAACTTTATTATTTCTAGTTTGATGCTGCTGGTTATCAACTTTATTTCTATCTATAATCTTTTACGAGATATTATTGCAACATATTCTCCATCGTTGTGAGGGGTCTGCTCCCCAGGATTTCATCAAGGTCTGTTACACAGCAGCAGTTCCTAGAACAATCACTAGGAAGAGAATCACCACACTGTTGCAGTCTGGCACTAAAGACTCAATAGTCATTATGTAAAGATTTTCAAGGAGGTAAATTCAGAATATTGAGATAAATCAAATTTGAATTCACAGTTTCTATAATTCCCAGTATCCAAAACAAATTTTGGAAGGACAGGTCATTGAAATTATGGAAACATTTACTCAAAAAAGATTTTCTTGTAATTTGCAAGTTTCCCCATGGATTTGTCCACATCAAACCAAAGTTATCCTGAGGTTTGCTGGGGGACTGCACTGACTAACATAGCTGGAGGTGTGGTGGAAATGTTAAGTGAAACAAATGGTAAGGATGTTCATACAAATTTTTTTCTCAAGATAATGAAGCTTTTTTTATTTATGCCAGAAAAATCAGTCATGTTGCCATTCACTTAAGAAGTTAAGACCAAATTAACCTGATTATCGGCAGATCTCCCGATGAACTACAGAAGGTACCAAACAGACTTGGTGATCCTGGGCTATAATTGTGCCCTCGCTTCTGCCAGAGTGTGGTGCTGGAGGAGCACAGTAGGTCAGGCAGCCTCCGAGGAGCAGGAGAATCAAGGTTTCGGGTATAAGCCCTGCATCTGTAGTCCTCATTTTCTCCTCACTTCTGCTGGTTGAGTGATTGGGCCATCAGCTGAAACAGTGAAGGATCCTTCAGCCTTGGGATCCTTACCATTGACCCACCTACTGCTACCTAAAGCCCTCACCCCAACCAACACGGTCAGGACCTGGCTTACGTTTTTCTTTCACTAATTTATGTATCCCATTGCTGCTTGGAGAATCCTGTTCAGGCCAAAGGGGCAGTTGAATTTGCCTGATATCTGTGACTTTGAATTTTGGTGTCCGTTCAAAACTCACCGACTGCAGGAGCATTAAGTCCCAGAATGTTTTAATTTCCCGGTCTCCCTTAAAAGACATCAGCCAACTTCACACTATTTTCGGTTCAGGAATTTGGCAGGAAATTCAGAGACCCCACAGGCCACCTGCCAAAATAGGATAAGTGCTGGGATCACTTTCAAAATCTTCATGTTTGAATGGCAATTGAGTATCTAAAGATTTTCTGATTCACATGCATACTGTGATGTTTTTGATACTTATATTGTGGTTTTTCCTTTCTTTTAAAAGAGTTTTCATCCCTTTGAATGGAACATATTGAGTACAGACACCATGCACATAAGAGTCTGGAGTTTTATAGGTTTCCCATGGATTTTTATGAAATTCAGCCCAGAATTGGAATCACTACTCCTAGGATGTGTGCTGAAGTGCAATTGATGCTCACACATAAAGGATTACACACCCAGAGGCAAAACTATGTCTTTTTCCTATCATATTGCAATTTCTGCTAATTCAGTCTTCAGTGTAATTTTGAAATGCCCAACTAAAATTTAGCATCTTCCCATTGTGTGTCAGCAAAATACAGGCAGTTGCATGAGAAATTGTTTGCATTGCCATTACTTACAAATTTGAATCTCATTGTCTAACAGATGTGCCAATCTCAGATCTCTGCTCTAAACTGATTGTAATTAGAAAGTTTCAGTGCTAATTAATTATGGTGGCTTGGTAAACCAAACTTAACATGCAAATTCATGAAAATCAATTTGCTGTCAGCACTTCTACGATTATGAGAAAGTGAGGACTGCAGATGCTGGAGATTAGAGTTGAGAGTGTGGTGCTGGAAAAACACAGCAGGCCAGGCAGCATTCAGGGAGCAGGAGAAGCCTTTCATCAGGAATGAATGAAGGTACCAAATGGGATTAGAAGGCTTTTGCCTGCTCTGCTTTTCCAGCACCACACTCTCAACTAGTATGATTATAATTATTTCAGAAACTTTATAAATTGAAACACAATGAAATTGTTACAGTGAAGTGACTAGAGTCAATAGCGAATGTGTGAATCTCACTGAAAATGAATGCCCTTGGTAGGTACTGGAAAGACTGTCAGCTGGAAAGTAGCTGCATAGAGACTCAACGCCCAAAAGGATGAATCTACGAGTAACAAAACCTGAACAGAGCTCTGATGGTGGGAGGAGAATTCTGTAGCATCTGTGCCCTTCCTGGAATGCAATATCACATTGTGGTGTACACTTATAAGCTGATAGTACACAGAAGATGATATCTATAAACCTCAATGTATTGGACCTATGTTGTTGCCTTATTGTGAGGGAAGTGGGGTGGGGAACAAGCAGAGCATGGGGATGGTTGCTTGTGTTTTGAGCTGTTAGTTTGAGTCATTAAAAAAATCTCCAAAAGCATCCATATCTACAGACAACCAATCCTATCACATTGTCAATACTCTTGAACTGAGTCTGATATAGTTGATACATTATTTTATGAATTATTTATAAATCTCTGACATATGATGACAAAATTACAACATTTAAAAGGCATTAGGATGGGTACATGATGAGGATGGGTTTAGAGGAATATGGGCCAAATGCTAGCAAATGGGACTAGATCAATTTAGGATATCTGGTCGACGCGAAGCAGTTGGATTGAAGGGCCTGTTTCTGTGCTGAATGACTCTATGATGCTAAATGGAAACACTATAATCAGAATACAATTAATAAGGGGTGGCAGGGTAGCTCAGTGGTTAGCACTGCTGCCTCACAGCGCCAAGGGCCTGGGTTTCATTCCAGCCTCAGACAATTGTCTATGTGGAGTTTGCACATTTTCGATATGTCAGCGTGAGTTTCCTCTGGACGCTCCAGTTTCCTGCCAGAGTCCTACACTGTGCAGTTTAGGTGCATTGATAATGCTAAAATTGCCCACTGTCCAGATATGCCTAGGTTAGGTGAATAAGACATGGAAATGCAGGGTTATAGGGAGATGGTTGGGGGTTTGGGTCTGAGTGGGATGCTTTTTGGAGAGTAGTTATGGACTTGATGGGCCAAATGGCTTGCTTTCACACTGTAGAAATTCACAATGCATGGCTTTCAGGCCCCATCAGACACAAAGAAGTATAGCTTGGTGGAAATATGATCAAAAATCCTGACTTGGATTTTAATGCAGTCTCAGGTAGATTTCATTTTAGAAATTTGGATATGCCTGTTCCCAGTTCAGGTGGATGTAAACAACCTGTTCTTCATATTCAAAATGGAAGATGGTGTTCTCCCAGATTCCTGGCAAATAACTCTGCATTAACCAATCGCAGTAATATGTGATTTATTTAATTTCTCAGAAGGGGGGCCATTTAGCCCATTGTGCTTGAGTTGACCTCTTGTTAGAACTCTTTAGTAATCTCTGTTCCTACATGACATGAGAAACCATAAGTGGTAGAAGCAGAAGTAGGCCATTCAGCTTGGTAAGTCTGCTCTGTCGTTCCATGAGATCATGGCTGATCCTCAAATCCACTTTCCTGCTTTATCCCCATACCTTTTGATTTCAACATTAATTAAAATTCTGCTGATGTCAGCTTTAAATATACCAAATGATTGAACCCCAACAGCCCTTTGCTGTAAAGAATTCCAGAGATTCTCTGCCTTCTGAGAGAAAAGAAATTGCTCCTCATCTCTTTTAACTGGGTGACCCCTTACTACTCCTAGGCATGAGTCCGCATCTACACTGTTAAGCCCCCTGAGTATCCTGTATGTTTTAATAAGGTTGCCCTCATTCTTCTAAATTCCAGCAATTACAGGCCCAACCCCAACTCAGTTTCTCCTCATATGAAAATCTCTCCAATCCTTGACTGCCTCCCATACAAGTATCCTTTGGTAAGGGTCTCAAAACGGTATACAGTATTCCAGCTATGGTCAGACTACTGCCTTGTATAGTTTAGGAAAACCTCCCTGTTCTTGCAATCCATTCCGTTTGAAATAAAGGCCAACATTCTATTCACCTTCCGTATTACCTGCTAATCTTTAATGTTTGTGATTCATGCAGATTTATATCATCAATAGCCAAAAATGAGGTGCTGGAAGACTGGATGTTAGCTAATGTGGTGCCACTATTGAAGAAAGGTGGTAAGAAAAAGCCAGGGAACTAAAGACTGATGAGCCTGACGTCAGTGGTGGGTAAGTTGTTGGAGGGATAGCCAATATAATTTTGTGTATGTGAAATCATGTCTCACTAACTTGATTGAGATTTTGAAGAAGTGATGAAGACAATTGATGATGGAAGAGTGGTAGACACTGTTTATATGGACTCAAATAAGGTGTTTGACAAGGTTCTGCATGGTAGACTGGTTAGTAAAGTTAGATCACATCAAATACAGGGGAGCTAACAATTTAGATACAATATTGGATATGAATATAAGAGGTATGGTTAGTATGTTTGCAGATGACCCCAAAATTGGTGGTGTAGTGGACAGTGAAGAGGGTTACCTCAGAGTACAATGGACCTTGATCAAACGGGCCAATGAGGAATGGCAGATAGAGATTAATTTAGCTAGATGCAAGGTGCTGCACTTTGGTAGGGTAAATCAGGGCAGGACTCATACACTTAATGGAGTATCCTGGGGAGTGTTGCTTAACAAAGAGACCTTGGAGTGCAGGTTCATAGTTTCTTGCAGGTAGTCAGGATAGTGAAGAAGGTATTTGGTAAATTTGTTTTCATTGATCAGTGCATTGCAAATAGAAGTTCTGCAGTTGTACAGGACATTGGTTACATCACTGTTAGAAGGTTGAGTTCAATTCTAGTCTCCCTGCTTTAGAAAGATGTTGTGAAACCTGAAAAGATTCAGACAATATTTACAAGGATGTTGCCTGGGTTGGATGGTTTGAGCTATAGGGAAAGGCTGAATAGGCTGGAGCATCAGAGGCTGAGGGGTGACCTTATAGAAGTTCCTTATAAATTCATGAGAGGCATGTATAAAGTGAATAGTCAAAGACTTTTCCCAAGGGCAGAGGAGACCAAAACTACAGGGCATAAGTTTAAGGTGAGAGGGGAAAGATTTAAAAGCAACCTAAGAGGCAACTTTTTCCCACAGAGGGTAGTGTGTGAGTATGGAATGAGATACCAGAGAAGGTGATGGAGGCTGGGACAATTACAACATTTAAGTAGCCACAAGTGCAGTAATTTATTGAACACCTTTTGGAAAATGTAACAGTGTGAGCTTTGACTCAGTTGGTGGTTCACATGGCCCCTCGTCATCATAAGGTTGAGTTTGAGTACCACACCAAAAATTTCAGCTCAAAAATCAAATCTGACTCCGCAGTGTGGTATTGACAGAGTGGTGGCCATTGGATTAGAATAAACTAAGGACCCATCTGTCCTCTTAGGTGGTTGTAAAAGATTGCGTGGCACTATTTCAAATAGAAGCAAGAGAAGTATACTTCACGTTTTGGTCAGTATTTAACACATCATACAACACAAAATATGATCACATTGCTGTTAGTGGAAATAAACAATATACAAATTGATTGTGGCATTTCCTATGTTACTACAATTATTACACAACAACCAGTCATTGGCCATAAAGTATTTTGGGATGACTTGATATCATGAAGTTTTTTTATTTGCAATCCTTGCTTTCCAGCATATAATCTATTCAAAAATGTGCCAAAATAAAAAAAATCTATTATTTCAGTAACATGTTTTAGCTTATGATTTAAGAACCACACTTTCTACCTGTTTCTTTCTACTTGTTTGTTTTACTTGAGGAGAGATGTAGTGTGTTGGAAGCAGTTCAGAGGAGGTTCATGAAATTGATTCAGAAATGAGGGGATTGTCTTTTGAGGAGATATTGAACAGTTTAGGCCTCTAATATCTGGAGTTTAGGAGAATGAGAAGAGGTGAAATTATGGTATGCAAGTTGCGAAAGGAGATTGACAAAGTAAACGTAGAAAGAATGTTCTGCATATGGGACAATCTAAAATGAGAGACCATAATTTTAGGATAAAGGGTAGCAGATTTAAAAAAGAAATGAGGAGAAATTACTTCCCTCGGATGGTCATGAATTTGTGAAATTCACTTCCCCGGAATGCAGTGGATGCTGTAACCTTGAGTAAATTTAAGGAGAAGGTAGACAGATTTTTAATCAGTAATGGGTTGAAAGGTTATGGAGAATGGACTACAAAGTGGAGTTGAGGCTAAGATGAGATCAGCCATGATAGTATCAAATGGCGGAGCAGGCTGGAGAGGCTGAATTGCCTACTCCCACTCCTAGTTTATGCTCACACCATTCACTTTTGTTTTCTATTCATACTCTTGTTTCTACTTACAGCTTTATAACAGTGTAAAGGAAATGCTGAGATTTGCTCATTTAGAAATGAAACGAACAGCATCAATTCAATCAGCTGAAGGATGACAATGCTCACCTTGTGTTTGTGACCAGGTCACTGTTAATACAACAAGAACCACTCCACCTACCATGTGGTATTTTACCTTTAAGTACTTTGGTAGCGTTCAAGTTATGAGAATTGAAAGAGATAAACCACAGCCATTGGAGAACAATGTAAAAAAAAATGCAGCTTTTTTTTCAATGAGTGGATCCACATTTTGCTTCAGTTAAAACTCCACTTAATGCTGCCCGGGAAGGATCCAGGATGCTGACGTGGGGGTTTGAGTATGTGATCTGAATGAGAATTTAGACTGTTGTTTCCCATTGACACTTTTCCTGTTGCACACAATGAACAGAATGAAGAGACAGCGCCCCCTATTGTTTTCATAAATCCTAACTGGCAGGAAGGCAAAGTGTAGTTGCTCTTCGCTGTCCCATAGATTGCCTAGATTTCAAGACTTTCTACGTCAGTGCAGTTCTCCAGGCAGTTACAAATCAAACAATAAACTACAGATTTTGCTGTTAAAATTGTGACTAAAAGCCTGTAGTTGTGCAGATTGTATGTTTTTTATTTAAATTTTCTATCTCTGAACTAAATGCTTCCTCATTCCGAAGCCTTCCCAGCTTCAGTTTACGACTGTAATTTTGAGAAAGCCCTTCACCTTTCTCATGCCTTTTTAAAATTCCTCCAAGACTATTAACATGCAACGTGTGGCATTATGAATATGCTCCCTGCAGGATTGCTTGGAAAAGCAGCATTTCTACATACTTCACTCTGCTACCTCCTCCAAAAGCAATTAACTTTTAAAGTGCAGCGTAAATATCTAATTTTAAAAGCACAACTATATCAGTTGATGAATTCATGCTGTGATCATAAGTGACATTAGCATTAAAATATACTCATTTTACAATATTAGGAACAGTAGCCTCTCCAATACAATGCAAATGGCAAAACAATATAAACAGGTACAAATTGCCTATTTTCTTTCAGCACCAGCTATGGAAAGTCTTTGGGAAAATACTTGTACTTCAGTGCTTGTTTTTTTCAATGTTTATTTGCATTGACATTATCTCATCTGGTGAGACTGGGCAACAGGTCGATCTGTCATTCTAAACATGGATTAATAAGAGATTGGGGACTGGTAAGGTCAACTTTGAGGGGCTAGTTCATTGCAAACCTTTTGAAACAGAATAAATACTGCACTTGTCAGCTGTTACCTTTCCCTAAACAGTATGTCAGCATAAAATGGCTTATGTCCCTTGGGATCAAACTTTGTAAGTGCAATTTTACGCCACTTAGTAGTACAGTAACCCTTCTTTGTAAAGCAAACGTGGGAGTTGTGCAACATTTCTAGAAAAGTATAACGTGAACTGAAGCAAGTGGGATGTTATATGTTTTGATTTCTAACATGGAGCCAATTACATATCTACAAGAAATGTACAACAATAACAGTGTGGTATGCTGCCCAAAACCGAGAGGAAAATTGGCTTTGGATTGCTCTGTGCTGTTCTGTGTGTGATAAAGGGGCAGGGTGGGATTGTAGATGTTGGGGTGGAGCAAATGCATGTCAGTGTGGGATTTTATTTACCAACTTAACCTTTCCTGACTCCTTTCTAATTTCTGGAGTCAGGTGTATTTACACATCTTAGGCAGCTGTTTCTATTTGTCATGATTTGGAGATACCGGTGCTGGACTGGAGTGTACAAAGTTAAAAATCACACAACACCAGGTTATAGTCCAACAGGTTTAATTGGAAGCACACTAGCTTTCGGAGTGATGCTCCTTCATCAGGTGATTGTGGAGGGCTTGATCGTAATACAGAATTTATAGCAAAAATTTGCAGTGTGATGTAACTGAAATTATACATTGAAAAATTGAGTGTCTGTTAAGCCTTTCATCTGTTAGAATACAGTGATAGTTTCACTTCTTTCATGTGTAAATCACAAAACCCTTTTTTTTAAATTGCATTCTCGGGTTAGCTGTTAACAATGGTGATAGCTAGACAATATGTTGAAGGTAAAAAATCTTCGAGTAAAAAATGAAGGGCTTATGCTCCTGATGAAGGGCTTATGCTCAAAACGTCGAATTCTCTATTCCTGAGATGCTGCCTGGCCTGCTGTGCTTTGACCAGCTCAAAAACTGCATGAATTTATGTAAAACTCAGAGTTAGAGCAAGGGGGGGCACAGAAAAGCCTTAGCGGGAAGGATTAGGGAAAACCCAAAGGTGTTGTACACTTACATGAGGAATTAGAAAATGATCGGACAGAGAGGGTAGTGGAGTGAACCCATGCTTGGAGTTTGAAGAGGTAGGGAGTCCCTAAATGAGTTTTTTGCATTAGTATCCATGAGGGAGAGGGACCTTGCTGATAGTGAGAACACCATGGACCAGGCCAATAGGATCGAACAGATTGATATTAAGAAAGTGAATGTACTGGAAATTCTGGGAAGCATCAAGATAGATAAGTCCCCAGGGCCAGACCAGATATACCCAAGGTGACTATGGGAAGTGAGGAATGAGGTTGCTGCGCCTCTAGCATCCTCACTCTCCATAGGAATAGTACCGGACATTGGAGGGAGGTGAATGTTGCTCCTCTGTTCAAGAAAGGGAGTAGGGAAATCCCTGGGAATTACAAACCAGTCAGTTTTACGTCCATTTCTATCTCGGGCGACCGAATCAACACGGACATCTACTGTAAACTGACTGACTCCCACAGCTACCTAGACTACACCTCCTCCCACCCTGCCCCCTGTAAAAACGCCATCCCATATTCCCAATTCCTTCGTCTCCGCCGCATCTGCTCCCAGGAGGACCAGTTCCAATACCGTACAGCTCAGATGGCCTCCTTCTTCAAGGACTGCAGATTCCCCCCAGACGTGATCGACGATGCCCTCCACTGCATCTCCTCCACTTCCCGCTCCTCTGCCCTTGAGCCCCGCCCCTCCAACCGCCACCAGGACAGAACCCCACTGGATCTCACCTCCATATACAGCGTATCATCCGCCGTCATTTCCGCCACCTCCAAACGGACCCCACCACCAGGGATATATTTCCCTCCCCTCCCCTATCAGCATTCCGAAAAGACCACTCCCTCCGTGACTCCCTCGTCAGGTCCACACCCCCCACCAACCCAACCTCCACTCCCGGCACCTTCCCCTGCAACCACAAGAAATGCAAAACTTGCGCCCACACCTCCTCCCTTACTTCTCTCCAAGGCCCCAAGGGATCCTTCCATATCCACCACAAATTCACCTGCACCTCCGCACACATCATCTATTACATCCACTGCACCCGATGTGGCCTCCTCTATATTGGGGAGACAGGCCGCCTACTTGCGGAACGTTTCAGAGAACACCTCTGGGACAACCCAACCACCCTGTGGCTCAACACTTTAACTCCCCCTCCCACTCCACCAAGGACATGCAGGTCCTTGGACTCCTCCATCGCCAGACTATAACAACACGACGGTTGGAGGAAGAGCACCTCATCTTCCACCTGGGAACCCTCCAACCACAAGGGATGAACTCAGATTTCTCCAGTTTCCTCATTTCCCCTCCCCCCATCTTGTCTCAGTCGAATCCCTCGAACTCAGCACCGCCTTCCTAACCTGCAAACTTCTTCCTGACCTCTCCGCCCCCACCCCACTCCGGCCTATCACCCTCACCTTGACCTCCTTCCACCTATCACATCTCCATCACCCCTCCCCCAAGTCCCTCCTCCCTACCTTTTATCTTAGCCTGCTGGACACACTTTCCTCATTCCTGAAGAAGGGCTTATGCCCGAAACATCGAATTTCCTGTTCCTTGGATGCTGCCTGACCTGCTGCGCATTTCCAGCAACACATTTTCAGCTTACGTCTGTTGTAAGCAAGGTACTGGAAAGGATTCTGAGAAGTAGGATTTATGACTATGGGCAAAACATAGTTTGATTAAAGATAGTCAGCATAGCTTTGTGAGGGGCAGGTCATGCCTCGCAAGCCTTATTGAGTTCTTTGAGGACGTGACAAGACAAGTTGATGAAGGTCGAGCAGTGGTTGTGGTGTATATGGATTTCAGTAAGGCATTTAATAAGGTTCCCCGTGGTAGGCTCATTCAGAAAGTTATGCAGTAGGGGATAAAGGGAAATTTGGCTGTCTGGATACAGTAGCTGACCTAAAGAAGACAGTGAGTGGTAGTAGATGGAAAGTATTCCGCCTGGAGGTTGATGATCAGCAGTGTCCTGCAGGGATCTGTTCTTGGGCCTCTGGTCTTTGTAGTTTTTATAAATGACAGGATGAAGAAGTGGAAGGGGAGAGTTAGTAAGTTTTCTGATGATACAAAGGTCAGTGGTATTATAGATAGTGTGATCTCTTACTCTGAGTTTATGTCCTCTCCAAAAAGGGGAAATGACCTCTCCACATTTAACCATCAAGAACCCCAGGAACCTTACAAGTTTCAATAAGGTCTGCTCTCATTTTTCTAAACTCCAAGTACAAGACCAACCTGGTCAACCTTTCTTCATAAGAAAATCTTGCCTCCAAGGCCAGTATATTTTCATTTAGATAAGGGGATCTAAACTGTTCACAGTATTTTACATGTGGCCTTGCTAGTGCCTTATATAATTTCATCAAGACTTCCCTATTTTTATATTCCATTCCCTTTGAAATTAAGGCAACATTTCATTTGCTTTCCCTATTACCTGCTGAACTTGTGTGCCACTTTTTGAAGGCCCCAAATCCCTGTGTCCTGCAGCTTTCTGCAATATTTCCCCATTTAAATAATATTCAGCTCCTTTATTTGCACTGCCAAAATGTATAACCTCATATTTTCCCAAATTATATTTTATTTACCAAATTTTTTCTTGCTCATTGAACCTGTCTATATTTCTCTCCAGACTTGGGTCATCTCCACCATTTGCTTGCCTACCTTTTCTCATGACATTAACAAACTTGGCTATAATACATCCACCTTTCAAGTCATTGATATATGGTACAAGAAATAATTATGGCCCCAGCACTGATGCCTGTGGCACCCCACTAGTTACAGTTTGCCATTCCGAAACTGCACATCCTTCCCTTATCCCAACTCTGTTTTTAAATAATTAATACTCTATCCAGCTAACATAGTATCTCCAGCAGCATGGATTCTCATCTCACTAAGTAGCCTCATCTAGATTGTTAAAAGTCTTTTAGATACCAAGTTATATTACAGCTACACTGACTGATTCCTCTTCAATATCCTGCTTGTTACCTCCTCAAAAAATTCCAATAAATTTCATAAGCATAATTTCCCTGTTGTCATTGCTTGATTATTTTATGTATTTTTAAATGGCTCTGCAATTGCATCGATTATAATAGAATTGAAATCTTTCCCACTGACAATTGTTTAGTTAACTCCCTTATAATTGCCTGCTTTTTTTATTCTATCCTTGCTTGAATAAGCCATGCTGTGGAGGTGCCAGTGTTGGTCTGGGGTGGACAAAGTCAGAATCACAAGACAACAGGTTATAGTCCCACAGGTTTATTTGAAATGACAAGCTTTTGGAGCAATGTTCTTTCATTTGACCAAGCAGCAATGCTCCAAAACCTTGTGATTTCAAATAAACCTGTTGGACTATAATCTGGTGTTGTTTGACTTCTGACTTTTTGAATAAATATAACTAAGATCCATCAGGTTCTCATCAGCCTTTAGCCCCATCAGTTTCACTCACACAATTTTTCTAATGATGTGATATTGTACTTCTTTCTTTATGTAATTTTTAAAATTATTTCGCATTTTTGGAAAGCTATTAGTACTATTAGTCTTCTATTGTGAACTCCAGTGCAAAGTTTTTTATTCAACTCATTTGTAATTTCCTGGTTCCCATTCTCATTTTCCTGGTCTGACTCTCTTATAGGCCTATGTCCACTTTGGTCTCTCTCTTCCTTTATATATGTTTAAAGAAGCTTTTACTATCTATTTTTACATTACTTGTTCATTAACCTCAAAGTTTATTTTCTCAATGTTTATTTTGTTTGTTTTTAAAACTTTTCCAGCGCTCTGACTTAGCACTAATCCTTGCGCATTGTATGATTTTCTTTCAAGTTTGTACAATCCTTAACTTCATTGGTTGACCATCGTTGGTTTAGCCTCTTCCTAGAGTCCTTCATCTTCACTGGGATATATCTTTGTTGTGAGTCATGAATGTTTTTCTGAAATGTCTGTCATAGTTCATCATTGTTAGACACAGATTTAAAGTTATGGGGGGAGCTTTACTCGAAAGCCTAAAATTGAACTTAAACATGAACAATTAAAATCCAATGACCAATATCTCATCTGCACTCAGCTGCCTCCAACCTCACTCAACATTTCTCACTTCACCCCGCATCTCTTGACATTGTTCATCATCCTTACCATCTGGCATTGCTCATGTCCTCTTGTCCGTTCCCTCCTGAAAATGTTTACCTGTTGACACTGCATCCAAAACATCCACTCCATCCATCCCTCAATGGTAGCACAGTACAAATAGGATTGAAGATATTCCCCGAAGTTCCTTAGGCAGCACCTTCCAAACCGATGACCACTTCCATCTTAAAGGACAAGAACAACAGATGCATGGGCACACCATCACCTGCAAGTTCCTCTCCAAGTCACTCACCATCCTGACTTGGTCATAACTTGCACTTTCACTGCATCAAAATTCTGATGCTCCCTCTCTAATTGCTCTGTGGAGTATCTACATCAAATGGACTACAGCAGTTCACCACCACATTCTCAAGGGCAAACAGGGCCAGGCAATATGCTGTCCAAGCCAGTGATGTCCATATCCTGTAAATTAATAAAAAGAATGCTTTGCCAACCCCTCTCCAAACTCGACATCTCCCTCCCTGTCCACCAGATTAATGTCTAGAATCCTAACCTCTTTGTCTGGCAGATTCTGGGGCAGAGTTGGCAGTGCCCAGGATCATGGTGGTGGAGATGAGTAATATCAAAGAGAACAGCTCATTGACAGAGGGTAAGTGGGGAGTGAGCGTTGTCAATGGGTTGAATAGTGTTTGTTGGAGGGGGTGGTGGGGAGAGAAATAAAGTCAAATTGAGGATTGGGGAAACCCAACAAAGGCAAGTTTGTTTCAAACACTGAATTCAAATAAATTGAGACAAGCCACAAGTTTAATGCTGATCAAACATCATCGGTTTGCTGCAGTTGCCCTTTGTGACAGGGCTTCCTGATTCACTGCCCTCCTGGATCCAAGCTGGAACTGGGAATAGAAGATCCTAAGATCCTGTTATAAAATTGTTCACCACAATTGTAAAATGGGGTCAGCAGCGAGTTCTCCCACACAGTGCCTCTGTAATCTCTTTTCTCCACAGACGCTACCTTGCCTGCTGAGTATTACAGCACTTTCCAGGTTTATTTTAGTAATGATATTTAACGTGCATTGGAATTTTAGGAAAAAGGAAAATAATTAGAGCAGGAATTAAAACATAATGCTGGTGTGACAATACAAGGCCTTTAAGAGATGTGTTCTGTTCAATTTCTTGCAGAGAGGTGTTGTCACAGTAGTGCTGAAATGTCTCCTTCAGACAGGTAGCAATAAACAGCTCAGAGTTCTCCATGCACGTATTTTTTAAGATAAAAGGAATATGAGTGGGCAGAGTCAGGCTGATACAGACCCAAAGGATTTCCGTTAGTTGGTGGTTTTTGTTGGTTGCTGGAGCTTATTGCTTGGGTTTGTTGCTGCTAGAGTGAAGTCTCAAACAGAGTTGCTTCTTCTTAAAAAAAAATCAAAAGGGCAGATTTTTGTGTCAGTTTTCTTTTTACTGGATTGGAGAGAGACAGCACATGAGAGTAATAACAGTTGCTGAATTGCCTTTGCCAAGGGTGTATTTATGGGATGCTGCCTATAATGGAGCACGATTTGGAGATGCCGGTGTTGGACTGGGGTGGACAAAGTTAAAAATCACACAACACCAGGTTATAGTCCAACAGATTTATTTGGAATCACAAGCTTTTGGAGCACTGCTTTTTCATCAGGTGGTTGTGGAGCAGAATCATAAAACACAGACTTTATAGCAACAGGATTGTAGTGTCATGGAATGTAATATGACACAAATAATAACTTAAGTTTTTCATCTTTTAGAATGACCGTGTTAGTTTCGGTTCCCTCATATGTAAATCCCAGAACAATTGATGATGAGCGGCTGAATAAATCCTTATTGTCTTAAGTATTTTAATGGAGTAAAGTTATGCTAATTCTTCTTTTTGTTGTATTTTAACTGCATTTGTAAGAATAATATGTGTTTTGATTAAAACTTAGGGGTGGAGTAATTAAATCATATTGGAACACAGAACCTTATACTTGCTTTTTAAAAAATATAAAAATTAAGATCTAGGCTATCTCTATAATATACTCTGGGGGATCTGGTCAGCTCCATAATAATGGAAACCTACATTCAAAACATAAGTGGAACTAGGATAAGCTAATTTTGATGTTGGAAGTTTGAAGCAAATTCAGAAGAAGGAAATGAGGGGAAAATGGGAAAGGGTAAGATGTAAAGTCTGTGACAGAATGGAATGCAGGAGGAATTAAATGACAGTAATGGTGCAAGTGAACAGAGATGGTCATGGGTCAAGTAAAGATGGGTCAGCAGTAAGTAGAAGTGGCAATACCAGAATTATTACTGATATTAATTATCCCAAAAATGGAAGCTGCAGTTATGATCTGAAATAATTGCACTTAATGTCAAATCTGGAAAGCTGTAAAGTAGCTGTTCAAAAGATCTGATGGTATTCCTTAAGCTTCTACTGATCTTTATTAGAGAGATGCATGAGACTGAGAGGAGAGAGGTCAGAATGGGAGTGCAGATGAGAATAGTGACCTGAAGCTCGAGGTCAAACTTGTGGTCAGAATGGGGCGGTTCTACATAACAGCTACCAAAACTGTATTTGCACCCCTGCTCCCCACAGTGCAGAGGAGAGCACATTGTGATCAACAGGCACAGTATACAAAACTCAAAGAATTATAAATAGGTTACAGTTTCACCTGAAAGGAGTTCTTGGAACAAAGTTGTGTAAAGAGTGAAACACACTGGGCTGTAACTAACAAAGGTCAGGGCGCAGTCTTCAGCTGGCTGTGAGTAGCACAGGAGAGACCTAAGGAGTGAGGGTGCAAATAAAAATTAGCACTAACTGAGAGGAGATTTTTTTTTCAAAAATTAAACAAAGGAGCTTGATGTGGGAAACTGATGCCCAGTTAAATGAACAAAGCTACTCTGTCCCAATGGAGTGAACCAACTTACGTCCATGAGTAAACCCTCGAAATGTAACATTCCAGGTTCCAGCAGGAAGTACAACTGCATGCAAAATATGGCCAGCTTTATCATGTAACTAAGCTGTATGTAAAATAAGTCTGCAGAACACACTGCAAAACAAATAGTTCTTTGAAATCAATTCTGATCAGTTTAATATGATTATTTGAGCCTGCATAGAGTCATAGAAATGTACAGCACAGAAACAGACTCTTCGGTCCAACTCATCCATGCCGACCAGATATCCCAACCTAATCTAGTTCCATTTGCCAACACTTGGTCCACTTTCCACTTAGCACTTCCTATTCATGTACCCATCCAGGTGCCTTTTAAATGCTGTAATTATACCAGCATCCACCACTTCCTCTGGCCACACATTCCATACACGTACATCCCTATGTGTGAAAGACATGCCCCTTAGGTCCCTTTTTTATCTTTTCCCTCTCACCGTAAACCTATGCCCTCTAGTTCTGGACTCCCCCACCCCAGGAAAAGACTTTGTCTATTTATCCTATCCATGCCCTTCATGATTTTATAAACCTCTATAAGGTCACCCCTCTGCCTCCGCCGCTCCAGGGAAAACAGCCCCAGCCTGTTCAGCCTCTCCCTATAGCTCAAATCCTCCAACCCTGGCAACATCCTTGTAAATCTTTTATGAACCCTTTCAAGTTTCACAACATCCTTCCTACAGGAAGGAGACCAGAATTGCACGTAATATTTCAAAATTGGCCGAACAATGTCCTGTAAGCTGCAACACAACCTGTCAATTCCGATACTCAATGCTCTGACCAATAAAGGAAAGCATACCCAAACGCCTTCTTCACTATCCTATCTTTCTGCAACTCTACTTTCAAGGAGCTATGAACCTGCACTCCAAGGTCTCTTTGTTCAGCGACACTCCCTAGGACCTTACCATTAAGTGTATCCCTGCAACACTTTGATGTTTACATTTGTGCTCTAAATCATTCAAGTACTGAAAATATGATACTTTTGAAGACATAAATATACATTCCAATGTAACATCTATAATAAAATGCTAGTTGTATGTATAAAGCTGAATCAAATAGCAAGGGTTGTGAAATTTAGAACAGACCTTTATTTGCCAATTTGTTTTGAATAAATTGTTGAAGTTAAGTGGGAATTAAATGAAAAAGTGCTAGCCGCGTGGGAGTGAGAGTGTAATGAACCACAAGTGTAAGAATAGTGCCTTCTAATGCAGTTTATTGATTTTCAATGATAGAAAGAAAGGGTTGCATTTACAACACTTTTACTGATCTATTAGAATGCAGTTTCTTTGGTGACAGAAAATGTCCAAATGCAGTTAACCACACTTTAGTAGAGCAATAAAGATGGCTGGTTTGATTTAGTTTTTCAGTTTGTCTTACATTTTAAAATTGCTGTTATGTTTATTGCCACCCACACCACAGCCTCAGTCTAACTTTCCCCACTGATCAGTTTCAAAAGCAGGTTAGTGAATGGTAAATGAGATCAGACACGTGTAAGGCTTATCGACTTATCACAACTGTTTGTATGTCTGTCTGGTTGTCTGTAATTCATCCTTTTTTTATAATTTCATTATCCAGTCCTTGTTGCACTCTGTCCTTTCCCTGGATAAACCCTGAGAGACAGGAAAACCTCCAGAGATCTATTACTAAGAGTGAGTTGAGTCATTAATGCCTTAGGGCTGTAACGTTGAATATGTTTCATTGCAATCAGTAACATGGTCAAATTTTTAAAAATGTATCAATTCATTAATTGCCTTTTGGAAGTGGTGGTAAATTACCTCATTGATATACGAAGTGTTTGTGCTGAAGTTATTAGGTAGGAAGTTCCAGGATTTTGATCTAGAGACAATGAAGGAACAGAATATCATTTCAAGTTAGAATGGTTTGTGAGTTGGAGCAGGGTGTGGAGGAGATGATGCGAGTTCTCACCACACCTCACTTTCTTGGTGATAAAGAATGTGGGTTTGGAAAAAGCAAAAAATATTTGGAAAATAGCTGCAGTGAATATTGTAGATTCTGGCTCGGTATGTCAGTGATGCAGGATGTGGTATTTAAGGTGGTAAATGGGATTTTATTAAAGAGCCGCTTTGTCCAGGATGATGATCAAAGCAAGCGGTGAATGTTCCTTGACACTTCTGACCTGTGCCTTCCAGGATTAGACAAGCTTTGAAGAGTCAGGAGGTGAGTTACGTGTCACGGAATTCTCAGTCTCTGCTTTGCTCTTGAAGCAAAATATTTATGTGGTCTAAATTTCTGGTCAATGATAACCCCTAGGAATGTTGTATCTTGGTCTTCAATAATGGTAATTCCATTGAATAACAGTGTGATGTGGTTAATTTCACTTTTGTAGAGATCACCAGTGCCTGGAATTGTGTGTTTGAATGATATTTGTCAGTTGTCTGGCCAAGACTAGGTATTGCCTCTGCCTTGCTGATTTTGGTCATAGGTAACTGTAGTAACTGAGGAAATACTGATAAAATTTAAAATTGTGCAGTCACTGAGAATATCCCCACTTCTTTTACCGCTAATGGAGTCAGGTGTTACTAGGGGACATAGCTTTAAATTAAGGGGTGGTAGGTATAGGACAGATGTTAGGGGTAGATTCTTCACACAGCGGGTTGTGAGTTCATGGAATGCCCTGCCCGTATCAGTGGTGAACTCTCCTTCTTTATGTTCATTTAAGCGGGCATTGGATAGGCATTTGGAAGTTATTGGGCTAGTATAGGTTAGGTAGGACTCGGTCGGCGCAACATCGAGGGCCGAAGGGCCTGTACTGCGCTGTATCCTTCTATGTTCTATGTTCTATGTTCTGACTTTACGATGGAGGGAAGGTCATTGATAAAGCAGCTGAAGATTGTCATGCCTAAGTTACTATTCTGAGGAACTCCTGCTGAGATGTCCTTGGGATGAGATGAATGACTTCCAATAATTATAATTACCAACCTTTCAGTCCATTCAATAGAGAGATCTCCCCTTTCCTCCCATCTCACACACCCCCCAAACCCACCCCAATCCTTTACTTCCATCGGTTTTAATTTTGCGAGGCTCCTTAGTACTGTCCTCAGTCAAATACTGCCTTGATGTCAATGGCAGTTGCTCTCATCCTATCATTTGGTGCTTACATCCATGTTTGTAACAAGATTTTAATGAGGTGGGGAGCCAAGTGGCACAAGCAAAGTCCAAATTGAGCATTGTTGAATAGGTTATTGCTGCGTAGGTGTCTCTTGATAGCCCAATCAACACAACTTCTATCACTAAGCTAATGATAAGAACAGATTGGCAATAATATGTATTATTGGCAATGATAGTCCTTTTTGAATTAAAGATAACACATTCGACATTGTTGGATAGATCCCAGCGTTGTAACTGTGCTGGAACAGCTTGGGTAGGGCCATGGATAGTTTGAGTCTTCAGCATCACAGCCAGGGTATTACTGAGAATCATAAATTTTGGTTTATCCACTGCACCTGGTTAATTATTGATTGTTTTGGCTTATTAAATGCAAATTCATACACTATCATTGTGGAATTGAAAATACTGATTGTTAGCCTAGGCTTTTAGTTTATAAAAACTGGCACTTTTCATTGAAATTCAGGTCATATCCATTCAACACGGAACCTTTACAGTCTACAATGCTAAATCTTTGCATTGTAGTTAGTGGACTGTTTAATATCACACATATTACCATCATGAGCAGAATTAATAACATTTAGCCCACTTTGCTGTCTCTTTCTTTTAAGCAGGATGTTTATGAACATGATCAGGAGTAGAATTATTTTTTGCCCTGTTTATGTTTCAGTTTTCCTACTTTATAATGAGCTCTCACATTTTTCCCTGAGACAATTATGAAAAGTACCAAATAAGAATAAAAATTCTAAACCATTTCCAGGATCTCAGTGACCTGCTGTACTTTGAGGGCAAACCAATGATCAATATCATCCTCATGCTCAGTTTGTTGCTCTCAGGGCCCTTAGTGTCCCTGGGGTAGGGAAGGAAAATATAAGCCAGGTTTCTGCTGTTGTTTGATTTTGGTGACTGTAGCTGAAAAGTTCACATGAAAAGAAATAGAGCACATCAAAGCTATCCTGTGGGACAGTGGGTCTCCTGATCAGATCATTGTGTATCACCTGAACTCACAAATGGCCTCCAGCTCATACCTGAAAATCTCTTGGTCTACTTCTAATTACCCTGGAAATGCAAAGTATCCAAGAGTCTGAACAATAGGTTAAGGAAAACATTACATGCTGGTAGTGTGCAGTGGATTGCGAGTGGCATTTACCACTAATTAGAAGCTGCTCTCAGTACAAAAATAAGTTTTGTCTACCACACAATTGAACAATGTTGTGTATGACTTTCAGTGTTTCTGTAGTACCAAGTTCATTGGCCGGACTTCCCAGTGATTGGTTGTTCCAATCAAATTGTATGTTCCTTCAGTTATTCATGAAAGGTAGAATGCAGACTCCAAACCCCAAAACAAAACATTTAATTTGCAGGACTTGCTAAAGAATTCTGATTGTGCTAACAGGGTTGAAAAGTATGGTACTGGAAAAGCACAGCAGGTCAGGCAGCATCCAAGGAGCAGGAGAATCGACATTTTGGGCATCAACCCTTCATCAAGAATGGCTTATGCCTTAAATGTTGACTTTCTTGCTCCTTGGATGTTGCCTGACCTGCTGTGCTTTTCCAGCACCACACTTTTTAACTTTCACTTTCCAGCATCTGCAGTCCTTAATTTCTCTCTGATTCTCTCTGATGCTAATAGTTACACAAACACTCAACTTAAGATCAATTGAGCTCATAATGGGCTTGCTATGAATGGCATAATTTCATTTACAAAACCCATTCTTTCTAAAGAAAGAGAACATGTTCAAGATTCATCCTTTGCCTGAATTACCTGTGAGCTTGGGGAACCTATAGCTCCCCATTCTTGGACATGGCAACGCCTCAACCAATCAAAGTCAACTTTCCAACTCTTTGTCTTTTTGTAGACGTTATTGTGGTCATTTGAAATTTAGCATTTCTGCATTTGTTCTTATGAATGCAAAATTAAAAGCTTCTGCAATATATATATCTCTCTTCAGCTACAAGCCTTTTATTATTAATTGTGAATCATTGAGCAATTGTTATTTTTCTGTCCCTGGTTGTTGTTCTGAAGTGGGCTCATGATGAAATAACTCTACCAGCAGCATACTGCTGTGTTGAACAATTGGTCCAATGTGAGGTTTGTTGGTTAAAACCCGTGTTAGATCTGGCCTTGTTTCCAGCTGTCTGGCTGATGGATGTTTGGCATTTCGGTTTGAAATTATAGAAAGGATCAAAGGTGTCTAATTTAGCCTTGAAGTCTGTCAGTTCTCATAAGAATGATCCTTAGTGGATTATTAATGACCTGTTAATCAGATACCACTGTCATATTTGAGTACAGTAAATGACATTCCAATCTTACAATAACAGTTCATATCATTTAGAGGCAAAACATTAATCCGTTTTAAGCAGAAGCATTGTTTTTAAGTCCATCTGTTTTAAGCACAAGCATTGCTGCTTCAAGGAAATCTCAGCTCTAATACTCACATAGTGTTAAACAGACGAATATTGAAATTATAGCAGCACATTTAGCAAAGTGCTCATATGTAAAACAGCTGGGAGCATTGTCTAGAGCAAGGAAAGGAATGGGTGACTGTGATATTGTTAATGGTAAATGGCTGCTGTTATGGATTTACTGCCAATAACCTGGCATTTAAAAATAAAGACAAAGCATTACTATCAACCAAAATAGCCCCTGCCTGACCCACCAACATAAATGCAAGCAAAACAAGCAGCGTGAGGATGCTAGCTACTTGAAACTACAATACGTGCACCAAGATTTTTATTTTTTAAGAATATATATCTGTCCACTCTTTTTAGAAGTAGCATGAAGAATGATGCTTAACCTCTTACATTTCACTGGTGAAGAATGACACTTCTGTAAATATATATTAAAGGCAATCAATTGTCATTTTGAAAGAGCCTGTCCCTTAAAAGGAAATCATTTTAAAATGCAATTCAAATATTTATTATGAATATTTCTGGCCCCAGTTTAGTTGTAATATGTGCCTATATCTGTAGCATCCCAAACTCTACAATTTTTTAGTCTTCTTACTTGAGAAAGGATGTACAGGCACTGAATGGGGGTGCACAGGAGGGTCACAACGTTGAATCTGAAGTTTAGAGGGTTGGCTTATGAGGAGGGAAGGAGTAGGCAGTGATTGTACTCATTAGAATTTAGAAGGATGAAGGGGGATCTTATAGAAACATTCAAAATTATGAAGGGAATAGATAGGGTAGAAGCAGGGAGGTTGTTTCCACTCGCGGGTGAAACTAGAACTCAGGGCAACCCTCAAAATAAGGTGGAGAATATTGTACTAAGTCGAGGAGGAACCTTTTCGCCTCAAGGGTTGTGAATCTGTAGAATTCCCTGCCAAGTGAAGCAGTTGAGGCTACCTCATTGAATGTTTTAAAGACAAAGATAGATTTTTGAACAGTAAAGGGATTAAGAATTATGGTGAGTGGGCAGATAAGTGGAGGTGAGTCCACCAAGAAAATCAGCCATGGCGGAATTGAATGGCGGAATCAGTCCGATTGGCCAGATGGCCTATTCGTGCTCTTGTTCTTATGTTCTTACATAGTCCTCTAAGATCTCCCCATGTCTCTAGTTCTGGATTCTTATGCATCCATGATTTTCATGGTTCCACCATTGGTGTCTGTGCTTTGTTTAAACTTCTTTCATGGGATGGGGGCATCACTGACGTGGCCACATTTTTGGTCATCTCCATAACGGGCTCTGAGAAAGTGGTGGAAAGCTGTCTTCTTGAATTGCTACAGACTGCCACAGTGTAGTTAGGGAGGGTGTTCAAACAACAATGGTGGGATGGCGTGATAGTCATACTCTGATACTATTGACTTTGATTTAACTAGGTTAAAAATCACACAACACCAGGTTATAGTCCAACAGGTTTAATTGGAAGCACACTAGCTTTCGGAGAATTGCTCCTTCATCAGGTGTTAGTGGAAGGCTCAATCCTAACACACAGAATTTATAGCAAACATTTACAGTGTGATGTAACTGAAATTGAAACTTTTCAATGTATAATTTCAGTTACATCACACTGTAAATTTTTGCTATAAATTCTGTGTGTAAGGATTGAGCCCTCCACTACCACCTGATGAAGGAGCGTTGCTCTGAAAGCTAGTGTGCTTCCAATTAAACCTGTTGGACTATAACCTGGTGTTGTGTGATTTTTAACTTTTTTCACCTCAGTCCAACACCCGCATGTCCAAATCTTGATTTAACTAGGACTCCTTGATGCCACAGCAGGTCAAGTGCTGTCTTGATGTCAAGGGCAATGACTAACCTTTGGAATCCAGCTGTTTAAATCCTAAACATTGAAATTTCCCCCCATCCCCAAACCCCTTCTACCGTCCTAACCTCTCTTTCATTCCTCCAGTATTTCCAAAACCTAGATCTTTGGTCTTTAACCAATCTTTTGGTCATCTGTCCTGATATATCCTAATTGAGCTTTACAGCTACATTTTGTTTGATAATGTTTCTTTAACAATCATTAAAATCATAGTTTTTGCCCTGAAATAATCAGCAAATTGATTGAAGCTCAAGCATCTCCAGTTTACATTCACAGAAGCCTGTTCATTCCTGTGATCAATCCACAACCTCAGGTTCCCACAGGTCAATGAACTATCTTATCTTTTGTAATAGTTTGTTAGTTTGTAGCTTTCAGCTTGTGTCTCACCAGTCACATACCGACAAAGGTGTAAACATGGGCTCAAGGTAATTCGCATTAAAAGCAAGAGAAAAAAATTCATGATGCAGCAGACTATAATTGATATAAAGTGTCAATAATGATGGAAAGCAGGGACCTAGGTCACATATTGCAGACCCCATCTGGCAAACAGAGACCAGCGTGTTGCAAATATCACTCAGCTGATAAGCACTACTTTCAAGATGGTCACATCTGAGAGCCTGCATGAAAAATATTCAACAGTGTTATCTCCACAGAGGCTGAATTATCAGCAAGGGCCGAAATGTTAAAACACATTTCTCAATTTTTCAACGTATCATCTGTATTTTTTCAACTATGTAAACTAATTTTAAAATTGTATTTTGTCACTTGACCAGGGCCTTACTACCATATACAATCCTCCAGTCATGTTGTTTAGTAAAGGTAGGATAAAGAACTGAAAACATAGATATCTGTGTGCCTCATCTGTAAGCTGTTTAAAGGAGAGAATGCATAAAAGAAGCATTTCAGTGAAAATATCAATGCACATTCAAATTCTCCCTTTATATTTACATTCACATTTGACTAAAATTATCTGCATGAGAAATTTTGATGTCACAAATTTTATTTGTTTCATCTCAGTAATTTCTTCCTTCTCTTCTCCCCTCATGTTTTTTCCATTTGAGGTGTCAATGCTTCAGTGTACAGTGCCGTTAATCCAGAGCCCTTTCTGAGAAGCTGTTGTTTGTATTTGATACAATTGACCCTGGGTGCGGGTATTCATTATGATTCTGGACAGATATCCCCAAATGGTTATGTTCCTGGGTGAGGAGCTATGAAATGGCTCCTCCTCTTCATTCAAACTCCTTCTATCAATTGGTTACAACAAAACTCATCCTGAAGAGGCTCCTTTCCCTCATGGGGAATTCCATATCCAAATGTATGTTTTACAACGAGCCAAATTAACCAGGCTTTCTTGAGTAGAGAGGAAAGGAAAGTTAATGAGATGTTAAATGCGATAAAGATTATAGAACATGATGTGCATTCACATGGATTAGAAATGTGAATTAAGTATAAAGATAACAGTAAAAAAGCCTCAGTACTGTGAATGGATTATGGTAGAACATTACAACTATTAAATTGGATTATACTAAGTTACAAACCACACAACACCAGGTTATAGCCCAACAGGTTTAATTGGAAGCACTAGTTTTCGGAGCGTCGCTCCTTCATCAGGTGGTTGTGAAGGACACAATTGTAAGACACAGAATTCATAGCAAAAATTTACAGTGTGATGTAACTGAAATGATACATTGAAAAATACCTTGATTGTTTGTTAAGTCTCTCATCTGTTAGAATGACCATGATAGTTTAACTTCTTTCATATGTAAATCACAAAACCTTTTTACATGCTCAGGTTAACTGTAACAATTGGTGTCAGCGCAGATGAGATGTTGAGATATTGAAGGTGTTAGCCCCCTGTGTTCTCTGTCTGTGCCATATTGTTTAGACTGATTCTAATCTAAAAAGTGAATTAAGAGTCTTACATGGATTCATGCAGTTTTTGAGCAAAGTACAATGTAACTCTACAAGTACAAATTCACCACACAAATGCATATGTGTATGTGTGCATGTGGGTTTTTGTGTGTGCATGTGTGTGTGTGCGCGCGTGTGTGTGTGAGTGTAAAGTGCTCTAAGTCTGCAAGAGGGTGCATGTGTGAGTGAGGGAGTGTGTGTGTGTGTGTGTGTGTGTGTGTGTGTGTGTGTGTCTGGGGTGGGATTTGTGGTTGTCTGTGAAAGAGAGTGTATATGTGTGTGTGAGTGTAAAATGTCTAAGTCTGTGAGAGGATGCATGTGTGAGTGTGTGTGTCTGTAGGAGTGTGTATAGGAGTGCCTGTGAGTGCTTTGCTTGGTTTCCAGCACACAGATTGAGAAAATGTCTTTCTTTACCTACAGAGCAGGGATTCTTCAAGCTGGGAATTTCATAGCATACTCGTTCATACCAAGACATCAGCCCATTAACACACAGATAAAGTGTTGAAGTAGGTCTTTAACCCTTTTTTGCATATTTCTGCAAGAATAAAACATAGCCATTACAATAGCTAGGCACATAAGCAGCTCAGCACCACCCTCTTGACCTATCTTACGTGTCTGTCTTCTTTCCCAGCTGTCTGCTCCACCCTCCCCACCGACCTATCACAACCACCTCCCACCTGCATCTACCTATCACCTTCCCAGCCACCTTCCCCCCTAGCCCCACTTCCACCCTCCTCTTTATGTCTCAGCCCCCACCAACTCCCCCACCCCCGCATTCCTGATGAAGGGCTTATGCCCAAAATATCGATTCTCCTGTTCCTTGTATGCTGCCTGATGTGCCCTGCTTTCCCAGTGCTGGACTTTTTTACTCTCCAGCATCTGCAAACCTCACTTTCTCTTGCAGAGTAGTAATCTCAGGATTACTAGTGGTACCATGGGCTAATGAAGCTAGGAACAGAGAGTGAGTCCAGCAGAATGCGTGGCTACAGACTTGGTGTAGGAGGGAGGGATTCAGATATGTGAATCATTGGGATACCTCCTGGGGAAGATGGAACCCATACAAGGAGGATGGGTTGCAACTGAACTGGAGGTGCACCAGTATCCTGGGTGGGAGGTTCGGGAGAGTTTAAACTAGTTTGGCTCGGGGGATGAGAACCACAGCTACAGATCTGAGGATGCAGTAGCTGGTGAACAGGCAGTACAACATGCAGATAGTCTGTGAGGAAGGATAGACAGTTGATAGGGCAAAGTTGCGGTTTGTGTGATGGTTGAAGTGTGACTATTTTAATGCAAGAAGTGTCAGGAATAAGGATGATGAACTAAGAGCATGGATCAGTACTCGGAGCTACGATGTTGTTGCCATTACAGAGAGTTGGATATCACAGGGGCAGGAATGTTTGTTGGATGTTTCGGGGTTTCGATGTTTCAAAAGGAATAGGAAGGGAAGTAAATAAGGTGTGGAATGACATTGCTAATCAGGGATAGCAAAGCAGCTGCAGAAAGGGAAATTGTCGAAGAGGGTTTGTCTATTGAGTCATGATGGGTGTAAGTCAGAAACAGGAAAGGAGCAGTCACTTTCTTGGGAGTTTTCTGTAGACCCCACGCACCCCCACCCCCCTCTCCACCCCAATAGTAACAGAGACACAGGAGCAGATTCGGGGTCAGATTTTGCAAAGTTGCAGAAGTAACAGATTTGTTGTCTTGGGGGACTTCAACCTCCCTAATATTGATTGGAATTTCCTTAGTGCAAATAGTTTGGACAGAGCAGAATTTGTCGGGTGCATCCATGAAGGATTCCTGACTCAATATGTAGATAGGCCGACTAGAGGGAAGGCCATATTAGATTTGGTGCTTGGCAACAAACCTGGTCAGGTGTCAGATCTCTCGGTGGGAGAGCATTTTAGCGATTGTGATCAGAACTCCCTGATCTTTACTACAATCATGGAGAGGGATTGGAGCAGATGGCATGAGAAAGTATTTAATTGGGGGAGGGGAAATTAGGCAAAAACTGTGGAGCATAAATTGGGAACAAATATTCTCGGGGAAATGCATGACAGAAATATGGAGGTTCTTCAGGGAGCACTTGCTGCAGGTACTGGATAGGTTTGCTCCACTGAGGCAAGGAAAGGATGGCAGGGAAAAGAATCTTGGATGACAAGAGATGTGGTACAGGTAAAAACAATGACTGCAGACGCTGGAAACCAGATTCTGGATTAGTGGTGCTGGAAGAGCACAGAAGTTCAGGCAGCATCCAAGGAGCAGTAAAATCGACATTTTGGGCAAAAGCCCTTCATCAGGAATAAAGGCAGAGAACCTGAAGCGTGGAGAGATAAGCTAAAGGAGGGTGGGGGTGGGGAGAAAGTAGCATAGAGTACAATAGATGAGTGGGGGAGGGGATGAAGGTGATAGGTCAAGGAGGGAGGTGGAGTGGATAGGTGGAAAAGAAGATAGGCAGGTAGGACAAGTCATGGGGACAGTGCTGAGCTGGAAGTTGGAACTAGGGTGAGGTGGGGGAAGGGCAAATAAGGAAACTGTTGAAGTCCACATTGATGCCCTGCGGTTGAAGTATTCCAAGGCGGAAGATGAATTGTTCTTCCTCCAGGCGTCTGGTGATGAGGGAGCGGCGGTGAAGGAGGCCCAGGACCTCCATGTCCTCAGCAGAGTGGGAGCGGGGGTTGAAATGTTGGGCCACGGGGCGGTGTGGTTGATTGGTGCAGGTGTCCCAGAGATGTTCCCTAAAGCTCTCTGCTGGGGGCGTCCAGTCTCCCCAATGTAGAGGAGACCGCATTGGAAGCAACGGATACAATAAATGATATTAGTGGATGTGCAGGTAAAACTTTGATGGATGTGGAAGGCTCCTTTAGGGCCTTGGATGGAGGTGAGGGAGGAGGTGTGGGCACAGGTTTTGCAGTTCCTGCGGTGGCAGGGGAAGGTGCCAGGATGGGAGGGTGGGTTGTAGGGGGGGGCGTGGACCTGACCAGGTAGTCACGGAGGGAACGGTCTTTGCAGAAGGCAGAAAGGGGTGGGGAGGGAAATATATCTAGTGGAACATCTAGTCAAGAGGAAGTAGGAAGCTTACTTAAGTCCGAGGAAACAAGGATCAGACGGGGCTCTAGACCTGTTCCAAGAAGGAACTGAAGAAGGAATGTGGAAGAGCCAGGAGGGGGCATAAAAAAGCCTCGATGGGTAGGAATAAGGAAAACATCAAGGTGATGTCCACTTATGTGAGGAACAAGAGGATGGTCAGAGTGAGGATTGGGTCAATCAGCGATAGTGCAGGGAACTTGTGCCTGGAGTCAGAGAAGGTAGGGGAGGTCCTTAAAGAATACTTTGCTTCAGTATTCACTAGTGAGATGGACCTTGTCGTTTATGAGGACAGTGTGAAACAGGCTGTATTGCTCAACAGATTGGTGTTAAGAAGGAGGATGTGCTGGAAATTTTGAAAAACATGAGGATAGACAGGATATACCCAAGGTTTTTATGGGAGTGAGGAAAAAGATTGCTGCGCCTTTCGCAATCTATGATATTTATGTCGGCACTGTCCAACTGGAGTAGTACCAGATGATTGGAGGGCAGCAAAAGTTATTCCCTTGTTTTAGAAAGAGAATAAGGACAACCTTGGAAATTACTGACCAGTGAGTTTTATGTTGGTGGTAGGTAAAAACAATGACTGCAGATGATGGAAACCAGATTCTAGACTAGAGTGGTGCTGGAAAAGCACAGCAGTTCAGGCAGCATCCGAGGAGCAGGAAAATCAATGATTCGGACAAAAGCCCTTCATCAGGATTTTATTTTCCTACCCCACTATCAGCTGAAACATTTGAGTGCTACATGTCAGTGGTAGGCAAATTATTGGAGAGGATTCTGAGAGGCAGGATTTATGATTATTTGGAAAAGCATTGCTTGATTAGAGATAGTCAGCATGGCTTTGTGAGGGGTAGGTCATGCTTCACAAACCTTATTGAATTCTTTGAGGATGTGACAAAACACATTGATGAAGGTAGAAGAGTGGATGTTGTGTACATGGATTTTAGCAAGACATTTGAAAAGGCTCCCCACGGTTGGCTCATTCAGAAAGTAAGGAGGCATGGGAAACAGGGAAATCTGGCTATCTGGATACAGAATTTGCTGGCCCAAAGAAGACAGAGGATGGTAGTTGATGGAAAGTATTCAGCCTGGAGCTTGGTGACCAGTGGTGGTCTGCAGGGATCTGTTTTGGAATATCTGCTCTTTATGATATATATATAAATGATTTGGATGAGGAAGTGGAAGGGTGGGTTAGTAAGTTTGCCAATGACCCGAAGGTTGGTGGAGTGGTGGACAGTATGGAGGGTTGTTGTAGGTTGCATCAGGACTTTGACAGGATGCAGAGCTGGGCTGAGAAGTGACAGATGGAGTTCAACCTGGCAAAGTGTGAAGTGATTAATTTTGGAAGGTTGAACTTGAATGCAGAATACAGAGTAAAAGATAGGATTCTTGGTAGTGTGGAGGAACAGAGGGATCTTGGGGTCCACGTCCATAAATCCCTCAAGATGGCACCAAAGTTGATAGGGTTGTTAAGAAGGCATATGGTGTGTTGGCTTTCATTAGCAAGGGGATTGAGTTTAAGAGCCATGAGGTTATGCTGCAGCTCTATAAAGCCCTGGTCATGCCACACTTGGAATATTGCATTCAATTCTGGTCACCTCATTCTAGGAAGGATGTGGAAGCTTTAGAGAAGGTGTAGTGGAGATTTATCAGGTAGCTGCCTGGAGTGGAGGGCAGGTCTTATGAAGAAAGTTTGAGTGAGCTAGGGCTTTTCTCATTGGAGTGAAGGTGATGAGAGGCATAGATAGAGTGGATAGCCAGAGACTTTTTTCCAGGGCGGAAATGGCTATCATGAGGGGGCATCATTTTAAGGTGATTGGAGGAAGGCTTATGGGAGATATCAAAGGTTGGTTCTTTACACAGAGATTGGTGGGTACGTGGAATGCACTGCCAGCAGTAATAGTAGAGTCAGATACATTAGTGACACTAAAGCGACTCTTGGATAGGCACATGGATAATAGTAAAATGGAGGATATGTAGGTTAGTTTGATCTTAGAGTAGAATAAAACATCAGCACAACATCGAGGACTGAAGGGCCTGTACTGTTCTGTTCAATGTTCTATGTTCTAAAATCAACAGGAGATGATTTTCAGTTGAGAAGGATAACCAACACCTTGTTATCTCTTCGTTATAAATCTCACAGTTTGAATTTGCTGTGACACTCTGCAGGTATAACAATCAATAGGTTCACAAAGGGCTTTGCCAGACAAGCACTGAATTTACTTTTGCAGTCATCCTTTCTCAGTACACCCTCTTTTAAGTTATGTTGGTATGTAATTTGTTGTAATTTTAAAAATCCTACATTCAACAATTATTTGCAAACATCTACTTGTTGAACAGAAGAAAACAGGGAAAATATTTGCAATATTGTCATCTTAGCTGAATGCATTTGAACATGTGTGCCATCTTAAAGTTGCATTCATAAACCAGACATTGGAGTTAGTGCGATAAAATTTGCGAGTTATGATTTCAAATACCAAAGCCATTCCTAGCAAGAGCGTGGATAAGACAATTGAGGTCAACATTGCCATGCCTAAAAAACAACCTTCACGATTTTTAATCTGAAGGATCAAATTATCTTCTGGGTCATGAACAGAAGAGTGAGCTCTAAACCCAGTTATCTCACAAGGAGCATGAGTTTGTAAAATTTATCCTATAGTTCTTTTATATAAAATCCAGTTGTAAAATAGATTTGCATTTGCTATATTGTTTTGCAGCATCATTTACCTTTGATCTTGAAGTAAAATCAGTTCTGTGAGGTGCCTTTCTATTTGAAATGGGGAGGGGAGTCGACGTTTCGCGCATGAGCCCTTCTTCCTGAAGAAGGGCTCATGCCCGAAACGTTGATTCTCCTGCTCCTTGGATGCTGCCTGACCTGCTGCGCTTTCCCAGCAACACATCTCCAGCATCTGCAGTCCTCATTTTCTCCTATTTGAAGTGGGGAGTCAGACATGGTGCTTTCTTTTATACAAAGCTCAGCAGACACAATGCACAGGACCTATTCCCAGTGTTTATATTGATAAATCTAACTCCCTTATCTTAATGACAGGCACATATTTTTGCGAGTCTATGGTGCTGCGGGAATAAAAGAGCCAGGGTTGTGAAGTGCCGCTGTGTGGAAGCATCCTACAGCCAGGATGTTACACAGATATGTTTAGGGAGTGGAGTGGAACTTTAATCTGTCTCTGTTACTCGCTGATGGCTTGATAGCACATTTGAAATGTGAAGCAAAGAGATTCATTTAGTTAATAATTTATGCTCTAAAGAAGCAAATAGAGGAAAGCTGCATAATTCATTTCAAAAACACAAGTACTCCTTTCATTTACTGTACCATTCTGGCATTTTTAAGTGACTTCCTGAGTGCCCTATTTCTTGATACAAAATTGGTGATATATTTCAGACTGGTCACAAAATATACCTTTTACTTAGTATCAGTTCAGTGTTGTTGATTGATATAATTTTAACTGATTAGAAATGATTTTCAAGAAACTTGCGGGATCATTATATAATTGTATTTATTACATAAGTAGGTGTAGCTTGGTTAGAATGTCACATGATCAAACCTCCGAGAATGTCTCCATCCAAGTGTGTCACCTAGTTAGCGATGCACTCAATCTGGAATATAAAGGTAGCCTCAGTAATGATGACCATGAAAACCTTTACATCTGCTATGCTTGCCTGGTCTGGTCTACATATGAATCCGGACACACAGCAATATGACTGACTCTTAATTACTCTCTGAAATGACTTAGCAAGCCACTCACACCAAGAGCATCAAATATCAGTATCATCAGTAATCATCACATCCTATGAAAGAATGAAAAGAAATCTCTCAACGAACCTCCAGCTTTTACATCACAGCCAAGGAGACTGTTATAGCATAATAATAAAGAACCTTGTCTGACTCAGAATGAATGATTCATAGAGTCATAGCATCATACAGCATAGAAACAGACCTTTCGGTCCAATCAGTCCATGTTGACCATAATCCCAAACTAAACAAGTCCCATCTGCCTGAACTTGACCCACATCCCTACAAACCTTTCCTATTCATGTACTTACCCAAATGACTTCCAAAAGTTATAACTGTACCTGGATCCATCACTTCCTCAGGAAGTTCATTCCACACATGAACAACCCTGTGAAAAAAGTTGCCCCTCATCTTTTTAAAATATTTTTCCTCACATCCTAAAAATATGCCCCGTAGTCTTGAAATCCACAACCCTAGGGAAAGGACACCTGCCATTCACCTTATCTATGCCCATCATGATTTTATAAACCTCTATAACTCACCCCCTCAACCTCCTATGTTTCAGTAAAAAAAAAGTTCCAGCCTATTTAGCCCTTCTCTATAACTCAAACCTTCCAGTCCTGACAACATCCTGGTAAATCTTTTCTGAACTGTCTCCAGTTTAATAATATCCTTTCTATAAAAGGGTGACCAGAATTGAACACAGTAATCCAGAAGAGGCCTCACCAGCGTTCTGTACAAACTAAACATTACATCCTAACTCCAGTAGAGGAAGTGAGGATTGCAGATACTGGACCTCAGAGTTAAGAGTGTGCTGCTGGAAAAGCACAGCAGGTCAGGCAGTATCCGAGGAGCAGGAGAATCGATGTTTTGGGCATAAGCCCTTCATCAAGACCCTGATGAAGGGCTTATGCCACACTCTTGATCCTAACTCCAATATTCAAATTCATTATTGCTTCACTTCATAGTAAAAGATACCAGGTTACTACAGACTGGCCAGTAAATCCACAAAAATTACTCATACTGACTGGCATTGTGGAACTGAAATTAATACATTATAATATTTTCTCTCTTTCTCTTCATCGTATATCAGGGCCATGACACTTCACTTCATTCTCTGTACAAATTTAGCAGCAGATCTAATGCAAGCTGCAGTATGCTTACAAAATCAAAGAATCTGTACCTTAATATTTTATTCCATACTAAATTATTTGATTTGATTTTGCTCTTTATGTAACACACAATTGGTATTCTTCATCTACAAACTGTACTCTAAGGGTATTGTGCACTCACTGATTCTTCACACACTGAAATTTCCAAGAAATCAACCATTCACTTAGTGAAGAGTTTAAAAAATATAGTAAATTTTATATCAAATACAAACATCAATTCTGAAAATTTACACCATTGGTGCAAGCCTCATCCAAGGACCAAATAGATTGCGAATTGTCAGTGATGCTCTTGTGCTGTCAGCAGGTGAGATTACTTGTTGGTTTTGCTAATTTATAACTTTAATCCCTTCATCCAATTTTGTTGTATTTTTGCTCATACACGGTTATTGGATTATTGGATTTTCCCAGGCACTAAATGATGCAAACAATGGCAAGAAAATTGCAAAATAAAGTAAGACTGAAAGCTTAGATCCTCAATGGCAATGAGGACTCCAATTTCTCTTAAAGGTTTTAATGGCTACATGAGAGTTTCGATAGTGAACAGCAAAGAGCTTATTTGTATGCATGTCCATCTCATTATTAACTAACATCACTTCATTTATCTGCTGGCTGCTATTGTCCCAAGCAGTGCAGAAAAACTACGCAGTACCAATTCCTGACATGAAAGTCAGAGGAGTTACCCCTGCAACTTGTGGCTTACTCCTCTTGGCCAGCATTCCATAGCATCTCAGGCACGCTCCATGGACAGCAAGTGCCTGCACCCTTAGTCAATACATATTAGCATTAACAAATCACCAGACTCTCACCATATCATCATGGCACATCTCAGACTAACCACTAAAGCAGTTCACTACAATACATTGCATTTTGAAGCTCTAGGTTGCAATGCTGTGCAGGCATAGGCTCCAAATTCATGCAGCACAAAAAGGCGCATCTTTGGGCCCCCAGCTTGCTTTCTTAATGCTCAGTCACTTTGTGCTTACTTGGAGACTCATAGCATCTCTGCTCTGCCCTGCCCTACCCTTTTGCACATGACCGCTTCATTTAAATTTAAAGACTAACAATAGTTCTGTCTTGTCTTGCCTTGCCTTTTAGCTCAACCACAAATCGAGGCAGCTTGTCATGTTTGCCAGGAGTCATCAATCAAGGGGATGGATAGGAGGTGTAAAAAGCACTATGCTATGTCTATGTCACACCTACAGCATATGGTTTTGCAGCCAAGACATTGCATGTGCTTTGACAAAATGATCATGTGTGTTTGTCTAAAAGAAATAATCCTTAATCTAATCAAGAAAGATTATGATCAGTCAGCAGATTCCACCACTATAAGTTAAGGGCATTGTCTGGTCTCAGTTTTGCCATTCTCGCAAAACTAGACTAACCAATTGGTTTGGATACAGTCGGTCAGATTGTTGTTCATAGAGTCATAGAGATGTACAGCACGGAAACAGACCCTTCGGTCCAACCCGTCCATGCCAACCAGATCTCCCAATCAATCTAGTCCCACCTGCCAGCACCAGGCCCATATCCCTCCAAACCCTTCCTGTTCATATACCCATCTAAATGCCTCTTATTGTGGAGGACTAGAGAATGGCTTACAGTCAGGTTGAATCCTACCAGTCCAGGGATTAATGCTAAATCAACCAGAAAGCTGCTCAGATATCTGGCAGAGTTCTGGTCTGTCATCAGTCAGAGTTGTCATTCGAAGTTGGCCAAGAGTGGGATTGGCCACAGTCAGACCTGGAAGTGGTGACATCTGTTAGAGCAGGACACGTGAACTAAAGAGATGGTGGCCATCCAATCCCAACGCTTGTCAAGGTGACAGCTTATCTTAACTATTATACAAATACCTGCATCCAAGGGTCCACTATGGGCCTCTCAATCTATATTCCATAAATGTACCAGTCTGTTACCAATACAATTTATACCCGTTCACACTGCTTCATCTCATTTACCTGTGGCAAGGTCAGTGCTGCAGCCTGGGCTTTGCAAATACAGCTGGCATCCTCAGGTGCATGGTACTATAGACAGTGCACATGTTGCATTGAGAGTGCTACTTCATAAAGTGGTTAATTTAATAGCAAAGGGTTTCATTTAGTCAATGACTAAGTCATTTGTGAAGGTCGCTACCACAACTTATAAGTCTGAGAACACAGTCTAAGAAGTTTATGTCCAGTACCCTGGAAATTGCCAGATACCTACATCCTTGATATCTCTGGAGTCTGTTCCATTTCAAGAACTAGATGCCTTACAAAGTTGGCTGCTGGGAGACAAGGGCTACCCTCCCCAATCATTGGCTGATGGCTACACTATGTAACCTTTTGAGGCCAAGTGTAGATACAGTGTAGCTGAATCTTGCATCATGGCCATCATGAAGAGAGGGATTCTGATATTTGGATTGGTAGAGGGCAATCTGGACAGTGTGCTGCATAATTCTTGCATGATGTGCCCCACAAGATGAGAGAGGCAAAGTGGGGATGTGATGGATATTGGAAGAGTAGCAGCAGTCTTCCAAGGAGGAAGATGAAAACATTGAGCAGGAAGAGTATTACCTTCAACATAACAGAGCAGTGCAGCGTCAGGTACAAAAAGCCAGATAAAACAAAGTTGACATTCAGTTGCAATGGATTTGAATTAGATGAAAATATCATTCATTGTCTGAAAATATTGTTGTTTGAAAGATAAGCAACTTCTGTTAAGACCAAAAGCAATTGCGGCTTCTTTTGTTTATTTCTTCCCTGCTTTTCCTACTGTTCAATAAAAATGAACAACTCTTTGAAGACTTCACAACGTCTGATGTTCCTACATTGAACAATTACAAGATGCTACAATGGGCATTAGGAAAAGAGTTTTTAGCACCCATCAGTTCATCATTGAGATGACAACAGAATGAAAGTCACAGCACGTCTGACCACTGTACACCTTGTATTCAACCCTGCATGTCAATACTAGAAATGTTTTGTCTCCAATTCTCACTCTAGCAGTCCTATTATAAACTCAGTTTTGCTACATGTATCTATTCAGGTTCAATGGTTGTGCTGTTGGTCTGGTTTCCTGATCTGGAAGGAAGTTGATTCCTAGTGCCTTGAAAAAGCTTGTGTGGTAGGGGAAACTGGGAGAATAACAATTAACATCCTTGTAATGTGGGCAAAAGTTTCTGATCTAATCTTTTCTGAAACTGCAACATCTCTTCTGACAATTGCACCTTCCACATCAACTACTCAGTCTAGTCTTTAATTTTCGTCAACTGACGGTCTACCTCACCCACCTCCTCATTGTGGTGGCCATCCATTAAATGCTGGTTTATTTTTCAACCATTTCCAAGATTTGACCCATTTTTCTGCAGGTATATGAAATCTATTAGCTGCCCTTAAAGCTTATCTCTCCTCACCATTCAAGGTCCCAAAAACTCCTGGCAGGTGGAGCAATGATTTACATGTATTTCTTTCAATTTAGTGCAGACCAGGTTGTTCTGCTATAACGCACATTTCATGAACATGAATTCACTATAACACGATTGACGAGACCAATGGCTCCCAAACCTTTTCTTCCATAGACTACGTGGACGAGGCAGGAGTTCCCACAGATTCTTCTCATGCAATGCTTTATATCACAAACCTCTCCTTCCCTTCCCTGCACACTTTTTAAGCACTCAGTCATTGTTTGCCTCATTACGGAAGACAATCATTTGCAATCCATGATCACTGGCCAGCAGTAGGGGAGGTCTTACTCTAGAAAGTTGCATATTTCAGGAGAGATCTAGGATTACAGCATGACCTTCCTGGTCACTGGTGCTTAGATATGTTCAGAGACTTAATGTTTCACGTATAGGCCTTGTGATGGGCTTCACCTCCTTATAGCTGGATCTCTGTGGCCATCCCTCTTGTCCTGTGATGAAGCAGAACCTGAGAAAAAGGCAACAGGTGTTTGTCCAGCTGCGTCTGGAGTATCTGGTTTTGGTTTTGCTTCTGTTTTTGGTCCTCAGCAGCAGGTAGAGGTAAAAGTGAGTAAAAAGCCAAATGTCTTCCAAGAGGTTACCAATCTCCTGTCAGGCAGTGAGAACACTCCCTCAGAAGAAGTACTATGTAATGCAGACCATCCCCTGGCCATGGCTGAAGAACCTCATTTTTTCATTGATGAAGCCCTACCACTATGCACTCACATTGGCAATTCTTGTGAATTGTTGAAAGATTGGGAGGCCTGCTCCCTAGCTGGGAAATCCATGATTCAGAGTTAAAATAAGACAAAATTGGCTTTTTAATTACCTTAATGATTTACCCAACTGTTTTTGGACTCGGTAGAAGAGAAGGAAATTATGAGCGATTTCCTGTAGCCACAAAAGTTTTATGAGAAGGAAAGCACTCAAAAAGCATTAGATGCCAGGAGCTAAGGACCTGAGTGCAATCCAACAAGAAAGTCAGTTACCACATATTGTTCTCAAGGTCTTCAACTGACATTTCCTATCTGCAGTACCACAAGGTTCAGGCACTACTCTAATTACCAGAGTGCCTGTACCGCATACTTGTACCTACTATTCATAACATATGCACCAATCTCTTGCTTAAATGATATCTGGTGTCATAAAAACCAAAAGAACTGCAGATGCTGGGAATCAGAAGCAAAAATAGAAATTGCTGGAAAAAGTCAGCAGATCTGGCAGCATCTGTGGAGAGAAATCAGAAGGAACGTGATGCTTCCTTCTGAAGGAGGGTGACTGGACCTGAAACATTAACACTGATTAATCTCCACAGGTGCTGCCAGAATTTGCTAAGCTTTTCCAGTAATTTCTGGTTTTGGTGTCTGGTGTCATTTGCCCACGATTGTGCATTCACATGTCATGTCACCATTTTAGAAGCCAAGGGAATTTGCAGTCCACTACAAATGGATGCTAGTCAACCCAATTTTTCACCCTTCACATTCTACAAGCTTATTTCTCAATGCCATTGGTCTTCACACCCAGCAGAGAGGTTGTTTCCTTCCTGTAGTTTTTCTTGACTTCCCTGTGTTGATCTTTAAAGAGCCTTTCTTCAAGGGCGAGTGAGTATCATAGAAACTGATTTTTTTTTGGGTGCTAGACATTTCCCTGATTTCCTACTCGTGGCTAATGAATGAACTATTATTCAGTGATTCAGCCACTCCATCTCTCAAAACAGTTCCTGGTTGGCAGAGGATTAGTGATATCAGCTAAGAATGGCTGAAGCATGAAATTTTTTAAACATGTTCCTACTTGGAATGTATTTTAAGACCTCCAGGAGGATATTTCCAATTCATCCAATGGGCAGCCTCCTGCCAAGTCAAATTACCTGCCATTTACAGAATCTTAAATGATTGGGATAAATATTGTTCTGCTTCTGCAGCAAAAACATTTATTGCAGTCCTCCCACACCTATCAATCTCTTCCGCACTCATTTCACATGCCAGCATACTAATCCCAAAATTGTGCACCGGCACTTTCAAATCTATCAGCCTTATCCCAATTATTGCCATATGTTGGCATTGCCTGCACCATATGGCTCCATGCCCACCAGTTTTTCAGAGTCCTGTGATGCAGGCATTAACCCCTCATAAGAACATGGTGATAGATGTACTTCAGGTATTCTATGAGTGAAGAACACACTTCCATGAAATTAATCATTTTGTATGTTTAAAAACACACAAAACAGTATCTAATTTCTCCACATAGCATCATCTCTTGCTCTAACTGAAATTCACAAGCAAATAATTGACAAGAGGCTTTAATGGTCTGCATTGCTTCATGCCACATTGCATTATACATATTTATCCCAGAAACCTCAGGGTATTCAATCAAACCAGCTTGTTCCCAGCGAATCTTGCGCTGTGATTCAACACAGGGGCTGTGTTGTACTGTAGGCACAAAACCAACAAGCATTTAAATGTATACAAGTCTGATTTATGGTTAATCTGAAGTAACTTCAAGAAGGTGGTCATGTTTACTCTACAATCAGATAAACAAGTTTATACAATTTACATTTCCCAGTTTATATCCAATTTTATTATGTTACAATTTACATACTTTCAGCTGAAAGATCGTTATAATTTGTATCGTGTCTTTTCCCGTGGTTTCGTTGATTTTAATACTTTATTGGTCTGCAGGAGACACGTTCTTTAAAGTGCGATAGCCCATCCCCCACTATCAGCATTTCTTCCCCTGAAATGGGGCACACTACAACTCCCAACATTTACAATCTAGTAAGCCAAGAATCAGCAAAAGACGCCCGCTGAGGATAGTCAAGTTTGGATGGCAGTCAAGGCTGAAATTCAAATGTAGGTCTCCTGTACAGGAGTCCAATCCTGTACTGCAAGAGCTGCCAGACCACCCCTGCACACTGCATTTTAATCAGAACCAGCTGCAAACCTGATCCCGTCCTGAATTAGTAGCTTTGTACAGATGAAGTATTAGTTTGCAAGCACTGCAGAACAG
The DNA here is from genome assembly GCF_020745735.1 of Hemiscyllium ocellatum. Lineage (NCBI taxonomy): Eukaryota > Metazoa > Chordata > Chondrichthyes > Orectolobiformes > Hemiscylliidae > Hemiscyllium > Hemiscyllium ocellatum. The sequence continues at coordinate 95,909,540 of NC_083401.1, forward strand.
CCATCATTGTGAGACCAATGTTTCCACAGTAATCACCAGTTAAGAGTAGAATGTAGGAGAACAGATAATTATATGTCAAAACCTATAGGGTTAGGGGCTTTGTGGGCGATTCCCGGACAGAAAACTGGCAAATCAGCTGGCCCCTTTACACCTCTAGCTAGCTTTGTTACCATTTACATCAATGAGCAGGATTTAGTCAGGATATTGTTTTCTTTACAATGCCCCTTGCAAAAGGTTAGTTGAACCCTTCTACATTTTACTGATCTATGAGCAAAAGAGACACTGACTCAACCAAGCCATTGCATGTTTATATGCCATGGTATGTCACCATTGGCATCAGATACCTTTGAATGACTTTTTAACCTCCTTAAAAAAGAATTAAAATTTAAAAAAGAAACATAAATAATTAAAAATATTCATTCAATTAAAAGTTATTTATTCATGGAATATGGGTGTCAATAAAAAGGTGCCTAGTCCTAATTGTGTTTCACAAGCTGGTGGTGAGTCACCTCTTGAAGCTCTGCTGTCCATATTGTGCAGGTACAGTGTTGTTAGAGAGAGATTTGCAGGATTTTACCCCAGTAACAGTGAAGGACTCGTAATATTTTGTCAAGTAAGGCTGCTGTTTCACTTGAAAGGAAAGTATTTTCATGAAGCTGTTGCCATTATCTCTCTGTGTGTTACAGTTTGTAAAATGCTGTCAAAGAACCCTTGGCAACTGTTTGCTGTGGTGGATGGAGTACCAGTGAAGCAGATTTGTGGACTGCTTTGGCATGGAAAATGTCAAGCTTTATGAATATTATTTGAGCTCAGGTCAAGTAGGTAATATTCCATCACACTCCTGACGAGCGCTTTTGTGGGTCATGGAAGGACTTTGAGGAGTTATGAGTTGAACTACTTCATGCAGAGTTCCCAGCCTTGTGGCCACATTATTTATAAATCTGGTTCAGTTAAGTTTCTTGTCAAAGGTAATCTCCAGAATGTGGATGATGGGGGAGATTCAATATTGATAATACCATTGAATATCAAAGGGAAGTGGGAGGCTACTCTTCTTCATTGAAGATGGTCATAGGTTAGTAGTTGTGTGCGATGCTTGACTGTTATTTGCCACTTAACAGTCCAAAATGAGATGTGTCCAAGTTTTGCTACATATTGAAGTCACCACTGCCCATTTTTGATCTGTTGCTATGAGACTTCATAGCAATCAAAGTCAATGTTGAGTGTAGAGTATTGGGTTAAAAATTATGGCAATGAGACTATAATTGCATCATGATATAACAGTGAAATCAGGAGTCAGGTCCAAGAGTCTGAGAAATGGAATAGTTTGTGTAAGAGGGAGATGAGCATACCTAGAGTGTTGAAAGTGCTCAGGCACCTCCATCTCCTGACTGAAGTAATTCCACAGAGGCCAGTATCCCGTCACCAAGTCACTCTTTATTTACACATGGAGAGTCCTTGACACTGATCCAGCTTCCTCAGAATCAGCTCTCAGAGTGAACAGGATGTCTGACACTCCTGTCCATATCTATCGGGCAGGGCTCCCTGATTGGACCAGATTAATAACCCCAGTTAGGGAACTCATATTCTGTGAGGTCCACCTGACTGACCTCGTTCCAATCACTACACAGACCAAGCCCCTTTCTCAACTACAGCCTGGGAGAGTCTGCAGCTTCTCTAGTAAAAATGCTACCATCTCACTCAACCTCCCAGCTCCGCACACACCCAAAACCTGTAGATCCCTATCTGACCTGAGGGTCCAGCTGTACACCAGTATGGCAAACAGACAAATGTTTAACGGTGGGTTGGAAGCAGCATTGCCTCTGTGTTTCCCCACGGATTCCGTTTGTCAAATTTTTCCTAGCGATTCAGCAATTCATCAACTGGGGGACTCCACCATCCATGAACATTAACTATTACACTCGTCTGCATTTTGCTTTTTGTAAAGTTCTGCACCACTGACTCTACATTCTTGATTCTTTCTATATCTGGGCACAATGGATAGGTTGTTTCAAATGTTACTTTTGGAATTAAACTAGAGTTACTGAGTTGATCACTTTCAGTAAATAAATGTATTTGAAATGAATAGTCATTATATTGACAAACCAATTATAAAGAATGTATTTCATGGAGCACCAGATGAAAGGTCCGGAACACAGGCTGAAAACTGGCTACTAGGCAGCAGTCTGGTTTCTCTGTCGACTTTACAATGTGTCTGTAACATCACCACATCTAAACACTGGTAGACTAGCTTTTGTGAGCTACACATGAAAGTCAGCTTATATCATGTAAATGTGCTACATCGTGATGGCAGTACAAAGACAAGTGTTTTTTTTTCACTTGACCCATACAACATAAAAAAGCTCAAGGTCATGTTGTCAAAACAAGCTTCAGATTTTTCTACATTTATTGTCGCCCCTCTCCAAACATGCCCAGGATAAAAGCACTCTTCCTTCAGCCCCCAGCTATGACCATGAACCAAGTTAACTGCTGTGATGACACTTGGTGGTCTGCCACTTCACTTAGCTCGTTGCAGCTGTTTGACAGGACCCCAATGGCCTACTGTGTGCACACAGCACATTGATGCCTATAGCTGTTAGATAACATGGATGATCAGGGCACCCCTTGATGAGTAAAATTAAACACTGCAGGTCAAATGAATATCAATTACAATGTGAAACTTGTGCAAAACCACTGGTTGCCATCAGGAAGCCATGATGGGTTTGACTCTGGATCAAAGTGATTTGGATGCTGACTCCTCTGAGATAGTTGTTCTCATTTGCAGGGCACACTGGACCATTGTATCTCCAAAATGAATGAAATGTAAAGTAATTCAGCTGACAGTGTATGATTGCTTTGCTCTGAGCCAATATTCACTTAAGGACTTAAGGAGGAGGAGGATTCACCATGAAATGATTATTAGTAAAGACATTTTCATTTTTCCAGAAAATCCAGTGGGAACAAGGCTACATTTTATAGACATAAAACAGAATTCAGCTCCAATTCCATTATATAGGAACATTTATTAAACAGAAATAATATTCTTGCCCCCATCTGTCTCACTTTAACCAGGCACAGGGCAGGTAATTAAGTATATGTTATTTATTTTATATTTATAAATAACCTAGGTCTTAATTAATTGCACTCATAAAAACCCAGGAATAGGGAGCTGCAGTAACATTATCCATAAATAAAAGTCAGCAGAGGAAGGATCAGTGCCAAAAGACTGGTGAACATCAAATATAATCTCTAAAATATACAGGCCATTGATAAAGTATCAGAAAAATATGTTTGGGATAGAGATATAATTGAATATGTTCCTGAAAACAATTGAATGTGTAATTATCTCAGGCCCATTCAAAATAATGCAGGCAGTACCTAACTTCCTCAGTTCACCTTTAAGAATCTATGTTTTAAGGGCTCCTGCTGAGTGCCTTTCTAAACTCCGCACCTCCTGCAGTGAGCAGCTTGCCCAATTATTTGCCGCCTCTGCACCGTTTCGCTCACATTCTGCAGCTCAAGGGGATTGCAACTATAGAGCCCATGGCTGAGAGCACATGGTCTGCCCAGAATCCATGATAAAAGCCAAAGACTTCCCCACATGCAGCACCACTCCCTGCAGATTTCACTAATGTAAACAAGCATCAAAATGCACAGCCTTTCCAAAAACTCAAACAAAACGCCAATAGAAAGCAATGAGGAACTAGTGAGCAAGTTGTTAATAAATGATGCCTTTAATTCGGGTGGAGTGGGTTTCTAGTATTCTGCTGATTGCATGTTCAGCTGTCTGTAAGACAGAGTGGGGAGGTTGAAAGTCAGTGTAAAATCTGAAAGGTACAATACGCATTCATATATTCATTGGATTGCAATTAAACTGGATGACCGAAGGATTTTCATCTCTTATAATTACCATCTATAGTACTTCTTTTGTTCCACAGTCTTAGCGTTTCCTCTGTAAAAGGTGAAAATCATAATCAAAGTAATCCCAATTTCCTATCATTGATTAATCTATCCCTTCTGCCCTTGGTCAATACAACAAAATGTAATGTCAGTGAGAAAATGATCTGACTGATAGTCATTGTCACTTGAAATGATTAAGACAATTTCTGGAGGAGCATTTTGTGTGCTTCATTGTGCTCCTGACATTATTCATTGATTGCTCTAAGTAACCAGCTCAGAACCGCTGGTAAGAAAACAGTATTTGAATATATTACAATCTCCAACACTTAAAACCAATTGAGTCCAGTGAGTTGCTTCTCAGATGACACTGAAACAATCATCTCTGGCAGAAAACTTTCAAATCCTACTTCCTGCCCTCAGAAACCCATGACAACCGATAATCAAAAGGCAATCCCACAGGGAGTTGTAACCATACAGGACAAGGAGATCAGATCAGGACACTGGAGACTAATGGCCGTGTTAATGTAGCGTTGTTTAACAGACTCAAAAAGGGCACTGAAGAGAATGGAAACATTGATGGAAATATAGAGCCTTGAGCACTCCAACATGGAAACCTTCAGTGACAATGCAAAGAGCCTCAAGCATCTTAGTAGGGAAGCTTGTGTGTTGAAATGGAAGCCTTGAGTATCTGTCAAAGATGTAAGAGGCCTTGAATGTCAAACTGAGAACGTCTGTTGGTCCCAGTTACATTGAGTATTTTTCCGAGCTGTAATTTATAAAGAATAGAATATCTTGAAGCTATTTCATCAGTGGGATCATGTAAAATTATAGAGTGTGATAGAATATGAACATGGCAACATAATCATAAAAAAGCCATTGTCCGCAATTTTTCATAAATGTATTTTTTGATTAAATATGTTATGACTTGGTTAAAATAGCAAGGAGAAGAATTCCACATGAGTATATAAAAAATGTTTATATGCTAATGTGGTCCAGTTTGCCCTCATCCCATCAATTTAGTGTGCTTTTTCAAAGGTCAACTTCCATCGGACCGAAATCTCAAGCTAAATTACTCATTCTAAGTTTAGCAAAATAAAACTTCAGTGATAAAAGTTTATCTAAATTTGCGTGGTACGGTTTGATTTTCCTCCTACCCGCATCAACGAAATCTCGTTTTTCATAAATAATCCCCAGAAGAAAACTTAATATGTGGCAGGGCAGCTCAGCTATGTACAGATAACAGCACTTGCAAAGGTTTGTTAGGTTTCCAACTTAGCCTCTATGGAAACTCTTGCTGTCCAACTTGATATTACTTGCATGTTTACATCAGGATTGATTTTCACCTTCTATTTTTGTCTGGTCATTTTTGTTGGTTCTTATGACTTTCCCAATCTTCTGGTTAATCACTGGTGTTTGACACATTGTATGATTTTAATTTCAAGTTAATGCTGTCCTTAACCTCCATGGTTAACCATGGTTTATTTATTCACTCCCTGGAATCCTTTTTTTTTGGAATACATCTTGTTATATGTCATGAACAGTTATCTTTAGTATCTGCCATTATTTCTCAACCATCTTTCTGCTAAACCCCTTTCCCACTCCACTCCAGAAAACTCAAACCTTATTTCTTTGTAATTATCCACCTTTAGATTTTGCACCGTTGTTTCCAACCCAAGTTCCTCATTCTCAAACTGAGTAATAATTCTAACATGTTATAATCACTGTTTCTGAAGGGATCTTTTACTCTGACATCACTTAGTAAACCTGTCTTGTTATACATCACCAGATCCAAACTAACTTGACCCTTGGTTGGATTCACAATATATTGCTTTAGGAAAATCAAACATGGTTAATGTATCAGCTTTTGTACATGCCCTCACCATCTGTTGATGCTTTTTTTTCCTATAGAATAGTTACAGTTAGGGCGTATAGACTCCTCCCATCAGTATCTTCATCCCCTTGGTGCTTCTGAACTCCAGCCCTATAAATTCTACACCTTCCGATTCAAGATAATTTCTTGCAACCATACCTATTCCATCCCAAGCAAACAATGCTACCCCACCACTTCTACTTGTGTTTTGAAAAGTCACATTTTCTCAAATATTTATTTTACAGCTTTGACCTCCTCCTCACCATGTCTCAATAATGGCTGAGATCACACCCATTAACCTTTGTCATGCTGTTAATTAATTATTTGTTTATTGAACAAAGTGAAATTTATAGATTATCTAACCAAAAAGCACTCAAACTGCTGTATGAACAATGGAAACTAAAGCAAGTAAGAAGATTAATGTTTCAAAGTTTTTTTGGCTGGAGTCAAGGTGATAACATTGTTACCTGTCTCAGAGGAACCTATTAAAATCATTGAACCTGATCATTTTGAAACTAAACTCAATGATGTAGATTATGATGATCTTAGTAACTGATGTGAGTACTTCAGACATGAGCGAGCATCAGGAAGTGAGTTGTTGAAGTAATATTATGTCAGTGAGGATAGATAGAACATCAGTGAAAGACAAAGGGAATGAAGATATAATATCAGAACAATTGGAGAATGAATCAGAAATTCCATGTACGATAGTTGACGCTCCATATTTAGATTGGATAATATAAAGGTGTTTAAAATGCTAGATGGAATATTATGAAACAAAAACAGAAGTTGTTGGTGAATCTCAGCAGGTCTGACAGCATCTGTGGGAAGAAAGCAGCACTAACATTTTTAATCTGGCATCTCTTCATCAGAATATATTGTTCTTTTCCTTTGCAGAGATACCTGTGGACTTGGGTGGATTCAAAACATAAAGGATGGAAGTCAAAATCCACATGGAGTGAGTTTGAGCTGAAGTCAGTTACTAAGATATGATATGTGTTTGTGGAAATGAGTTTTTGGCAAAGACCTTGTAAACTGCGAGGAGAGAAAGCAAAAATAATGGTGGAGAGGAAGAAGAATGGTTCAAATGGAAATCCTGTCAAAGAGAGAAGTAGAACTTCTTCAAAATGGGCAAATCTGGAAGAGATGAGGCATTGAGTTAAACACTAAAATAAAGCAAAGAACTACAGATGTTGAAGATTTGAAACAAGAACAAAAATAGCTGGCGAGTTTCAGCAGATCTGGCACAATCTGTGGGAAGGAAGCAGAGTTAAGATTTTGAGTCTGCTCACCCTTCATCAGATATCTTCCAGAAAGCTGTTGAAGTGACTGATGGAAGCTATTTCAAACTCAAATCAACTTGTGTGAATAGGCCAGAAGAAACAATCTTTTACTATACTGAGATTTGACATTTATATATCTAATCATTCGCAGATACATTTTTTTTGTAAAACAAAAGACTTGGCGGCACAGTGGCACAGTGGTTAGCACTGCTGCCTCACAGCCAGAGACCTGGGTTCAACTCCCAACTCAGGCGATTGACTGTGTGGAGTTTGCACATTCTCCACGCGTCTGCGTGGGTTTCCTCTGGGTGCTCTGGTTTCCTCCTACAGTCCAAAAATGTGCAGGCTAGGTGAATTGGCCATGATAAATTGCCCGTAGTGTTAGGTGACGGGGTAAATGTAGGGGAATGGGTCTGGGTGGGTGGCGGGTTGGTGTGGACTTGTTGGGCCTAAGGGCCTGTTTCCACACTGTAAGTAATCTAATCTAAGATGCTGGAAATCTGAAACAGAAATTGCTGGAGAAACTCAGTAGATCTGGCAGCATCTTGGAGAAAAAGCAAAGTTAACCTTTCAGGGACAGTTCTGAAAAGGGTTAACTCTGCTTTTACTTCATAGGTGCTGCCAGACCTGCTGAGTTTCTCCAGCAAGTTCTGTTTTTGTTTCTTTTTTTTAATTATGTGGGCCTTAACTTTCCTTTTCAGAGATTTTATCCTAAAATGATAAAATTGTCAATGATGTTGTTGTAATGACAATTGGTCTAATGTAAATATATTATTGCTGTTGATGTACCACAGATATAGAGTTAAGAAGAATCTTTTGACACAAAACGAATATGTCTCTTGAGGACATTTTGTCATTTTTTTTCTTGGGAGGTGGAGGTACAGTGAAAAGTGTTTGATACATTATTGTTCTGGATATAGATATCAAAATAGAGGCAGGAGGATGTAGTTCAGTTTCATAAAGGTTTTCCTTTTAAAGGTTAGAAAGTCAATTTGGAACAGTGACCTAAGTGCATCATATCCCGCGATTGCCTTGGAAAACCCATGGAGTGTTCACGGATAAAGTGCTTATATTGTTGGATTCATGACAGGCAGATTAAAAAAACATGAAGGCAATTAATTTAGTTTTTACTTCAGAACAAAAAGTTAAATGTTTCTGTTCAGAAACACTCAGGGTTCAGTTCATAAGAGAACAATGATTCTCCTCGGGGAACCATGTTATTTCCAGTTCAGTTCAGGGAACCAGTCACCTCAGCTAATGTGATTCCCAATCTGTGAAGATTTCAAGCCAGGTGAGTTTGGATAGAAATCTTCAAATTGTTAGAACTGAAAGTTTCAGTCATCAGACTGATGTAAGGTGTTTTGTCACACTTCCAGCAATACACCAGCACAAAGAAACCTTCAATAGAGGATTAGAATATTAAAACATATACATAGGCTTTTTAAAAAAATAGTTCAGTGGATATGGCCAGCATTTCCTGCCCAACCCTGCTTATTCTGAGAACTCATAAAGTCTATGCTAGTGCAGAGAAAATAATATACAGGCTATTTGGTTTAGGCTGGATTCTGTATACGGGCTGTAGTCACAACTGTCCCATTCAAAAGATGTAAGAAAACTAATGATATTATTTGTAGAATAAACTCCTCAGCATGGCTGCTCCATTACAACAGACTGAAGTTAAATCTGAAGTAGTTCGAATTGTGCCAGAAATTCTTTGGCATCTATGTGTCAGGATTGTTGAAATGTTAAGAAAACTTCTCTTTTCCCAGCATTTTGAGCCAAATCCTTATAGCTTTGTAAGAAATATTGAACACATGTTCTCAGAATTGACATTGTACATAGGGTTCAGTATAATTATATAAAAACAAAAAATGGAAATACCCAGTCGGTCTAGCATTATCTGTGGAGAGAGAAAAAGATACCAGAATTTAATGTTGAGGCAGCAGCCTGGCCTTGGGAGCCAGGTGTGACTGGATTTTATGTGGCTCAGGGCTTCCATTTGCCTGGAGAATCAAACCTCAAGACCTGGCTGTCAGTCAGAGATCCTCAGTCCCAGCAACCCACCGGAAGCAGTAACAATGGGATTGTACTATGCCTGGGACCAGGGGCAGCACAGGCTGAGACCCAGATTTAAAATGAGCAGAGTAGTTTCCCAGAGGGAAACTCCCCTCAGGTGACTATGCCTCTTAAATCTCCTGGTTTTGTTTTGCTAGGTTACTGGAGACAGTCAGTCAGATCTCAGCAAGGGGGAAAGGAAAATCAAGAGGCCTGACTTGGAATGGGCTGGCGGTAGGGCGAGGCACAAGCAGCGGAATCCAGTCTAAACCAAGTAGCCTGTATATTCTTTTCTCTGCATTAGCATTGACTTTATGGGGCAATGGTGCCTAAGGGTAGCCAGTGTCTGCCTTGCCATTTAACACCAAGGGAATGTAGAGTTCCCTTGGAGCCTCAGTCAGCCTCAGGGCAGCAGGCTGTCCATGTAGATTTCACCAGCAGAGGATGGCAGCTGACAGGAAGATGGTAACTCAGGATTTTCAACCAATGTTATGCCCCAACCTGCCTGACATCTTGCTTGTGGATATACGGATAAAACTCTGCTCGAGTGAATGTGGCCTTTCAGCAGAATTCTTAATCGTGTTCTTTCAAAAGCAAACCTGATATGTCCCCAGCTGGTTAACTATGGGTCTCCGGTCTCACCATTTGTTATTGACGATAGGAGGCTGAGGGAGAATCTAAACATGGGGGAGTATACTGGGGGAAGGGAAGAGGATTCCTTATGAGAAATACATTCCTTTGCAGGCAGCAAGAGAACTTGGAAATGCTCATATCAGATCCACAGCAACTCCAATAGGGAGGGGGATCAATATCGATGATCACACTTTGTCCCGTATTAAAAAACATTATTAACACTTACAGTGCTGGAGGCCTTTTCACTTTCCTGAGAAATAGCAGTGTTTATTTCTCCTTGTTTTTCAACATACTCTGTTCATGTGCTTCTTAACAGGTTTATGTCTAGCAGCTTTAAGTTGTGCTCAGTGGTGGTATGGATGTATTTTATGTTGTTGACCTGTGAAAAGTTCATGTCCTATGGGATAGATGGCCCTATCCCCAGAATGGCAGCATGATTAATGGTTTATTTACAACTGACATTGAACAGCAACCATCTCTCAGCAGCTTTTTGATGTGAAACACACTTATTTGCAGACAGCATTGCTTTGTTCCCCTAACATATTAACAAACCTAAACAATAATAAACCGATTCATCTCATAAAATACAGGGCACACTTTAAGATTGCTTTGTTACACTTTAGAGCTGAGGCTCACCTTTCAGTTTATTATTTATACTTTTCTCCACCATCTGAAGGCGTGTACTCTTTACTGGAGTGCAGCTCTCTAGGCACCACATACCCTCTGGTATCTCGCTGAAGTGGTCATTATGTGTCAGTGGGAACCAATAGGCCATTCACCATGTGATGTCCCCACATCTAATTTCTAGGAAGGGCAGGGGGATACAATTGAGACCCCTGTCTGATCTTCCATTCTAGCTACTTGGGAAATCTCTCCCTACTGGACATGCACCCCACTGACATCTGTTAATTTTACACTGTAAAATCAAACCCGAATCTGATCAGTATGACATTGATGAAATCACCATTTGAGTTCCTATGGATGTGATACAAACATGTTCAACAACTCTTCCAGCTGGAATTTCATTTCAGAGGAGTGGGAATCAGAAAAACTCCCAGCTTTTTACATTGGCGATAGAAGGAAGTACAAACTGGAGTTCAGCCCACTGCCCTCAGAAAGTCTTCAGAAAGCGCTACAAAGGCTGGAGGACAAAAACAAAGCGCCTTTTGCCCACACCCCTCACCTCCCACACACAGACATGCCACGCTGGGCTCTATGGGAATAGGTGACAAGATAAAGAGTGGAGTGGGAGCGTGGGCAAGGCCTTTCCTCATGCAGATTGTGATTCACAACCTTGATAAGGCTCTGTGAACCATGGCTCCTTGTAAAGCTAGCATGTATCCATGAAGGTGGCAGGAGATGCGGAGATGCTTGCCACCATAATGGCAGAGACCAGATCAGGAATACACAGTGTAGCCTTGTGACTCAATTCAGGTTGCACTCTTATTCCAGATTGATTAACTTTGCCCATGCCGGAAATGGGGATGGAAATCCTGGAAGCAGGTCCTGTCTCAAGATCAAGCTTCTAGCCCTTTAATATAGTACTGGATTGTTTTGTTAAGACATGTTTAATATCTGTAAAACCACATTTTGCTGGCTTGTATAGAAGGTAACAATTTTTATTTAAATTAATTCCTTTTCTTCAATCACGTTAAGTCCACAGTGAATAGGCACTGTTTTGCAGCCCTTCTATTCAGTTCTTCTGTGAAGCTATAATATTTGATCTACAGCTGGGCTACAGGATGCTATTAAAGGTATAAAACTCATTTCAAAGTGAATCCAAGTTTTCCTGTGGATCCTTCTGTTGTCTAAAAGAGATTTGTGACAGCAGGTTAAATAATCCAGATCTGCCCTACGATTGTTTGGGTCTTGCAAAGCCAGACAAGCTGAACTTTAACCCACAACTGACCACAACCTCTGATTACAGTGCAGAAAGTCTTCTGGAAACAGTTCCTCTGCCAGCTGCACAGTGCCCAGACCGACAGCAGATTAACACCTGTAAGCCCTTGTTAAAACAAGGGTTAAAGGGAGAGAGAGAGAATCTTGAGGCAGTTAATAGATCTTTGTTCACATGCACTTTGCTGACACAAAAGCCTTCTGTGTGACTACACTGAATCTCAAACCAAACTTGCCAGTAATCAGTATCCAGTCAAAATAAACCAATGGGGCACATTAGTCTGTGAGAATTACTACATCTGAGTTGTTCAGGACCACATATTTCATTGCTCCAGATTAAAGAAATCTTTCTGATTTCCCCAATTATTACTCACTTTCTTGCCCTAGGTTCATAATTCCTAAGCTTGGCTTAGTTACATTTAAGTCAGCACTGAGAACATTAAGTAACTTTATATACCCTCCAGATTTTTTAAAATGTGGTTTCTTCAGCAGGATTCAGACCACTTAGAGATAATCAAAAACAGAGTGTCCCAGATGCAGTAGAAATATTATTCATAAACAGTAACAGTAATCAGACTGTCTGAAAAATGTACCAGTCTGCTCTGTTCTTAGTAATCCATGTAACGAATGATTGGGCTGACAAATATTTGCATTAAATCACCCATCAGAAGTTATTGCAAAATGAAGACATTTCATTTGATTATTTGTGGACGTTAGTGGGAATTACGTCTACACAAAGGGAAGTACAGAGGAGATTGTTAACTGGTTCACTTTCTATACACTAGAATAGCAAGAGTCTGTTATTTTTACAAGATATTAATCTGAAAGCATTTTATTACTTATTGCATTGCAATGTTTCTGTACACAGAACATTAGCTTGTTCAACAGATCAAGATATTAAGTTGTGGCTTATTAATTCACTGGATGTGGATGCAATTACTGCCTTTATTATGTTAAGGAGCAGAGATTGTGGGATTTGATTATGAGATGCTGTTGAAGGAGGTGTGCTGCAAGTAGTTGTTGCGTTTTTTGGATGTAGTCTGCTTTGTCCAGGATGACCGTCATTCTGCCTTGTCTGCTGGTAGTATGATTATGTTCTTATCGTTTCTTAGTTATTTTAGTGCTTCCCTCTCCTTGGTGTTGAGGTTATGTGTTTGTCTTTTCCTTGTTATCAGGGGTACAATACTTTGTCTCACTGTTTGTTGTGTCTCTTCTGTCAGTCCATTGTTTCTGAGTGTGCATTCTAATGCTGCTAGGAAGTCTGCTGTCTTGGCATCCCTGTGGTTATAGTTGAGTCCCTTGGCCAGTATTGTTCTTTCCAGCCAAAGGACTTATAAGGGAACTTTGGACATGTATGCCTAGATCCCTCAGTATGTTAATGCTTTTAAGGAATTCAAAGTTTGTGAGAAGATTTGTAGCTCGGGTGCTCGTTGTTGTGGTTCTGTTCGCCGAGCTGGGAATTTTTGTTGCAGACGTTTCGTCCCCTGTCTAGGTGACATCCTCAGTGCTTGGGAGCCTCCTGTGAAGCGCTTCTGTGATGTTTCCTCTGGCATTTATAGTGATTTGTATCTGCCGCTTCCGGTTGTCAGTTCCAGCTGTCCGCTGCAATGGCCGGTATATTGGGTCCAGGTCGATGTGCTTATTGAGTGAATCTGTGGATGAATGCCATGCCTCTAGGAATTCCCTGGCTGTTCTCTGTTTGGCTTGACCTATAATAGTAGTGTTGTCCCAGTCGAACTCATGTTGCTTGTCATCTGAGTGTGTGGCTACTAAGAGGAGAAAGTGAGGACTGCAAATGCTGGAGATCAGAGCTGAAAATGTGTTGCTGGAAAAGCGCAGCAGGTCAGGCAGCATCCAAGAAACAGGAAATTCAACGTTCCGTTGTGATTCCTGATGAAGGGCTAATGCCCGAAACATCGAATTTCCTGTTCCTTGGATGCTGCCTGACCTGCTGCGCTTTTCCAGCAACACATTTTCAGCTGTGTGGCTACTAAGGATAGCTGATCATGTCGTTTCGTGGCTAGTTGGTGTTCATGGATGCGGATCGTTAGCTGGCTTCCTGTTTGTCCTATGCAGTGTTTTGTGCAGCCCTTGCATGGAATTTTGTACACTACATTGGTTTTGCTCATGATGGGTATTGGGTCCTTCGTCCTGGTGAGTTGTTGTCTGAGAATGGCTGTTGGCTTGTGTGCTGTTATGAGTCTTAGTGGTCGCAGTAGTCTGGCTATCAGTTCGGAAATGCTCTTGATGTATGGTAGTGTGGCTAGTCCTTTGGGTTGCGGCATGTCCTCGTTCTGTTGTCTTTCCCTTTAGGCATCTGTTGAAGAAGTTGCGGGGATATCCGTTTTTGGCGAATACATTGTATAGGTGTTCTTCTTCCTCTTTTTGCAATTCTGGTGTACTGCAGTGTGTTGTGGCTCTTTTGAACTGTGTCTTGATGCAACTTCTTTTGTGTGTGTTGGGGTGGTTGCTTTCGTAGTTCAGGACTTGGTCTGTGTATGTGGCTTTCCTGTATACCTTTGTGGTGAATTCTCCATTAGGTGTTCTCTGTACCATCACGTCTAGGAATGGGAGTTGGTTGTCCTTTTCTTCCTCTCTAGTGAATCGGATTCCTGTGAGTGTGGTGTTGATGATCTGGTGTGTGTTCTCTATTTCTGTGTTTTTAATGATTACAAAGGTGTTATCCACATATGTGACCCAGAGTTTGGGTTGAATTTGCGGTCAGACTGTTTGTTCTAGTCTTTGCATTACTGCTTCTGCTATGAGTCCGGAGATGGGTGAGCCCTTGGGTGTACCGTTGATTTGTTGATATATTGGTTGTTGAATGTGGAGTGTGTTGTGAGGCACAGGTCCAGTAGTTTGAGTATGCAGTTTTTGTTGATAGGTTCAAAGTCCTGTTGTCTGTTCTGTATGTCCAGCAGGTTGGCTATTGTTTCTCTGGCTAGGGTTTTGTCGATAGAGGTGAACAGTGCCGTTACATCGAATGAGACCATGGTTTCTTCCTTGTCTATGTGTATATTTCTGATGATGTCCAAGAATTCCTGTGTTGATTGTATAGAGTGTCTGGATCTGCTGATCAGGTGTTTCAGTTTCTGCTGGAGTTCTTTAGCCAGTTTGTGTGATGGTGTCCCTGGTAGTGATACTATGGGTCTGAGTGGGATGTCTGGTTTGTGTACTTTAGGTAGTCCATAGAATCTGGGGGTGTTGTTGCTTTCTGGTTTCATTCTTTGTAGGTCAAACCTGGTTATCTGTCCGTTTTTTTATAGGTTCCTCAGTGTGTTGTTTATCCTATTGGTGAGATGTGGGTGGGGTCAAACTCCCTCTTTTGGTAGGTGTTGGTATCTGCAAGTAGTTGTTGCGCTTTTTGAGTGTAGTCTGCTTTGTCCAGGATGACCGTCATTCTGCCTTTGTCTGCTGGTAGTATGATTATGTTCTTATCATTTCTTAGTTATTTTAGTGCTTCCCTCTCCTTGGTGTTGAGGTTATGTGTTTATCTTTTCCTTGTTATCAGGGGTACAATACTTTGTCTCACTGTTTGTTGTGTCTCTTCTGTCAGTCCATTGTTTCTGAGTGTGCATTCTAGTGCTGCTAGGAAGTCTGCTGTCTTGGCATCCCTGTGGTTGTAGTTGAGTCCCTTGGCCAGTATTGTTCTTTCCGTGTCTGTGAGCTGTCTGTGGGAGAGGTTTCTAACCCAGGTGTGTGTTGTGGTGTCCTCTCTGCTGTGTGTTAGTTTGGCCATTTTATTGGCCAAAAACGGTACTAAAAGAAAAAATGGCCAAACTAACACACAACAGAGAGGACACTCATAACAGCACACAAACCAACAGCCACTCTTAGACAACAACTCATCAGAACGAAGGACCCGAAACCCAGCATGAGCAAAACCAATGTAGTGTACAAAATCCCATGCAAGGACTCCACAAAACACTACATAGGACAAACAGGAAGACAGCTAACGATCCGCATCCATGAACACCAACTAGCCACGAAACGACACGACCAGCTATCCTTAGTAGCCACACACTCAGATGACAAGCAACATGAGTTCGACTGGGACAACACTACTATTATAGGACAAGCCAAACAGAGAGCAGCCAGGGAATTCCTAGAGGCATGGCATTCATCCACAGATTCTATCAACAAACACATCAACATGGGACAAAACGTTTGCAACACAAATTCCCAGCTCGGCAAAAAGAACCACAACAGCTTTTAAGGAATCTGCCATTTACTGGATACTTCCCTCCTGCATTACATCTTCCAAAATGTATCACCTCACATTTGTACAGATCAAATACCATCTGCAATTTCTCTGCCCACCAGCCTGAATATATCCCATTGTTGCCTCCAGTAACCCTCCTTACTATCTGCAGCTCTCCCAAACTTTGTGTCTTCCACAAACTAGCTAATCAGATGACCTGCATTCTCCTCCAAATCATTTATATACATTAAGAACAACAGGAGTCCCAGCACTGACCCCATTAGAATACCAGTGGTCACAGTCAGAAAATCACCCTTCCACTGCTGCTCCCTGACTTATATCACTAAGCCAGTTCTGTATCCATCTTACCCGCCACCAGGTGACTCTTTGTGAGCGCTTGACAACGGATCTTATTCTCACACCCCTTACAACTGCTCTGCACTTATACACCTCAATTCTAAGTCTGTAAAAATTACTAATAATATCCTCTTAAATCTATTTTGCTTTTGCACACATCCTATGCAGCCAGAACCTCACTGTCTAAACCCCTTATGACCTGTACATCCTTGTATGTTATGATATGCCTGCACTGCTTGCAAAGAAAGACTTTTCATTCTACATAGGTACAGTGTGCATGGGAAATCATGTCTCATGAACTTGATTGAGTTTTTTGAAGAAGTAACAAAGAAGATTTATGAGGGCAGAGTGGTAGACGTGATCTATATGGACTTCAGTAAGGCATTTGACAAGGTTCCTTAGCAAGGTTAGATCTCATGGAATACAGGGAGAACTAGCCATTTGGATACAGAACTGGCTCAAAGGTAGAAGACAGAGGGTGGTGGTGGAGGTTTGTTTTTCAGACTGGAAGCCTGTGACCAGTGGAGTGCCACAAGGATCGGTACTGGGTCCTCTACCTTTTTGCCATTTATATAAATGATTTGGATGTGAGCATAAGAGTTGTAGTTAGTACATTTGCAGATAACACCAAAATTGGAGGTGTAGTGACAGTGAAGAAGGTTACCTTAGATTACAATGGGATCTTGATCAGTTGGGCCAAAGGGCTGAGTAGTGGCAGATGGAGTTTAATTTAGATAAATGTGAGGTGCTACATTTTGGGAAATCAAATCTTAGCAGGACTTCTACACTTAATGGTAAGAGGGAGTGTTGCTAAACAAAAAGACCTTACAGTGCAGGTTCATAGCTCCTTGAAAGTGGAATCACAGATAGATAGGACAGTGAAGAAGGCGTTTGGTATGCATTCCTTTCTTGGTCAGAGTATAGGAGTTGGGAGGTTATATTGCAGCTAGACAGGACATTAGTTAGGCCACTGTTGGAATATTGCATGCAATTCTGGTCTCCTTCCTATCGGAAAGATGCTGTGAAACTTGAAAGGGTTCAGAAAAACTTACAAGGTTTTTGCCAGGGTTGGAGGATTGGAGCTAAGGAAACAGACCCTTCTGTCCAACTCCTTCATGCCGACCAGGTATCCTAGTCTAATCTAGTCCCATTTGCCTGCACTTGGCCTATATCCCTCCAAACCCTTCCTATTCATATACCCATCCAAATGCCTCTTAAACCTGTAATTGTACTAGCCTCCACCACGTCCTCTGGCAGCTCATTCCATACACACACCACCCTCTGCGTGAACAGGTTGCCCCTTAGGTCCCTTTTATATCTTCCCCCTCTCATGCTAAAGATATAGCCTCTAGTTCTGGACTCCCCCATCCCAGGGAAAAAATGTTGTCTATTTATCCTATCCATGCCCCTCATGATTTTATAACCTCTATAAGGTCACCCCTCAGCCTCCAATGCTGCAGAGAAAACAGCCCCAGCCTATTCAGCCTCTCCCTATAGTTCATATCCTCCAACCCTGGCAACATCCTCGTAAATCTTTTCTGAACTCTTTCAAGTTTCACAACATCATACCGATAGGAAGGAGACCAGAATTGCGCACAATATTCCAAAAGTGGCCTAACCAATGCCCTGTACAGCTGCAAGATGACCTCCCAACTCCTGTACTCAATACTCTTACCAATAAAAGAAAGCATACCAAATACCTTCTTCACTATCTTATCTACCTATGATTCTCCTTTCAAGGAACAATGAACCTGCACTCCAAAGTCAGTTTGTTCAGCAACATTCCCTTGGACCTTACTTTTAAGTGTATAAGTGCTGCTAAGATTTGCTTTCCCAAAATGCATCCCCTCACATTTATCTAAACTCCATCTGCTACTCCTCAGCTCAATGGTCCATCTGATCAAGATCCTGTTGTACATCTTCACTGTCCAGTACACCTCCAATTTTGATGTCATCTGCAATCTTACTAACTATACTTCTTATGTTCACATCCAAATCATTTAAATAAATAACGAAAAGTAATAGACCCAGCACCAATCCTTGTGACACTCCACTGGTCATAGGCCTCCAGTCTAAAGAGCAACCCATCACCACCACCCTCTGTTTTCTACCTTCGAGCCAGCTCTGTATCCAAATGGCTAATTCTCACTGTATTCCATGTGATCTAACCTTGCTAAGGGGTCTGCCATGGGGAACCTTGTTGAACGCCTTACTGAAGTCCATATAGATCACATTCGCCACTCTGCCCTCATCAATCCTTTCTTACTTCTTCAAAAAATTCAATCAAGTTCACGAGATATGATTTCCCACTCTCAAAGCCATGCTGACTATCAGTCCTTGCCTTTCCAAATACATGTAAATCCTATCCCTCAGGTTTCCCTCCAACAACTTGCCTACCACCGACGTCAGGCTCACTGGTCTATAGTTCTGTGACTTGTCCTCACCACCTTTCTTAAACAGTGGCACCACGTTTGCCAACTTCCAGTCTTCCAGCACCTCACCTGTGACTATTGATGATACAAATATCTCAGCAAGAGGCTCAGCAATCACTTCCCTAGCTTCCCACAGAGTTCTAGGGTACACCTGATCAGGTCTTGAGGATTTATCCACTCTTATGTATTTCAGGACATCCAGAAGTAATATGGACATTTTTGAAGATGTCACCATCTATTTCCCCATTTCTTTTCTTCCATGATATTCTCCACAGTAAACAGTCCTTGCATTAAAATTCCTCAGGTCTTCTGCTGTAATCAATGGATAAGTGTCATCTTCTGACATTTCAACTGGCCTTAAAGTTTTGTTCAAAGTCACTTGGGAAACCTACACATAATGTAAGTTGCATCAAGCATTCTGTTTACATGGTCTTTGATGCTGAATCGCATCTGTGAGCATTTTCGTTTCATGTAATTACTTCTTTCAGTTACCAACAATGACCATTTGGGCCATGACCGTTCTCTGAAAAGTGTCCTTTAACTTCGAGTTTCAATTGTGACAATTATCTTCTTTTGGCTGCATTGATAATGAATAACCTCATCACGCGACTCTTAAATATACGCTCCATGATTAGTGCTTAAAACGTCTTAAATTTAAAAACATAGTTAGAAACATCATGAAAAAGAATTGTAAAACAATTCTGTCGATGAGCCTTTTAATTTAGGCTGATATTGAAATCCCAGCCACCAATCACTCTACTTAGGTTTAATTTCCAAGAGATTCTGTTTGGTAAGTTTTACTGTAAACGGGCGATGGAAGCAGCCTGGCTCCCTCTACAGGACATTTGGGACCTGTGTAAGAAGGAAAAGGAGCAGTTTATACTCTTAACAATTCTGATTGAAGAATTGTGAATGAACAGGGCAGAGGCGGACTAACAAATTCTATGCAAAAAATAGGAATTGCAAATCTACAAAGATTGTTGGGAGAATTTAGCCTTAGGACTGTCTTCCAAGCAATCAGATTTTACTCACCCACCAAGTCCTCATTATATCATCTCAGTGAATGCTGCCTGTTGCATTCAATCAGGTATTAACTCTATCATATCCTTCCAGACCCATATACAACATTTATAATGCTCTCTAACTCCAGATAAGCAACTTCAAGCATACACCATTAGTCATATGCAGTGCCTTTTAATCAATGTGTGCCCTACTGATCAGTGGACTTGCTTCCTGACTATTGAGATACCCTTTGGTTATGCCTATATGTTTTATAAATTCTGCATTTGTGTCCATTTTTATTTAAATAAAAGCAATTATCTCATGTGATTCAGGTCCCTGGGTGACGCAGCTGGCCTGTTGTGATGACGCATTGGGATAGTGTGCTGGAAATCAAATCCCACTATTCCCGGAGTCACTACAAAGATTAAAATCCCAGTTTGTCTCTAACAGATTGCTTGCCAAGATGAAAGCAATCCAAAACAGTTTTCTCCAGTTAAGAAACAAAATTAACACTATTTTCTCAACACTCTTTGCTTTAACAAGAACAGTAAAAGAACAGGAATTCTAATTTTTGTCCTTTCCAAACTCCCACACACACACAAGGAAAATCAGACAAAACAGAAATAATTCAATTTGAACGGGAAAAATAGCCAGAGGAACAGTTCTACAGCAGCCGTTCAAAATCACAAAACTAGCTGGGTTGTTTTCACAATTCTCAATTCTTCAAAGTTAAAAATCACACAACACCAGGATATAGTCCAGGACTATAACCTGGTGTTGTGTGATTTTTAACTTTGTGTACCCCAGTCCAACACCGGCATCTCCAAATCTCAATTCTTCAATGGTGCCTCAATGTTATCTGTACAGTCATGATCAATCTGTAGTTCATTAGTTGCTTGGCTGGATCCAGAATCTTTCTGGTTGACTTTAAACTTCAGAATTATCTCTTTCAGAGTCTCTAAATGTAGTTTTTTGTTTTCTTCTGCAAACAATTGGAGGAAGCAACTTTACAATGAAAGGGGAGAGAGAAAAATTAAGGCAGCTACCTTTTGGAGGTCTCCTTGCTTCTCTTTCTGTTTCACTCCCCTCACAGGGTCTGTGTTAAATTGCAACATGACCAAGCAGAGGTTCATTGCTGTGCTGAGCTCTCCTGAACCCATACAAATGGTGCCACTTTACAAGGACTTAATCTTCCCAAAAAGTAATATCCTTTCAAATGCACCAGTTACCTTTATTCGCTTTTGCAAAGCTGCAATCAATTCCTTGTGCATTCTCCACTTCTTTGTAGCACAGTCCATTTTTCTCATTTTCAATCCCCAGTCAAAAATTAAGAGTCTTACATACCTGGCACACTTGGTTAATGTAACAATTAAGCCAGCTGTTAGGATGTGATTGAGTCAAGCCTGGTGACATCTTCCACACTGATTTTCCCTGCTAGCATAGATCTACAGAATAACTGAAGGGTGTCATGTGACTGGCATGAACCTGCTTTACTCCAGTCCATGGCGTTACTGGTTGAAGCTGTCTCCTACCTCATCTTATTTACGTTTATATATTTTGGTTTCTTTATTCACTTCTTGTAATCCTTCTTTTCTTCACATCAGTTTTTAAAACGTCCCTAAACAGCAGGTGTCGAGGGTTTACTGTGCATTACTGGGGAAGAATGGAAATGCTTAAAGTTGTGTGTTTGATAGGTGTGTTCTCACCGGCAGGTCAGAGCAAAGGCCAGCTACTGCAGGACTGCAGAATGAGGAGTGTGCAGTGAATGTGCCTGGGTCAGGTGTGCCCTGATGACTAAACCATTGTGAAGAAAGCTTTGACACCCAAACCAACCATGGCCACTCCTCAGCTCTGCACCTTCTTCATCCTTCTCCCTTTCCCCCTGTTGAACTCTGTTGACTTAAAGCTTCACTTTCTTCAAGGAAGGCTACTTTCTGAAGAATGCAGCAAACCACCACAACCCTTTGTGTAAGTTTGCTGCAGGGTATCACTGACAGCTACAGAATCGTATCTGTAGAAGCCTGATGACAAGCCTGATAAATGAACGAATAATTTTATTGTCACGTGTACTTTACAGTGAGAAAAACTGTCCCCAATGTCCAATGTCCCCACAGTCCAGCACCATTTTGAGTAGTTTTAAGAATAAGAAAGAAATAGAAAGATACAACTGAAGGAGAGTCCATCAGTCCTGAGCCAGCTCATCATCAACGATGCTTGTGCTGCCAGCCTTCCTCCACTGCCTCGCCGCCATCTACACCGGACCCAACCAATGCTGGAGTTGCTATTTTTCAGGTGTCATCTTTCATCACTTTTCCGAATCCCCTCTGCCACTGTCTCACTGCCACCTGCACCGGACCTGCCAATTTCACAGTCTCATCTCTCACTGCTAGGTCCACCTTGTTGATGTTGCTTTGATGCCCTTCCTCGTTTAGAGATGACGTCAGTTATAGCTCATGTGTGTCTCTGGTTTGAGATCACATAAAGTGATGTGCATCCATCTCTTCAAAGACTATTACTCTGGCCCCAGAATCCATCGTCAGAGTTGGTGGGGGATTGGGGTCAGGGTGGTGACTGTAGGGTGTGGTTCAAGTGGATTAAGGAATCATGGCAGTGGGCAAAGAGTGAGCACATGAAGGAGGCTCTAGTCTACACTGCAGTCCAGCTGAATGTTGAAGGAGTGCAAATCCTTCATACTCACTTCTGACGGCTCATTTGGAAGCCTGGTGATCTCAGGGATAGGATTGATATGATCCTTTAGTCCTAGGGACCCAGAAATGGAGGTTACCCTCTCTGATCTTTCTTCTGTTTGAAATTCGTTGTATTGTCCAGCTCTCACAAATAGTGTATCAGTGACCTGTGGTTTACTGCTGCTTAAGAGATGCTGCTGATTTTTAGGATAAGCCAGCTCTACAGTCATACAGCATGGAATCAGACCCTTTAGTCCAACCAGTCCTTGCCGAGCATAATCCCAAACTAAACTAATCCCACCTGCCTGTTCCTAGCCCATATCCCTCCAATTCATTCCTATTCATGTACTCATCGAAATGTCTTTTAAACTTGTAATTTTACCTACATTCACCATCATAGAATCATAGAATCCCCATAGTGTGGAAACAAGCCATTTGGCCCAACAAATCCACACCGACCTTCTGAAGAGTAACCCACCCAGACTCATTCCTCTACCTTATTACTCTATGTTTACTCCATACTAATGCACCTAACCTACACATTCCTGTACTCTATGGGCAATTTAGCTCGACTAATTCACTTAACCTGCACATCTTTGGACTGTGGGAGGAAACTGGAGTACCCAGAGAAAACCCATGCAGACACGGGGAGAATGTGCAAACTCCACACAGACAGTTGACCGTGGCTGGAATTGGACCTGGGTCCCAGGTGTTGTGAGGCAGCAGTGCTAACCACTGCGCTACCATTACCACTTTCTCAGAAAGTTCATTCCACACGTGAATCACCCTCTATATTAAAACATTGCCCCTCGTCTTTTTAAAATTTCTCTCCTCTCATCTTAAAAATGGTCCCCGATTTGAAATCCCCCATCCTAGGGAAAAGACAGCTATAATTAAATCTATCTACATCCCTTATTATTTTATAAAATTTTATTAGATTGCCTGTCAACCTCCTATGCTCCAGTGAAAAGGGCCTATCCAGCCTTTTTTTATAACTCAAATCTTTCATACCTGGCAACATCCTGATAAATATCTTCTGAACCCTCTCCAGCTTAATAATATCCTTCCTATAACTGGGTGACCAGAACTGGACACTGTATTCCAGAAGAGATCTCACCAATGTCCTGTACAACCTTAACATGACTCCCCAACTCCTATACTCAAAGGACTGAGTGATGAAGGCAAGCGTGCCAAATGCCTTTTTAACCATCTCTAGGTTCCTCTGTTCCACAACACTAACCAACGCCCTACCATTAATTGTGTAAGCTCTGCCCTTGCTTTATGAACTGAAATGCAATGCTTGCATTGAACTTAATCTGCCATTTTTCATCCCATTGACCCATTTGATCAAGATCCCTTTGTAATCTTAGACAAACAAAAGAAGACTCAACGCCACAATGACCTTTAAAGGCTACTAGAAAAACAAGGCTGTGAGATGTGAGGGCTTCTTTAGTGCAATCTCCAGCAGCATTGATTCTCTGCTTGTTCTTGGCAGGTTTACAGGGTGCTGAGGGGATGGCCTCTATTTGCCCCTTTCCCTGATTCCTCTCCTCTGCCCTCTTAAGGCCCAGGAGTCTGCAGCTTCTCCTGAAGCTATTGCTTTTCATCGCTAGTTTTCTGTGGGTACTTTAACCCCATTAAAAGCTGTTGCCTTGCTTGCAGTCAGCTGCTTTCAGAATGTATCCCTTCTCAAGGCCATGCAGTCCCTGAAGAATCAGAACCTCCCATCTGACTCCAGAATGTATAAACCATTAACTTGGCTAAAAAAGCTCTCGGATCCATTTATAATCCCATCCCTTGCTGTAATCGTTAACGAACAGACAGCAAGTGCTCAAACAGGCTGCATGGTGAATGGTCCTAACTGGGTGGTTTGCTGCATCCACATTTACACTTTCATAACAAAAACACTGACCATTGGAAAGGATGTGGAAACTAGCAGGACAGCTGGTGTTGGGAGGTTAAACACCTACACTCTTCAGTTCTGGTCCCCATTTGGCCTCAACATTCCTGTCCCAAATGGTTCTGCCTTATTACCATCCTACATGGTTTGTATAGCAATGGAAATGCTTACAGGCAACCTTTAATATAAATAATAGCTATGGAGAACAAGATATGCTGCTGTAATGTGTGTTTCATTAACATTAATTCACTGCAACGTGATTGATGAATTGGGGACATTGTTTCTAAAGTGCAAACTTTTAAAATGTGTGTTGGCTGTAATGCGATTACCTTGCCAGCACATTAAGCACCGATTCTAAAGCATGATTTTTCTCTAATGTGGGATTGCACAAGAACACAGCCATCACGTTATGGAAGAACAACTGTATTAGAAAATCTTGTGCTAGGAAAACTTTAAACTGAGCTTACTTTCAGATAAGGTTGGCATATTTCCTACTTTTAGAATTATCATTTAGCATTAGATTAAACCTAAGTGCAGCTTTCAAGTCTAATTCTTAGAAAGAAGATTGTATTATACATTATTTAATTACACAATGAGAGCTTTTTTTATGAGTTATATGCGAGTGACAAATAAATTGTAACAACAATATTATTGCAATGATTTAACTCAAAGCAGTTGTCCTTTTCAGTAAGTTTCACAATTGGTGGTATTATAACTAATATTTACACAGTAATAAGCATACTGCAAGATGTAATTTATCAATGCGTGGCTGCGCTCAGGGCAATTAGCCCTTTAGCATTAGGTGCAAGTAAGAACTAAAAGTATGTGACATGTCTACTACATGAAATCTATTGAAATGCCAACAGTTTTCTCCAATTAAACAGTTAACGTGACTAACCAATGCAGAGCAGCAATCAACAAAACAAACAGAATATTAAGTTATTTAATCGAAACCTGGTTTGGTAAGATTGAGCCGTTTCAATGATTTCCACTTTTGGTCAGTGAATCACAATAATGACTGAACGACTGGAAGCAGTACCGGCTCTCCAATGAGTATCTCACTTATTGCTATGGTCTGCCTTCACCCTGGAACCCTACACATTTCCTTTTCAAGTAGCAGTCTGATTTACCTTTGAATGCCTTAATGGAACCTGTCTACATCACAGTCTCAGGAAGTACACTATAGAATTGAACTACTCACAACAGGTAATAAGTTTTCTGTTATCATTTTTGCTTCTTTTACTATTTACTTAATTCTGTGTTCTCTTGTTTTCAAGTCTTTCACGAATGGAAACATGTTCTCCCTATTTCAGACCCCTCACAATTTTGAATGCTTTAATCAGATCACCTGTCAGCCTTCTTTTCACCAAGGAAAGCAGTTCCAGCTTCTCCAATCCAAGCTCATAACTGAGATTCCTCATTCCTGGGCCCATTCTCATAAACCTCTTCTGAGCTTCCTCATTCCTGGGCCCATTGTCATAAAGTTTTTCTGCGTTCTCTCCAATGCATTCACATCCTTCCTAAAATCTGCTACAGTACTCCAGCTAGGGCCAACTGAATGTCTTAAACAAGTTCAACATGATCTCTTTGCTCTTGCATGGTGTGTCTCTATTAATGAAGCTGAGGACACTGCATGATCTGTCAATTGCTCTCTCAACCTCTCCCACAACATGTAATGACTTATGGATCGATATATCCTGATTGCTCTGCTCTCTCAGTCCATTAAGGATAGCATCCTTTCTCTAATACTGACTCTGGGTATTCTGCTGACTAAAATATATCATTACATATTTCTCAATATTAAATTTCATCTGCCACAGATCCACCCATTCCCCAACTTGTCCTTTTAAAGTTCAACACTTTGCACCTTAAAGCTCATAATACTTCCAAGTTTTGTATCATCATTTGCAAATTGTGAAATTGTCCCCTTATCTGTGCTCCAGAATCTGTATCATTAATACGTATCTTTTAGAGTCATACAGCATGGAAGCAGTCCCTTTGGTCCAACCAGTCCACACTGACCATAATCTCAAACTAAACGTAGTCCCATTTGCCTGCACTTGACCCATATCCCTCCAAACATTTTTTTAAAACATGGGTTTATCCAAATGTCTTTTAAATGTTGTAACTGTACCTGCATCTTCACTCAGAGAGTAATAGGGGTATGGAAAGGCCTGCCTGCAACAGTAGCAGACTCATCAACGTTAAGGGCATTTAAATGGGCATTGCGCATACATATGGATAATAATGAATGGTGTAGATTAGATGGGCATCAGATTATTTTCACAGGTCTGCGCAACATCAAGGACCGAAGGGCCTGTACTGAGCTGTAATGTTCTATGTTCTATGTTCCAATAAAGAACATGCTTTAAACATTACTCCCTGTTTCCTGTCACTCAACTAACCTGGATCCATGTTGTTGCTGTTCCTTTTGTTGCACAAGCTCTAACTTTGCTCACAGCTCTGTCATGTGGCACTGAAGCAAATGGTTTTTTGGAAGTCCACGTTCAGCTCATAAATAACATTACCCTCAAAAGATACTCTTGTTTGTCTCTTCAAAAACTCCAACAAATGAGTTAAACATGATTTTCCCTTAAGAATTCCATGTTAGTTAGCTTTAATTAATCAGAAGTTGTCCATGTGAACTATTAATTTTCTCTCAAGATGTAGTTTGTAGAAGTTTCCCCACCACTGGAATTAAATTGGAGTTGCTTAACTTATCCTTACAATATTTCCTTGAACAAGAATTAGTGTTAGCAATCCTTCAGTCCTTTGATATCATTCCTGAGTCTAAGGAAGACTGAATGATTATGGCCAATGCTTCTGCGATTTCCATTCTTACTTCCTTGGATGCATCTCATCTAATGCTGGTGTCTTGTTAACACCAAATGCAGACAGTCTGTCCAATATCTTTCTCCTCATTATCAATTTTAAACACTTCTAATGACTGAATATACTCCTTTCTCTATTTCCTGTATAGCATCTCTTTTCTTGTTAAAAATTGATGCAAAGTATTTTTTTAAATCTATACTCTCTAACCCTATCTATAAATTGACCTTTTGCTTCCTGTTTAGTTCATTTCCTCCTTTTACCTCCCTTTCACTATATATATATGCCGAGAGAAGACAGGGATCACATTTCACAATGGCTCCCAGTCTCTTTTTGTTCTCTAATTCACATTATCCCCACCCGTCTGAACCTTCTACAGTCAGTCTGGGCCTGGGACTCAATATCTATCATAAATACATTTCTTCTTCTTTATCACAATTGCCATAGTCTTTGTCATCCAGGCACACTGAATCTGTAAGCATCCAGATTTTGGATTTGCTAGGGACATTAGAAATTTTATGTCTATTTGCCAAGTTTGGGGTTGATCACTGTCCCTTTTCTTTGCAAGCATCAGCATTCCACATAAGACCATAAGACATAGGAGCAGAAATTAGGCCATTCAGCCCTTTGAGTCTGCTCAGCCATTCCATCATGGCCGATGAGTTTCTCAACACCATTCTTCCACTTTCTCCCTGTAACCCTTGATCTCCTTAACAATCAAGAACCTATCTATCTCCAAATTAAATATACTCCATGACCTGGCCTTCTTAGCCTTCTGTGACTGTGAATTCCATAGATTCACCACGCTCCAGCTGAAGAAATGACTCCTTATCTCTGTTTTAAAAGGCCTTCCCTTTACTTTAAGGCTGTGCTTTGAAATCTATCACCCCTCAACCCCTGCCATTTTCCAGCTTCTGACTTTCTAAGGAACTGCCTTCTCCATTCCACAAAGGGGTGGCTGGTCTAATAGGGCTGCTATCGACTTTCAACTCTGCTGCCGGCAGTCAGCTCATGCCTTCTGGTGGTGCTGGAGTGCCAAGTTTGTTTCATTCTCAGTTCGAGTTTACATTTAAAAAGTTTAATTACAAGTGCAACACAGCTGCAAGGTCAGGGTCTAGAATTCATCTGGGTGTCCAATTCCTGAACTCATGTTCAAAATCCAGTCCATAATATCAAAGACAAAATCCCAAACAACTTTGCCATAGCAGAGTTTAATTTTTGTGGTAGGTTCAGTTTTACAAAGGCAGGGCATTCTCCGCCTGATCTCTTTTTCTCCCTCCAATAAGAACTGTGACTCATGCTAGGGTACTGCTCTTTAGGTGCCAGCCAGCTTCTATCTTTTCACTCAGGTACTATTGACTGTGTACATATGAGCAAGGCTACCAGTTACTACCGGTCTCCACATCATGCCTTTAAACATGAAACAAAGGCAAGAATCTCTCATAGCCCAGCTGTTTTGATAAAGTGTGGGGAAGACGAAGGGGCAATTATCAGCGGTATTGCTTTTGTAATAAAATTTGAAAATGTAAACACCTGAATTGAGAATGAGGCAAGCTTGGCACCTAAGCCCCTCAGGAAGGCATGAGCTGACTGCCTGGTGCAGCATCTGAAGCAGATGGCAGCCATGAAAGGATATGATATGATTGACATTGCTACATTAAGCTACAAGGATCCAAGCCAGAGACTCAGTTACATGTTTTCAGCATCTCCATATATAAACTCCTCAGCAAGGATGAATGAATCAAGTTTGGAAGGAGGAACCCTTGCAATCTGTTTCTTTTTTCAGGCATGAAAGACTGAAGCCATTGGAAAAATGCTCATGAATACTGAACCCAATGACTGTGGGACATTTGCTGGTACATCTCATTAATTTTCACTGTTGGACACTGAACTTACAACTCTGCTATCAGCCGTACCTATTTTTCATGATATTTCCAGCAACCATAAATGAAAGTGCAAAAAAATCTAGCCCAGGAGATGGAAAACATCACATTGGATGTTACAGAATCTTTTCATTGTCATGAATGAGGGAAACATAAATAAACTATAATCACTTATTATGTGTACAAGCAGAAAATAAATTTAAGTAAAATAGTTCAAAAAAACTTGCCCTGTCATGTGAGTTTCTCAAAAAGAGGTACAAGAAGTGAATAATTTATATATTAATGTTCTATTTTCAAATAGGCAACTTGATACACAGTTCTATATACTGTAACAACTGAAACAATTTTACCATAAATAAGAGAAAAGAAGATGTTAGTAGAGTATCGCTTTGAGGCTAAACTATTTAAAATAGTTTCATCTTTTTGACAATACATATTAGACATAAGCAGTTGGATAAATATTTTGACTCTTACTGATACAACTAATAAAACTGTTTAGAAAATGTTCACAATGTTTACGCATAGAGGAAAGATATGAGCCTGATCTTACAATAATGTTTAGCAGATGAGATGCTGCTTATTAGCACTCACTATAAATATTTGCATAATGGTAAATTCCAGATAAGCCTTGTCTTGTATTTCAGGTATTTGCTATTTCCTGAACACTACATTTAAAGACATTTTAGGCATTATCACAGAAATGTGGTTTTGGGCAGTGTCAGTATGATCCAGGGTTCAAGTCCAAAAGTTGATTATCCCCAGGCCTCTGACAGAACTGATTTTTTTTTTCTGAGCAGTTAGATAAAGTGTCAGAGTTGGAAGACTGATTCCTAACCACTTAATGGCAGTGCTCTAAATCTCAACCTGCATTTTGATAATGGTAATAATCACTGAACTCAAAAAAATAATGAATTGCACAAGGTGCTTTATCAGGTTCCTAATCAAGATGGGTATCATTATCATTGTATATTTATTGAAAATTTATTAAGAGATGGATCATTTCTGCACAGAGTGAATAGGAAATGTCAAATATTTAAATCAAAAGTATTGTCTTATAAAACTGAAAAGTCTGTGTTCAAGATTTTTTCATATTGTACGACAAATCAAAAGACTGGTAATCAGCACCCAGTATGAAGATTGTTGCATATCATTCTGAAAGGCTCCCAAAGGGTTAGTACTGAGGTGTACCACGAGCACCACCCACTATGAGGATGTTAAGTGGACTTATAGGCAAAATAGTTTAGTATTTTGAAGGAGTGAGACCTAACATCTTGTCCTGCTCAAAGTTTCTATAACAATGCCTATCAGATCAATGTAACTTGGAATGAATTATTAACATGCAATAAATTCTATCTTGTCAACTACAAGAGATTCTTTTAGTTAGACCAGAATGTGGATTTTCTTTGCCACGTGAGACTAAACAGATACTTTCTTTTATATTTAAAGAGAATGTTGGCAGCACGTTTCATTGTTAGTGGTAGCTACATGGTGAACATTTGTGTGAGATCAGGACTCAGTTAGCCCAAAATTAAACACGGAATTGGACTTCTTAGAGACAATGATTTCTGAAATACAAAATAGCTTTCAAACACAATAATGAATCAGAAGCTGAAGAAACAAACATATTTCTATACAAAATTTGGAGTACTGCTGATTTTTGGTTGAACCTTGCTATGGGGTACAAGAAGCAACAAATACTTTTGAAGAACTACTGAACGTCTTTATCAATTTCTTCAACTTCTTAACTAATAAGGTCCTGAAAAGAGCAAGGTTTAATAAAAGCATTCAACATCAAGGAGAACGTATTGTTGATTTTAATAACAATATCTACAGATTAGTGGAGAAGTGTGACAATGGTGACTTCAAGTTAGAATTGCTAGGGGAGAATTAATGCAGGAATTGCTGATGCGTTTCCATCACATTTATCACGGTTCAAAGACGATCTGATTCTAGAACATGCCACTGTAATAGCAAGTGAAGCAGAGTTCTGGAAGGAACACAGATCAGTCCTAAGAGAAGATCAATCTTGACATGGAAAATCAGCAGAGTCCAGTCAATTTTACAAAACTACAAATAATACAAGTAAGACACTGACCTCAGTACCAGTATAGCAGTTGGCTAGACCAGTATTTATTGCCTGTCCCTAGTTATCCTCAAGAAGGTAGTGGTAAGCTATCTTCTTGAGCTGTTATAGTCCATGTTCCATTGGTAGACCGGAAATGTCATTAGGGAGGGAATTCCAGGAATTTGACTTTACAGGTCCAACACAGTTGAGTTTGATGTTGTCATTTCTGGTGCCTTGGTCAGTACCAGCTGCTCCATCTAATTTCCCATCTTTTTTCACTGTTGTCAGCCATACACTGTGATTTCTTTATCATAGTTTGCTGTCTAATAATGTAATGATACTCATTCCAGTGTCTAACTTCAAATTGGAGAGATGACCGTTGACAACACATCACTCTGATAAAATGTAATCTTCTCAAGATTACCTGGCAACCACTGAAGTTTATTTTTTGAAGTGGACTGTCCTACCTTGTTAACCTATTTGTGTGAGTAGTTCTTTAATTTCTTGCTTTTCTGAAATGGTGACCTATTGTTTAACAGATAAAGCATTCACTTTTAATAGCTGGGTATTGTCTGTGCCTGTGAATATTTTTTTCCTCTGTGCTGACAAAGCATTCTTCTCTTACAGGGCAGTGAATCTCTGGACTTCTTTATCGCAGAGGGCAGTAGGGTTTGGGTCATGAAGTATACTCAAAGCTGAGAGAAATAGATTTTTGATCAATAAGGGAATCCAGAGTAATCAGGAAATGGCAGGACAGTGGAGTTGAGGATTATCAGAGCAGCTCTCTCATTGAATGGCACAGCAGACTCGATTGGCTGAATGATTTATTGCTGCTCCTATGTCTTACAATTGGATTTGATCCAGCTCCAATCTTGCCCCACTGAATTCGGGTCTCTGCTGATTACTATTTTCTTACTCTGGATTGACCATTTTAATTCATCATAAGTGTGATGATAAATGATCACTGTCTCTTAACTGTTTCCTCACAGATGCTTATCTACTTGGCCCATCTAATTTCCAATCACCAGAGCCAACATGCATCCTTTCTTATCAGACTGGGCACTTACTACTGGAGGAAATTCTCCTGAACACAATCTAGGATCACTTGGCCCTTGCTACCCCATACACTACCAGTATTCTAGTCTATAAATATGCGAGTTGGCCATTGCAACAGATCATGGGAAACATGATAATGTAAATTACCTACAGACCTTGGACTGTCAGGAAGAGAATCAAAGAGAATCTTCCACCCAACATATTACCAGACTTCCATGTCCAAAGAGATCACATGCTGGAGAACATTGAAACCTCCAGATTGCCTGAATTTGTAAAATCAGACTGAAAGGGATGGTGTTGTGATAAATGCTATTTTATGCAACGTGTCACATTGATAATGAGAAAGGTAAGAGATGTTGGTGGGAGATGTTGCACATGAGTCAGAAAGGATTGGAAAGGTTTATTACAGAGGATACCCATACCACTATTTACTAGAATGACATTGTATAGACTTGCAAGCAAAACAACTTCAAATTTTGAAGAACTGAGACTTAACATCTGGTCTTTCTCAAAGTCTCAGTATCAATGCCTATCCTGTCAATTTAACCTGTAACACATTGTTACCATGTAATAAACTGCACCTTTTCAACTACAGGTATCCCCTGCTTTTCAAAGTTTGTTTTACACCATTTCATTTTTATAAAAGATCTACATTAGTGCCTCTTTTCACGAATTCAAAAAAAGATTTTTGCTTTGACGAAAAATGGAGATACCTTTTCCCATATAAATCATGCATCTTCGCTTTATGTCATTTCCAGCTTACGAAAGGTTTCCCGGGAACCCACCCCTTTCAGATAGTGGGGAATACATGTACAAGAGATCTCCAAATCATGTACAAGAGATGCTTCAAACTCGACCAGGAAGTGGTTTTCCTCTATTATGCTAGATTAAACCAAATTTATAGTTTCCTAACTTAAAGAAGCTGGTGGCAGCAACCTTCGTCTGAGCAGTAGTGGAGCAAGCTGCATGACCACATACCAAAGAGCAGCGTGGTATGGATTCATTTTAAAGCGAGATCACAACTAGTTTGAAGAGAAAATAGGTCAGAAGAGATGAAGCTTGCCTGACAACTATATATAAAGATTCATTTCCATGGAATCTACTTTTTAGACTGGAAATCAAAAGACAATAGTTTTGTTATCTTTTTGGATAAACTGATCTTTAATGAGAATGATTGTTTCCTTGTTATTATTTGTAATTATAATCTTATGGGGGCAATTTTCACAGTATTCCATACAAAAAAGACATGTTCTACTACATTAATGCTAAAGCTAATTTCTGACCTCTGTTTGCCAATCAAGCATACATTTCAAAGGCAACACTGCAAGCAAGTTATATCACCATACTGTCATAGGTTAGGGTCAGAAGTCACATATCAAAGTTATATCCTGGCATCTCTGTGGACCTGAATTAATACCACAGCAATTAGCACAGACATAATAGTCTCCAGGTGCCTGTTTGGCTCCTGAGTGTGGCATCTGTCACACCAGACAAAAACTGACAACTCCAGCTCACACATTAGAGTAAAGTGAGATTAGCTTTTGAGTGTTAAATATCCCAGGTAAACATTTGTGATGCACCATTAGCAAGGTAATATGCAATGGTATTCTTCTTGTTGCGACTGAGATTGCATTTCACTATTATTCAAGGTGCAGGTTCATGCCAATAAATTAATGCATATAGTGAGATTAAATTGTTCATAAAGACTATTACAAGTTTTTGTAGATGCACCATAGAAAGCATCCTATCTGGATGCATCACAGCTTGGTAAGGCAACAGCTCTTCCCAAGACCATAAGAAACTACAGAGATTTGTGAACACAGCCCAGTCCATCACACAAACCAGCCTCCCATTCTTTAATTGCATCTATACTTTCTGCTGCATCAGAAAAGCAACCAACATAATCAAAGACCCCTCCATCTCTGGTTATACTCTCTTCCACTCTCTTCTGTTGGGCAGAAGATATAAAAGTTTGAATACATGTACAATTCAAGATTTGGAGGTGCAGGTGTTGGACTGTGATGTACAAAGTTTAAAATCACTCAACACCAGGTTTATTAGATTAGATCCCCTACAGTGTGGAAACAGGCCCTTCAGCCCAACACCGACCCTCCGAAGAGTAACCCACCCAGACCCATTACTAATGCACCTAACACAATGGGCGATTTAGCACAGCCAGTTCACCTAACGCTGCGCATCTTTGGACTGTGGGAGAAAACCAGAGCACTCAGAGGAAACCCACACAGACATGGGGAGAATGTGCCAACTCCACACAGTCACCCAAGGCTGGAATTGAACCTAGGACCCTGGTGCTGTAAGGTAGTAGTGCTAACCACTGTGCCACCATGCCACCAATCACAACTGTGATGTTCATCACAACCACCTGATGAAGGAGCAGCGCTCAAAAAGCTAGTGCTTCCAAATAAATCTGTTGGACTATAACCTGATGTCGTATGATTCAAGAATAGCTTCTTCTCCCACTGTTATCAAACTTTTGAGTGGACCTTGTCAATGTTAACGTTGATCTCTCACTGCTCCTTCTCGGCAGCTGTAACATTGTATCCTGCGCTCTGTTCTGTTACCCTGATGTACTCGTATAGTACAATCTGCCTGTAAAGTATGCAAGACAACTTTTCACGATGCCTCGATATGCTTGACAGTAATAAATCAAATCAAATTAAATCAGTTAAATATTTTCCATGATCCATCTTGGTTTGTATAGTATTTTCTGAATTATGGTTTTGCTAAGAGACTGTGCACTCTTACCTGTGTTCCTACAAATTTCTCAGCAAATATGGTGGGAGGGCATTGACTTTGCAATGCAAGAGCAGCAGAATGATACAAACATATGGTAGTGCAATGCAGTGACACTGGAGAAATTTGGCAGGAAAATCAACATTGGAAGGTCTTCCAATGTGCAAGTAGCTTCAATATTACATGAAAGTAATGATGTTTCACACCTCTATAGTACTACCTGAAACAATTGAATCTGATCCAGCATCAATGTTTGCGTATGAAAAATCATTTTCTTTTATTCTTTCATGGGAGGTGGGCATTGCTGACACGGTCATTAAGTGTTGCCAGTTCTTACTTGGTCTTGAACTGAGTGGCTTGATTGGCCACTTTAGAAAGTAGTGAAGAGTCATCCACATTGCTGTGAAACTAAAAGCATTATCAAGCCAAACTGGCAAGATTTCCTTCCCTAAAAGACATTTATGAATCATATAGTTATTTGCAACAAGCGATGATGCTTTCATAGTCATCATTACTGATACTAGATTTTCATGCAAGATTTAGTTATTATTGTTGCCATAGTGGATCTTAAATCCATGTCCCCAGAGATTATTTTGGGTCTCTGGAATTATCACTATACCACTTTCTCCCCCAGTTAACATGTAAAACATTTGTTAACATTATTTGAATATGTTAATATCATTTTTGGAACATAAATTTTTGAAGAAGGAATTGGCCATTTTACCCTTTGAGCCCACTCTTCTGTTCAAAAAAATCAGGGTTGATTATGGCCTTAACCCCAAGTTCCTCTCTTGATCCCTTGTCAATCAAAAATCTAAGTGGAAGATAGGAACTTCAAATGTTATTAAATATTGGATTGTAATCGTTGATGTCAAGGCCAGAACCTGTTTTTCTCTATGAGGTCACCCCTTAGTTTCTGACACTGCAGGGAAAAGAGCCCTAGCCTATTCAGCCTCTACCTATAACTCAAACCCTCCAGTCCTGGCAACTTCATGTAAATATTCTCTGCACCCTTTTAAGTTTAACAACATCCTTCCTATAGAAAGACATCCAGAATTGTACGCAGCTATCCTGTACAGCCACATCATGACATCCCAATTCCTTTATTTAATGTTCTGACTAATCAAGGCAAGTCAACTCTATTGATGTGGGAGTCACATATTGACGAGATCAGCAAAGTATAACAGGTTTCTTTCCTTTAGGAGAATTAGTGAACCTAATGTGTTTTTATGACAATTCAGGAACTGGATGGTTACTTTTGCTGTGAACAGCTTTTTTTAAATTTCCAGTATAAAGCAAATGATACAGGATTGGAGGAAAAGATGTAGAAGCTCAAAGATGCCAATAAGACACGCATCAGAACAAACAATATAGATGATTTCTCTGTGCCTCTCTGAAGATTCAAGAATGCGACTTATTGTAGGCTATTCTGGCCATTGAGTTGCATCCCATGTGGTTTCCCTTATGGGATTGAATTTCCTCTAAGACTGAGTACATCATTCGCCATGATGCCTACATTTAAATAATGCCCAAGAGCAAATGTTCACACAACAGGAAGGTCAAACAAGTCGATGAAGACAAGATGTTACCAGTCAGGAACAGTGTATGTTCAGGTCAACAAGTGAATCTGGACTGAATTTAATTTCTCCCATGGATCATCCTCATTGGGCGGTGAAAGACTAAAATTAACCCCACATTATCAAGTAAATAGCTGATTATTACAATTGCTGACAATGCTGAATAATAGTTCTGTTGCCAATAATTACTGAAAATAGTTTGAAATCCATTCAATTGAAGTGAGGAGGATCCTCAAATTTGATTGATAGCAGCGTTTTTCACTATTATTTAGAATGTAAGACAAGTATATTGAAGACAGCAGTAACAAATAAAAAGCCATGATTTAGCATTTTTTTTGACAGGACACTGTTTTCATACCAGTTCTGACTATGAATATTTATTGGTGTATCAAAGACCAAGAGATGAAAATGAGCTATACTCTTTTGGTAACACATAACTTTATATTGGATTTTAGAAGTTGAGGGAATAATAATTAACCTAGCATTTGGAAAAGCACACAGTGCCTGCCTTTAATTATGAATGTGGACATTTAAAATATCTATCATTGGATGTGGACATAGCATTTATCCATTGCCATTTGCCATTGAAGAGGTGATTATGACTTCTTCTGATAATACAGCAGGTCCATAGACCTTAGTGAGGAGTCTTTCATAACTGTGCTGGGTGCACCTTTGACATGCTTGCTGCCTTGATCAATGCCATTTGAATCAGAGAGTTATATGCTTATTAGCCATTTTCATTGTGTATTTTCCTGGACTATTCTAGTGGGAATTTAAGGGTCAATCGCATTGCTGTGGATCTGGATTCACATATTGGCCAGACAAGGAAATAAGGACATCTAAAGGACATTGGTGAACATTGTAGGGCTTATATCAATTCAGTAGTTTCATGGTCACCTTTAATGAAATTAGATTTTAAAAATTCCAGATTTGTTTAATTAGTGGTATTTCAATTCACTAGCTGCTGCTCTCCCCAGCACCTTCCAAACCTTCTACTTTTTTCACTAGAGCCTTGACGAACAAAGGGAGCAGGCACATGGGAACACCACAAGCTGCAGGCTTTTGTCCTTTATCCTGACTTAGAAGTATATATGGTACAACCTCGATTATTAGAACATCAATTATCTGAATTTTGGATTATCTGAACAAGATCTCAAGGTCCCGTAAGAGCAGCATTGGGCAACTCAGCATTCAGTTATCAGTTAAACAGCATTCTGGCGTGCATTACCGGATGATCAAGGCAATTTCGATAACCACCATTCAAATTACCGCTTGTTTACGATCAGATCAGTTATCTAAACAATCAGTTATCTCGTTTGGATAGTCAAGGTTATACTGTAATTGTTTTTCCATCATTACTTGATCGGAATCCTAGAAATTCCTACCTAGCTGTACCTACTGCAGATAGTTTACAAATAATCATTTGATAGTACAGATATTTTGTTGAGGCTTACCATTTTGCACTCAACAGGACAATTTGCAAGAATACCATTTAAGGGGGAGACCAACATTTATCCTGTATGAGAGGCAGATGCTGATTGGCTGACAAGTGAACTCGGATTGGTAGAGGCATTGCCATGAAGAATGTACCAGTTATCTATGATTGACAGTTCACTGTCAGGCTTTATGTACATTTTAAACTTAATTCTGATTGGTCAAAGCATTGCTCCTGAAATGAGAAATTAGCCAGTGAATGGCTGATACCACTTTTGTTGATTTGAAACAAGGACATGTAAAGCAAAATACTGCAGATGCTGGAAATCTAAAATAAAAACGGAAAGTGTTGGAGAAAATCAGCAACAACTGGGGAGACAGAAAAACAGAGTTTAATATTTCTAGTCTGCAATGAACCTGATTAATAATCCTCAATGGGTTGTCAGCATAATTGTTTGATGTGATTTGATTTAATTTATCATTATCATAGGTACAGTGAAAAATTTTGTTTTGCGTACTTTACAGGCAGATCATATCCTGTCCTGAATGGTACATCAAGTTAGTTCACCATACCCTTCTTATGGAAAATTAAAGATGGCTGTGCTTTGACAAAATGTTCCATCCATGAACAACTAAAATACTTGAATCAGTTCTCAATTGCTTTTTCTAGCTTGCTGATTGAAAACAGCATAATCAATTAGAAATCAGAAAGTAAAGACACTACCTTGAGCACTATATATTTCCTGCTGAGGACTTTATGGGGATTTAATGGGAATGAAATAGTTTTTAGGTCGTTGTGTTTATTTAAAGGATATGAAATTCTCAAATGTAGGCTTTGTAGGCAGCGAAATTACTGACGTACACACCAAACATTTACCAATTTAAGCAAGAATTAACAATAAATTGGAGGAGCATTCAGAATATAACATGTCATTCTGAATGTAGGCAATCTATGTAAAAATATCCGCAGATTCCAACCATTAGTACCTTATTCAATTTGCCAGGGACACAATTCGAACAGGTTAATCATATTGCTACTGAATTCCACAGAGAAAGTTATGGCTGGCAAGATTAACTGGGCGAAGTAAATAAAAGTCAAATGTTCAAAGGAAGATGATGATACATCATTATTGATATTAAGAAGACAAAGTACAACTCCTTTCATATTTCATTTTTATTTATCTAAAAATTGCATGTACTAAGAATGCAGAGCAGCTCTGTATACTGAGAGGCATTAATTATTCAAGAATAAAAGAAATCTAATTAAAGTTTTGGCAACCATTAAATCAGTTTGTCACTAGTTATAAGCTCCACAGATTGAAATATAATAATTAGTAAAGAACAGAGACAAAGTAATCAAGAGTTACAGAAGCAGCCATTTCATTACTTATAATAACCAGTGTGTTACAAACCATTGGTTATTGCCGATGAGCAGAAAAAGCTTTTTGATGTCTTAAAATATATTTTCACTTCCAGTGCCAGTCACTGAAGTCTTACACTAGACGGCTCATGAGATTATGGGAGATGTCAAATT
The DNA here is from genome assembly GCF_020745735.1 of Hemiscyllium ocellatum. Classification (NCBI taxonomy): domain Eukaryota; kingdom Metazoa; phylum Chordata; class Chondrichthyes; order Orectolobiformes; family Hemiscylliidae; genus Hemiscyllium; species Hemiscyllium ocellatum. The sequence goes on from NC_083401.1 coordinate 95,948,885, forward strand.
TTGGTCTCCAAATGAGAATGAATAGGAGTGATCTCATGAAGTGTGCAAACTCTTTCAGTACTGCTCTATCTATAAAAGGGAATTTTGAAATAATAATGAACTGTTTTCATTATGACAGAAGAATGCTAATAGTTTTGCCTTGTTTATTCAATCAAATGGATTTCTAGATTTGCTGTTAATGCATGTAATATCTCTGCAACATGGAATAGAATGAATCGATGTGTACCAGGTCTGTACTCAAACTGACATCATATAAATCCACATGCATTATCATTCTTAAAAAAGTTTTAAACTCTGTTAATAACTGCTTTGCAATTTTTTCCGAAGAATGAAGGGGGATCTCATAGAAATATTTAAATTATGATGAGAATGGATAAGATAGAAGCAGAGAGGAGGTTTCCATGGGCAGTAGAAACTTGGACAAGAGGGCATTGCCTCAAAATTAGGGGAGCAGATTTAGGACTGAATAGAGAAGGAACTTCTTCACCCAGAGGGTTGTGAACCTATGGAATTCCTTGCCAAGTAAAATTGTTGATGCTACTTCAGTAAATGTTTTTAAAGCTAAGAGAGATATTTTTTGAACAATAAAGGAATTAAGGGATGTGTTGAGAGTGCAACTAAGTGGAGCTGAGTCCACAAAAAGATCAGCCATGATTATATTGTCTGGTGGACGGGCTCAAAGGGCCAGCTGGCTGACTCCTGCTCCTGGTTCTTATGTTCTTATTTCCTATGAAAATTCCTATATTCAAATATCGCTTATTGGTGCTTTCTGTGATTTTGGTCACTATATTAGGGGTTTCAAAGTTCAAATTATGACTTGCTGGACAAATCCCTGAAACACAATCAAATAATGCTTTTCCTTCACAAATCACTGAAAATAATTTCCAGAGCTAAAAATATCCACGATGTTTTCCAAGCAACTGAAAGTTTGAAGGTCCAGCGTTTTGCTTTAAATGAGAAAACACTATAATTACATTGCATAAAAAACTGGTTAACATTCGTCCAATCAAATGACCTGTTTTTTACTACCTTCAATAAGTTTTTACTTGAACATCAAAGCCTCTCCCAAAAGTCTAATCTTGAAGGGCTACAAATTTTTTTTGTCAATTTTTAAACACATATCAAATGGTGCACAGGGAGCTTGTATACAATCATTTGAGGGTCACAGTGGATCAGTGGCAATGGGTCCACCTCTTAGCCAGGAGGTCGGCTTCAAGCCTAAACCTGATCCAAAGGCATGTAACAACATCACTGAACAGATTGACTAGAAAATATTGATCCCCATTTGGAATGACAGGCTGGCCTGAGATCCAGCCTCAGGAATATTAATTGGGAGAGCAGCCAGTAGCTTTACAGAGATTTGCCATTTTATCTAGGTCAATTTTAAGCCACTTCCCTAGATTATGACACTTTAAGTGCTGCCATTTGGTTTATCCCTTAATTTCCAAAACTACTTTTAAGTTTATTTGTCCTACCATAAACTACAACTTCTCCTAATACTTAGTTGTTAGGCATGACTGAGAGGATTAAACGCTTCATTCTAGAAAGTGAATTATTGATATGCACTTTGAATTGAATTCAATTGAATTGAATTTATTGTCACATGTACCTAGGTACAGTGAAAAGCTTTGTCTTACAAGCAGTACAGGCAGATCACATAGTTAAATGGCAAAGATAAGTAAACAGCATCAAAAACCAAAACACAGGTACAGGCGAATGCTAAGAGTTTGTGAGTCCATTTAATAATCTAACAACAGTAGGGTAGTAATTGTTTCAAAACCGGCTGGTTCATGTGTTCAGGCTTCTGTACCTTCTCCCCGAAGGTAGAGGTTGTAGAAAAACATTGCCAGGGTGGGACGGATCTTTGAGAATGCTGGCAGTTTTTCCTTGACAGCGGGCCTGGTAGATAGATTCTATAGATGGGAAGTTGGCCTTTGTGATTGTCTGGGCTGAGTTCACCACTCTCTGCAACCATCTCCGATCTTGAATGGTACAGTTGCCATGTCAGGTAGTGAAACATCCAGACAGAATGCTCTCGATGGCACACCTATAAAGTTGACAAGGGTATTTACTGTAATACCAAATTTCCTCAGCTACTTGAGGAAGAAGAGACATTGTTGGGCTTTGTAATCAGTGTGTACACATGAAGAGTCCAAGAAAGCTTGTTGTTGATAACCAATCCCAGGAGCTTGACACTCTCCACTCATTCCACCTCTGTGCTGATGACGTGTAGGGGGGCATGAGTAACATCCTGCCGAAGGTCAATAATGAGTTCCTTGGTTTTGCTGGCATTGAGAGCTAGGTTATTCTCAGTACACCATTCTTCCAGGTCTTTCACCTCCCGTCGGTAGACTGTTTCGATGCCATCTGAGATTCGATTGACAATGGTGGTGTCATCAGAGAACTTCTAAATGGCATTAGTCTGGTATTTGGTGACGCAATCATGGATATACAGTGAGTGCAGTAGGGGGGGCTGAGTACACATCCCTGGGGGGGCTCCAGCATTAAGTGTTAGTCTCTCATCTTCACTGAATGTGGCTAGTGGGTCAAGAAACTGAGGATCAGTTGCAGAGAGTGGGACTTTTCACAAATGTAGACATGAGTGAATTCTTTTGGAAAGTTTAGGCTTTCCATTGAAGGTATCCTCAGCAGGTAATTTGCTTCTACCTGTAGTATACTAGTTAATTATATTACTAGATATAATGCAGTAGCAAAATCGATGGAGCTATTCAGAGACAAGCCAATATTACAATTGTGGAATATCATTGTTCACAATCTCTGACTATCCTCAATTAAAAATTTTCAAGTTGACCATCTTCTTCTTTACAGAAGGGTTCTAGACCATAGAGGAGTCACCTTTGCTGCAATTTCCGTCCAGTCATTTATTCTTACTTTCTTTATCTCTGCAGCCGCTCGAATTTCCCAAATTGCTGTCACAAGCAAGTGTTGCTGTTTCATGTACTTTCTAAAGAAATCAATTACTGTTATCTTTATATTGCTGCTGAAAGTTATATTGGAACCATAGTCCAATTAGTTGGCCCTTAATCTAAAATTCTAACAGGACTTGACAGGGTACATGGAGGACAGATGTTCTGATTGTGATGGAGTCCAGAACCAGGGGTCACAGTCTAAGGATGTGGGTCCAACCATTTAGGTCTGAGATGAAATGAAATCTCTTCACCCAAACAGTGGTGAGCTTGTGGAATTTGCTGCTATAGAAAGCAGTGAGACCAGAACATTTAATATATTCTAGAAGGATTTACAATCATAGAGTCTCTACAGTGCACAAAGAAGCCATTCAGCCCATCCAGTCTGCACCGACCCTCTGAACACCATCATCCTATCCTATCCCTGTAAACCATGCTAAGCCATGCTTAATGTGAATTAATGGGCGGCATGGTGGCACAGTGGTTAGCACTGCTGCGCCTCAGCGCCAGAGACCCGGGTTCAATTCCCGACTCGGGCGACTGTCTGTGTGGAGTTTGCACATTCTCCCCGTGTCTGCGTGGGTTTCCTCCGGGTGCTCCGGTTTCCTCCCACAGTCACAAAGATGTGCAAGTCAGGTGAATTGGCCATGCTAAATTCCCGGTAGTGTTAGGTAAGGGGCAAATGTAGGGGTCTGGGTGGATTGCACTTCGGCGGGTCAGTGTGGACTTGTTGGGCCGAAGGGCCTGTTTCCACACTGTAAGTAATCTAATCTAATCTAAAAAGAAGGGCTCATGCCCGAAACGTTGACTCCTCTGCTCCTTGGATGCTGCCTGACTTGCTGCGCTTTTCCAGCAACACATTTTCGGCATAGCTAAGCCAACCAACCTGCACATCCCTGGACACCACAGGAATAATTTTTAGCATGGCCAGTCCACTCAACCTGCACATCTTTGGATTCTGGGAGAAAATCAATGCAGACATGGGAAGAACATGCAAACTCCACACAGACAATCACCGAAGCCTGGATCTCTGGTGCTGCGAGGCGGCAGTGCTGTGCTACGGTGCCACTTTGAGTTGAAAATACCACTTGGAGCTAAAGGGATCAAAGGACATGGTGGAAAAGCAGGGCCAAGCTATTGAGTTAGATGATCAGCCATAATCATAATGATTGGCGGAGCAGGCTGAAAGGGCCACTTCTGTTCCTATTTTCTGTGTTTCTATATTATTGCAAATATGTTGATGAACAGGCCAATATCAGTAGTCTTACATAGAACATAGAACATTCCAGTGCAGTACACGCCTTTTGGCCCTCGATGTTGCACCTACTGTGGAACCACTAAAGCCTATCTAACCTATGCTATTCCATTTTCATTCACCTTGAATTATATATAATTAAACTCACACACCTACAAATTATAGAAAATAATTCCTAATAGGGAGATAAGTTAGGGATCACTATTCTTAACTATGACAATTGATTTCATTACAGACTTGAAGAAGAAATAGAAACGTGAAAACATTGAAGGACTGGTGCAAACAGAATGGGCTGAATGGCCTCTTTCTGCACTGTAACACTCTGTGGGCCAAGAGCGTGGAGGTTACAGAAGTAACTCCTGGGGAGATACCAGATGTGCAACTTCCCAACACCTGAGGAGTATATGTCTGAGGGGGCATACCTGAAGGGTTTGTTCTTGAGTGCCATGTTTGTGGGAGGTAGGCAACAAAGAGGTTTATACCCTCGATTGTAAATACCTGCTGAATGTGTATTTTGGACTGCAAATAGAGTCATAGAGCTATACAGTATGGAAACATACCCTTCCATCCAGCTTGCCTATGCTGACTAGGTATTCAAAATAAATCTAGTCCCATTTGTCCCATATCCCTCTAAACCCTTCCCATTCAAATACCCATCCAGATGCCTTTTAAATGCTGTAATTATACCCGTCTCCACCACCTCCTCTGGCTGCTCATTCCATACGTGCGCCATCCTCTACCCCTTAAGTTTCTTTTAAATCTTTCTCCTCTCATGCTAAAGTTATGCCCTCTATACCCCCACCCCAAAGGAAAAGACCTTGTCTATTTATCCTATCCATGCCCTTCATAATTTCATAAAGCTCTATAAGGTCACCCCCTCAGCTTCTGACACTCCAGGGAAAACAGCCCCAGTCTATTTAGCCTCTCCCTATAGCTCAAACTCTCCAACCCTGGCAACATCCTTGTACGTCTTTTCTGAGCCTTTTCAAGTTTCACAACATCATTCCTGTACCAGGGAGACCAGAATTGCACACAGTGTTCCAATGGTGACCTAACCAATGTTTTGTACAGCCGCAATAGGACGTCCCAACTCCTATACTCAATGCACTAACCAATAAAGACAAGCGTACCAAATATCTTTTTCACTATCCTCCTGTTCCTACCCTCACTAGCTCATGGCACTGGGAGTAAGCCAGATATTACTACCATCATGAGTTGGTTGATCTACTTTTTAAATTCCTGCCTAACTTCCTATATTCTCTCCTCAGAATCGTGTCCTTATCACTTCCTATGTTATTAGTTCCAATGCATGTAATGACCTCCTGCTGGTCCCACTCCCCTTTGAGAATATTCTGCACCCTCTCCGAAATACTCTTGATCCTGGCACCGGAAGGCAACACATCATTCTGATGTCTCGCTTTTGGCTACAGAATTGTCTGCCTGTGCCTCTGACTAAAGAGTCCCCTGTCACAATCGATCACTTGGAACCTGATGTACCCCTTGTTGCGTTACAGCCAGTCTTGGTACCAAGATCCTGGCTGTCAATGCTACATTCCCCTAGAGTCCATCATCCCCTACATTTTCCAAAACAGTGTACTTGTTTGAGTTGGGGATAGCCACAGGAGACTCCTGCACTACCTGCTTCCCTCTCCTACCTTTCCTGGCAGTTACTCATTTACCTGACTGTATCTTCAATTTCTCTCCCTCCATGCAACAGCTCTCCATCACACTCCTTGACGTTTGTAAATTCCTCATTGCCTCTAACTGTCTCTCCAACTGATCAATTTGATCTGATAAGATTCACAACCAAATACACTTCCTGCAGACATAATCATCAGCAACATGGAAACTCTCCCTAATCTCCCACATCCAACAGGAAAAGCACATCACTTTACTAAAGGTCACCTTCACAATGTACCCAGAAAATAGCCTAGTCTTACTACTCTAAAAAACACTGCTCCAGACTGGCTTAGTACTTATGTTTTTATATAGACAATAGACAATAGGTGCAGGAGTAGGCCATTCAGCCCTTCGAGCCTGCACCGCCATTCAATATGACCATGGCTGATCATTCCTAATCAGTATCCGTTTCCTGCCTTATCTCCATAACCCTTGATTCCACTATCTTTGAGAGCTCTATCCAACTCTTTCTTAAATGAATCCAGAGACTGGGCCTCCGCTGTCCTCTGGGGCAGAGCATTCCACACAGCCACCACTCTCTGGATGAAGAAGTTTCTCCTCATCTCTGTCCTAAATGGTCTACCCCGTATTTTTAAGCTGTGTCCTCTGGTTCGGCACTCACCCATCAGCGGAAACATGTTTCCTGATGCCAGAGTGTCCAATCCTTTCATAATCTTATATGTCTCAATCATATCCCCTCTCAGTCTTCTAAACTCAAGGGTATACAAGCCCAGTCGCTTCAGTCTTTCAGTGTAAGGTAATCCCTCCATTCCAGGAATTGACCTCGTGAACCTACGCTGCACTCCCTCAATAGCCAGAATGTCTTTCCTCAAATTTGGCGACCAGAACTGCACACAGTACTCCAGGCATGGTCTCACCAGGGCCCTGTACAGCTGCAGAAGCACCTCTTTGCTCCTATACTCAATTCCTCTTGTTATGAAGGCCAGCATGCTATTAGCCTTCTTCACTACCTGCTGTACCTGCATGCTTGCTTTCATTGACTGGTGTACAAGAACACCCAGATCTCTCTGTACTGCCCCTTTACCTAAATTGATTCAATTGAGGTAGTAATCTGCCTTCCTATTCTTGTCACCAAAGTGGATAACCATACATTTATCCACATTAAACTGCATCTGCCATGCATCTGCCCACTCACCTAACTTGTCCGGGTCACCCTGTAATCTCCTAACATCTTCATCACATTTCATCCTGCCACCCAGCTTCGTATCATCAGCAAATTTGCTAATGTTATTGCTGATACCATTTTCTATATCATTAACATATTTTTAAAGTTTAATCAAGAGACAGATCTTAATAACAACATATAATTTTTAAAAAATCACTCTACTCACTAATGTAGACTTACAATAAAAGTAGGGTTACATTTTTAAAAAAACACTTAGCTGCTCCTCTGCAATGAGCTCCCACACACGGTTTTTTCCAAGGTCAGCTGCAAATTTTACTGTTTGTTTTATTTTCTTAGAATAGACTCCAATGTCCAGAGATATTTGAAACCAGACAGCAAAGGTAGCAGCTGTGCAGGGTACTGCTGGGTCAGACAGCAGTGTAGGTTTCTGTCTCCATTTGAATCACTGCCCATGTAGTCACTGCACTTTGTCTGTCTCCCTCCTTTCCAAAGTGCCGTTGTTTTGATATTTTTTCCCAAATTTCCAGAACAATGCAACAACTTATGAAATAGTAACTATTGCTCTGAGAATTCGAGGAAATCAGCTCCAACACTAAAAATACCTCAAAAAAGGAGCAGCTCTTACAGGCACCTTTTTTTTCCTGTCTCCCATCTTGGATTACCTGAAATCTTCAAGATGCACTGCAGAGATTCGCTAAGGATCCTTAGACAATACCTTCTAAACCAATGACCATAACCATCTAGAAGGGCAATCGCGGCAGATAATCAGAACACCAGCATCTTCGAGTGCCCCTCCAAGCCACCATCTTGACATGAAAATATAACACCATTCGTTAATGTCCCCGATTCAAAATCCTGGAACACCCTCCCTATCGGCATTGTGAGCCTACCAATGCTAAATGGACTGCAGCAGTTCAAGAAGGCAGCTCGCCACCTCATTCTCCAGGATAACTAGGGACTGGAAATTAATGCTGACTAGCCAGTGACATCTAGATCCCATAATGTTTTTTTTTAAAACCTGAGGTCTGTCTACCTTGGCTGCATATACTTGGTGAGTGGGCTGTGTGTACCTGTGAGATGTATACCTGAGGGGTGTATGCCTGGGTGTATATACTTGATTAGTGTACGGTACATTGTGGGCTGTGTGTACCTGTGAGATGTCTATCTGAGCAGTGTATACCTGGGTGTATATACTTGATGAGTGTATCTGTTTGCCAAGCTGGGAATTTGTGTTGCAGACGTTTCGTCCCCTGTCTAGGTGACATCCTCAGTGCTTGGGAGCCTCCTGTGAAGCGCTTCTGTGATGTTTCCTCTGGCATTTATAGTGATTTGTATCTGCCGCTTCCGGTTGTCAGTTCCAGCTGTCCGTTGCAGTGGCCGGTATATTGGATCCAGGTCAATGTGCTTATTGCGTGAATCTGTGGATGAATGCCATGCCTCTAGGAATTCCCTGGCTGTTTTCTGTTTGGCTTGTCCTATAATAGTAGTGTTGTCCCAGTCGAACTCATGTTGCTTGTCATCTGCGTGTGTGGCTACTAAGGATAGCTGGTCATGTCGTTTCGTGGCTAGTTGGTGTTCATGGATGCGGATCGTTAGCTGTCTTCCTGTTTGTCCTATGTAGTGTTTTGTGGAGTCCTTGCATGGAATTTTGTACACGACATTGGTTTTGCTCATGCTGGGTATCAGGTCCTTCGTCCTGATGAGTTGTTGTCTGACATTCTCAGCTCGGCGAACAGAACCACAACAATGAGCACCTGAGCTACAAATCTTCTCACAAACTTTGATGAGTGTATATTGTGGGCTGTGTGTACCTGTGAGATGTCTACCTGAGCAGTGTATACCTGAGTGTATATACTTGATGAGTGTATATTGTGAGCTGCATGTACCTGTGAGATGCATACCTGAGGGGTGTATATCTGACTCGAAGGCATGTATACCTGAGTCGTGTGTAATTGGTAGTGGATGGTAGAGAGGCGGGGACTGTGTGGGGCGGATACCTGAGCTGTGCTCTGCATTATGGCTGCAGCAAGTTATCGCATTTCAGTTCAACTTTATTTATTCAATAATTGCTTACTTTCTAATGTCTTTTCACTCGCATTTTGGTGAAAAGTAAGTAAATGTTTAATTGTGTTTGACGGAAATATTTGGTGGCGTAAAAGAATTCCACTAATTTGTAAAGATGAAGTGGATAAACTAGTAAATACAACCTGAAGGGGAAAGCAGTATACCAGGTCATTTTTGGATGTGATCACCTTTGTCTCATTGTTCCACGGTCGGAACTAATGGGAGTTAACTTGTGTCCGCTTTGATAGGCCGTGCCAGTTCCCGGCAGAGCCGGTACTGTTCACCTGTGTTTATTGTAAGCTTCACGGAAAATGCATTTTCTTCTGGGCTCCGGTAACTGAATTGATTAATCTGCAGTTAAAGTCTCTTTTCAAAAACAAACAACAATGCACTGTGAACATTAGAGCAAAGTAAATTTTAAAAGGTGTAAGCTTATGGGGTGGTCTGTGAATTTAAATATTGCTCTACAGGTATCTGAATCAAGAGACTGGAGTTTGTTTTATAGAAACTGATTTCTGTTGTGTTTACAATACTGTAGCCCTTTTAGTGTGCACTGTTTGATATCGTGTTACTGCATTTTAATGTTTGTGTGTCCACTCTATTAGTGTACATGGATTTGTACCTGTATCCGGGTGAGTTGGTGTAGACAATACATTGTACACATTTCAAGTAGCTTTCAGGTTATATCTTTTCAGGAAATATTTTTATGATTTGAGGGGAATGGAAGGCTATTGGTTTGATTTATTCACAGGTTGGAAGTCTTTCTGCATCAAAAATGGTCAAATGATTTCAGAAGCTTTTGGTGTTGAGAGGATTGGCATCTGTCGGCAAAAAACTGCTGGACAGAAATCCCAATCTGGATGGTGGCAAGATCAGTTGTAATGACTCAGTTTCTGCACTTTGCATAGTTTCCTGTCAGTTTGCCAAACTAGATATAAAAGTTTATTGGGAGATTAATTTTGTTTTATTACTGGGTTAGGAAATATGCTGCATTATTTGAAGAGCAAAGGGTGGAAAATATTGGACTGTAGGTGGGTATATTCTAGATAATACAGTTACTAAGGATCAATTTCTGTCCTTTTGGTACGACAAGATCAAAGCTCAGTAATGCAGTTTTAACTTTAACCTGTTACTGTCTTCTGCTTGGAAGGGATAAAAGAGCAGCAAGTTCACATTTAGGGGAGGGGAACGTGGCATGTTTGAATGGAACCTCTTTTAAAGTAATTATATGAGCTATAATTTATTGATGCAGGAAACAACAATTAATGTTATTCCCCAAATTCCCCAGCTTGGAAATGCTGTGGAATCTTGCTCAAAAGGCACCAAATTCTCAAACATCCACTCCCACTGTTGACTCGAGTAGTAGTGCGTGCCATCTGCAAGATGCATTTCAGCAATTCACCAAGGCACCTTTTGACAGCACTTTCCAAACCCATGACCCCTACCATCTCGAGGCACAATCACAGCGGATACATGGGAACACAACCATTTAGCACCATTCCAAATTCCCCTCCAAGCCACACACCCTCCTGATTGGATTCATTAGTTGGGAGAACAGACATGGATTTAGGAATGACTCTCTGATAGTATGTTTACTATCTGGTGTAAGGTTAAGGATGTCTCCACGCAGCTCAGGACATGATTCATGGTCTTTGTTAGGACTGGGGTATCCTGCAGTCAGTATTTAGGCAACTTAGTAGGAAATTAACGAGCTTCAAAAGTAGTAATCTTCAGAATTCTCCCAGTGCTACATACAAGTGAGTATTGAAATAGAAGAATAAAGCAGGTTAATGCATGGTTGGAAAGAGGATGGAAGGGCTTTAGATTTCTGATTTCAGACAATAGCAAGTTAGTAGGTGGGGTTGCAGAAATTTAAAGGAAAGAAGTGGAGTCTGAATCCAAGTTATACTGCATAAATGTGAATGCACAGAGTGTTGCCAATAAAATGGGTATTGGTAGCAGAGTGGTGAAGTCATTGGAATGACTATTAGAACCCAGAGCAATGGTGTAACGACATGGGTTCAAATCCTGCAATGGTGAAATTTGAATTTAATAAATCTGATCTACTGGCAACCATGTAACCATTGTCATAAACATCTATCTGATTTACTGATGTCCGTCAGGGAAGGAAACCTGCCATCCTTGCCTGGTCCAGCCTACCTGATACTCCAGACTCTTAACTGCCTTCTGGCAATAAGGATGGGCAATAAACACTGGCCTGGCCAGTGAGGCTTGTGTCCCAAGGGCATGTTTAAAACGGTGCAGCTTGCTGTTTGAAATTGTAATATTGTGGCTGTAACAAAATCATGACTCAAGAAAAAGTAGGATTGGGTGTTAAATATGTTCAGAAAAGTAAACTTCATCGTAATGCTGCAAAAAGAGTATGTCCCAGTGGATTCAAGGACAAAATTAATTAGCTGCAACAAAGGGTATTGCTTGGTGTAGCCTCTAGATTGGCAACTAGTGGGAAGGTTGTAGTGGAATGAATCTGCAAGGAAATTGCAAATAAACTTCGACAGCACAATGTTATTACAATGGGGAACTTTAATTAGCTGAGCATAGACTGGACTAGTGGTAGTTAAAAGAGAATTGAGGGGTAAGTGTTCCTAGCTTGTGTTCAGGAGAATCTTTCACTATAGAATGTGTAGCACTACCTAACTTGGTTCTTGAGAACATAGTGGGCCATAGACCAACTGTCAATGAGGGTGATTGGTCTATCATAAGATTTAAGATGACAGTAGAAAAGGGCAAAGAACAATCCAGAGTTAGTAATTAACAAGGCAGAGAACAGAGCTGAGTCAGATAGATTGGAATAAACTGTAGTTGAACAATGGACTACCTTCAGAAGGTCTTTTCCCTGGGATGGGAGGAGTCCAAAACTAGAGGGCATAGATTTAAGGTGAGGTAGGTGGGGGCAAGATTTTAAGAGGGACCTAAGGGTGATCTTTTCATGCAGAGGGTGATGCGTGTATGGAACGAGTTGCAAGAGGAAGTGATGGAGGCTGCTACAATAACAACATTTAAAAGGCAGATGGGTGGATATATGAATAGAGGAATACTGGCCAAATGTTGGCAAACGGGACTAGATCAGACTGGCATGTCTGGTCAACCTGGACAAGTTGGACTGGAGGGTCTGTTTTTGTACTGTACAACTGTATGACTTTATGGGGTGGTTTGGGCACAGTTGAGGTATATTTCCTCAAAAGGGAAAAGTAGAACAAATAAACTCATGCCCACCCAGCTTCCCTTCCCTGATGCGAAAGAAGATAGAGTATGACAAAGAAGAAAATGCATGCTTATGACAAGTGTTAGATTATAAAGCAATTGAGAACCAAGAAGGATCCAGTTCTTTTCAGAGGGGAAATCGAAAGCACGTAAGAGAAGCAAAGCAGGATTATGGGGAGAAAAATCTAGCAGCTCTCATAAAGTACAATACCAAAGTTTTCCAAAGGGTCTGTGTAAAAGGGGGAGAGCTGATTCAGGACCAAAAACGGAGAGTTGCACGTGGATGCAGAGGGCATGATTTAGGGCAAAATGAATAATTTGTCTCTGTCTTTCCAAAGAAAGAGAATGTGGCCAGGTCATGGTAACAGAGGGAGAAACTCAGTCACAAAAAGAATTTAAAATAGGTGATGAAATAATAGATGGGATCTCAGTATTCAAAATCATTAAGGCACCAAGGGTGGCTGAGGTGCTTTGAAGGATATTAAAGGAAGTGAGAGGGAAATTGCAGAAGCACTGGCAAAAATCTTTTGGTCTTCCCTGGACTCAGGAGTGGTACTAAAGACCCTGAGGAATTTCAAATATAACATCATTGTAAGGATGACACCAGTCAGTTCAACGTCAAAGGAAGGAAAACATTTTTTGAAATAATAATTCTATCCTGAATTATTGGTCATGTGGGTTAATTAGGAAGAACCCACATGGCTTCATAGAATCCCGACAGTGCAGTGAGAGGCTATTTGGCTTACTGAGTTCATGGCACGGTGGCTCAGTGGTTAGCACTGCTGCTGCCTCATAGCTCCAGGGACCGGGATTTGATTCCAGCCTCGGGCAATTGTCTGTGTGGAGTTTGCACATTCTCCCCGTGTCTGCTTGGGTTTCCTCCGGTGCTCCAGTTTCCTTCCATAGTCCAGAGATGTGCAGGTCAGGTGGATTAGCCAGGTTAAATTTGGGGTTATGGGGAGAGGGTGGGGGCAAAGTGACTGGGTGGCATGTTCTTCAGTAAGGGTTATATGGATTTGACTGGCTGAATGGCCTTTTTCTGCACTGTATGAATTCTATGATTTATAATATCGGTAGAGAACCATTTTTTTTAATATAAATCTGAGAATTCTGTCATTAATAGAGGTAAAGTCAAAATATTTCCCCAATCATTCACCAGTTTTTCTGCTTCTACTTTTGAAACATTTAAGAACTGAACTGCTTGAAATGAGGTACATTGGTTCTGCTTACAGTCAACAGCAATTACGTGAAATTGTTTAGAAATTACATCTCCAAAACAGGCCTAACCCAGTTCACACTGGTATTTCTCCTCACAAAAGCAGTAGTTCCTGTCCTCTCTAGTTCCCCTGTTTCATTGATATTGTATCACTGTTTCTGTCAACAACCCTATCAAACCTGGTCTTAAATGATGACATTGTCTCTGCCCCTACTTAAATCACTAACTCTAGTAATATGGTCCACAGCCTCGCAATTTTGTATTTAAAATATATTCTTCCGCTTGTCTCCTTGTGCTTCATTTTTTATCCCTCTTTCTGGACAGTAAGTTCACTGGGAGCTGTCTGTTTCTATCTGACCCATCCCTTCATAATTTCAAATATCACTATCCAATCACAGTTTAATCTCTTCAATCCTAACAAAAACACTTCTAGTTTTACAAGTCAATCTTTGTATTTGTTCATAACAATCGTAATCCCAGTGAATCTGTGATATGCAGTCTCTACAGCTTACTATAATATGAAGTCTGGAACTGTGTACAGTTCCCTGAAGGCCCTGTCCTTTTAAAAGGTTTCTGATATCTTTTATGTTCTTCTAATAAAATGTAAAATTAACAATGCATATTAAAATAATTTAATTTAAAACTTTTCAAAGGTTGAGGGTCGCCCTGCAATTCCAATCAATGTTTTGAAAGTATGTAATTACCAAGATTTCCAAGATCCACATTCCAACAGACTCAAAATTGAAACTTGAAAATGGCCAATAAGGACAGGAAAAATGTCAACACACTTCTAATATCCTGGGTATAACATTCAAATAGGCATTCAAATAACATTCAAAATTAATTCACAGTGAAACTTGATAAAACTGCCATTGTAAAAAATAATAAAGTTTAAACTAACATGTATATTCAGAAAAAGAATCTTATTGTTTAACCACACAGTACTCTCAAAAGTGATGGGTGTGGTACCCTGTTTAGACAATGCTGATATTGAATCACAGATTATAATGCTAATGATCAGAGTAATTGAATGTTCAGCTTATAAAGTTTGCTTCCCTTACACAAAAGACCTTTAGTTTCATGACAATCCCATTAGTATCCAGCATTTACCATCTGAAAATTGAAAGGGAACTTGTCATACCAGTTTCTGATGTTGATCCATTTTAAAAATAAGATGAAAGATTTGCTTTTCCAATTAGTTATTACAGCTTGCAAAGATCTGAAAGATGTTAGATCACCCACATTCTGGTAGTGTCAATTAGTATTTCTGTAATGGGAGATATATTAGAATAGATGTAATCTGATATTTTCCATGCAAACTGAATCATTTGAGAACTACACCTACTTCACACAAGTTCATCTCAGCTGGATCATATATTAAACTGGCTTGGCCTAGACAGATTTTAAACCATTTAATTTGAAAAGTTTCAAAGTTATCTTCAATATGTTAAGGAATATACATTGAGTTTATAGAAATAGCTCAGAGTACTGATACAAATCAGAGAATAAGAATATTTTTGGCTGTGTTGCTGCTATTGTAGAATATTGTTTCAGAACATTAATGAATCCAGCAGATTTTAACAAAACTAAAGTTAATGGGAATTGGAGGGAAAGCTCTCCACTAGTTGGATTCACACATAAATCAAGGTCAATGTTTTCACTTGTTGGAGGTCGACCATGTCAGCTCCAAGAAATCTCTGCAGGGCAAAAAACAAAGAACTGTGAATGCTGGAGATCAGAAACAAGAACAGAAATTGCTGGTCTAGCAGCATATTCAAAGAGAAAGCAGAGTCAATGTTCCAGGATCTAGTGATGCTCCCTCAGAACTTCTGAAGAAGGGTCAGTGGACCCAAAATGTTGACTCTGCTTTCTCTCCCCAGATGCAGCTACACCAGCTGAGTTTCTCCAGCAATTTCTGTTTCACTTTCATCTCTGCCTGAGTTGCTCAGGGTAGTAGGCCCAACCATCTTCATCTACTTCCCTATGTCCCTCCCTCCATCTCTATCAACATTCTGGAAATTACCATTGACCAGAAACTAGCAGATCAAAGGCTAGGAATGCAAAATTGAGCAACTCAGCACCAAACTCTGCAAAGGCAGTCCACCATTCACAAGGCACAAGTGTGGAATACTTCCCACTTACCTGGATGTGTGCAGTTCCAACAATATTCAAGGAGTTTGACCCCATCCAGGACAAAGCAATCTGCTTGATTGGCATGACATTCGCAACCATTTACCCCTCCACCACCAACACTCGGCAGCCTTAGTGTGTACAACCTTCAAGATGCACTACAGACATTCACCTTAGACAGCATCTTCCAAACCCACCATCATACAACCCACAATGCCATTAGGGATAGAATTCCAGAATTTTTCATCATAGAATCCCTTATTTAAGGAACCAGGCCATTTGGCCCAACAAGTTCATACCAACCCTCCGAAGATCTATTTCCCTACCCTGTTACTCTACATTTACCCCTAATTAATGCACCTAACATACAGATCCCTGAACACTGTGGGCAATTTAGCATGGCCAATTCACCTAACCTGCACATCTTTCGTTTGTGGGAGGAAACTGGTGCACCTGGAGGAAACCCATGCAGACATGGGCAGAATGTGCAAACTCCACACAGACAGTTGCCTGAGACTGGAATCGAACTCTGGTCCCTGGTGCTGTGAGGCAGCAATGCTAACCATTGAGTCACTGTGCTGCCCTGTATTTTGACCCAGTGACACTGAAGGGATGGTGATCTTACTTCCAGTCAGGATGATGAGTGGTTTGGAGGGATACTTTAGGGTAGGCGATGGCTTAGTGGCATTATTGCTGAACTGTTAATTCAGAAACTCACCTACTGTTCTGGGTTCCTGGGTTCGCATTCCACCATGGCAGTTGGTGGAACTTGAATTCAAGATGAAAAGAAAAATCTGGAATCAAGAATCTACTGATGACTGTGAAATCATTGCTGATTGTCATAAAAACCCATCTGACTCACTAATGTCATTCAGTAAATCACCCAATCTGGTCTACATGTGACTTCAGACCCACAGCAATATGGTTGACTCTCAAATGCCCTCTCACATGATCTAACCAGCCATTTTGTTCAATGGCAGCTAGGGGGGTGTCGATAGATGCTGGCCCACCAGCGATGTCCATGTCCCACAAGTGAAAGAAAAAAATACTTGCAGGTAGTGTCATTCCCATGTATCTGCTGCCTTTGTCCTTCCCGATGGCAGTGGTCCTTGGGTTGGAAGGTGTGCACTAAAGAACTTTGGTGAATTTCTTCAGTGTATTTTGCACATAGTTGCAGCCGCATGTGCTAAAAGCCAGTAGTGGAGAGAGTGGATTTTTTTGGCTACCACATCCAATCAAGCTTTATCCGTGGTGGTGACCAGCATCTTGAATGTCGTTGGAGCTGCATTCATGCAAGTGAATGGGGAATATTCCAATATAGCCTTAATTTGTTGATGGTTTGGGGAATCATGAAGTGAGTTAATTGTTGCAGGATTTCTTGATCATGACCTTGTCTTGTACTCACAGTATTTGTATGGCTAGTTGAGTTCAGATTTGGTCAATGGTAGCCCCCAAGAAGTTTTATAATAGGGCATTCAGTAACCGTAATGCCACTGAATTGAAGAGGTAATGGTTAGCTTCTACTTGTTCGAGGTAGTCGTTGCTTGGCACCCGTGTGGAATGAATGTGATTTGCCATTTGTCAGTGCGTGATTGGATGTTGTCCAGGTCTTTCTGCATTTGGGTGTGAACTGCTACAGTATCTGAGGAGTAGAGAATGGTTTTTTTACTGCTCTCCAAATTATCATCAAGCTGATTTGTTCAAACCCATATTTCCTCATCAATCCTCACCAAATAGGCAGGGTAAAAAATGAGGTCTGCAGATGCTGGAGATCACAGCTGAAAATGTGTTGCTGGTTAAAGCACAGCAGGTCAGGCAGCATCCAAGGAATAGGAAATTCGATGTTTCGGGCATAAGCCCTTCATCATCAAATAGGCAGTCAACATGGCTTTGTCAAGGGCAGGTCATATTTGATAAATTTAATTGAGTTCCCTGAGGTGACACAGGCTGTAGATGAGGGTAGTGTTGTGGATGCTTCTAGTTAGACTTTCAGAAAACATTTGATGTGGTGTCATGTAGCAGGTTGGTTAGCAAATTCGAGAGACAATGCAGACTCAATGGTACAACTTTGAGGGGAGTACAGGAACAGAGGAACCTCGGGGTTCAAGTGTATAATTCTTTGAAGGTAATCAGGAAAATTGAACAGTTGTTAAGAAAGCTTGTAGGATCCTTGAGTATATAAATAGAGGCATTGAATATAAAAGCAAGGAAGTGATGCTACACATCTACAAATCATTGCAGACCGCATTATTGTGTTCAATTCAAGACACCTTGTTTAAGGAAGGATGTTAAAGCCTTGGAGACAGTGCAAAGGAGATTTACCAAACTGATACCAGGAGTGAGAGATTTTGGATACAGGAAAAGATATGAGAAATTGGGCTAATATGCCTTGGAGCAGAGAAGACTAAAAGGTGACCTTACTAAGGTGTTCAAAATTATGAGCAATTTTGCCAAGTAAAGAAGTTTCCACAAGATGGTATGTCAGTAACTGGGGGCAAAATTTTGTTCAGCAAGACAGCCAGGAGTGAGATGAGAAACTTCTTTCCTCAAAGAATTGCTAAGATTTGAAATGCACTGCCTGGGAGAGTGGTGGAGGCAGTTTCATAGGAGGTTTCAAAAGATAGCTGGATATATATATATATATATATATATATATATATATGTGTGTGATGAATTTAGAGATCTACTGAGATAGGGATGCAGTCGGTAAGTCTTTCGAGTGTTAGTATAATGCAATTATACTAGCATTATTAATCCAAGTTGCCTCCTTCTGTACTGTGAAATTCTATGATTTTATAATCCTTCTTTATCATTTCTCTTGTTATCTATTCCATTTTTCTGTCCCTGCTCACTCTTTAAATTCTTTATCCCATCAATTCTTGTAACATCCTTACACTTACAGTAGTACATCAAAGTTCTCCTTTTAGTCTTGAACCCAAAATTATCCTGTGTGTAAGGTATAGTCTGAGCTGGTTCAGTATAAATTTGGCATTGCCTCCTACTTTGTTTTCAATTATTTCAGAAATAACCCTCAGCATAAGCTTTATTTTAATCGTTCATTTGGAAATGTGCGGCATTTAATTTGTCACTCTGGAATATATTTTGGTTCCATAATTATTTGCAATGCTTATTTGAAAAGGTTAACAAGGAATAACAACAGGATTGGCCAGAACCAGCAATGCACCTGGTTTCTAGTGAAAATCAATAACAAAGGACATGCGCTGAAGTGGAAAATGGGTGTGTCTTAATTTTCTTCAAGGTCAAAGTGAGATAAACCATTTTGATCAGAAGAATAAAAAGGCAATTTATCATCTAAATGGAGAAAGTCTTTTTAAAATGCTTCAGTGCAGCGGAATCTGGGTGTCCTTGTGCATGACTTGTAGAAGAAAGTGAGGACTGCAGATGCTGGAAATTAGAGTTGAGAGTGTGGTGCTGGTAAAGCACAGCAGGTCAGGCAGCATCTGAGGAGCAGGAGAACCAATGTTTCAGGCAACAGCCCTTCATCAGGATGAGTTGTAGAAACCTAGTGTACAGGTACAGCAGATAGTAAGGAAGGCAAATGGAATTTTGGTATTTATTGCTAAAGGAATGGAATATAAAAGTAGGAAGTGGTGTTGCAACTGTGCAAGGCACTGGTAAAGCTGTATCTAGAATAGGCAATTCACAGAAACTTCACTATATTATCAGTTCCTTATTGAACCAAGGTTGATTTTCTGGCTCAGTTCGAATTCAGTGAGAGATATGCTGGCATGGTGGCTCACAGCGCCAGGGACCCAGGTTCAATTCCAGCCTTGGGCGACCTTCTTTGTAGAGTTTGCACATTCTCCCTGTATTGGCATGAGTTTTCTCCAGGTGCTTCAATTTCCTCCCACAATCCAAACATGTGCAGGTTAGGTGAATTGGCCATTCTAAATTGGTCATGGTGTTCAGGGATATGTGATTTAGATGCCCATTAGGCTTGGGAAACCTAGAGTTATAGGGTAGGGGAATGGGTCTGGATGGGATACTGTTCGGAGGATTGATGTGGACTTGTTTGGCTGAATGGCCTGTTTCCGCATGGTAGGGATTCTATGAAGTATCCATCTAGTTCAGGATGAAATCCACTCAGGGTTGCAAGTTTCTACCCTATATCATCTTATGACTAGGCAGGCTGATTCCCAACCCTTTGGGCACATGGGGTCGAATATCCCACAGGAAGTTGGATCTGAAGTGCAGGATTTGCTTCCTTCTCTACTGCTAACTTATCATTTGAACTGAAAGTGTGATGCAGTTTGGTTGACAAGTTGCCAACATTTAAATTGATTGGTGTAAACTCCTAGATATTAATGTCGACACTGCCATGCTTCAAGGAGAGATTTGTGTGTCTTTGTCATATTCTCTTTGTCCTCCCCAGGAAGGCTCTCCCCTAGGGAGGTGAAAACATAAACCCTGGCAGGGAGACATGTTTTACAGCTACCCAGACAGTACCAAGTTTCTCAGTAGTTGATTTTTGAAGGAGTTTTAGAACAGTATTATTAAACTTAGAAAAGAGTCAGTCATGGGGACACCAAAGCAGAGATGAATCGGCAAATTAGGTTAAGTGGTGGGTCCGTAGTAATGCAGGAGCAGGCACTTGGGGGATATTTCAGAATATATACCGTAGATTCATTCTCATGAGAGAAAAATTTCAAGGTGAGGATCTATCAACCATGGTAAATAAAGTTTAAATATATTATCAAACTTAGAAATAAAAACAAAACATCATTATCCAAAGATTAATAGAAAGAGAAAAAATAGTTTGAGAAAAAGCTGACTAAAAATATAAAAACAATGTAATAATGTAAGAGTTTCTATAAAGTTACAAATAACCCAGAATGGGTGGGGTTGCATCATGGAAAAAGATTGGATGGGCTTGTATACACTGAATGTAGGGTAAGAGGTGACTAAGTTGAAACATATAAGATCCAGTTGGATCTTGGCTGGGAAGAAATGAAAAGGTTTTCTTTCTGTGAGAGAATCTAGAACTAAAGGTCACTGTTTTAAAAATAAGTGGTCAACCATTCAAGACAGGTGAGAAGCAATTTTTTTGTTAGGGAGGGTACTGAGCCTTGGGTGCCTTTTCTCAAAACTACTTGAATCAGCTTTAAATATTTATAAGGTAATGTAGATTGACTCTTGATAAGCAAGGGAGTTAAAGACTTGAGGTGGGTGAGAGTATAGAGTAGCCAGATAAGATGTGATTTTATTGAATGTGGCCTACGTCAGCTCCTACATTCATGAGTTTTGCCTGAACTCTTATAGAGCTCACTTTGAGAAAGACAATACTCTTTATCTTCCAATGAAGGTGAAGCTTACAGCAGAGGCATTGCTAATGGAATTTCACTAGCAGACTTGTGTTAGTGGCACATTGACCAGGTCCTGCTGCAATTTAAGAGTAATCCCCATATTGTAAGGATCAGACTGGTGAGGACAAAGTTAAATAGTTTTCTGTTACTGCCTGAAACAGGTCCAGTCTGGCAAACCCGTCCTTTCCTCTTGATTAATGCACTCCTGATGTTAGTGAGCCAGCCTTGGTAATGGACACAGTGCAGTCTGTTTCTTTGCTACCCTCAGGGCTGCTTCCAAGTGGTTTTCAAGATGTACTGAGGGAGGTTTCTCAAGAGATTTCTTTGTCCATGTTTGACCTGGATAAAAGAGACTGGGAGAATGTGAGCAATAGAGAATCAGAGTCTAAAAGTGTGGCGCTGGAAAAGCACAGCTGGTCAGGCAGCATCTGAGAAGCAGGAGAGTCAACATTTCTGGCATAAGCCCTTCATTAGGAATGTGGAGGGGGAAGGGAGCTGAGACATAATTGGGGGTGGGGGATGGGACGGGACTGGGAGGAAGGTAGGTGGGAGCATGAGGTGCAAACTCTTTGTCCACATCTCCCCCTTCACCTCTGTCCAAGGCCCTAAAGCATCATTCCAAATCTGGCAGAGATTTTCCTGCACTCCCCACCCCCTTTCTCCTCTGTTGCTTTTGATGTGGTCCCCTCTGCATTGGGGAGATGGGATGCTAACTTACGGAGCCGCACCACCCTGTGGCCATCTCCCTTACCATACTTCCCAGAGCTTGCAAATCCTGGGCCCCTCCGCTGTCAAATCCAAGCCACCAGCCAACTGAAAAAAGAAAGCCTCATCTTATCCCTGTAGACCACATGGCATCAACATTGACTTCACCAGTTTCCAAATCTGCCCCCTCCCCCAATCTGAAATCCAACCCTCCAACCCGGCACCGCCATCTTGACTTGTCCTAACTGGCCATCTTCCTTTCCACCTGTCCACTCCACCCTCCCCACTGACCTATCACAATTACCCCACATCTGCATCTGCCTTCCCGCCTACCTTCCCCTGAGCCCACCCCCACCTCCCTATTTATCTCTCAGCTCCCCCCTCCCCCTCCCCACATTCCTGATGAAGGACTTATGCCTGAAACGTTGACTCTCCTGCTCGCTGGATACTGCCTGATCTGCTGTGCTTTTCCAGTGCTGCACTTTTTGTCTCTGATAAAGAGACTTGCTCAGGTCCTGAGTCAATAATCAGGAGTCCTGTGGCCATAACCTCTATTTGCAAACAAGATGGAAAAGTGAGTTGAATTTTTTTATTTCTTCTCCCCCACTGCCCAAACCTTCCCTCCCTCCCCCCCCCCCCCCCCCCCCCCCCCCCACCACCACCACTGATCTTGAGCAGAGGTGATTTTTTTTAAAAAGTCTTGTTTCCCCTCTCAAATTAGGCTGTGTTCTGTTTTCCCAAAGCTCTGTTTATTTTGTCCAATTTCTAAATGACTTGCCACAAATTTTGAAGTAAAAGAATAGTTTATTCATCCATTGGGACCTGTGGAATGATTGCCACCAGGCATACCTGCAGGGGCATATAAGGAAGAGAGAGGCTGAGTGAGTTTTCAAACAAGAATAATTTGAAACTTTAAAAAATGGAAATTAATTCGCGCGATATTTGTCTGAGTCCACAAGGTCAGTGTTCAGTAAATGTTTTTGCAGTTGGCTGAACTTGCAGAATTCTTTTCTCAATTTGTTGACTGCATTTGAATACAGTGTGATTCACAGTTTCAGGTCAATCTAAAATTTATTCTAGAAACCAGGAGTTGAACTGTACCAAAATTCAATTTTGGGGAGTTTCCGGAAAGTGTTCTCTTTGTAGACTGACAATGATGATTTACCTGATGTAATTCTGTGCCACTCACTACATTTTGAATGCACCATCCACACTTACAACACATGCTGGCCAGGCAGCAACACCCACATTCCAGGAGAGAATTTTCAAAAACTCTGTGGTGTTTTCCTCATACTATCATGCTGCTGACCAATAGCCAAATTTTATTTAAAATTCTTCACCCACTTCACATCATTGATCCCCTGAGGAATGTTTTAGAATAGAGAGATCAAGGGGGGGCAGGTAAAGAGTTCATTGAAGCTTGCATCACAGGTGGACAGAGTGGTAAAGAAGGCATTTGGAATGCTTGGAATCATTGCTCAGCCCATTGAGTTTGGGCGTTGGGATGTCATGTTGCGGTTGTACAGGATGTTGGTGAGGCAACTTTTGGATTACTGTAAACAGTTCTGGTTGCCCAGCTGCAGGAAGAATTTATTACATTGGAAAGGGTGCAGAAAAGATTTACCAAGGTGTTACCAGGATTGGAGGATTTAAGTTATAAGGAGAGGCTGGATAAGCTGGGACTTTTTTCATTGGAGTGTAGGTGCTTGATGGGTGACCTTATAGAGGTTTATAAAATCATGACGGACATAGATAAACCAGGTAGCAACAGTCCTTTTTCTAAAGTTGGGGATTTCAAAACTAGAGGGCATAATTTTAAGGTGACAGGAGGAAGATTTAAGTGATCTGAAGGGTAACTTTTTCACAAAGAGCATGGTTCATATGTGAAGTGAACTGTCAATGGAAATGTCGATCCAGGTACAGTTACAACATTGAAGAGACATTTGGACAGATCCATGAATAGGCAAGGTTTAGAAGGATATGGGCCAAGTGCAGGCATGGGACTAGTTTTGTTTGGGAAACATGGTCGGCATGGATGAGTTGGACCAAAGGGTCTGTTTCGGTACTGTATAACTCTTTTACTCTAAATACTCACCACTACCGGGATCTTACAGGATTCATACCAGCTGTACTGTAGTTAAAGGCAGGCTGTGCATCAGGCCACTCTATCAGCTACGAATAACCCTTCACAGTACATGTCATGGAAGGGAAAATAAAAGGAACAGCTTCTGAGGGAAAATACTGGTCACATGTCATTAGAAAAATAACAACATATTTGTAAATGTATCACAATTTTAAATCATACCTATCTGATCAAGTGTCAATGTAGCTGCAGCTAGGGGATTGAAGCCACAGAGATTGCATGTGCTTACAATCAGACCAAGTTGGAAACCTGTCTAAGGGAATGCAACTCTTTCAGTAGTGTGTAGCTTCACATGTTCTCAATGTTCAATTTAGAATCATCATATATTGGAAAGCCTTCAAACTGTTGAAAATGTTAACTTTTTAGAATCAGAGGAAAAGTGGAGAACAGATAGGGATTGCTTTTCTTTCACACAATAAACTTACAGTCAATTTATAATCACTTCACCCAAATCTCCTGTGGAAGAATTTGTCTATTAAGTCCTGTCTGGCTTGTTCTGCCTGATTCTGCCCCCCTCTATTATAGTGAAGGTAATATTCCTCCAGCTCAATGTCCTCATCTTCCTGCCCTGAAGACTGCTGCCAATCTCTCAGCTCTTCGAAGTCTTTCACATTCCCTCATTTGCTTGCTCTGGCAAGGCTATCCCCTGCGCAGCCTTGTTAGGATTACCAGGCACTTTCTGTATGGGCTGAGGTGCAAAGCCCTAACTGAGACAGATCCAAGCATCAGAACGTCCTCTTGAGGACGACTGTGGTCTGCTCAACTTATCCAACATCGTTTGGCCCTGATACCCATATCCCCATGTTCATGAACTGACTCCCAGGACTGATTGTGGCCAACTCTCCTAACCAACTTGGAAAGACAATTCTGGCTATGTGACAGACTCTTGACCACTCTGTGTATAGCTCCCTCCGTTAATGTTCCTGCACAAAACTGAGCCACACGTTGCCATTTCCTTTCCCTCCACTGCGTGGGAGAATAGAAAATTCCCTAGTCTTACCTCATTAATGTTCGAATAAGCCTCTTGTATGTCACTGGTGAGATTCTCATCTCGCCATTCAATCCTTGGTTGGAAAACTGGTGTTTATTTCCTCCAGGTAAGGAATATTTGCCCAACGAACTCACTATTGTCTCTTTTATTCAGAATTGGGGAAAATCAGCACCTGAATTCAGAGGTGATTTAGACCGGAGACGTTTGTCGCTAAGCCTGGGCTATATCCACGTTATACCATTATGCAATCACTTCTGATAGACCTGACCTGCCAACGGTGTCGGAGATACTGAGGACTGATTTGAAACTTTAGCTGTAAGATGTTTTTAGGTGTTAGGCAGTTTCTGGACTAGTTTGTGGGGCCAGCTCTCCCTGTTTGTGGCCTTTATCTCCAGATGTTTGTCAGAAGGCCGTTCCAGGGTCAGCTGGACATATGGCCTTCTTAATTCTGCTGTCCAGGTTGATGCTGGGTGGTCTGACCAGTTTTATTTCTTGTCAGCATGTTTTTAGTGATTTAATCCAACTGCATGGTTTGCTAGAACATTTCAGAGTACAGCTAAGAGTCAATCATTTTGCTGTCGATCCGGAGCCACCTGTAGGTCCAACTGTGTTAAGGATGGCAGGTGTTCTTCCCTGGAGTCATCTTGTTACCCAGATGGAGTTTTTACAACAATCCAGTACTTTCATGACCATCATCCATCATCATTACTGAGGCTAGACCTTTTAATTGAAATAGTATGAATCGAACTTAAATTGTCACAACTACAAAGTTGGATTTGAACTCTGGTCACTGGTATATTAATTTGGGCTTCTGCACTATGCTACTGTGCGCAATGAAAGTAGAATTCAATTAGAAAACAGATGCCATGTTCAAAAGCCCCATTTTACTTATAAATACATACAGTTATGGGCATATTTTTGTGTATTTAAAGGATACCTTCAACTTCATGAGTGTGTCCAGCAGCACCTGTACTGGATTCATCTTTCTGGTGCAAAGCCATGTCATTGTGATCTTTTCCTACGCCTCCCAAATTTTTCTCTCCTTCTGAGTGATCAGTTCCTATGAAGTTTGGCTGAGCACCCCTTCCCCATCCCCATCACTTGCTCCCAGAATATGCAATTATTTCCCAAGGTCATTAAGATTGAACCAAAGTGAGTTGACCTAGTGATGTTGGTCTGGGTTTGTGATTAGTCAAGATAATGCGGGATCTCTTCAGAAATGCCTTTTGGGTCCTGATTCCAGGAGAACTGAACCCATTCCTAGAGTTTCCGATTCTCAGCAACACCTTTTACTTGGGCAGGTCATGAGTGTGCACCTGGCATACCCAACCTGGCTGACTCCTTGATGAGTTCAATATGGCCTAGTAGATAATTGACACTCCTATTAGATGTTTTGTATAACACAGTGAAAAGTTTTCAAATAATTACTTTACTGTGTTTTTTACAAATGTATCGAGTCTTTCTGTACAATGTATGGTTGGTGAATATGCAAGAGCATGACAATCTGACATGGGACTATAGTGGAGGGGCATGGTCTGACATGGGGTCATGGGGAGACCATCAGGGTGGGAATGTGAAGGGTTACGATTGGAGGTTCATTTCTGTTTATTAGACAAAATCCCAGAGAACTGAGGAGGCCATTTTTAAACAGTAGCTCTGATGATTCTCTTCAAGTATTTTCCCAGGTCATCTGAGCAGACTGCATTTGAAAGTGCAGTCCTTACCCTTACCACCACTGCCCATCTCTACCCCCGGCCAACCCCCCGCCCCCCCAACCCCCCACCAACACCCCTCCCAGAATGAAAATGCTCTCCTTGTGGACACTTGTTCTTGAGGAAGGTAGGCCCAGCTGGGACGGTTTCCTAATGCTGCTGTCGACTTTAAGGGTGAAAATCCAGCCTTTTGCGTTCATTTGTGAAAGCTCTGGGTATGCGGGAATTCCCACGTCGCTCACCTTTCACATACAGAAATTGGACATTCAAATTACTGAATGTTGATTCTGGCCAACTATACTTCAGTACCAAATTTCCTGTGCACTCATAGTTGCTTTCTTACTCCTTGACCTTGCGACGTCATTACCTCTTGCCTGTAAAATCTACTTAAATTCGCTCAACGCAATGTCAGCAAAAGCAGCCAATCTTAACAGAGGCCACATCAAAAACAGCAATCAATGAGCAATCATACCAGGCCACCAGTACTTTCCTATTTGTTTAATGCACTGCTTGTCAGTCAAACCAGGCCAACTCAGTATTTACAGAGAAAATACCACAGTTAACTACTAACAAGTCGAAAAAAATATAATTTTAGTTCTTGGCCACTCAGTCAAGTTCAGGTCTAACATCCTGTACCTTCATTAATATGAGTTGACTCGCTTGAGGTTTTAATAAATCTCTGCTGTTAGGAATGAGTGGTTGAGAGCAGCGCAAAACCCCTTTTGTTCTTTTATGTAAGGGTTACTTTATTTCAAGTAATCCTTTAAAGTACAAATGCAGAAGGCTACAAGTTTTGCAAGTAAGACACACAACCTGACTAAGGCAAAGATCTGAAAGACTTGTTTTAACAGTTCTTTTATTATGAGCTTTTTTTCCTTGTGAGTCATAGCAGCAAGTTTAGTACCAAATATTTTGATTAACATTGCTTTCGCTGTATCTTAATAGCAACTATTTCATTCATCATCTGTCAGTTTTGAGGACTTTAGTGCAATTATGGACGAAGTGCTTGGCTGTTTGGTAATTGTCACCAAATGGGAATTTAACATTGCTAATGTCAAATAGTAATATAAATAGTACTAAATCTATTTTTTTTTAGAAGTTTCCTGACAGGAGATCCCCTCTTTAAACTTCCAGTTGCAGCTGTCAAAACACTGGAGGCCAAAGTGAGTCTTTATTACATCTCATTGATTGTGGTGGAGTCAAACTTGTGATGGTTATGTTGCAGGATAGAATTTGCACAGAAGTGTTCAGTGCCAGTCCAGATAGTCTCATCTCAGATATTAGCTTGGATTTCCATGCTAAGATGCTGCATGATTCTAATAGATATTTTCTAATGAAAAAAGAATGGCAAGGCAGGACTCCATTTTCACATTGCACAATTATTGACCTTATCTCTGTTTTGGTTTAAAGAGGAAATTATCCACTGTCTGTTTTCCAGTGTTGCTAATGACCACAAAGCTTTGTAGCAGAGTCCATTGCTCCACCCCCATCTTGACTTCCTCTGTTGTCTATGTGCCTTGCCTTTAAGAGTTTTTGCATTTTCTTGACTCTCCTCTTCCTGACAGTTAGTCTATTGAGCGTTGGACAGTTCACTTAAAAACGAGTTGGTTGCTGTAATGTTGTAATGCTATAATTAATAATGTGTTTTGCTGTTTACAACGCAACCTCCCAAATTTGCTAATGCAGATGAAGCAGTAGCCATAGAGATTCAGGAAATTGGCAATAGAAATGTATGGAATGGAAATGCAGAAAGCTTCAAAGAGAGAAGTTCAGAAAC
This sequence comes from Hemiscyllium ocellatum, assembly GCF_020745735.1. Taxonomy (NCBI): domain Eukaryota; kingdom Metazoa; phylum Chordata; class Chondrichthyes; order Orectolobiformes; family Hemiscylliidae; genus Hemiscyllium; species Hemiscyllium ocellatum. The sequence continues at coordinate 95,977,181 of NC_083401.1, forward strand.
AGTGGAAGGAGATTAGTCAGTTCATAAGTGGGATTCCCTCAATGACACAGTTTCTCCATGTCCTTAATCAATGCAATAAATGGAGTCAGTCAAGAGTGAATTGAATTTTAGCATGACAGCTGCTGATTACTTCACACTCTGTTAATGTGTTTGTATTTCTCAACACTGACACTCTGATGTTCTTTATCTATCCAACTTTCACCTGTAGGCGTTAATTTATTCTGTCCTGTGTGCCATCTCTTAAAGGATCACCCTATTTAGAAGCTGACTGCATGAGACAGGCAAGTGTCTTTTAGCTTTTGTCTATGTAGTATTTCAAACCTTGATTTCATTTCAACACAAAGTTGGAAAATGGCAATAAGATAATGTAGATATTTTCAGCCATTACCACTTCTCCTAATATTCATTATCATTAATCCCTATAATGAGATTCCTATGACTTGTAAATGCAAGAAAGCTTGGTTAGGTTGACTCCTTTTAAAACACAAGTTGATTTGGGGTCTGGAGAAAAAGTTATCCACAAGGAAATAAATCCTTTTTAAAATTCACCTTTTTGAGACCAACCAAAGGCAGGCTAGACAAATGCAGGGTTACAGGGATGGGGTGGATGTGGGTAGAATGCTCTTCCAAGGGTCAGCATGGGATCAATGGACCGAATATCCTGCTTCCACACAGGGATTTATGTTTGTGAAAATTAACATATTGCATTAAAAGGGCCCTGATATTTGTAGTAGGAACTTAACTTAGTCTGATACGATCTGATCATAAGTGGTGTCTGAAGGCTCTTGTCTTTTAAAACAGCTACTGGATCAGTGGTGCTGGAAAAGCACAGCAGTTCAGGCAGCATCCAAAGTGCAGCGAAATCGTCATTTCGGGTAAAAGCCCTTTTTCAGGAATAAAGGCAGTGAGCCTGAAGCGTGGAGAGATAAGCTAGAGGGAGGATGGGGGTGGGGAGAAAGTAGCATAGAGTACAATGGGTGAGTGGGGGAGGGGATGAAGGTGATAGGTGAGGGAGGAGAGGGTGGAGTGGATAGGTGGAAAAGGAGACAGGCAGGTAGGACAAGTCCGGACAAGTCATGGGGACAGTGCTGAGCTGGAAGTTTGGAACTAGGGTGAGGTGTGGGAAGGGGAAATGAGGAAACTGTTGAAGTCCATATTGATGCCCTGGGGTTGAAGTGTTCCGAGGCGGAAGATGAGGCGTTCTTCCTCCAGGCGTTTGGTGGTGAGGGAACGGCGGTGAAGGAGGCCCAGGACCTCCATGTCCTCGGCAGAGTGGGAGGGGGAGTTGAAATGTTGGGCCACAGGGTGGTGTGGTTGATTGGTGCGGGTGTCCCGGAGATGTTTCCTAAAGCACTCTGCTAGGAGACGCCCAGTCTCCCCAATGTAGAGGAGACCGCATCGAGAGCAACGGATACAATAAATGATATTAGTGGATGTGCAGGTAAAACTTTGATGAATGTGGAAGGCTCCTTTAGGGCCTTGGATAGAGGTGAGGGAGGAGGTGTGGGCACAGGTTTTACAGTTCCTGCGGTGGCAGGGAAAAGTGCCAGGATGGAAGGGTGGGTTGTAGGGGGGCATGGACCTGACCAGGTAGTCACAGAGGGAATGGTCTTTGCAGAAGCGGAAAGGGATGGGGAGGGAAATATATCCCTGGTGGTGGGGTCTTTTTGGAGGTGGCAGAAATGTCGGCGGATGATTTGGTTTATGCGAAGGTTTGTCAGGTGGAAAGTGAGCACAGGGGCGTTCTGTCCTTGTTACGGTTGGAGGGGTGGGGTCTGAGGGCAGAGGTGCGGGATGTGGACGAGATGCGTTGGAGGGCATCTTTGACCACGTGGGAAGGGAAATTGCGGTCTCTAAAGAAGGAGGCCATCTGGTGTGTTCTGTGGTGGAACTGGTCCTCCTGGGAGCAGATACGGCAGAGGCAGAGGAATTGGGAATACGGGATGGCATTTTTGCAAGAGGTAGGGTGGGAAGAGGTGTAATCCAGGTAGCTGTTGGAGTCGGTGGGTTTGTAAAAAAATGTCAATGTCAAGTCGGTCGTCATTAATGGAGATGGAGAGGTCCAGGAAGGGGAGGGAGGTGTCAGAGATGGTCCAGGTAAATTTTGGGTCAGGGTGGAATGTGTTGGTGAAGTTGATGAATTGCTCAACCTCCTCACGGGAGCACGAGGTGGCGCCGATGCAGTCATCAATGTAGTGGAGGAATAGGTGGGGAGTGGTGCCGGTGTAGCTACCAGAGTTGTCAGTCTCCTGAAGTATTGTTCAGTTGACCGCAATGTGATAAACATAAACAGCATATGATAACTCTCAAGGAGCAGCAGTTTGAGAATCTGTTTTATTATACCAATCGTGTATCTTTTTGTATCTATCTTAAAAAAGCATTGTACAAACTGAGTGGAATAAACATAATCATGGTGCAATCCCGCAACATCTGAAAACAATGCACTGTAATAAGAGTTTTGTTATTGTCTAAGATTTTTCTGCTCTGAAGCAACCTTGGGATCTATGGAATTCTATGTACTTCAGCATGCATTGCAAATGATTGATTCCATTGCTTTGAAAAAGTTGAGTTTGACGTGGAAAATGGAATTTTTGGTTGCTACCCAAGGAATTTTGAAAGGCAAATATGGTGATCTGGCACCCTAATTAGAATAAAGGTCATCTGGTTTGTGTTGTCCTTCTTTAATTTTTATAAAAAACAGACAACATAGTTGATACCTTTCACCCTCCAATATAGTAGAACCTAGAGCTGCTATCACCTTTACTTTAACAGATGAGACTAAGATTTCTGCACAATCTGTTTCTAAATCGGACCCTATCCAGGTCAAAAGTTGTTTACTTTCTCAGTCAAGGTCTGCAGAGATTTTAACTAAGAACACATAATTGAAGCTAATAGACCCATAGGAGTATATTTCTTCCTCTGCTTCCTTTCTAATACTTGCTTTGCCAAATGCTAACTGAAACAGCTTGGATAACATTTTTTTCTCTGTTCTGCCTAGGAAAATGTTTAGTTCGCACTAAAGATACAGTCAGCCTCAATTCCATTAACACAATTATCTTGCATCAATTTCCAGAAATGGAAGCAAATTCTTAATCATTAATTAATGACAGCTAAGTTTAAAAATACATTGCAAATTATTGTTTAATAATTCTGAATTGAGACGTTATTGAAAAAAATTGTCAAAGCTTTTTATCCCTGATATTCATCAGGACAATTTGTAAGAAATGCCAATGTAACGTGAAAGAATCATTTTGTATTACATGACAGCAAGAGTGAAAAATGTGTTGCTGTTTTTCCAGACTTCCATTGGATTTGAAAAGACGTGTTTAAGTTTGCCTTTTTAGTAATAAGGGATCCATATTAGCAGCTTCAAAGAGTACTGGAGAGAAGCATTAACCTTTTTTTTTAAAAAAATCAGAGTGAATGCACAGAAATTTGTGGAAAAGAAACTGTGCCGTGCTACCTAAGTAAGAATTGAAATGTTAGCATAAATATTTTGTGTGCTGAAGATTTTGTCTTAAGTCTATTGCATTGTTCTAATGAAACCCAAAGCAAGCTGAAGGAACATCATTTTAGTGTCTGCTTGGGCACTTTGCAGCTTTCAGAACTCGGCATAGAGTTCAATAACTTCATACTGTGAATACTGTCCTCCATTTTGCTTATGCTGTTCCTCATCCATCCACCTCCACCTCCCAGCCCAGTGACTTGTTTGTATGCATTTGCTATCAGCAGAGCCATTAACACACATCCTTTGTCTAACTCCTTATCTATTACCATTAACACTCATTTTGTCCTTTGCTCTCTGTACATTCACTATCTGTTCCACTTGCTCATACTGCCCCTTTGTCAATTGCATAAAAGCATCATTTTCTAGTCCCTATTAGTTCCAAAGGACTGTTATATTAGACTTGAATCATTGACTCTGCTTCTTTCCGCTTGGAAGCTGCCAGACCTGTTGAGTTTCTTCAGAATTTTCTGTTGTTTTACTTTGGAGAATAGCTGTTATTTGTTTTGCTGAGTTGGAACAGTAGCAGTACATGTATGTGATCTGCAAAGTACAGGGTCCTGTGTATTACTGTTGTCATAAATGTTCATAATATGTCTTGAGATCTTCAAGTTAAGGAAAAGCAATGTTAATGATTCAGTTCTGTGAAACTTTACTTTGTTAAGATCAAAGTCACTCTAAACATTTGAGGTCAAAACAGCATTTGCAAGAAGTTGTAACTTCAGCAAAACCAGCAAATCCAGGGAGGGAGTTCCTAAAGTATTTGCTAACTTGAGTTTTGTAATCAGAAATAGAGCCTAGAAGTTGGCTTATTCACAGAGAAGAGATTCTTAACAACAAAAGTGCAATGATTATCAGTATCAAAACTGTCAGTGATAGACACAAATCTGAGTTACTTGGTAGTCAGTGAGAGGAAATCTCCAGAAGGCTGTGAAGACAAAAGTTTAGGATACCCTATTTATTACTAAATGAGATAAGGTAGCAGTTTTGTTTGAGGGTATCGGGGAGGGACTTTCACTCTTTCTACAGCTTTTTTCAAGTTAATGTGTAGAAATCGATAGAAAGAAAACTGACTTCAGCTCTACCAGCCAAACAAAAATTGTTGGAAAGTAGGTAAGGGTGTCTATTCTCTGAGGTGTGAGTCAGATAATGCTGGGGTAAAGTGAATCCTTCTTACAAATGTTCACAATGAGATTATTTCCAATAAATCTTACTTTGTTTTCTTTCTTTGTCTAATAAACGTTTCATGTTCCTTTTGTTAAACGCACGTCGGTAGTCTCTAATGAGTATGTTCGGTGATTGAGAACCAGGACAAACGAAAAGTAAAGTAAAACTTGTGGAGTAACCAAATCAGGTTTCACTATGGGACATAACATGTCCCGTATAAACATCATCTGGAATTGTAACCACTATATGTAACTTCTAGTTTATGCAAGTGTGCCACACTGCGAGCCTGACTAATTGATTGTCAGTGTAATCCTTAGTACACTGGATTGTTTCATAGAGTATTAGATAATGTTTCCCCATACATTGATGTTTCTCACAAATTGCCTTGATGACTGCAAGATGGAAAGCTTGGATAAAATGTGGCTTTTTTTTCAAGTAATGTTAAACATAGATTGTTGAACTTAAAGTATTCAATCCTAAGAATATAAAATTTGTGATTCAAATTAGAACCATGACAATAAGTGGATGTGAAACCATATAATAATAGTCTATGGAATTCACAGAATTCCTTGTAGGTTTCTTTACATAACAACACTTAACAGTGTAGGGATTTCAGCTGTGAGCAGTCCAGAAGCCAAGTCCATTTTAATTTACCATGGTGCACAGAATGGAAAGATTACAACATTAGATGGTTTAATTTTTTTTAAAAAAGGCAAGTTTTTGTGTAATTCAAAAAGAAAAGGGTAATGTTGGAATATTCCAACAGTAGTCACTAATTCATGCTTCAATCAAACACACATGATGACTGCAAATTGAATTGTGGGCATTCAGGTTTCAAAATGGTTTGAGAGAAATAACACTGATTTAGGCTTGCCTACCATTTAGACTGAATGTGGATGCAGTGGGAATGATGCTGAGTCTGTGTGGGTTGCACAAGAATGCAATCTGCTGTTACTTAGTATTTTTCTGTTAGGTTGGGTAACTGATAGGAAGTTTAAACTTGGTGATGCTTGTTGGATGTAAATAACTGACATGGACTTTTGACAGAATACGCCAGGCACACTACACTAAGCAACCGTTCTTGTAATCATTTCAAAAAATTCGATTGACTTAGACAAATAAACACTTCTTTTAACAATGCAATGCTGATTGATCTTGATTTATCCATGCCTTCCTAAGTGATGGTTTACACCTTGCCTCGGAATGTTTGTTCACAATCAAGCTTAGACTGACTGGCCTGTAATTACTTGCTCCATCGTTTCCTCCACCTTTTTAAGCAATGGTACTTTTTTTAGCTGTCCTCCAGCACCATACTTCTATCCATAAATGATTGGAAAATGATGGTTGAAATCTCTATTTACTTTCTTCTGTCTCTATTTTGTTAATGATTTTATCTACTTTCTAAAAAGCTAAACCCCAAAATACTTGCCCTCTGAAATATTGAGCAAATAATCATATTTAATCTCCTCTTTAAATACAATGTTTACATTATAAGCCCGCTCTCTTAAAGGTAGATTGCAACCTGAATTAATATTATGAATTGTGTCTAGGTTTTCCTCCTTCACATACACATTCCCTTTACAATGTTAAAGGTTAAGTCCGACATAGGATGTAGATATCAGAACTTTTAAAGAACAAAGGCAATTCCTGCCAGATTACCAAAAGACGTAAGGAAGAGTTGGGCATGTGCATCAGTCCATGATCTAGCTGTTCTTGAAGTATTGCTGGTGTGTAGGAGTTTGAAATATGTGTGCTTCAATTTCACTGCACCAAAGCACAGAGATTAAAGAAAAAACAGAACTTGCCAATAGCAATTCAGCCAGTTCCAAACTTGCAAAGAGATCTCTAGCTCAGTAAGATTTTATCTCAGTTCTGCATGAGTGAGATAAACTCAGTGCATTCAGGCTTTATGCAGTGAGTATATACCCTGTCTGGATAGCTCACCTGGTAGACAATGGGACTCTTATTTTAGATTCATTGTTTTATGTCCCACATTGATAATGAAATTTCTCTTAAATGTTTTATGCAAAATAATAATAATTATATTTTTTAAACCAGAAGTATCCTTAAACTAATTATTATAATTGTCTGTTCACATTGCAAGTTTGAAATCTCACTTACTGAAACAGCAGAGGTATTTTTGAAAAGGGGACAGTTAGATAATACAAAAGCAGGAATGGACTGAGACATCCAGCAGGCCTGGCAGCATCTGTGGAGAGAAAGTAGTGTTAGTGTTTTGCATTCAGTGACCCTTGTTCCGAAGTAGGGAAGAACATTGAAGGGTCACTGAACTTGAAATGCTTTCTCTCCACAGATGCTGCCAGACTAGCTCAATGTCTCCAGGAATTGCTGATTTTTGTTTCAGATTTCTAGCATCTACACTTCTTTGTTTTATATTCGTAGATGATAGGTGGATTAGATACAAGAATTGAATTGCAATTGAATAAGGACTGCATATTCCTCAAAATAGATAACATGTACTTTATTGTTGGACTGTATCAAGCCAATCTGTTCATTTTTAATGGACAAAGTTGACACTGGCATAAATGTCCCACAACAGAGAGGTGCTCCAACATGGCAAAAGTGACAGAAGTAATTGGAAATTTCAAGTCTTGCCTCAAGTTCGAAATTTCCTACTTTTACAGGGATAGAAGCTTCATGCAAGCTTGGTTTACAGATCCAGTTAGATATATAAGTGGTCAGCTATCTGCACTCACCTGACTTTTCATGCCTTTATTTGAAACCTGTGTATGTACAGATTAGACCTGATCAAAACAGTTGTTAAATTTGGATTTGTTTGGGTAGCCAGGAAACCCCTTTGAAGAACTAAGGTACCAATTTGGATATTGTCCTGGGACACCTTTGGTAGATATTATGATGAAGGAAAGGCACACTTGGAAGAGGTAAGGTGTCCCTTGAAATTGTTCAAAGTACAAAACAGTTGTGTAAAATGTGCATAAACGTATTACTGACAAGCACATTGGTATTGTCAACAGATCTGTCAAATTGACTGTCAAAACTGTCAGAAGAACCTATCTTAAAGGACCGGAAAGTGATGACTTCTAAATATTTTTAATAGTCCAGACATTTTCTTCAAAAAAATGGGTATTTGCTATTAGACCTTGGCATGAGCCTGACAGGTTTCAATGATGGATTACTTGCCTCACTCGCATCATTTTATTGAAAGCAGGAAGTGATTTTGGAGATTCTGGTGTGGAGCTTTGAATTCTAATGCTTGTTGCACTTGAATGAAATGTTTGATATAAGGATGTACCTTGATGAAATGTAAATGAGGAGATAAGTAATGTTTTTGTGAATGAGTGATTTCTTGATATAGTGATACCTGCAGTCAATTATCTTGTATTGGCTCCACCTGGTTCCTGAGGTCTGTCCATGGTGGATACAAGGTTGTTGATGGTAGGTACAAGAGCAAAAGCTGCTGTTAGTGAGCATGGGTTGGCATGAGTTGGCACTATGTTAGCTTAGTTGAAAAGTGTGCAGCTGGAAAAGCACAGCAGGTGAGGCAGCAGCTGAGAGCAGGAGAGTTGACATTTAGGATGTGGAAGGAGAAGGAAGCTGAAAGATAAATAGGGGAGTGGGTGTGCGGCTGAGGGGAAGGTAGATGGAAAGGGATTAGGTGGATGCAGGTGGGAGGTAATAGTGATAGGTTGGTTGGGGAGGGTGGAGCAGGTAAGTGGAAAGAAAGATGGACAGGTAGGACTAGTTAAGAGGGCGGTAGAAAGTTGAAGGGTTGGTTCTCGGATGAGGTAGGGGGAGGGGAGATTTGGAAACTAGTGAAATTGATGTTGATGCTGTATGGTTGTAGGGTCCCAAATTGGAAGATGAGGCATTCTTCCTCCAATCATAGGGTGGCTTGGATTTGGCGGTGGAGGAGACCCAGGATTTGTGTTTCCTGGGGGGGAATGGGTGGTGGGGGGATGGGGGCATGGGTTTGAAGTGTTCGGACACAGGGTGGTGGGCTTGTTTGGTGTGTATGTCCCAGAGATGTTCCCTGGAAAGTTTCGCAAGTTGGCATCCTGTCTCCCAATATAGAGGAGACCATATCGAGAGCAACGGGCACAGTAGTTGAAATGGGTGGATGGAGGTGAGGGGGGAGTTTTGGGCACAGGTTTTACATTCCTTGCAGTAGCAAGGAAAGGTGCTAGGTGTGGAGAGTGGGTTGGTAAGGGGCATGAAGCTAACGAGGGAGTCGCGGAGGGAACAGTCTCTGTGGAACGCAGAAAGGGGTCAGGAAGGAAATACATCTTTTGACGTCTGACTGTCGGTGGCAGAAATGGCTCAGGATAATGGCGCCAGAGATTATCCGGAGATTAGTGGGGTGGAGGGGAGGACTAAGGGGGTTCTATCCTTCTTGCGGTTGGAGGGTTGTGATTCAAGGGTGGAATGCAGGAAGTGGAGGAGATGTGCTGGAGGGAGTGGTTGATCACGTGGGAGGGGAAATTGCAGTCTTTAAAGTAGGAAACTTTCTGGGATGTCCTGCAGTGGAAATGCTCATCGTGGGAACAGATACGGCAGAGACATAGGAGCTGGCAGGAAGGGATCATGTTTTTACAGGAGGCAGAGTGGGAGGAGGTGTAGTCCACATAGCTGTGGGAGTCTGTGGTGACCAATCCAACACTGACATCTACTTCAAACCCAGAGTTGGAGACGGAGAGGTCTAGGAAGGGGAGAGAGGTGTCTGAAATGGTCCAGGTGAAATTGATGTCAGGGTGGAAGGTTTTAGTGAAGTTGAACAGTTCAACCTCCTTGTGGGAGCATGAGGTGGTGCTGATACAGTCATCAGTATAACGGAGGAAGAGGTAGGGGATGGTGCCGGTGTAACTGCGGAAGTTGACTGTTCCACATATCCTACGAAGAGGCAGGCATAGCTGGGGCCCATGCGGGTGCCCATGGCTATCCTTTTGGTCTGAAGGAAGTGGAAGGGTTCAAAAGAGAAGTTGTTGAGGAGGTGGATCAGCTCTTCCAATCGAATGAGTGTGTCGGTGAAGGGCTATTTGTTGGGTTGGTGGAGAGGAAGAAACAGTGGGCTTGGCGGCCTTTGCCATGGCAGATGGATGTGTATAGGGACTGGATCTCCATGGTGAAGATGAGACATTGAGAGCCGGGGCAATGAAAGTCATGCAGCTAGTGGAGGGTGTGGGTGGTGTCCCGAATGTAAGTAAGGAGTTCCTGGACCAAGGGAGGCAGGATGGTGTCGAGACATGAGAAGATAAGGTTGGTGGGGCAGGAGCAGGTGGAGACAGTAGGTCGAATAGGGCAATCAGGTTTGTGGATTTTGGGGAAGAGGTAGAACTGGTTGTGGAACTGAAGTTGGAGGCTGTGGATGAGAGATCCCCTGAGGTGATGAGATTGTGGATAGTCTGGAAGATGATGATTTGGTGATGGGAGGTGAGGGTGAGGTTGTAGTCAAGGGGGTAATAAGAGGAGGTGTCTGTAAGTTCACTCCTGGCTTCAGTGATGTAAAGGTTGTTGTGCCACTACCACTCTGCCGTTTTCCCCCTCCCCAACCAACCTTGTCCGCTGGCTTAATGGTGAGGTTGGGGTTGGAGCGGAGGAAGAGGAGGCCTGCGCATTGCGAGGATGAGAGGTTGGAGTGAGTGAGAGGGCTGGACAGTCTGAAGCAATCATTGTCATGGCAATTGTTGGAGATAAAGAGGTCGAGGTGTGTAAGAGACTAAGATGATGCATCCAAGAGGATGGAGGTGGGTGAAGGGGCACTCGGAAGGTTGGTGGGAGTCGCAATTAAAAAAGTAAGCATGGAAGTGGCAGAAGACCATGGGTGGGTAGAATGGCATAACTTGTCATAGGGGCTGAAAAGGGCATTAAGAATGGGTAAAGGGACATAGTTTGATGCTGGGGTGCGGGGAGCAAATGGCAAAACGAGGCATGGGGTAGCATGGATGGGACATTGGGGAAGGATGAGGGTTTGTGAAGGATGAGGCCTGGAAGCATTCTTCACATTTTACTCTTTGTTTTAAAATATTAGACGATATGCTGGATCCCCAAGCAGGTATTCAGACATTGCAGCTTCCATACTTTTTGTGGCACCACCCGCATCCTAATCTGATCCAGCCTACAGCCCCTTTTTCTGTCTATCCCTCTCTCCAAACCACAGATGAAAACTTGGACTGCCATTTTTAAAGGCCAAATTCAAGAAGCCATGAACTCCCCTGTTTCTGTACACCTGCCATTCGAGCGGAAATCTGGGATTCTGATACTGCAATTGCAACTGACCATGTAGATGAAGTGCTTCCCAATAATGTTGTGGCATAATAAATATAATCTTGATGTGTAAAGGTTGGAGAATGAGAAGCCAGTTGACAGATCATTGACATCGCTAAATCTAGAAATGATTAAAACTTGCACGAGGACTCCAGAGGAAGATGAATTAAAATACATGGACATGACAGGCAGTTTTGGAGTTAGTAGCTGGCTCTTAAATGGAGAGAACACTGAGGCTACATTCAGCCTGAGAGAATGGTCAAGGAAATGCAGGAGTCAGTGATGCGGCATTTATTGAGTAGGGCGAATATAGTGAATTTGGTCCTTCCAATGGATTATTGGAGGCAACAGCACCTTCTCCAAACGAAAACAAAAACGGAAATTGCTTGAAAAACTCAGCAGGTCTGGCAGTATTTGTGGAGGGAAATCAGAGTTAATGTTTCGGGTTCAGTGACTCTTCCTTGGAACTGGTGGTAGTTGGAAAAGGTTGGTATTTATGCAGAGGATGGGGTGGGAGGATAGGGTAGAGGAAATGCTAGGTGGAGATAGAACCCAAATGAGAGAAAAACAATTGGACATACAGAGAAATGTTTATAAGTCAGCCTGGGGGCAATAAATGGAGACTATTAGGGGCAACAGTGGATTGTGTGTGGTAGCAGCGCACCACACACCAGAACCTGGGTTTTGGGGGCTGGGGCAAGGACAGGGCCTAAAGTTATGAACTCAGTATTGTGTCCAGAAGGCTGCAAGGTTCCCAAGTGGAAAATGAGGTGCTGTTCTTCCAGCTCACGCTGAATTTCACTGGAGCACTGCAGCAAGCCCGAGACACACATGTTGGCCAGCGAACACAGGGTGGTGCGTTAAAATGGGCAAAAGTGAGGATTGCAGATGTTGGCGATTAGAGTTGAGAGTGTCATGCTGGAAAAGCACAGCAAGTCGGGCAGCATCCGAGGAACAGGGAGATCGATGTTTTGGCTAAAGCCCCGGAGTGTTAAAGTGGCAGGCAACTGGAAGCTCATTCTTTTTTGTAGATACAACATAGGCGTTCTGCCAAACAATCACCCAGTCTGTGTTTTATTTCCCCAATATGGAGGAGACTACGTTGTGAGCAGCAAATACAATAGATTGACTGATGTGCAGGTGAAACACTGCTTTACCTGGAAGATGTGTCTGGGGATTTGGATACTGAGGAGGGAGGGCGTAAATGCGGCAAGTGTTACACCTTCTGCGATTGCAGGGGAAGATGCCTTGGGGAGGTATTGGGAATGAAGTTGGACCAGGGTGTCTTGGAGTGAATGGACCCTGTGGAAGGCTGACAAGGCTGCCAGTCCAATGGCAAAGAGGAAATTGAGAGGCAGAAAAAAGTACTCATCAGCATACATGTCAAACCTGATCGCAAATTTGAATAACGCTAACAGCAGTCGTACACCGAGAAAAGGTTAGTGGTTTTAGTGACCGGACGAGAAGCCATTGTTATCATTCCCCCAATTCTGATCAAATGAGAGTGGAACAATCAATGATATTCCCATCAAGTTAAACATGGGAGGAGAAAAATTGACAGAGAATGAAGTAATTGTGTGGGAGGAAAAATAATCCGCCGTGGTTCGAGAATTTAGTTTGAGCTGTTTGCGCCCTTCATTGGTATGGAATTTACAATTGACGTAACCAGCTTGCTTGTATTGACATGTTCGACTAATTTTAACTTTTGTCACTTTTTTTAAATTGCTGTGAAAATTTTGGCTGGAAATTTCCTTTTCTGTGCATCATTTTGATATGTGCATTTAAAGTAATTGCTTCAAGCAGTAGATGTCCAATGAAGGTTAGGGATTTGTGCTTCGTTTTGGAGTACCATTTTCATGGATTTGAAGGAAGCTGTGACCTTGAAAGCGCTCAGACAGTTGGAGAGCAGGGTGATAATAGCTCAGCTCAGTTGAAACACTAGAGCTGTTCACATGTCATTCATCTGGCCCTTTTGATGCTAATACGTCCTACTTATTATACATTAAGAAAGTTCACCAGTCATGGGGGTAATTTGCTTTCGCCTTCACACTAAAGTTCTCTACAGTGGTGTAGTAATTAACTTCATTTTGGTAATAGGAAAATACTGGTGTTCAAAAGTAGGAAGGAAAATGCAGTCTTCTCTTTCTGGTGGTGTTGAGATGGAGGGGGTGCGGGGTGTAAATTCACAAGGCAAAACTCTAAGCTATGACCTGCTGTTTTAATTTACATGAAAAAAACGACATGCAAGTCTTAACAAGCGTGCTATAGAGAGCAGCTTTTCCAGACAGAGCTGTGATAGCATTCACTGTCAAACAGCCCTGGGCATAAGAAACTCTCAGCAGTCTGAGGTGTTCATGCCTGGGAATATTAAATGCTCTTGTTGAATACAATCTCAAATGGATTGTTCAGGGGCCAAGACTTGCTATTTGCAACACTAGTTGGCTTTGTTGCCCAGTGAGATTTCAAGATATGTTTCAAGTGCAAAGCCTATTGCTACTTGTGGTGTATTGCATTGTCCATAGAGAATATGAGACAGGCCAGTCATTTTTTGAAAATTAAGTCTATTTTGTGAGAAAGGTTGATTGGTCGTGTGTGTGTGTTCTAAAATTTTAAGTAATTACTTCTTTAGAACATTAGGCTCGTATCTATTCACTGGCCCAACTGGTAGGTCACTTAGATTTGAGTTACAAGGTTTGAGGTGCAAGTTTCACTCCAGGATTTGAACTCAAAAATAAAGACTGACACTGAGGCAATGCTAAAGGTCCTGCCTTTTGGATGCAGTGTTAAACTTTCTGATTTGGAGGTGCCGGTGTTGGACTGGGCTGGACAAAATTAAAAATCTCACAACACCAGGTTGTAGTCCAAGATAGTGCCTCCAAATAAACCTGTTGGACTATAAACTGGTGTTGTGATTTTTACCTTAACCTGTCTGCCTTCTCAGGTGGTGTAACTCAGGTTACTCCACAGCCACGTGAAGAAGGTAGATGGGTTACTTTCAAGGGTAGGAAAGGGAACCAGCAGGCAGTGCAGGGATCTCCTGTTGTGGTTCCCCTCAACAACAAGTATGCCGTTTTGGATACTGTTTGGGGAATGACCTACCAGGGTAAGCCAGGGAGCACAGGTCTCTGATACAGAGTCTGTCCCTGTTGCTCATAGTGGAAAGGGTAAGAGAAGCAGAGCTTTAGTCTTTGGGGACTCCATAGTTAGGGGGACAGATAGGAGGTTTTGTGGGAATGAGAGAGACTCATGGTTGGTGTGTTGCTTCCCAGGTGCCAGGGTTCGTGATGTCTCTGATCGAGTTTTTGATATCCTTGAGGGGGAGGGGGAGCAGCTCCAAGTTGTGGTCTACATCGGCACCAATGACATAGGTAGGAAGAAAGGTGAGGATCTAAGGCAGGAATTCAGGAAGCTAGATGGAAGCTTAGAGCTAGAACAGAGTTGTCTCTGGTTTGTTGCCCATGTCACGCGCTAGTGAAGCAAGGAACAGGGAGAGAGTGGAGCTGAACACGTGGCTGCAGGGATGGTGCAGGAGGGCAGGTTTTGGGTTCTTGGATAATTAGAGCTCTTCCTGGGGAAGGTGGGGCTTCTACGAATAGGGTGGTCTTCACCTGAACCAGAGGGGTACCAATATCCTGGGGGGGACATTTGCTAATTCACTTCAGGGGGTGTTTAAACTAATGCAGCAAAGGGATGGGAACCTGAATTGTAGGTTCAGTGCACAGAAGGTTGAGGGTAGTGAGGTCAGGGATAGGTTTACAAGGTCACACAAGGGCACCGGCAATCAGGACATTCATTTGAAATGTGTGTACTTCAATGCCAGGAGCATCCAGAATAAAATGGGTGAACTTGCAGCATGGGTTGGTACCTGAGATTACTGTACAGAGGTTTCAGAGAGATGGCTAGAGGAGGAACAGGAATAGTTGTTACAGATTCCAGGATTTAGATGTTTCAGCAAGAATTAGTCAGAGGGAAATGGGTCTGGGTGGGTTACTCTTCAGAGGGTCGGTGTGGACTGGTTGAGCTGAAGGGCCTGATTCCACACTGTAGGGAATCTAATGGGGCGGCACGGTGTCTCAGTGGTTAGCACTGCTGCCTCACAGTGTCAGGGTCCCAGATTTGATTCCAGCCTTGGGAGACTGTCTTTGTGGAGTTTGCACATTCTCCCCGGGCATGTGTGGGTTTCCTCTGGGTGCTCCGGTTTACTCCCACAGTCCAAAGATGTGCAGATCAGGTGAATTGGCCATGCTAAATTGTCCATAGATGTTAAGAGCATTAGTCAAAGGGGGTGGGTCACTCTTCGGAGGGTTGGTTGGGTCGAAAGGCCGGTTTCCACACTGTAGCTAATCTAATCTAATCTAGAGAAGATGGTGAAAGAGCTGGGGGGTGTGGCATTGTTAATCAAGGGTAGTATTACAGCAGCTGAGAGAATGTTTGAGGACTCATCCACTGACGTAGTTGGGCTGAGGTTAGAAACAGGAAAGGAGAGGTCATCCTCTTGGGAGTTTTCTATAGGCCTCCGAATTGTTCCAGGGATGTAGAGGAAAGGAGAGCAAAGATTTTGGGTTTATAGGACTGGGAGGAAAACTGCAGGGGATGGACATTCTTGAAATGTGGAGCTTATTTAAGGAACAGATACTGCTGGTCCTTGATAAGTATGTACCTGTCTGGCAGGGAGGAGGTTGATGAGAAATGGGGCCATGGTTTACTAAAGAAGAACAAGCTTCCGTCAAGACGAAGAGGAAGACTTACTTGAGGATGAGGTATAAAGGCTCAGTTAAGGGGCTTGAGAGCTATAGGTTAGCCAGAAAAGATCTAAAGAGAGGGCTAAGGAGAGCCAGGAGAGGACATGAGAAATTGTTAGGGGATAGGCTCAAGGAAAACCCTAAGGCCTTCTATAGGTATATCAGAAATAAAAGAATGACTAGAGTAAGGTTCAGGCTAATCAAAGATAGTAGTGGAAAGTTGTGTGTGGAATCTAAGGAAGCGCTGAATGTCCTTTTCCAATGTGAAGACGGATGAAAAGTATTCAATGTTAGTGAGAATACGGAGATCCAGGCTACAAGACTAGATGGAATTGAGGAGGAGGAGGTTTCAGCAATTTTGGAAGATATGAAAATAGATAAGTCTCTGGGCCGGATGGGATTTATCCTCTGATTCTCTGGAAAGCCAGGGAGGAGATAGCAGAGCCTTTGGTTTTGATCTTTATGTCAGCAATGTTGTCAGGAATAGTACCAGAAGACTGGAGGATAGCAAATGTTGTTCCCTTGTTCAAGAAGGGTAGTCGGGACAACCCTGGTAATTATAGGCCAGTGAGCCTTACTTCAGTTGTGGGTAAGGTGTTGGAAAAGATTATAAGAGATAGAATTTATAATCATCTGGAAAGGAATAATTTGATTAGGGATAGTCAACATGGTTTTGTGAAGGGTGGGTCGTGCCTCACTAACCTTTTATGAGTTCTTCGAGAAGGTGACAAAACAGGCGGATGAAGATAAGGTAGTTGATGTAGTGAATGTGGACTTCAGTAAGGTGTTTAATAAGGTTCCATACAGTAGGAATTTCAGGAGTGAAGGTGATTTAGTGGTTTGGATCAGAAATTGGCTAGCTGAAAGAAGACAGAGGGTGATGGTTGATGGGAAATGTTCATCCTGGAGCTCAGTTACCAGTGGTGAGCCGCAAGAATCTGTTTTGGGGCCACTGCTGTTTGTCATTTTTAGAAATGATCTGGATGTGGGTGTGGAAGGATGGATTAGTAAATTTGCAGATGACACTAAGGTAGGCAGAGTTGTGGATAGTGCTGAAGGATGTTGTGGGTTACAGAGGGATGTCGATACAATGCAGAGCTGAGCTGAGGTAGCAAATGGAATTTAATGTGGAAAAGTGTGCTGTCGTTCACTTTGGAAGAAGTAACAGGAATGCAGGGTACTGGGCTAATGGTAAAATTCTTGGCAGTGTAGATGAACAGTGAGATCTCGGTGTCCAGGTGCATAAATCTCTGAACGTTGCCACCCAGATTGACAGGGTTGTTAAGGCGTATGGTGTATTGGCATTTATTGTTAGGGGGAATTGAGTTTGAGAGCCACGAGGTCATGCTTCAGCTGTACAAAACTCTGGTAAGGCCACACCTGAAGTATTACGTGCAGTTCTGGTCACCGCATTATAGGAAGAATGTGGAAGCTTTGGAAAGGGTTCAAAGGAGATTTATTCGGATGTTACCTGGTATCTTACGAGGAAAAGCTGTGGGAACTGAGGTTGTTTTCGTTGGAGAGAAGAAGGTTGAGACGTGACTTAATCAAGACATATAAGACAATCAGAGGGATAGATGGGGGGACAGTGTGAGCCTTTTTCCTCGGATAGTGAAGACTAACATGAGGAGACATGGCTTTAAATTGAGGGGTGATAGATTTAGTTCAGGTATCAGGGTTAGTTTCTTCACTCAGAGTAGTCAGGGCGTGGAATGGTCTGCCTGCAACCATAGTAGACTCACTGACGTTAAGACATTTAAATGGGCATTGGACATACATATGGATAATAATGGAACGATGTAGATTAGATGGGCATCGGATTAACTTCACAGATCGGTGCAACATCGGGAGCCGAAGGGTCTGTCTGCACTATAGAGTTCTATTTTCTATGTAAAAACTCCTGTGCCATTACTTTGAAGAGGGCATGGGGGGGTAGAAGACTGTCTCTCCAGTTCAGGCCGATGTTGATTGAGGGATAAACATCAGGAAAATAGATGATGTGGTTAATATTACATTGCTGTTTATGGAATTTGTTGGGGGCACAGTGCCTACCACCATTTCTACAATAAAACAGTGACAAGAGTCACTTCAAGCGGACTTCACTGGCAGTAAAGTGTTTTGAAGTTTCCAGTGGTGAGGAAGCACAGTACAATGGCAAGCTTTTCGTAAAGTGTCAGCTAAGTTGTAAACTTATACAATATTGAATCTACTTTATGCTGTAAATCAGAAGGACATTTGAGATGGAAGTTTTCATAACCAGTTGGTATTATCCATAATCTGCTTGTTGTGGTTGTTGTATGCATTACAAACCTATCAGATGAGTCAAGGCTTGTAAAGGGTAGGGCCTGCATTCTTCACATGAACATACGAATAAGGAGCAAGAGTGGGCTGCTGGCCCTTTGAGCCTGCCCCACCATTCGATAAGATCCTGGCTGATCTTAACCTCCACTCTACATTCCTGCCTCTCCCGTGGAATCTTTCATCCTGCTGTAGTCTCGAATCTAAATACTTATACTTTAAAAATATTTAAAGATTCTACATCCAATGCCTTTTGAGGAAAGGAATTCAAAATACATTCAACCCTGTGAGAGGAAAATCAGTCTTTTATTTTTACACTATGAATTCCTAATTCTAGATTCTCCCACCAGATAAATCATCCTTTCTATATCCACCTCATCAAGTCCCCTCAGAATATTGTACACTTCAATTAAATCATCTCTGTTCAAAACAACAGAGCATATAACCCTAGCCTGTCTAGCCTTTACTCATAAGGCAACACCCTATTCCAGGTCTTTGTCCAGTAAGCCTACTTTGGAAGCAGTTCAATGTGTTAACATCCCTCTGATGGCCTGTTCAGCATCTCCCTATAGCTCAAATCCTCCAACCTGGCAACATCCTTGTAAACCTTTTCTGAACCCTTTCAAGTTTCACAATATCTTTTTGGTAGGAAGGAGACCAGAATTGCATGCAATATTCCAACAGTGGCTGAAACAATATCCTATACAGCCACAACATGACCTCCCAACTCCTGTACTCAATACTCTGGCCAATAAAGGAAAACATACCAAACTCCGCCTTCACTATCCTATCTACCTGTGATTCCACTTTCAAGAAGTTATGAACCTGCATTTCAAGATCTCTTTGTTCAGCAAAACTCCCTAGAACCTTACCATTAAGTGTATACGTCCTGCTAAGATTTGCTTTCCCAAAATGCAGCACCTCGCACTTATCTGAATTAAACTCCATCTGTCACTTCTCTGCCCATTGGCCCATCTGGTCAAGATCCTGTTGTAATCTGAGTTAACCTTCTTCAATGCCCACTACACCTCCAATTTTGGTGTCATCTGCAAACTTACTAACTATCTACCTCTTATGCTTGCATCCAAATCATTTATGTAAATGACAAAAAGTAGCGGACCCAGTACTAATCCTTGTTTCACTCCACTGGTCACAGGCCTCCAGTCTGAAAAACAACCCTCCACCACCACCCTCTGTCTTCTACCTTTTAGCCAGTTCTGTATCCAAATGGCTAGTTCTCCCTGTATTCCATGAGATCTAACCTTGCAAATGAGTCTCCCATGGAGAACATTGTCGAATGCCTTACTGAAGTCCACATAGATCACATCTACTGCTCTGCCCTCATCAATCCTCTTTGTTACTACTTCAAAAAACTCAATCAAGTTTGTGAGACATGATTTCACACACACAAAGCCATGTTGACTATCCCTAATAAGTCATTGTCTTTCCAAATACATGTACATCCTGTCCCTCAGGATTCCCTCCAACAACTTGCCCACCACCGACGTCAAGCTCACTGAGCTATAGTTCCCTGACTTGTCCTTACTACCCTTCTTAAACAGTGGCACCACGTTAGCCAACTTCCAGTCTCCCGGCACCTCACCTGCGACTATTGATGTCAGCGAATTTGGCTCCCATTCCTTCGGTCCCTTCATCAAATCATTTTTCTCAGTTGTAAAGAGTTCACCGATAAGCTGATGTCTAAATTCTTTGGTTGTAAAGCATTTCAGTTATTGAACTTATTCATGTATTCTAGTCGTGTATTCTTC
Organism: Hemiscyllium ocellatum; assembly: GCF_020745735.1. Taxonomy (NCBI): domain Eukaryota; kingdom Metazoa; phylum Chordata; class Chondrichthyes; order Orectolobiformes; family Hemiscylliidae; genus Hemiscyllium; species Hemiscyllium ocellatum. The sequence continues at coordinate 95,996,905 of NC_083401.1, forward strand.
TGGATAAGAAAGCCTGTTGTTTTGCTACATTTCTTTGATCTTGTACAAATCTTTCAGGAGTTTGCAATATATTTTTAGACTGCTTGGATTCATTTTTCTTCTGAGTTTATAGTGTTGGTTCAGAAAGCATCAGCAGGTTTAAACAAGCAGGTCAATATTTTAATGCTGCATATTGTTGAACATGTCATGATCCCAGCTGATGTTATTCATGGGCAAGTCTGATCCAGACTGAAATCTGGCTTGGTAAGTCATATATTTTGTTAATTTTAATTATGGTGGTAGTCTTTTACTAAAGCACAAACATGCACTGCTGCAGATTTGATTTTTACCAAACCAGAGGTTTGTTACACTAAAGAAATGAAGATGGTGTAAACCAAATCACTTGTATGTAATACATTTTGAAAGCTGTATAGTTAAAATACAAATTATCCCAATGCCATCACTTTACAGTACTCATACATGTGAGGATTCCTTCTCCATAGTCAAAGCTTGATCCTCTTGACCAACTCCAGAATCCAAGAATAGAATATTCAGATTGTCTACAATTATTCAATTCATTTAGTTTATTTTTTCAAGATGAGCATTGGTGTTTGTCCCTAACTGACCTGAAGGAGGTGCTGGTGAGTTTATCCTTTAATATCTGCAGCCAATGTGCCCGCAGATACATCTTACAATGCTGTTAGGAAGGAAATTCTGGAATTTTGACAAAGTAATTCAGTCTGGGTTGTGCTATGAAGATGGTGTTTCCATGTACTTGCTTCTAGCTGGTAGAGGTTACAAGTTGATAGGTGCTATTACATAAGGCTTGGTAAATAGATATACATACTGCTGATACCTTGTGAATGGTAACCTCCAGGATGGTGTTGGTGGGTATTTTAGCAACCGTTATTGAATAGTACATCAGCTATGTCTCCTTTGGCTGTGCTTTTGTTCTGAATCAAGTGGTTGTGTGCTCCACTGCCACTGCAGACGCTTGAATGCCTGACACTTCAGTGTTGTAGTAGAGGAGTGCTGCAAGTACTGTCCTTTGAATAGGACAATAAACACATGATTGTGAAAGACTATGGCATAATTTGCAGGGGGCTTCATTGCCACCTCCTCAATGTCATAGATTGACCTTGTCAATGTATGTCATTCAACAATAGAATAATATAGAACAGAAGGAAGCCATTCCACCCATCATTCCTTCCCAGCTCTTCAAATAACATCCAAATAGTTACAACCTCCTGTGAAGCTGCTTCTACCAACCAACCTTTCAGACAGGGAATTCCAAATTATCCTACATTGCCTTGGTGAAACATTTCTTCTCATCTCATGAGTTCCTTTTACCAATACCTTGATTTGTGTCCTTCTGTTATTGACCAATCTGATGCTAGAACTAGTTCCTCCTTTATTTCTGTTTTTAGTTTTGAGGCATTCCACTGGTCACTTGTGCCATGATATCACTTTGGGGCAAAATGAGGCAGGCCATGTGAACTTCCTCGGTTGGAACAGGAAATGAACCCAGATTCTTGGTGTAATTCTGCACCACACTCTGGCCATCCAGTCAAGTGAGTGAACCTATCCCTTCTGTTTGATCCATCAAAAGAATTCATTAGAACCACACCTCTCTTAAATTTCTGCCTAATTTAGTTGATCAAAAGAGAAAAAACCCTAGTTTCGCCACAAGTTTCACATGCCTTGTACCATGTTGGTAAATTCAGCATCCATGCTGCTCCATCCTCTCTACTGCCTTGACATTTTCTAAATTAAAGAGTAATGTCCAAAATTGGACATTGAGGCCTTGCTGGGGTTTATAATAGTGTAGGATGTTTTCAAGGTTTTACCACTTTATAACATTCTCACTTTATAAAACCAAGGATCGTGTTTGCTTTAACAGCCTTCTGAACTCCCCTGCCATGTTGTGAGATTTGTGCTTGTGAACTCCTAGGTGGTTCTCCTTTTATATTGTCTCCCTCATTCTTCCCACCAAAATTATCATTAAATTGCATATGCTGCCTATTTTCCAGGCAATCCATTTCCTCCTGAATACACAGCTGTCCTTCTTGCTGCTGGTTATATTTTTGAGTTTCCTGTGATCTGCGAACCTTGAAGATATACCAAGTGTATCCAACTCCAGGTTCATAAATATATCAAAGGGGAGTTACCCAAGTCCTACATTGTTCTCCTTGGACTGAAGACCAATTGTTTGATGTTACCTTCTGTTTTCTGTCGCTTAACCAGTTTCACATCATGTTGCCACTGTTCCTTTAGTTCCATGGGCTTTAATTTGGCTAACAGGTTTATGATGTGGTGCTCTGAGAGAAGTCTTTGAGTTCAGAATATCAGCCTTCATCACCTTTCTCCATTACTACTTCAAAGGACTAATAAAAGGCCAAGACAGGACCTGAAACATTAACTGCTCTTTTGTCTAGAGTTCCAGTATCTTTCTGTTTTTACTGTGCAGTTGGAAATGTGATTTGTTTTGTACAATTGCAAGGGGTGAAATTTGCAAAAATAACAAAAGGAGAAGCTCTGTGATCAGGTGAAAGATCAGAAATATTGAATGATGAGTTAATGTGCAAGGTAATGAGATAAGAGAAGAAACAAAAGATTAGAATAGCTGCTATCTGATTCACTATTCAGTTATTGATTTTCAATTAAAACTTCTTGTGACTGCAGAAGGTGAAAACACATACTTATTTTCAGTTTTTTTCACACTGTCCAAGGACTGCCTTCTGTGTGAAACAGTCATTTATTTCTTCTACATTCAATTCTGTCCCCTACATTCACTCGTCGTATTCCAATATACTCCACATTGGAGAAACCAAACTGAATTGGATGACAGTTTTACAGAATACCTCTGCACAGTCTGCAAACGTGACTGAGTTTCTGATTGCCTGTCATTTTAATTCTCCAATATGCACCCAGTCTTCTTTTTCCTTCTCCGACTGCCTGCAATGTTCACATGAAGCTCCGTGTAAGCTTGAAAACTAGAATCTCTCCTTTCAATTCGGCGTTTTACAACCTTCCAGATTCAACACTGGGTTTGATTATAATCTTGGCCCTGATTTTGTTTCCTTCATTTTTGCAGGTTTTAGTTTGTCTTTTTCTCTCTTTATTTTTGTTCTTGGATGACAGCTGTTGACATCTCTCTGAATTTATCATTTATTTTGTTCCTTATCCCATCACTGTTCCACTTGACCTTGAACTTCCAGCTTGTTTGTCATTTCTCTCTCATGTCTTCCATCCTATTACAGAACATTCTTTTCTCCATCAAGCACACACAGCCAATGTTTCTGATTTCATTTCAAGTCTCTCTCTCTCTCTCGAAATGAATGCTAACATTGCATTTGTTTTTCTAACAGCCAGCTGAACCTGTAGGTTAACCTTAAGAGAATCCTGCAGTGAGACTCCCAAGTCCCTTTGTGCTTCAAATTCTGAAGCTTTTCCTTGTTTAGAAAATAATCAATGCCTCTTTTCTTACCATCATGGATGACTTCACACTCTCCGAAATTGTATTCCATCTACAACCTTTTTGCCCAGTCTCCTGGCCTGCCTATGTCCTTTTGCAGCTGTCCACTTCCTTAACATTACCTGTTTCTCTGCCTATTTTTGTATTGTGTTCAAACTTTGCAGCAATGTCCTGAGTTCCTTCATCCAGAATGATCAAATGGTGGAGCTGACCTGATGGACTAATGTCGCTCCTATAATGTGAATCGTTGTGGTCCCAACACTAACAGCGGCCATCTGAAAAAAAAACCTTTATCCCCACTCTGCTTTCTGCCAGTCAGCCAGTCTTCTATCCATGCCAGTACCTTTCCCTAACATTTTATGCAATCCTGTGCAGCACCTCTTCAATGCCTTCTGGAAATCCAAATAGATCACGTCCTTTGGTTCTCCTTGATCTAACTTGTTCATTACCACCTCAAAGGATTCTAACAGATTTGCCAGGCCTGACCTCCCCTTGACAAAGCCATGCTGACTCAGCCCTATTTTACCTGAAAATGTGTTGCTGGAAAAGCGCAGCAGGTCAGGCAGCATCCAAGGAACAGGAAATTCGACATTTCGGGCATAAGCCCTTCGTCAGGAATGATGAAGGGCTTATGCCCGAAACGTCGAATTTCCTGTTCCTTGGATGCTGCCTGACCTGCTGCGCTTTTCCAGCAACACATTTTTAGCTCTGATCTCTAGCATCTGCAGACCTCACTTTCTCCTCAGCCCTATTTTATCATGCATTTCCAAGTACTCCGCAATGTCATTCTTAATAATGGACTCTTAAAATACTGCCAACAATCAAGGTCAGGCTAACTGGCCTATAATTTCCTGTCTCCTGCCTCCTTCCCTTCTTAATAAGAGGTGTTACATTAGCCATTTTCCAGACACCAGTTTCATACCAGAACTCCAAGAAAACCGGGGCAAAGTATCTCTTCACTTCCTCCGCCATTTCTTTATTCCCCTTTATTACATCTCCAGCCTCATTTTCCAGCAATGTCCACTCTTACTTCTGTTGTACCTTTTTATGTACCTTAAAAAAATTCTTGCACTCGTCTATTATTTGCTAGCATACCCTCATATTTCATCTTCTCCCCACCGTATTGCTTTCTTAGTTATTGTTTGTTGGTTTTTAAAGGCTTCCCAGTTCTCTGGCTTCCCACCAATCTTCACCACATTGTATGCTATCTCTTTTGCTTTTATACTGTCCCTGAGTTCTCCTTGACACGATTGCCTCAGTTCCCCCCCCCCCTCAACAGTATGTCTCTTCTTCCTTGGGGTGAATTTCTGCTGTGTCTCCCGAATTAAGCCCAGAAATACCTGTCATTGCTGCTTGAATGTCTTCCTTGCTGGGCTCCCCTTCTGATCAACTCTGGCCAGCCCTTATGGCTTTGTTGTTACTTTTTTTGCAGCCGTAATATTGTTCCATCTAATTCCAGCTTTCCCCCCCTCAAACTGCAGGGTGAATTCTATCATATAATGGTCACTGTGCCCAGCACTGCTTCACCTTAAGTTCCCTAATCAAGGAACTTGCATGCCATAGGTGGGCAAAAGGTCATATTGCTGATGGTGAGGGCCATAGGGATTGATTGGAGTGTAGTAAGTTGACGTGGAGACTATGAGGACCCATGGGATTGGGTCAAAGGGCATAGATTGGTGTGGAGGGTATGAAAATCCATGGAGTTAGCTGGGCATATCTTAATGTGAAATATACAAGGGGTCATGAGGTGGCATGGATGGGTCATGGGAGTTATGTGAGGGGTGAGAACTGTCTTGTTTAGAACTAGGGCAATATCCAGGATCAACTGAGGCACACTTTTCAAACAGGCAGCCACATCTTCTGGCCGTTCCTGTGACTGTTTGTGAACTCCTTCTAGGACAGTGGGTCCAACTCCCTTTGCACCTTCTTCCATTCCAGATCCAAATTGTTCTTTATCCAAGGCACAGCTCCCCAGGCTGGGTTGGCAGAGTTGTGAATTGCCCTCAATATATGTCATCAACTCAGAAGTAGTTTTGCCCATTAATTCTGTTTCTCTTTTATCTCTCTATAATTGTCTCTAATCTGCTGAATATTTCCAATATTTTGTATTTCATTTCAGATTTCACCAAAATAGATGACCGACCTATTACCTCATTGCTGTTTCTCAAACCTTTCTTTCTATTTTACATTAAAGTCTCCATTTCAGATATGTTTCAATGGATGGAAAGCCTTTGGAAAGGATAGGTCATGAAAGGCTCTCGATAAACGTAAGCCTTTACTTTTCATTGATCCCAAGGGAATAAAGCAACTTTTTTCAAAATCACATGCAGTTGTCTTGAACCGCTATATACTTGTGCATCAGAGACTTACAGTTTGGACATTATAAATTAGGCCGACATTCTGCATGTTGATGCCATTACATATCTTTGATCTAAAACTAGATAATAATACAAACTATGAATAACATTAAGTCAAGGATATAATTACATCAAGCTCATTATTGAAGAGCCCCTAAGTGAGAGACAGATAGAAAGGAGCACCACACAACACCACCCCACCTCTGCCCTTTTGGGTCTATTCTTGCTCCTAATTCCTCACACCACACCCATGACCCACAGTTCCCCTCCATGCTCTACCACAAATCAATGCCCCTCTGTCTCCACTCATTTCTCTGTGACAGTGGGGGAATGGAGGATGATGGTACTCGAGATGGGATGGAGTGTCATCATCGACAGCATGTATGCTGACACTTTCTTTAGTATTGATGTTTCCAAGGGGCAGTGTGTGGATGAGAAATTTGAGGAAGCAAATTATAGGTGCTTGAGGGTACATGACTTGGATAGAAGCCATTGCAAATGATTCTCTGGCTATGGCTAGATGGATAAGAATGGAAGCGGATGGTTTGCCACTGTATTTGTTTCTGAGCCGAACTTTGCAACTCCACACTTGTCCCATTGACAAGATCACTTGCATTATCTGAACCTGTCTTGCCTCGACTTACTTGATCTTGAAACTCTCGTTCATGCCTTGTGATTACTAGATTTTACACTCAAGACTTTTCCTGGTGAACCTCCCATTTTGCACCATATATAAATTTGAGTTCTGAGGCATCATCTTTATTGACTCTCTAAAAAGATTCCATAAAATGAAATTCTAAGCCCAAAAGGAATTCTAGGCAACCATTTAAATTAAGGGCACTAGTCATTTTTTCCACTAATGTTTTCCCGAGCCCACATCCTAACTCCTTGAAAGCTTTGCTTAGCTGTTTTCTTAGCGTTTACTTTGTTTTTCTGTAAACAGCAGGTTATTTGTATCACATTGTTGACTTCACCCCCTTTACCAAATTTTTAGTCCCAGAATGACATGGGCATTGGCAAGAAGTTGGAAAATCAGATCAGATCCAACATTAATTAGGCTCCTAATGCTGAGAGCAAAACATCCGATTCTCCAACCAAAGGTTAAGCAGTGAAATTTGGAGTTTGCTGGTAAGCAGTGGGAGACCTATTTGTGACAACTTGTATGCATTAACATTGCATTATTATCTAATCTTGTCTCAGTAATATGTAGTTTCTCATTCTCCCATTCACCTGATGGGAACAGTTCTTTACACGAAAGTCAGAACAGTCACCCATCCGGCCTACCTCGCCGTTTGCTCCTCTGGCTATCTAACATAGACAGTCACCAACGTCTCTAGGCATACTTCATTGGCTTCAACTGTCCACACCCCCAATCATGAATGTTGGCCTTGGACATGTACCAGCATCATCATGCTATGTCTCCAAACCACTTAAAGCACATTTCATTGCAAAACCGCAGGAAACTTTGCTCTCAAGGCAACTTGTGGATTGGACCTGGATGCATCTCCTGTCTCCTTGCTTGCTGTCTTAGCTCTCACTCACTTTGTGTCAACTTTGCTCAAGCCATCTCTGTCTTGCCTTTTTGCACTTTGTCCTCTCAGTCAGAGCTTAAAGGCTCATGGGTTAGTCAAGGCGGATGTACCATGTGCCAAGTACCCAAAGTCAGGCTTGCTAGCAGTCATTGGTCATGGGGTAGGTCATGTTACTGCATGGATCAGAACCATGTCAGTCTCTCCTCTGCATCATCTGTTAGCAGTATACTGCAAGCAAACTATGACCATAGTTCAAAACCTAAGCATAGCAGTCCTCAGTCAAGTCAAAGGAGACTCTCAATCATCTGGGGTTGCTGGTACAGTAAATCAGGGGCAGTTATGAGCCCATGGATCTCGTCTGCTATTCTCTGTTCTGCAGTAGACCTTCTGACAGAATATGGTGCATTGAATCGACACTCAGCATCAGTCATCAATCACTATTATAATGAGTAGCCCTGGTCTCCCAGAATCCATCCTTATAAGGCAACCAGCCTTTGAAATAAAGTAGGAACATGAGAGTTCTCGAGATATAGGCATCATGGCTGCTTCTACAGTGGCTGGAATAGATGTCTAAGTTATGATACCTATGATCACAGATGACTTGCACAATGATGGAATGGAAGTATTTTCTATTAGAGACATAAAACTGTCCAACTAGTCCATGTTGACCAGATATCCCAAATAAATAGAGTTCCATTTGCTAGCATTTAGCCCATTTCCCTCTAAACTCTTCCCATTCATATATCCATCCAGATACCTTTTAAATGTTGTAATTGTACCAGTGTCCTCCACTTCCTCAGGTAGCTCATTCCATACACGCACCACCCTCTGCATGAAGAAGGTGCCCCTTCGGTCCCTTTTAGGTAACACCCCTCTCACCTTAAATCTATGCCCTGGGGAAAAGACCTTGTCTATTTACCCTACCAAACCATCGTGATTATATAACCTTCTATAAAGTCACCCCTCAGCCTCCAATGCTCCAGCAAAAGCAGCCCAGCCCATTTAACCTCTCCCTATAGCTTAAGCCATTCAACCCTTGCAACATCCTTGTCAATCTTTTCTGAACACTTTCAAGTTTCACAATGTTCTGATGATAGGAAGGAGACCAGAATTGCACACAATATTCCAAAAGTGGCCTAACCAATATCCTGTACAGATGCAACATGTCTACCCATCTCCTATACTCAATGCAGTGACCAATAGTGACAGGCATACCAAACGCTGCCTTCACTATCCTATCGACCTGCAACTCTACTTTCAAGAAACTATGAAACTGCACTCTGTCTCTTTGTTTCAGCAACATTCCCAGGCACTTACCATTAAGTGCATAAGCCCTGCCCTGAATTGCCTTTCCAAAATACAGCACCTCGTATTTATCTAAATTAAACTCCATCTGCCACTCCTCAGCCATTGCCCATGATCCCGTTGTACTCTGAGGTAGCCTTCTTTGCTGTCCACTACACCTCCAATTTTGGTGTCCTGTGCAAACTTACTAACCATACCTCCAATGTTCACATTCAAATCATTTAAATAAATGACAAAAAGCAGTGGATCCAGTACCGATCCTTGTGGCACTCCACTGGTCACAGGCCTCCAGTCTGAAAAGCAACCCTCTACCACCAACCTTGGTTTCCTGCCTTCAAGCCAGTTCTGTGTCCAAATGGCTAGTTCTCAATGTATTCCACGTGATTTAATCTTGTTAACCAGTCTACCGTACGGAACCTTGTCGAACACCTTACTGAAGTCCATATAGAATATGTCTACTGTTCTGCCTTCTTCAATCCTCTTTGTTACTTCTTCAAATAACACAATTTCTCGCACACAGCCATGTTGACTATCCTTAATGAGTCCTTGCCTTTCCAAATACTGATGAACTCGGCTGCGTTATGATAGCTCCCTCCAAACTCATCAAAGCAGAAGCTAACACCTGTAATGTGCTTTTTAGGAAGTTCTGATGTGGACATGCCGGTGTAGAACTGGGGTGGACAAGGTCAGAAATCAGACGACACCAAGGTATAGCAGCTCTCAACAGTTACATCGATGTCATCCCTCACCTTTTCCTTCTTAGCAGGACTTATACACTTAATGGTAAGGTCCTAGGGAGTGTTGCTGAACAAAGAGACCTTGGTGTGCAGGTTCATAGCTCCTTGAAAGTGAAGTCACTGGTAGATAGGATAGTGAAGGCAGTGTTTGGTATGCCTGTCACTATTGGTCACAGCATTGAGTATAGGAGATTGGTAGACATGTTGCGGCTGTACAGGACATTGGTTAGGCCACTGTTGGAATATTGCATGCAATTCTGGTCTCCTTTCTATCAGAAAGATGTTGTGAAACTTGAAAGGGTTCAGAAAAGATTGACAAGGATGTTGCCAGGGTTGGAGGATCTGAGTTACAGGGAGAGGCTGAACAGGCTGGGGCTGTTTCCCTTGGAGCGTCGGAGGCTGAGGGGTGACCTTATAGAGATTTATAAAATTATGAGGGGCATGGATAGGATAAATAGGCAAAGTCTTTTCCCTGGGGTTGGGGAGTCCAGAACTAGAGGGCATAGGTTTAGGGTGAGAGGGGAAAGATATAAAAGAGACCTAAGGAGCAACTTTTTCACATAGAGGATAGTACGTGTATGGAATGAGCTGCCACAGGATGTGATGGAGGCTGGTACAATTGCAACAGTTAAGAGGCATTTGGATGGGCATATGAAGAGGAAGGGTTTGGAAGTATATGGGCCAGGTGCTGGCAGTTGGGACTAGATTGGGTTGGGATATCTGGTTGGCATGGACGGGTTGGACCGAAGGGTCTGTTTCCGTGCTGTACATCTCTATGACTCCATGCTACATTGATGACTGCATCAGCACCACCTCGTACTCCCACCAGGAGGTTGAACAGCTCTTCAACTTCACTAACACCTTTCACCCCGACTTCAAATTCACCTGGACCAGCTCGGACATCTCCGTCCCGTTCCTAGACCGCTCCATCTCCGGTGACCGACTAACCATGGACATCTACTGCAAACCCACCGACCCCCACAGCTACCAGGACTACACCTCTTCCCACCCTACCTCCTGTAAAAATGCCATACCCTTATTCCCACTTCCTCTGCCTCCACCATATCTGTTCCCAGGATGAGCGTTTCCACCATAGAAAATCCCTGATGGCTGCCTCCTTTGACCGCAATTTTCCCTCCCACGTGGTCGACAATGTCCTCCAGCACATCTCCTCCATTTCTTGCAATTCTGCCCTTCAACCTCACCCCTCTCAAAGCACAAAGGACAGATCTCCCTTGGTCCTCACCTTCTACCCCACCAACCTCTGTATATATCGAATCATCCTCCACCACTTCTGCCACCTACAAACAAACCCCATCATGAGGAATATATTTCCTTTCCCATCCCTATCAGTGGTTCAGAGAGATTATTCCCTCTGTGACTTCATTGTCAGATCCATGCCCCCCCCACCCACCAGCCCACACCCCACTCCCAGCAGCTGCCTCTGCCACTGCAGCAAGTGCAAAACCTGCACTGACAACTCCCCCCTCACCTCCGTGCAAGGCCCTAAAGGATCTTTCCACATCCAACAGAAATTTACCTGTACTCCTACAAATGTCATCTACTGTATCTGTTGCACTCGATGTGATCTCCTTTGCAGGAGGGAGATGGTATACCAACCTGTGGATCATTTAAGAGAATATCTCTGGGACACCTGCACCAATAAACCCCACCGCCCCATGGCTGAACACTTCAACTGCCCCTCCCACTCCACCGAGGACATGCAGGTCCTAGGCCCTCTCCATCGCCAAACCTTAGCCACCCAATGCCTGAAGGAAGAATGCCTCATCTTCTGCCTTGGGACACTGCAACCACGTGGGATTGATGTGGATTTCACCAGTTTCCTCATTTTCCCTCCCCTCACCTTATCCCAGTCGCAAGCCTCCAACTTGGCACCGCCCTCTTGACCTATCTTTCCTATCTGTTCACTCCACCATCTTCTCTGACCTATCACCTTCACCCCCACCTTCATCTGCCTATTGCATTCTCAGCTACCTTCGCCCCCCCCCAACCCGTCCCATTTATCTCTCAGCCCCTCCCCGATGAAGGGCGTATGCCCGAAACGTCGACTCTCCTGCTCCTCAGAGGCTGCCTGACCTACTGTGCTTGTCCAACACCACACCTTCGATTCCGACACCAAGTTCTGGTCCAACGTGTTAATTTGAAATCACAAGCTTTTGGAGCTCTGCTCCTTCATAAGGTGAAGTGAGAGAGAAGCATACAGGCACAGAATTTATCGGCAGAAATTCTGTGCCTGTGTGCTACTCTCTCATTTCACCTGAAAATGCTCCAAAAGCTGTGGATTTCAAATAAACCTATTGGATTATAGCTGGGTGGCATCTGACTCCTGACCATTTCAGAAGTACAGCAGTTTGCTGCTGAGGTGCAAATTGGTCTGGAATATTACAAAATTTTCAAAAGATACTAGTGGTATTTATGTTGCCAGGTTTCCTTCCATTTTTAGCTGACTCTTAGAATTGTAGATTTATAATACAATTTTCTGTCTCAGTGGCTTCATATTAACTTGTGTACTTTCCCCTGTGATCTTTAGTGTGTGACTTGCAGGTTAGCAACTGCCTGCACATGCAGTAAACTGCTTACAGGATTAAGTAGAATTTGCTGCAACACTATTCTACTGCCTTTGGCATGGAAGGTACTGAACTCAGGCATATTGCATTAGCAAATACATGTATTCAGATTGCATGCAGAGATAAAGCTTAAAATTTTGAAGAGAATAAAAATGCAACATGAGAAGTAGAAATGTTAGATTTTTAAAGACAAAGTACAATTCATGTTCATTTTTCTGTTTTCTCCTCTTTCTGCTGTAAAATCTTTAAAATTAGTAGGCCAAGCTAATACATCTGTATTTATTTCTCAAGGGTCATTTATATTTGTTTATAGTTTTGTAAGCAGCATTGAGTTAAACCTCAAAATAAAACAAAAAACTGCATATGATGGAAATAGGAGACAAAATTTCTGGAGGAATGTGGCTTATCTAGCAGCATCTGTACAGAGAAAGCAGAGTTAATCTTTCAAGTTCAGTGGCTCCTCTTCAGATGTGTCATAAAAGTAATAGACTTTTACCTGTAAAATAAAATAACTTGGTAAAATTTTAATATCCATACTAAAGCTTCAATTAAATATCATCTGGTTTTGCAGGGTTCTGATGCTCATTGAGGAATGTTGATGGATTTCTAATGATGAAATATATTAAAGACTTTTCATTTAAAAATTAGTCAAAAAAATCTCATCAGTAAGGGTGTTAGCCACATTCCATTTGAAAACTGATTTTGCAATTGAAGAGAAAGTTTGAGTGTAAATCAAAGAAGGGTTTGTGACCTTCATTTGTTTTTGGGAAATGAATGTTGTTGATAAGGCAAGCATTTATTGCCTATGTCTAATCAGTCTTGAGCAGATGAAGCTGACTCACCTATAACCAAATAGCTTACCAGGCCATTTCAGAGATGTCTCTGACATATTGGTGTAGATATGGAATCATACATGGGCTAGTAAGGATGGCAGATTTTCTTTTCCTGAAGGACATGCATGAAGTGAACCAGAAATTCTTTTGACTTTTTAATGGTACCAAACCAGTTCTTAACTGAGCAAGTTATTAGAATCACAAAATTAAACAACACTAGTATCTAATGATGATCCAGTTGCTTCACAATCTGTAGTAATGAGAAGAGTATTTGTATTCTAAATGTATTACTAATCAAATTTAAGTTCATCAACTGCCTTGGCTGGATTTGGACTAGTGTCTCTGAGACATTGTTCCACATTTTTAATGTGCTATCATCACAAACATTCAGCATGCTTCATCATTAATGTCTTAATTATCAGGGTTTTTTCTCATTAATCTCAGAATAGATTAATAAATTTGAGCATAAAGTAAACATATTTCCATTGATTAATTTTAAGCCATTATTTTGTGTATAATCCAGATTGTGTTAACGTTTCTGTCGAGGTTAGTGCTCCAGTCATTAAAAAATAAATTGGACAATAACTTATTGCATCCATTGATCCACAATTAATAGAAGTTGTTTTCTGCTATGACCCACCCCTTCAGAAACTTTGGTGCATCTTTGATTCCCACCCCCCCCCCCCCCCCCACAGTTTAATCTTGTATCTATGTTTTTCCAACTGTATAGCATCACTTTACACTTCTCTGCGTTGAATATCATCTACCACCTATCTGACCACTCCACCAACTTGCCAATGTTCTTTTGAAGTTCCACACTATCTTTCTCATCGTTGATAATACTACCAAGTTTCATATCATCTGCACACCAAAATCCAGATCATTAATGTATACCAGGAAAAGCAAAAGTCCCAATATCAAATCCTGAGAATTTCACTACAAACCTTTCATTTGCCCAAGAAAAATCCATTGACCATTACTGTTTCCTCCTGCTCAGCCAAGTTTGTATCTCTGCTGCTACTGTCCCTTTTATTTCCATGACTCTAATTTATTTAAATTGGTTTTATGGCACTGTATCAAACACCTTTTTGGAAATCCATGTTTACCTCATGAATAGTGTTACCCTCATCGAGCCTTTCCATTACCTCTTCACAAAAACCAAGTTAGTTGAACCCTAAATCCCCATTAGAAACCCACATTGACTCTTCCTAATCAATTCAACTTTTTCCATGTAACTACTAATTCTATCTCAAATAATTGTTTCTAGATGTTTCTCCACTGGTGAAATTAAATGGATCAGCCTGCGATTGCTGGGGTTATCCTTTAAGCCTTTCTTGAACAAGATCATCATGTTCACAATTCTCCCAAGTCTAGGGAAAGCTGCAAGGTTCTGGCCATTGCCTCCGTAATGTCTAACCTCACTTCCTTGAACGCATCTCATCCGATCCTGGCACTGTCAACTTTAATACTAAGAGTCTATCCAAGACTCATTCCTTATTAATTTTGAGCCCTTCTCTGCCACCATGTCCTGGGCAGTATCCTCCTCTTTTGTAATGTCAGATGCAAGGTATTTACTTCACACCTCAGCCATGACCCTGACTGCATGTGTAATTCTGGTTTTGAATTTCTGATCAACCCCACTCTGCTTTTTAATCACTCCCTTTTTCTATTTATATGTCTATACAAGACTTTGGGATTCCCCTTTTATGTTGACTGTTAGCTTTTGCTCATAGTTCCCCTTTGCTTCTCTTATTTGCTTTTTCACCTCTCCACCCTCTCCAATTCCACCCGCCAACTCTCTCAGACACAGGGAGAACATGCAAGCTCCACATAGACAGTCACCAGAGGCTGAAAGCAAAGCTGGGTCCCTGGTACTGTGATACAGCAGTGCTGACCACTGAGCCACTGTGCTGTCCTGAAGTGTCCATCTTTAAGCCAGGTCTCTGTTATTGCCACAACATATAATTCTACATGGTAATCTGTGACTGAAAATACCACCCTTACTTATTCTGTGCATTTTCATATTTTGAGAGGGGTTGTTTTGTGGTCAGAATGCTACTGATAGGTCCGCAAGATGGCAGCGGAGTAACGGGGCTGCTTGTGGGCTTTCTTTTGGGGGCCACACATTCCCATCTGCTTTCCTTCCTTGTTTTACTTTGGCTTTTACTCTCTTCTTTCACTTTATTTTCCTTTTCTTTGGGTCTTTTTTTTTCTTTTCGGTGGCTAGTTGGTTGGCAGCACTGGCACAGCATTGGGAGAAGGCCACATTGCCGAATGGCTGACGTGGCTTCTCCTGGTGATAGCAGCAGTGAGGCCGTCCTCCTAGCATTCGGGCCAGGGGCAGCAAAGCTCCTCCAGGGACCGGGAATGGCGGCGTCCGCAGCTGCCGACTCTTCAAGATGGCGGCACCAGTGAGGGGACATCAGCAGCCAAAGTGGGGCTTGTGGCCAGGTGGTGAGCCTGGCCTGACAGCAGAGCTGGAGAATCTTGGTTGTGGGACGAGTATGGATTCAGCAGTAGCAGCGAAGTGGGCCCAGCAGCGAAGTGATGGCATCTAAAATGGGGTGGCGTCTACATTGGTGGAACTAGCACAGGCAATGGTGGGGCCTCCCTTGAGGCTAGGTGCCATCATGAACTGGGTCAGAAAAATCGATATTCTGAACTTCTTTATTTTTCTAATTTATTCTTAAGACCTATTGCTGGACTATTTCTTCACTTTTTTGTTTTTGAATCCTCATAATTTGGTCAAAACTGGCACCATAATGTAGCGACTGTAAACTTGTCACTGTACTTGTCTAAGGACGTGTGACACTGTAAACTTGTCACTGTACTTGTCTAAGGACATGTGACACTGAAGTTAATACAATTCAGTTCAAAGTATGTTAACTGTTTTGGACTTCATTTCCTTCTCACTTACTCTGACTTCACCTGTTAGCCTGATGAAGGGCTTTTGCCCGAAACATTGATTTTGCTGCTCCCAGGATGCTGCCTGAACTGCTGTGCTCTTCCAGCACCACTAACCCAGAATCTGGTTTCCAGCATCTGCAGTCATTGTTTTTACCAACTTGCTATTGGTGCCAGCTGTATCCCCAACTATTTTGTAAATCCTGGTATTCTGGAAAAACTGGAAAGATAACAGTGCAAAAGGCTTAGGATCTTTGGTTTGAGTGTGTGGATTAATCCATCATAAAGAGGGAGACTGTGGACTGCTAGTTTGAAAATGGGACCTGGCCAATCTCCTGGAACTGCAATAGACAGAAGCTTTGCTTGAGGGACTGGGTGGAGCTCCGTTGCTCCTTTTGGCACACAGGTTACTTGTTTGATCAGACCGTTCAGAACCCTGTAAAATCTGACTAGTAGCTATAATGTTGAAACCCTTTTCCAAACTTGCACTGCAGAAGCTCACTTTTTAACTATGTTAAGTCTTATAACACATCAAACGGAGCAGGAATTTACGCCAGGAATGAAACTAATTTACATATTCTTAGCCTGTCTGCAGCATTTTGCATGGTTGACCGCACCATCTTCCTCCTAATTGATTAGATTACTTAGTGTGGAAACAGGCCCTTCAGCCCAACAAGTCCACACCGACCCGCCGAAGTGCAACCCACCCAGACCTATTCCCCCTTCACTTAACACTACAGGCAATTTAGCATGGTCAATTCACCTAACCTGCACATTTTTGGACTGTGGGAGGAAACCAGAGTACCCGGAGGAAACCCGCGCAGACATGGGCAGAATGTGCAAACTCCACACAGTCACCTGAGGCGTGAATTGAACCCGGGTCTCTGGCACTGTGAGGCAGCCGTGCTAACCACTGTGCCACCGTGCCGCCCACCACTTCAGTCCAGTGGTTTGCGACTGTATTTGCATGGTTCAATTCTTATCTATTTAATTATTGGCAGTGAATCACTGGAAATGGTTTCTTTTCCTGCTCCTACACCATTACCTTTAGTGATATGCAAAGGTTTGCTTTGATTGTGTCCCATTTGTCATCTACAAGTTGCCACTCTCCAACCACATCAGCCGGCTACATATGTATACTGCTGACACCCAGTTCCAGCTTAACTCCACCTCCTTTGACCTGTTACTGTCTCTAAATTGTCAGACTCCTTGTCGAGCATTCAGTCCTGGATAAACAGAATTTTTTTCCAGCAAAATATTTGTGGGACTGAAGGCAATGCTGCATATCCCCATCACAAGTTCCTGGCACCAACCCCATCCCTCTTTCTGGCCATTACATAAGGACGAATCAGACTCTTGTAACCTTAGCTTGACTCGGATAATCTTCCAGCTACATCTGTTCCATCACCAAGAGCATCTATTTCCATCCCTAACAAATGCCTGACTTCAACTCTGCCTCAGCTCATCTGATATTGAAACACCATCCATGTTTGTGGCGGTCTAAATATGACTGTCACCACATCCTGCTGGCCAGTCTCTCATACTCAACCTTTGTATATGTGAAGTTCATCCAGAACTCTGCTGATCTCTCTTAACTGTTTCCATTCACCTATCAGTTCAATGCATGTTGACCTAAACTGACTCCTGCAAAATTGTCAGCTCACCCTAAAGAAAGTCAGCAAATGTTATGGTTTTCTCACTCCAATATTGTCAATTTAGTACTTGGTCTGAAAATATACATGCATCAAGAAGTCATTATTAAGATAAAAGGGAGAAGAACACTTCTTGTGTATGATTGTTTGAAATTACTCGGCCTGCCATTTTAATAGAGATGTTCATTCAAACATTATCATATAACTAGATTAGAAATATATCTTGCATAATTTACTGCTAAAGGAACTTACTCAGACAAGATAAGTTACTCTTTTATGTGAAGTTACTTTTTTGTCATTTTATTGCAGTCACTTCTTTTTGAGGTTAAAAGTCACAGGGAGGTGCAAAATATAAATGTCAGCTTGGCAATGTTAGGAATATACTAGTTTCTGACTCAAAGTCACAGTTGCAAGCCTCACTCCAGATATTTAAGTACATAATTCAAACTGAGATTTAATGCACTTCCGAGGGGATATTTTGCACTGCTGGGAATTTCTCCTCCATTTGGATGAGATGTAAACCAGGTCTGGTTTATTTGTGTGAATGTAAAATATGTCAAGGTATCTTGCAAAGTAAAGTAATGAAGTTGAGACTCCTGGTTAACTTTTTCTTCCCAATGAGCTGCCGCCTTTTGGAGCATTCCCTTCGACAAATTATGCCTCTTTTATGAACAAAACGAAAATGACTCATTTTCAGAAACGGACAACTGGTTGAGAAGAGCTTTGGGATTTCTGGAAGATGTAAAAGGTGCTATATTATACGTAAATGCACGGTCTGTCCTCAGCAATTAGTATATTTGGTTTTATTTCATTACTCATTGCAATTCCAAAATTGAGAATCTGCTGCACCATTCAGTAAGATCATGACTGATCTAATTGTGACCTTGACTCCACTTTACAACCTGCTGTCCATAACCTGCGACTCCCTTGTTGATCCAAAATCTGTTGAATGTATTCCAGCTTCCATTGCTGTCTCTGGAATTCCAAAGACTAATGATCTTCTGAAAGAAGGCAATTTCTGCTCATCTCAGTCTTAAATGGAGAACTATTTGTTTATTTTTAAGTGGCGGTCTGTGTTAGACCAGAAGATATAGTAGCAGAATGAGGTCATTCAGCTCATCAGATCTGCTCCACCATTCAAACATGGCTACTAAATTTCTCAAACCCATTCTCTTGCTTTTCCTTACAACCCTCAATCCTCTTACAATCAAGACCTATCTGTCTTTGTCTTAAATGTACTCAGTGTCTTGGCCTCTGCAGTCTTCTATGGCAATGAGTTCCATAAAGTCTTTGGCTGAAAAAATTCCTCCTTATCTCTGTTCTAAAGGATTGTCCTTCACTCTGAGGCCATGCCCTCGGGTCCTAGTCTCTCAAACTCCTGGCAACATCTTCTCCAAGTCCACTCTATCGAGGCCTCCCAGTGTTCTGTAATTATCAATCAGATTCTCTCTTTTTCCATCTTTCTAAACTTCATTGGGTACAGAGCCAGGGTCCTTGTATGACGAGCCCTTCATCTCCAGAATCATTCTTGTAAACCTTTTCTGCCACCCCCAACGCCAGGACATCTTTCCTGAGATATGGAACACAAAACAGTCACAATATTTTAAGTGCAGACTGACCAGAGCCTTATACAGCCTAAGCAGTACATCTCCCCTGTTGTATTCCAGCCCCTCTTGTAATGAATGCTAACACTGTATTTGCCTTCGTAACTGCCAATTGAACCTGCATGCTAATGTTAAGAGAATCCTGAAGTAGGACTCTAAAGTTTCTTTTGTGCTTCAGATTTCCAAAGCCTTTCCCACTTTAGAAAATAGTCTATCTCTGTATTCTTCTTACCAAAGTACATAATCTCACACTTGCCCACATTGTATTCCGATTGCCACTTCTTTGCCCACTCTCTTAGCCTGTCCAATTTTTTCTGCAGCCTCCCTGCTTCCTCCTCCAGACTGCCTCTCCTATCACCTATCCTTCTGTCATCTGCAAGTTTAGCAAGCAAAACCCTCAGTTCTTTTGTTCAGATTATTAATGTGAGATAAATGGCACAAATAATGATTATAGTTTCGATCTAATCTATGGTAACAGATATAGTTAGGAGAAAGTGAGGACTGCAGATGCTGGAGTACCAGAGTTGAAAAATGTAATGCTGAAAAAACACAGTCGGCCAGGCAGCATCTTAGGAGCAGGAGATTTGACGTTTCGGACATAAGCCCTTCTTCAGGAGTATAATTACAAGGTGACCAAGATTAGGAAACAAATATTCCAGCATGCACTACATTTCAAAAAGAATAGCCAGGTGGAAAAAGAGGTTGGTAGCCATAATTTTAAAATAAAGCAGTATATGGAAATTAATGAAAAAGGCTCTTGGTTCAGAAAATCAAGCTGTAGGATCATTCTGATGGAGATTAGGGATGCCCAAGATCAGAAAATGCTGGTGAGTGTAGTGTATAAGCAAACTAACTATAGTTTTGCTACTGACTGGGCATTAAGCAAGAAATGACTAGAGCTTGTCACAAAGGCAATGTATTTGTCCCAGGCATCTTTTATCTTTTATTTAAGTTGGACCAATCCAATTGATAGAAACAGTCTGGAAGATGAGTTTATAGAATGTTTTCAAGATCCGTCTCCTGGAATAGTATGTTGTAGCACCAGCTAGGATTAAAGCTATTTTAGATCTAATATTGTGCAATAGGCAGGATTAACTTGTAGAAGACCCATTGGAAAATGATGATGATAGAATTCTAATTGATGGTAACTTTGAAAACAATAGCTCGAATTACAAACATGAATCTTAAAATTTCTATCAATTGCCCAGATACTGAGGGGTTGAGTTGGTAATCAATCCCAATTAACTGGGTTGTATGGACCTTGTTAGTTTGACTGCCGTATTAGAGATCTATCATCTTCCTGTCACACCCTACACAGACCCTTCTGCCATTTTTGATCCTGTCTTTTCTAGTAAACTTTATCCTAAAGGTTTGGTACATTTCTGAGAATTTTCTGAGAGTTCTGCCTTGGTGACTGCCCTTCTCCCTGCATGTAGCACATTAAAATGTATAGAGGCAAATGAACTAACGATAGTCCCTTCTAGGGACCATCACAAAGCACAGAAACAGCTTGGAATTCCTTCCATTGATCAATTGGTAATGACTATAGTGCTCAACTATTTGAAGAAAATTCGTTGATTGTCTGCTGCACCAGGAAATTAAGTTTACAGCTTAGTTGATCGGTCAAGATTATTACAGAGCACCTCAACAGTCATTCACAATTTCTTTCAGAGTTGACTGTTGAAAAGACTGTGGTGTTTGTGAACACAATATTTGCATTTTTAGAGTTCACATCTCTAAACTCATTGACCCATCCAGTAAGGGGAATAGTTTCTTCACATCTACCCTTTCAATACCACTCAGAACTTTTAGCACTGCTTTAGAACTTTTAGTTCTCCCCCCCCCACAAGCCTTCCCTACTCTTAGGAAGACAACCCCAGCCTATCTAGTCACCTTTAATAGCTGAATCACTCCAGTCCATGCAACATCCTGGTGAATCTCCTATGCAAATACAAACATTCCTATAGTGTGGCGACCAGAACTGCCCGTAGCACTATTCCAGCTGTGGCCTAACGAAGTGATATAACCTCCTTGCTCTTTTGTTCAATATCTTGATTAATAAACACAAGTATCCCAAATGTTTTCTTACATAGAAACATAAAAAATAGGAGCAGGATCACAAACTTGATTGAGTTTGTTTGAAGAAGTAATGAAGAGGATTGATGAGGGCAGAGCATTGGACTTGATCTGTATAGTCTTCAGCAAGGTGTTCGACAAGGTTCCTCATGGCAGACTGATTAGTAAGATTAGATCTCCTTCAATACAGGGAGAACTAGCCATTTGGAGACAGAACTGGCTCAAAGGTAGAAGACAACGGGTGGTGGTGGAGGGTTGCCTCTCAGACTGGAGGCCTGTGACCAGTGGAGTTCCACAAGGATCAGTACTGGGTCCACTGCTTTTCTTCATTTATATAAAAGATTTTGATGTGAACATAGGAGGTATAGTTAGTAAATTTGCAGATGACACCAAAATTGGAGGTGTAGTGGGCAGCGAAGAAGGTTACCTCAGATGACAACGGGATCTTGATCAGATGTGCCAATAGGATGAGGAATGGCAGATGGAGTTTAATTTAGATACATGCGAGGTGCTGCATTTTGGAAAGGCAAACCAGAGCAGGACATATACCTTTAATGGTAAAGTCCTGGGGAGTGTCACTGAACAAAGAGACCTTGGAGTGCAGGTTCATATTTCTTTGAACGTAGAGTCGCAGGTAGATAGGATAGTGAAGAAGGCGTTTGGTATGCTTTCCTTTATCAGTCAGAGTATTGAGTACAAGAGGTGGGAGGTCATGTTGCAGCTGTACGGGCCATTGGTGAGGCCACTATTGGGATATTGCTGGCGAGTCTGGTCTCCTTCCTATTTGAAAGATGTTGTGAAACTTGAAAGTGTTCAGAAAAGGTTTACAAGGATGTTGCCATGATTGGAGGATTTGAGCTATAGGGAGAGGCTGAATAGGCCAGGGCAGTTCTCCCTGGAGTGTCAGAGGCTGAGAGGTGACCTTATAGAAGTTTATAAAATAATGAGGGGATGGATAGGATAAATAGACAAGATAGAGAGTATGGTGCTGCAAAAGCACAGCCGGTCAGGCAGCATCCAATGAACAGGAGAATCGATATTTCGGGCATAAGTCCTTTATCAGGAGTGAGGGTCGTGGAACAAGGGGTCTGAGTGATAAAAGGGAGGGGCTGGAGCTGGGAGAAGGTAGCTGAGAATGCGATAAGTAGATGAAGTCGGGGTGAACATAATAGGTTGGAGAAGAGAGGGGTGCCGATAGGTGGGAAGGAAGATGGACGGGTAGGACAGGTCAAGAAGGCAGTGCTGAGTTAGAAGGTTGGATCTGGGATAAGGTGGAGTGTGGGAAATGAAAAACTTGATGAAATCCACATTGATCCCATGTGGCTGGAGGATCCCAAGGCAGAAGTTAAGACGTTCTTCTTCCAGGAGGCCGATTGTAAGGGTTTGGCAATGGCGGAGCATCAGAACCTGCCTCTGCTTGGGGAAGTGGGAGGGGGAGTTAAAGTGTTCAGCCATGGGGTGGTGGATATATGGATTCTTCTGAGAATGTAAAACAGCAGTGGTCTTTTGCAGGTGTGGAAGAATGTGGCCTTGAGCTTGGGCAGAGCTGACTGGAGAGAGAGTAGGTGGCGGTGCAGGGCTGCAAGTGCGTGGAGCAGAGGATCCGGAACGAGAACTGTTTCTGGAGGTTTCGCCCCATGGCCAAACACTTAACTCCCCCCTCCAACTCCACAAAGGACATGCAGATCCTGATCCTGCTCCATCGCCAAACCCTTGCAACCTGCCACCTGGAGGAAGAGCGCCTCATCTTCTGCCTTGGGACCCTCCAACCACATGGGCTCAATGTGGATTTCACCAGCTTCCCATTTCCCTCCCACCCCCGCAAAGGGGGATAGATTTTTTGAGGATCTGGTCGGCATGGACAAGTTGGACCGAAGGGTCTGTTTCCGTGCTGTGCATCTCTCTGACTCTGAGTAGGCCATTCAGCCCTTCGAGTCTGTTTCACCATTTAATGTGATCATGCCGCATCATCCAATTCAGTACCCTGTTCCCACTTTCTCCCCATACCCTTTGATGCCTTTAGCCTCAAGAACCATATCTAACACCTTGAAAACATTTCATGTTTTGGCTTCAACTGTTTTCAATGGCAGAAAGTTCCACGGTCTCATCACTTTCTGGGTGATGACATTTCTGTTCTGGTTATTATCCACTTTATCTACCTGTCCTGCCGCCTTCAAGGATCTATGGACGTACATCCAAAGGTCCCTGTCACTCTCAGTTCTTCCTGCTGTCCTACCATTCAATGTGAACTACTTGTTAGTCCACCCGAAATGCACCCCTTCTCATTTATCAGAATAAAACTTCATTTGCCACTGTTCAGTCCATCTGTATATTTCTACATTCTAAGGCGTTCCTCCTCACTGTTTACCGCATCATTAATTTTCATGTCACCTGCAAACTTACTGATCAGCATTATGTCAAGATTGCTCTCGGACACAGGGTTCCAGTCACAAAATCAATTACCCTTCGACCATCACGGTCTGCTTCCTCCCACTCAGGCAATTTTGGATCCAATTTGCCAAATTGTCCTGGATCCAATGAGCTGTTCATTTGTCTCACCTGCACACACACAACATGGAACAAAAAAATTTGCTTCTTTTCTCTTGAATTCTTATGCTCTGATGTCATTAACACTTAATCTGGAACTTCTAATCAACGTTTTTGATCAGGGAATGCAATGAAGCATTGACTGGGTAAACGGCTGATCTGCTGACTTAGCAAAACCAATTGCTTTCTCATGTTCCACGTCAGTTTCATTTGTACATCGATTATATTATTAGCATTCGGTCTCAACAAACCATTGGGCAATTTTCCCTTTTCTGACTGAAATAACTCCACAGAGGCTAGTGTCACCAAGTCGGCCTTTAATTGCATGTGGGAAGTCCTTGACACTGACCCAGCTCTCAGAGTGAACACAATCCCTGCCATTTCTGTTTATATCTGTCAACAGGACTCCCTGGTTGGATGGTTAATCTGGTCGAGTCATGGAACTCCTATTCAATGAGCTCCACCTGACTGATATCGTCATAATCACTACCCACTCATGGGGCACCTTTAGTGTGCTGGAATATTAACATTGCTATTGGATTACTAATTCTTTCTATTCCACTACTTCTGTCTTTCTAACTTGTCAATCAGTGTCTTTCTCTCATTCTAATTCTGTAAGGTAACTGAAAATTTATATACATCATTTCTGTCTATAGATGAACACACATTATCAAGAGTGCCTTTTTGCAGTGTAAAAAGTACTTGAATACAGCTCTCTAGCTAGTTGCAGCTGTTAATCATTAGCATTGCATTATGAACCATGTGTAAATAAATGTCATTATTTTGTACAATTTTACTTCTCCATCTTTCATTGATTGCTGTATGACTGAGCTTGATACAAGTCAACTCACTAAATTGATTGAATGGAATACGTGTATTCCCCACAAACTAACTCGTATCCGTAGAGTTACAGATTTGTGCCATTTTCATTGCGATAGCTAGATCATGTGCTAAACATATTGAAGCTCTTTCAATTGTGCTGATCTGTTTTTCTGAGCTGCAACAGAGCTGTGATTGTGGAAAGCCTAGAGCTGTCTTCTGCTTCTCAATCCCACACAGTTTTGTAGCTCTTTAAGCAAGTGGAAGGTGGGAAACGATTACTCTGCCGTGAGTTCATGGAAGTTCCAACTGCTTATAATTCCTTAAGTATGTGAATGCCAGCTGATTAGGCATTCTCTCTCCTACCAAATAAATCTCATTGTTAACAATTTCATGATGTGGTTTTATTACTGGCTTACCATTGGTGAATAGAATATATACGGTAAAATTAATGATGGATGAGAGTGAGAATGTGTAGAAGTTATTTGTGCTAGAGTATTGAAGGTGGAAGGTTATTTCTGTGCTTTTGTAAAGATTTGACAGTATGGCTCCTTCAAAAAGTCATTTCTTGGATGCATCGGGAGGGATAGTAGAGCAGTTCAATTTATCTTGCATTCTATCTGAGCTTGTGACTGTGTTATCAACAATAATGCTACAAAGTAAAGGCAACAGAAGTGTTCTGTATCATCTATTTTGGATTAGAGTTGAAAACAAGTAAACTTTAGAAAACTTATTTAGTGCTTAGTATGAGAAAATCTGAATTAAATGTATTGATGGTTTGAATTTTCTATATCTGTAAATGACAATAGGACACTTGGTTATTCAGCTTTCAGTAATTCATTGGTAACACAAGTGAACTGATGCATATTTTAAAAAGAAAAATTGTATTCAGCAATTAAGTAAAGGAGTAGGAAGAATGTTTTGAAAACAGACTTCACAACCTGAAGAAGTAGTGAAGGAAAAGTGGCTTCAATGAAGAAATGGGTGCAAGAGCAAGAGGCTGAGCAATAAACTGTTTGTAGTTCCTTGTGAGGTTACTGAGTGCTTACTGGACATGCATGAGCAATTAGAACCAGTGCTTTTCTAAACACAAAGGCGCCTTCAGAGCTCCCTGCATATTGTTGAGGAGAAAAAGGAAATGTTTGTTTGGCTTTTGGGAGGGGCCTGAGGTACTTTACATCACTAAAGAATATTAGCTGTTCAGACGAAAAAAGTTCAACACACTTTTTATACTGTGAGCTGAGAAATTACCAAGCAGATGGGAAGATTCAAAGTATTTGACTATATCCTTTTGCCTTGGCTCACTCTCTAAAGTTCTGTTTGTCATTGATAGGGTTGTTTATCTTCTTAAAGTATGAGTGCATCATTTCTAATGGTGTCTATTCTACATTTAAAATCAGCTGTCAATATATATTGCGCTTATAAATTTACAGAATACCTTAGCTATTTGTTGGATCCTCATCACCCCAAATATCTCAACTTCTGAACCTCCAGAGATTTGTTAGTGAAGATTTTTTAAAAATTATTTGTAAGTAAAGAATTGTAGTGAAGTAAGTGCTGTCGGGTTATCTGAGCTGAATACACTGGTTAATCAGGTTTGCTGTATAACAATTAGGCAGTGAGGCACAAAGGCTATTAAATTAAATATTGCAGAACATATTTTAGGAAGTACGTTTGTGCATAAAGTTTTTTTATAATTTTAATAATTAATTTCCATATGGTTCTGCAGTGTTCTCTTCTAATCTTGTTTTACTGTTGTTACTACTTTAAGTGATAATGTTATTCTATGGCTGGTAGATTGGGAAGGACAGGACTAAATAGACTCTTCCATTTCTTGGTTCCCCACCCAAGCACATGTACTCCAGCAGTTGAAAAAGGCAACTCAACACTTTCCCAAGGGCACCTAGGGATATGGGCAATAAATGCTGACCAGTCAACGACTCCCACATCCCATGAAAGAATTTCTTTTATAAAACTACTTGCAATAAGCTTAGTATGCCAAATATGTCAGTCAGGATCCAGGCCCTTGTAAATCAACCATTCTGCACGTGGACATTAAAAGCCCACCCAGAGTAGATTTGTGCTAACTTCGTGCAGTCTTCCAAGCTATATTCAACATGGAGAAGTACCAATTCATCAGCTGTAGAAAAACAATAGTTGGTAATCAGCAAGATGCTCCCATGGCCATGTCTGATCTGACATCATGTGACTGGGTCACCGTCATCCTAAGCAATAAGGCAGCACTTATTACTCATCCCTAATCATCCAGAGGGAAGTTAGGATTTTTGCACAGTGCTGTGCATCTAGAGTCAGACATAGGCCAGACTAGGTAAAGATGACGGGTTTCTTTCCCAAAATGAAATTTGTGAATCAGTTGAGTTTTTATGACAAACTATAATGGATACACAATCACCATTTAAACTGGCCATGTATTCCAGATTTTTGTTGAATTCAATTCATATTTCCCACCTACCATGTAGGAGTTCAAACCCATGTCCCCTGGTGTTCTGATTACCAATCCAATTACATTACCAAGACACCATGACCTCGCCAGTGGGACAGGACATCAGCCAAGATGGTGACAGAGGTATCAGGGATATTGTGTTTGTATGACTATGTCAGGCTGTTTATTTTTCCTGGAGGACATCTGTCCCAATTTTAGTGAGGAGCACTTTGAGGATTGACTGGCCGGGTATGTCATTGTCATTTTCCACAGTTGATGTCATGCTGCATCCTGTTTTTAGTTTTATCCTTGTTTAATTTTTCTGTTTCTGGTTTGAAGCAATTGGATGATTTCAGAGGCTATTTCAGAGGGCACTTGTGTGTTAACCAGATTTCATAGAATCCCCACAGTGTGTCAGCCCATCGAGTTCACACTAACCTCTCAAAGACCATCCTACCTAGACCAAAACCCCCTATCCCTGTAACCTGAATTTCCCATGGCTAATCCACCTAGCTTCCATATTTTTGGACTGGGGGAGGAAACCCACGTAGGGAGATTGTGCAAACTCCACACTGCGGCCCAAGGGTGGAATCGAACCAGGTCTCTGGGGTTGTGAGGCAGCAGTGCTAAGCACTGAGCCACTGTGCTGTGGGTCTTGAGTTACATCTAAGCTAGACTGGATAAGGATGGTAGATTTACATTCTGGCAGAAATTAGTGAACTGAAGAGAGTTTTTTTTTAAAACAACTCAAATCAGGATTGTATGTACCTTGGAGGGAACTTTAGAGGGGAGGTAGTCTTTTCCCACATTTATTAATAGATATAGAATGTGGGAAAATAAATAGCAATTGCCTATATTAGAGAGGAGGAGGTGCTGGATATCGTAAAAAGCATAAAGTTGTATAAATCCCCGTGAGCTGATGAGGTGTACCCTCGAATTCTGTGGGAAGGGAGGGAAGAAATTGCTGGGCCCCTTGTTGAGATATTTGTATCATAGATAGCCACAGGTGAGGTGCCCAGAGACTGGAGATTGACAAACATGGTGCCACTGTTTAAGAAGGGTGGTAAGGAAAAGCCAGGAAACCATAGACCAGTGAGCCTGATATCGGTGGTCGGCAAGTTGTTGGAGGGAATCCTGAGGGACAGGATTTACATATATTTGGAAAGGCAAGGACTGATTAGGGATAGTCAAGAGTGCTTTTGCATGGGAAATCATGTCTGTCTAACTTGATTGAGTTTTTTGAAGAAGTAATGAAGAGGACTAATGAGGGTCAAGCAGTGGACATGAACCATATGGACTTCAGTAAGGCATTCAACAAGGTTCATTAAGGCAGATTGGTTAGCAAGGTTAGATCACTTGGAATGCAAGGAGAACTACCCGTTTCGATGTAGATCTGGCTTGAAGGTAGGAAACTGGGGGTGGTGGTGGAGGGTTGCTTTTCAGGCTGGAGGCTGTGACCAGTGGAGTGCCACAAGGATCAGTACTGGATCCACTGCTTTTTGTCATTTATTTAAATAATTTGGATGTGAACAAAGGAGATATTGTTAGTAAGTTTGCAGATGACAACAAAATTGGAGGTGAAGTAAACAGCGAAGAAGGTTACCTCCAATTACAATGGGATCTTGATCAGATGGGCCAATGGATCGAGGAGTAGCAGATGGAATTTAATTCAACTAAATGGAGTTGCTGCATTAGAAAGGCAAATCAGGATAGGAATGGATATTGTCCTGGGGAGTGTTGCTGAACATATTTCTTTGAAAGTGGAGTCACATGTAGATAGGATAGTGAAGAAAGATAGTGAAGATGTAGATAGTGAAGTATGCTTTCCTTTATTGGTCAGAATCTTGAGTACTGGACTTGGGAGTACATGTTTCAGCTGTACAGGGTATGGTTTGGCCACTTTTGGAATATTGTGTGCAATTCGTGTTTCCTTCCTATTGGAAGGACATTGTGAAGCTTGAAAGGATTCAGAAAAGATTGACAAGGATGTTGCCAGGGTTGGAGGACTTGAGCTATAGGGAGGGGCTGAACAGGCTGGGGCTGTTTTCCCTGGAGCGTCGGAGGCTAAGGAGTGACCTTAGAGGTTCATAAAATCATGAAGGGCATGGGTAGGGTAAATATACAAGATTGAGAGTGTGTTGCTGGAAAAGCACAGCAGGACAGGCAGCATCCAAGGAGCATTTCGGGCATAAACCCTTCATCAGGGATGAGGTTTGTGGAATGAATGGGTTGAGAGATAAAAGGGAGCTGTTGGGGCTGGAGGGAAGGTAACTGAGGGTGTGATAGATAGCTGAAGTGGGGGTGAAGGTGATAAGTTCAAGAGGTTGGTGGTGCCGATAGGTGGGAAGGAAGATGGACAAGTAGGACAGTTCAACAGGGCAGTGCTGAGTTGGAAGGTTGGATCAGGGATAAGGTGGGGTGAGGGGAAATGAGAAAATGGGTGATATCCACTTGGATCCTCGAACAACGCAAGATCACAAGGTGGAAGTTAAGGCATTCTTCTTCCAGGCGGGAGGTTGTAAGGGTTTGGCGATGGAGGAGGCTCAGAACCTGCCTGTGGGGGGCTGTGGGAGGGGGAGGGGGGGGAAGGTTAGTGTTCAGTGACTGGGTGGTAGTTATGTGGATTCTTCTGAGGATGTAAAACAGCACAGGTCTTTCGCAGGTCTGGGAGAATGTGGCCCTGAGCTTGGGCAGAGATGACTGCAGGTAGAGTAGGTGGCAGCGCACGGCTACAAGTGTGGAGTGGAGGAACCAGAAGGAGAACTGTTTCTGGAGGTTTCGCCCCATGGCCAAACACTTTTAACTCCATAAAGGACATGCAGATCCTGGTCCCGCTCCATCGCCAAACCCTTACAACCTGCCACCTGGAGGAAGAACGCCTCAACTTCCACCTTGGGATTCTCCAACTGCAAAGAGACCTTGGAGTGCAGGTAGATAGAATAGTAAATGGTGACTCAGTGGTTAGCACTGCTGCCTCACAGCTCCAGGAACCTGGGTTCGATTCCCACCTCGAAGATTATCTGTGTGGAGTTTGCACATTCTCCCAGTGTCTGCTTGGGTTTCCTCTGGGTGCTCCAGTTTTGTCCCACAATCCAAAAGATGTACAGGTCATTTGAATTGACCTTGCTAAATTGCCCATAGTGTTAGATGCATTAGTCAGGGGTAAATTTAGAATTGGGGAAAGGGTCTGGGTAGGTTACTCTTTGGACGGTTGGTGTGGACTTGTTGGGCTGAAGGGCCTGTTTCCATACTGTAGGGAATCTAATCTGAAAGCGTTTGGTATGCTTTCCTTTATTGGTCAGTGCATCGAGTACAGGAGTTGGGAGTCATGCTATGACTGTACAGGACATTGGTTACGCCACTTTTGGAATATTGTGTGTAATTCTGGTCTCCTTCCTATTAGAAGGATGTTGTGAAACTTGAAAGAGTTCAGAAAAGATTTACAAGGATGTTGCCAGGGTTGGAGTGTTTGGGCTGGAGCTTTGGAGGCTGAGGAGGCTGACCTTTTCGAGGTTTATAAAATCATGAGGGGCCTAGATAGGATAAATAGATAAGGTCTTTTCCCTGTGGTGTCTGGAACTAGAGGGCATAGGTTTAGGGTGAGAGGAGAAAGATATAAAAGGAACCTAAAGGGCAACCTTTTCACGCAGTGGGTGGTGTGCGTATGGAATGAGCTGCCAGAGGAAGTGGTGGAGGCTAGTACAATTTCATTATTGAAAAGGCATCCAGGTGGGTATATGAATAAGAAGGTTTTCGAGGGTTATGGGTCAAATGCTGACAAATAGGACTGGATGAGGTTTGGATATCTGGTCAGCATGGATGGGTTGGACTCAAGTGTCTGCTTCCATGCTGTACCTCTGACTCTCTAACTCTATATTTTAAATTGCCCCAGTTGGTGTGGCGGGGGATGAACTTTTGTTCCCAAAGCATTAATCCAAGCATCTGGATCATTAGTCCAGTAACATTGCCATTGTGTTATTGCTGTCTTTAGTGAGCATTGCTGAGGCAGGTTGGGAGTGCAAGGGCACGCTGACCTACAAAGAAGATTCTCAAAGCACATTAAAACATTGTGATGGAGGAGAATCCCTTCCACAGGCAGTCACTGACTATACAAGAAACTATTGGCCCTGTCACTGGGAGCCTCCACAGGTGTGGGGAGGTGGGAAAGGGATCGCTCTGCCTGGTGAAACACTGGCACCAGCGCAGGATGGTTCATATGGGCTGTGTTATCTAGGCCAATTATCATTGGCGAAGATGGCCAGCCCCAGTTCCCATCAGAGGCAGGAAGCAGTGGGTCTTGCCCCACCCTCCTGCATCCTTATCCATTCTCGGTCTCCAATTCTGTTTCCACAAGGCTTTTAAAAAAAAGACAACTTTTAAATTAACTTATTGTTAAACGTATTAACGTTATTAGTCAAGGAAATGGGAATAAAACCATACAAATGGCTGTTGGCATGGTTATGTGATTACAGTAATTGAGTCTGGAAATGGCAAAGACATGAAGAAATGAAGCTTTCATCATCAATTGGGTGAAAGGTTGGCGACTGACATTACCGAAATACTGACAAGAACTTTGTGATGAAGTGAATTGAGCAGGGAATAAAAAAAAACTAATAACCTTTTTAACAGAAGGTCCCCCACGGTTTACAGGATGTCAAGCCTGCCTTGTGACTGGTCTCACCTGTGAGAATAGCTAAGAAAATGAATGGGGTTGGTTGGCAAGTACATTATTTGTGCTGGGTCCTAAAGGCAACAAATTCTGTCTTAATGTTTGGTGGACTTTCATTAACACTGAATGTCAAAGAAACAAACTGATAGCACGTTAATTAGTGCAGTGATCAAGGAAAACACTGCAAATTAAGGGAGTTATTATCCATATACATGTGCAAAGTAACTCAAAGTGATGGGAAATCAGACACAAAGGTAAGATGTACAAGTTCTGATTGTAACTGGATAACCTGATAACCCTTCACCCGTTGTTAGTGCAAATCTACCTACCCTTGCCTTAAACATATTCAGAGATTCAGCTTTCACCACTTTTTGAGGAGGAGTTCCAAAGACACGTGATCCTGTGCGAGAAAAAAAAATTCTCATCTCTGTCTGAAATGGGCAACACTTTATTTTTAAACAGTAACCCCTATTTCTCGATGTAATGTATCTTTTGCAATATTTGATCCCAATCTATGTCAGCCTGAAGCTGCACCTCTGTAATGGTTATTAGTTCATGCTGATTTAATTCTCTTTATGCTATCAGTTCATCTGTTCTGTTTTGATTACTATGTACATTCAGATATGTACCTTTTTACTTCAGTAAATTTATTACCTTTTTGTAATCACTTGTTGTATCTGTTGATTGCTTCTTAGATTTCTACACTTTCTCCCTTCATGACATGATCCATTTATTATTTATAGTTTGCTTTGTCTCTACTCTCTTTGATTTGCAACAGCTTCCCAAATTTAATCCCTTGCCCCAATGTTTTAGTTTAAAACCCTCTCCACTCCCCTCCTTACACAATTCACAAGAAGGCTGGCTACAGAATGATTCCCATTGTGTATAGCAACCTGAAATACAGGTAATACAAAAGAACAAGTCTGTAAGTGACTCATAAATATAGTGAAACAGGAAAGGTCTTAAAAGGCACAGGTCCTGCTTTGGGACATGCTCCTAATATCTGAAAGGAAAGAAAAACTGAAAGGGATGTATGTTGTTTGTATCAAAACAAATATGAACCACATTTCCTCACAGTTCATGAAATGGTGAGATTTTCCAAACATTCTGTTTTGTACATGGCACCCTTAATTTTTTAAAGAGTCTCTTGTTGCTGCAAGAGAGTCTCCAGGGAATGAGAAACCTCTGAGGTGAATACTGCAAATTGGGTGGGATCAAAATCTGTAAAAACCTGCAATTATGTATGAAGGAAATGTTTTGAATTGGTTGATATTCGAGCAACTTCATTTTTAACCAATGACATTCTTTTCTAAAAAGAGTGCAGCAACGGTGAGTTCACAATTTGCTTCTATGGTTTGAAAATTTTGAGCAGTCCTTTTGTAACTTTTTCCAATAAAGGAATATGTTTCTGACACCGGGCATTGGTAAGTTTACGATGATTTGAGTTTCTTTGGGTTTCTTTAGACCTATTCATTTTGCATCTTCATCTCATCAAATCCTTTCCGTACGACAACTTGCTGGAAAGGCTATCATTCCTGACATTTTGTTACTTTGTCAAGGGTTAGTAAAACCTAAAGTAACTAACTTCAATTTGTTTTCTGAGTTGCATTTCCTTTAATTCTATCTACTTGATTAGGTAATGACTGTTTGCAATAGCTGATGAACTCTCAGAGCTTTTTAATTCAACAGCATTAAACTTTTGTCTGAAAAGGTTCACAATCACATTGAATGTGCTGGGTTAAACCTGGGAATACATTGTTAAAAGGAAAAAAATAGCCTTCTAAAGATTCGAGAATATATGAATATAAGCGATATGATAACTGTTCGAATTTGAAGTCACACTAAACTTACACAGAAGTTATATAATTTAGAGAATGTGGAAAGATAAAAACTTGTATGAACTTGTACTTATACAGTGCCTTCACCACAATGGAATGTTCTAAACTACTTCAGACAATGAAATACATGTACCTGTAAGTGCAGTCACTGTTGTAATGCAGAAAACAATGAAGCTAAGTTGTGCGCAGCAAGGTACCAGAAATATAACAACCTAAACAACCAGATAATTCATTTTATTTTAAGTGAAGTGATTGAATGATAAATATTCGCCCATGGTCCAGAACTACAGGGCATTGGTTTAAAGTGTGAGGGGAAAGATTTAGAAGGGACCTAAGAGGCAGCTTTTTCATACAGAAGGTAATGCATGTATGGAATGAGCTGCCAGACGAAGTGGTGGAGACTGGTACAAATACAGCATTTAAGAGGCAGTCGGTGGGTATATGAATAGAAAGAGTTTAGAGAGATATGGGCCAAGTGCTGGCAAATGGGACTAGATTAGGTTAGGTTTTCTGGTCAACATGGATGTGTTGGACCGAAGGGTCTGTTTCTGTGCTGTACATTTCTAGAGCTGCCTTGCTGTAATTCTAACAGTAACTTAGGATTTTTTGCAACCACCTGCGAAGCGTTCAGACTGTCTCAGATGGCTCAGTGCTCCAAGGTGCTTACACTCTGTGCACAGTGCTGGTACTGGGGATTGCAACCCTGGATTATGGGACTCGAGTATCTAGAGTGGGTCTCCAACCTGAAGCCAGTTGGCTTGGAAGTGAGATGAATCATTGATTCACATCTGGTATTGTACATTAGTAGCTGAAAATGTGTTGCTGGTTAAAGCACAGTAGGTTAGGCAGCATCCAAGGAATAGGAAATTCGACGTTTCGGGCATAAGCCCTTCATCAGGAGTGAGGAGAGACATTAGTAAACAACATAAGTACCTTAGAAATATTTCCTTTATATGCACTGTCTCCTCAACCTCAAGACATTTCAAAGGATTATAATACCCAATGAATTTCATTTGAAATATTCTCACTGGTATTATAGAGGCATAGAATCATAGAGATGTACAGCATGGAAACAGACCCTTTGGTCCAACCCGTCCATGCCGACCAGATATCCCAACCCAATCTAGTCCCACCTGCCAGCACCTGCCCCATATCATTCGACACCATCCTTTTCATATACCCATCCAGATGCCTTTTAAATGTTGCAATTGTACCAGCCTCCACCACTTCCTCTGGCAGCCCATTCCATGCACGTGCCACCTTCTGTGTGAAAACGTTGCCCTGTCGGTCTCTTTTATATCTTTCTCCTTTCACCCTAAATCTATGCACTCGAGTTCTGGACACCACCACCCCAGGGAAGAGACTTTGTCTATTTATCCTATCCATGCCTCTCATGACTTTGTAAACCTCTATAAGGTCACCCTTCAGTCTCCGATGCTCCAGCGAAAACAGTCCCAGCCTATTCAGCATCTCCCCATATCTCAAATTCTCTAACCCTGGCAACATCCTTGTAAATCTTTTCTGAACTCATTCAAGTTTCACAACATCTTTCTGATAGGAAGGAGAGCAGAATTGCATACACTATTCCAACAGTGGCCTAACCAATGTCCTATTCAATGTTTATTGGAACAATGTATCAAACTTTCATACACACAGTCACACAAACATCAAAAGGGGTAAATGACTCTTTAACTATTTCTGGTGTTGTCACCCAAGGGAGGAATATTTGGCAAGATCAGGGCCAGAGCTCCTTGCTGTTCCTTGAATTGAGTAATAAGATAAATGTGTAGCAGCACAGAAGGATTAAACCTTGATTAACTTTTGAAAAAAAACAGCAAATGTAACAATGACTAGAAGAAGAGCATTTTAAGAGCCAGCCTCGGTTATGTGATTTGGCCCTGAATTTGAATTTAAACTCTCTGACTCAAAAATCAAAACTTTTAAAAATGAATTTATGGGATACCAAAATCTTTGGCTGTGCCAATGCTTATCTCTCATCTCTTACTGTCTTTGAGGAGATGATAGTGAGCTGCCAACTTGTACTGTTAGGGTGTAGGGTGTCAGAAAGGTACTGACCTGAAATAGTAGCATTGCAGATGGTGCTAGTTTCTCTTTTTATGTCAGACTTCCAGCCTTTGAACTGGTATTTAATTTACCGCCACTTCTCTTCCAGAAATGTCTTCCTCAAAAATATTTCCCTTTGTTCTTTGACAAGATTTTCTGTTTGTTTTCCTTATTCACCTTAGGGCTGGAAGGAGGGGAATTCCAGGATTTTAACTCACAGTAGTGAAAGAAAGGCAATATTTTTTCATGCCAGGGTGGTCAGTGGTTTGGAAAAGGTCCCATAGTCAGTGGTGTTCCCTTGCACCGGTCCCTATGTCCTTCTGCATTTTAGACATTGCGTTTGGAAAGTATTGTCTGAAGAGACTTGGCATGTAGAGTATTGCACCTAGTCGATGCTACAAACCTTTACCACTGGTCATCACTTGGCACTTGTGTGACATAAATGTATTTCCCACTTGGCAGTCCAAACTAGAATATTGTCCAGGATATGTTGCATTTAGTTATGAACGTCTACAGTATCTGAGGATTCTGAAGTGGTGCTGGATATTGTGCAGTCATCAATGAACATCCCCTCTTCTGATGGAGGGAAGGTCATTGATGAAGCAGCTGAAGATGGTTGGGCCCGTGACACCACACTAAAGTACTCCTGCAGAGATGTTCTGGAGTAGAGATGACTGACTTCCAACAAGCAACTTCCTTTTTATGAGTTATGAGAAAAATGGAGCCTTGATGTCAAGGGCAGTCACTCTTACTCTGTCTCTTGGATTTGGCTCTTTTACCAATGTTTGGATCAAGCCAATGAGGTCAGGAGAGGAGGGGATGTTCATTGATGGTTGCACAGTATCCAGCACCATTTCAGAATCCTCAGATACTGAAGACGTTCATAACCAAATACAACATATCCTGGACAATATTCTAGTTTGGACTGCCAAGAGGGAAATACATTTGTGTCAAGTGCCAAGTGATGACCAGTGGTAAAGGTTTGTAGCATCGACTAGATGCACTACTCCTACATGCCAAGTTTCTTCAGACAACACTTGCCAAACCCAAAGTCTAAAATCCAGAAGGACATAGGGACTGGTGCAAGGGAACACCACCACTTGATGGTACTGTTGATGGCACCTTCCATCACTTTACTGATGGTTGAGAGTAGGTGCAGACTATTTTTGCTGTTCTGCTCTTAGATCTTATGGTGGTAATTGACTGGGCCGGATTTGTCGTGCTTTGTGTGGATGTGTCTAGACAATTTTCTACATTATCAAGTAAATGTCAGTAACTATTCGGGTTCACACTTAAGCCAATCTAGATCTAGACAGGATACATTTGGTGATTAGCCATCACCTCCCAGATGCCACATCCCTGAGATGAGACCAGAGACAGGAACAGGTTGCCAGATGGTCATGCCAGGCAATGGGGTGAAGTTGCAAGATCATTTGCCTGCCAACCAGGCCCCACCTCAGGAGGGATACTCTGCCCAGCCTTTCAGCTCAGTGATCTTTCATCAGCTGGGAGGAGAAACCAATGAAGGTGAATAATGAAAACATACAGGAAATCTTGACAGACTAAACTGAGGACCTAAAAGGAAAATACCAGACATTCCTGGAAGAGAAGTGGTAGTAAATTAAATACCTGTCCAAAAGCAAAATATTGCATGTACCATCTGTGGTGCTAGTATTTCAGGTCACTAACCATTCCTTGGGTCCACATGTTCATCAAGTCAATTTGTTTTAGTTTGCAAATTGGAGAAAACATATTGGTTTACCACATACCCATGTCAGGAAATTATAAGGGTAAGCATGATTTGGTTTTGAAGTCCCATGAACAATGCCTACAGAAAGAGATTTGTGGTTTTGCCTATAGTTCACACTGAAACATCGTTCACTTGGATTCTGTTACTTAGTGTCAAATACCGAGTAAATGTTTCAGCTCCTGTGGGGGGCAGGACTGAGGGAGATTTCCAAATAAAGAACACATTTTAGTTTCACCTTGACAGGTTGAGACAGATCCTTTCAGGGAGAATTAAATTGACAGCACGAAACCAAAATCTGGTTTTGCATACATTGCTAGTTCTTGAAAGTTATTAAAATAAGATATTTCTGGTGTTACCTGATTGCAAATCTTTCAGGCAGGTCCTATTCCTGACCAGCTTTGGACAGGTCAGTTGCCTTCAGTCTGAGTCTTTATCGATAACAGCTGTGCTATATTTACAGAGTGCAATGTATTACATACTTGATCAACTGTAAAAAAAAGGCTTTAGTTTTCTTTTCTGATTCTCACTATTATGATTCTTTGTTTTGTAAATGAAAATTAATACAATGAAAGACATCATTATCCCATTAATAGTATTGCTGATCTTTTATTTTCTGAATTTGGGAATTGTCCTAGAAGGTCATGTAGCAAAAGTCAATATCACTTTATTGTGCAAAAAATGATTTCAATTTTTGGTCTGGTCATGCCCTTGTAATCTGTTTCTCATCTCACATAACTGTATACAAAAGAGTTTGCTTCATACAAACTGATAAATGAAACCAGTTGGAAATTTAGCATTTAATTTTCTTTTTAACGTTCCCTTTTCTTTTCTCCATTGCTTATCTAAGATTGGTCAAACTTTGCCTCATTCCTGATGAAGGGCTTATGCCCGAAACGTCGATTCTCCTGTTCCTTCGATGCTGCCTGACCTGCTGCGCTTTAACCAGCAACACATTTTCAGCTCTGATCTCCAGCATCTGCAGACCTCGCTTTTTCCTCAAACTTTGTCGGTGCCAAGAGTTCTCCAGTGACCTCACATAGACATCATCAGGCCATGTTTGGACCATCTATCACCTTCCCAGCTACCTCCCCCACCCCCCACCCCCACCCCCTCCTATTTATGTCTCAGCCCCCTTTGCCACAACCACAACCTGATGAAGAGCTTATGTGCGAAACAATGACTCTCCTGCTACTTGGATGCTGCCTGACCGGCTGTGCCTTTCCAGCATCATACTTTTTGACTCTGATCTCCAGCACTGCAGTCCTCAGTTTCTCCCTCGCACCATTTAGGAGTGGGTTCCATCGCTATTACAGACAAATTCAAGTGTACCAGGATCCTTCCCTTCACTATCTTGTGTTGTTGGGTGGCACAGGCGGCTCAGTGGTTAGCACTGCTGCCTCACAGCACCAGGGACACTGGTTTGATTTCAGCCTCGTGCAACTCTGTGTGGAGTTTGCATGTTCTCCCTGTGTCTGTGTAGCTTTCCTCTGGGTGCTCTGGTTTCTAGTTAAAAGATGTGCAGGTTAGCTGGATGGGCCATACTAAATTACCCGGAGTGTCCAGGGAAATGCAGACTAGCTGGATTAGCCATGGGAAATGTATGGTGACTGGGATGGGGTGGGTCTTGGTGGAATGTCTTTCTAAGGGTTGGTGTGGACTCAAAGGGCTGAATGGTCTCTCTTCACACTGTAAGGATTCTATATTGCTATTAGATGTGGAGAGAGCTGTATACTTTGGGGAGAAATTCTCAAGGGATTAGCTATTCTTGTCCATAACGTGTAGCATTATCACTGTAGCATCCAGAAGAGTAAGCCTCAGTTGTGTACTGGGCATGAGGAGGAGCTGAATTAACTGAGACAGGGAAAGAGCAGGAGCACTGACAGACTAAACTGAGGACCTAAAAGGAAAATACCAGCATGAATTGGCTAGTGATGGGGCAGTGTGCAGATTGTCGATTGTGAGGGGAAAAGATGCCAACTTTAAAAAAAAACTGAGTAAACTTTCTTCCCAGGAATAGATTGCCAGCTGCTACTGAGAAAATGTTACATTGTAAGCAAGAATAGTTTAATTCTGATGTAAAAAGCAGATTAACATTTTTTTTCCTGTAGGTTTGGGAGAAAGACACTTTTTGGATGGAGGGGAAATAATCTGTTTTTGTCTTTAATGTAGGTTCTAAACTACCCAGAAAGACATCAAATGAAGTGTGAACATTTCCAGAAATGTATGCCAGAGCCTTCAGCATATCCTCATTTAAACTATTCCCCATCCAACAAATCTGTAGGAATTACATTTTGAAATGCAATTACTTGGTAATGTAAACTGAAAGTGCCCTGTTGCATGCAGCAAAAGAATAATAGGGCAATTTTTGGCACCTTGGTGCATTGGTCAGGGCACTGAGATGATATCTACTTTTCTTCAGATGTTGCTGATGAAGGTCTTACATTCATTTAAACAGTGGAGTAGGGCAAGACATCAGTTTAATATCTCAGCTGGAAAGCACAATGTCCAAGTAGTGTAGTACTGCCTCAAATCTTCACTGAAGTGTCAGCCAAAACACTCTACTCCAGCACTCGAATGCGGCTGAAACCCCAAACCTCAATCACCTGTGAGTGCCAGCAAAATATAAGCCAGTTTGAACTGTATTCATGCCTCCAAACTAAGAGCCTTACTATATGTTTGAGTGTCCATCCACATTGATGTGCAATGATAACCTGTTATTGGTCTGAAGATAAATCTGACTTCTGTAGGATTTTAATTATTTGCTGAATGAAGAGTTTGTTGTTAACTTGTCTCTATCTGTGTTTCTTTCAGTTGTGGGATTTAACCAGAAACCCCAATGATCTACTTAATTGGCCAGCATTTATCTGGAACTTGCTGTCCCTGAGTATTGCTGAATGAAGTGACTCTGCAGTGATTATGGATTCTGACATACTGACACTTTGTATTTGCTGTGGACAGCCACACCTGCCTCAGGAAAATCATTCATATAATTACCAGGATGAAATCGATGATGATCTCATATGTCACATCTGCCTGCAACCCTTAGTGCAGCCACAGGATACACCATGTGGTCACACTTATTGTACTTTATGCCTTACCAATTTCCTATTGGCCAAAGACTTCTGTCCCATGGATAGGAAGCCCTTGTGTATGAAGGTGTGCAAGAAATCAAGCTTCCTTGTGCAAAAACTCTTGGATAAATTAATGGTCGCCTGTCCATTTCAAGACCACTGCACTGAAGTAATGCAGCGCTGTGAGCTAGAACTTCATCTACGTCGCAAGTAAGTACACTTGGCTTTTGAAGAAATATAACTCAGTGAAGAAATTAATCTAGTGTTGAGATTACAACCAATCTGTCAATCAAGTTCTAAAACCAATGCTGATCTACCAACATAATCTCACTTTTTCTCATTCATGGGATGTGGGCCTGCCCTTTGGCAATCGCATGTTCATGGTTCTGGAGTCACATGTGAGCTAGACCAGGGAAGGTTAGTGGATTTCTTTTCCTAAAGAAGCACATGAGCTTTTATAACAATTGACACATCTTCCGTTGTGGAATTCTGCATCACAATATTCTACCACAAAGTAAGACTTCTTTAAGTTAATACTGTCTGAAGTCAACTGAGTCACAATCCTTTTACTAAGTCTGTACATATGCTTATTTTTTTATTCCTCCCCTTCTTCAAAATTAGCTTTTCAAAAGGTGCACAAGGCAATCCAGTTTCCATTGATTTCAGTCAATAAGTGGAATTGATTGATTTTGCTTTGTTTTTGTCCAGTCTACTGTAGGGAACTCTCTGGTCTGGGTCTCTCCAAAAGGATTCAATAATATTTAAATAACTCTGTTAAGCACCCAAAGAACAGGCAATCAAATATTTCTTTGATCAATCCTGCAAGATGTTAGTATTTAGACTGAATTCAATGACTTGGTTTATCCCCCAGGCTGTTGGCTCCAGTGCAACTATTTCATTGAAATATATCCTGGTATATTTTGAAGAATCAAGCTGATTTTTGGCCACTTGAGTATTGTAACTAAGCTAAAGGAGCCTACCATGTTGAAAGATTCATTTTATTACAACTATATCCAGCTCTCGAGGTGTCAACATTTCTTTTTGTTTTGCACACTTGGTTCTGTGTTCTGTTTCCAAATGGACATAAACTGAAATTAGTGACAGCTGCTTTTTCGCCTTAACACAACCACAGAGGTCAGCAGACTCTGTAACTCCTTCAACCAGTTAAACGTTGAAGGCAGTTTTATGTTTCAGTTTTATTCTTCACATTTTATGTGAACACTTTTTGGTGCAAATCCAGTGACCACCCTAAAGCAAAACCTAATCTTCATCAGAGGTAAGTGGATGTGGGAAGTAGTTTAGTTAGCTGGACTATGACGATGATTGTTGCCCCCAAATTCCCAGACTGCCTTTCAACATTAATGGCAAGGCAATGGCAAAATCTTGCAATTCTGTGGCTTCCATGTCAGACATCATAGACCACACTGCAGACGTGGTAGTAGCAATGGGAGACGTTTTAATTATTTATTACTGTCTGGGGTTTAATTTTCTCTTTGCAAAACACTGGTTAATACATTTGCAGAAAATTTCTTTAAGGGATTCTTAGTACAGTCATTAGCTTTTCAAAGTAAGTAGCTTAGTTGCAATGTGATGCACAGGGACTTCTAGAAGAACCAGAAGACATCAGAAATCTAGTTGTTTAATTTAGAAAACAAAGGCACTGTATTGTTCTGTGTTGTTTGAATACACTGCACAGACTGAAAATTATATAACTATAGTTAGTCAGAAATACCACACTATATACTTTTTCATTACCTTTACTGATGGATAAGTATTGAGCTCCCCAGTTGCTGCTCAAATTGGACCTTACCTTTCTAACCTGGCCACATCATTCATCTGTGTCCTTCTAAATGACCAGTCACTTGTGACATTGTCTATCTAGTACTTTATCTTCCTCAATTCATGGTTTCCATTGTTCCTAGAAATATTCCCAAATCATTACTATTGCCTTTCTTGGCTGGAGTTTGGACTATTTGTCCATACTGTATTTTTAATGTGTCGTTCTTCAATTAACCTTCGCTTGTCAACATTGCTCATGTTTTCCCGTTTAGATCTAGATACTAGTGTCCCCTCTCAGAAGAGTTTATTCTCCGATATCCTCCATTTTCAGAGTATAAACGGGGGAAACTTTTAATGCCTGTCTAAGATGCACATGCTGCAATGATGGTTTTATGCATTTAAGAAAGAAAAATACTTTTATTTATATAATTCTTCTCACATTCTTAGAATTTTGTAAAGATTCTTTGTTTTGACTTATTTTTTACTGTTAATATGTGACACCAACCAGGTCCCACTGTTGATAAATGACCATAACTATTTGCATATACAGGTTGAACATCAACAAATATTGTCATTAATCTTTTATAAACAGGCTTCAATGTAATAGATTTCCTCAAATAGATTATAAAATGTAACACTCTCACAGTGCTTCACTGAAGTGTGTATCTACTTTATATATTTAAATTGTGTATGTTGTTTGAAGCCCAAAACTTGTGATTCAGAGGCAAGCTGCAATGAACTTACCTGATGGATTAGCAGGCCTTTTAAAGTATCAAAGGGACACACAAGTTTTTGTTTGTTGACTCTTGTGGTATCAGTACCATGGGGAATATTGAGTACAAAAGGACAGACTCGCAATGTGGAATGGCACAGTGGCACAGGAGTTAGCACTGCTGCCTCACTGCGTGAGAGAGGCAGTATGAGTTTGATTCCAGCCTTGGGCACCTGTCCGTGTGGAGTTTGCTGTCCCTGTATTTGTGTGGGTTTCCTCTGGGTGCTCTAGTTTCCTTCCACAGTCCAAAGATGTGTACCTCGGGTGGATTGGCCATGCTAATAATTGCCCCATGGTCTCCAAGGAAGTGCAGGTTAGGTGGTTTAGCTATGGGAAAAACTCCATGAGGGATGGGGGGGATGTTCTATGGAAGGTCAGTTCAGGCTTGATGGGCCAAATGGCCGCCTTCTGCGCTGTAAGGATTCAATGATTCTATGAATTAGGACAGGGTAAAGGAGCAAGTAGTTAACCATGGCTGAAAGAGGGAGAATTGATTGTGTGGTGCTGGCAAAGGCACGGTAGGTCAGGCAGCATCTGAGGAGCAACAGAGTCCACATTTCGGACAGGGCCCTTATTCAGGAGAGAGGGGGGGAGAGAGAGAGAGAGACTGGGACTTGAAGGTTGGGGTTGTGGTGATCAGGTAACAGGAAATTTTGAAGGAAGAGTGAGAGAGGCTGGGGATAGAAGTTGGGAATTGAGGAAGAGAGATTGGTGGAGGGGGGGGGGGGGGGGGCAGAAGGCAAGCAGCTTCCTGGAGGGAACAAGCAGTGCACCCCCGTTCCTCTAAGTCTACAAGGAGTTCTGTAAAAAGTATTTATCTTCTTGAACCATCATCTCCTAACTTTTACATTTTTAGGTGTACTGAACTCTGGGGAAACCAAGTAACTATTAAAGTTAAATAAGACTGTCAGTAATACTGTGGGAACCTGATATAAAATATTGAATAAATTGGTTTTGCTTCACCCCAATGGGACACAGCACATGATGAATCCTGTCACCTTAGGAAAAGCAAAGGACATGTAACA
Source organism: Hemiscyllium ocellatum (assembly GCF_020745735.1). Lineage (NCBI taxonomy): Eukaryota > Metazoa > Chordata > Chondrichthyes > Orectolobiformes > Hemiscylliidae > Hemiscyllium > Hemiscyllium ocellatum. Next base: position 96,040,724 of record NC_083401.1, read on the forward strand.
CAGAGTTGAGGTGTGTCTCAATTTTGCATTTTCTTTTTAATTGTCTCCTGACCCATTCCTGCACGCAGTGAGGGTGTTAATATTAAGGCTGTAACCACTGAAAGAGCAAGCAGCGACAAAAGCACTGTTGTGTTCATAAAGTAGCTCATTATTTTTAAATATGACCTAAGTTAAATATATAAGATTTGGTGACTTGAGCACTACTGTTTACCTCCAGTTCCCTTGCTAAATTGTGCACAAGAATGTCAGAACCTAAAACAATTTTCTGCATGATCACTGCCTCCAACCAACAATCAGACGATCAAACTCAGTAATCTTCTTACATTTCAATAATGTTTTGTCCAGCTTAGTTTTGAAGAGATTTAAGTCAGGAGGACCAGTCTTCAGGCAGAATTGATGTTCAGCCATAAAACTGGAAGTGATTTGTGCTACAGTCGGACTGAACTATGTGAGTCCTGGTGGAGAGGCAAAGTATGTTATTGAGCATATTTTCAGCTTCGATCCTTTGAGAATGAAAGCTCTCTTGCTGCTGGCTCTACCCTGGCTAAATCCTGCTAACTTCATTGACCGTGTTGGCAGCTTACACTTTCTGTATACGGAGCAGTAAGTACTATAAAACAGCCTTATAGCTTGTGTTGGAGTAAAAAATTAGTTTACTTTGTGCTTTTACAGCCTGAAGAAATGTGTTGTTAATTGGAAATGTGATCAAAAATGGTATTTAGAAATGATGTTAATCATCATGTTAATTATTGTATGGGGAATGCATGGTGGCCTGGTGATTAGCGCTGCTGCCTCACAGTGCCAGGACCCCAGGTTCAATTCCACACTCTGGTGACTGTCTTTCTATGTGGAATTTGCACATTCTCCCCAAATCTATGTGGGTTTCCTCCAGGTGCTCCAGTTTCTACCACGGTCCAAAGATGTGCAGGCTAGGTGGATTGGCAGTACTAAATTCCCCATAGTGTCCAGAGATGCGCGGGCTAGGTGGATTAGCCATTAAAAATGCAGGGTTACATGGATAGGATGAGGTAGTGGGTCTGGGTGAGATGCACTTTGGAGGCACGGTGAGGGCTCGGTGCTTCCATACTGTAACAATTCTATGATAATGTAAAGGAAACAGGAAGATATTGGAAATACTCAGGTGCAGCAGCATCTTTTGGAAAGAGAAAGATCTAATGGCAAGGATCTTTTTTGAAGAATGAGTCCCAAGGTCAGCACTACACTGTGGGTTCTGAGCCTGCAGAAAGGGCTATAGGAGTGCATCAGTTTCTAGTTGCATAGATCCTACCTGAACTATTGAATATTTCAATGTCAGAAACAAAAATAGAAATTGCTGGAAAAGCTCAGCAGGTCAGGTAGCATCTATGGAGAGAAGTCAGTGTTAACATTTCGAGTTGAGTGACTCTTCCCTAGAAACGTTAACTCTGATTTCTCTTCATGGATGTTGCCGAACCTGTTGAGCTTTTCCAGCATTCCCATTTTTATTTGATTTACAGCATCTGCAGTTCTTTCGGAATATTCCGATGTCTCTGTTTTCCATCTGATTTTCTTGCACCCTCTCACATTCATCCTACTGTTGCTCTGACTGTCATAAGGCACAGCACTGTACGTTTATTCGTATTTATGCTTGAAGCTGAAAGATTTCCATATATTATAAAGTGATAAAATGGAATATCTTAATTTTTTACTGCCTTTAACATGTGGTGGGACGAGGGTTTCTTTTGCTGTTGCTGCAGAGAAGTGTCATCACTGATGCAGCTTTCTGAGCTGATGTAGCCAGGCTTTTAAAAGTGTAGTAGCTGAACTACTCCCCATGAATTGATTAGGCCACAAAGAGAGGTCCAAAATTGATGAAGTGAAAGCTGTGTAAGGTGGGGATGATACCAGTCACTGAGATTTTAAAGACTAATAATTTGGAAGTATCCACTTTAGGATATGATGGGAATGATAACCGTGTATAATCTTAAGATTTCACAATGGCATGGTTTGAGTGGAAGCAGGTTTAAATTGAGGGAAATGAGGTCCATGGGTTTGGAAATCTTGTGGGATTGGCTTGGGGTAGGAGGTACTTGCTGCACTCAGAACGGTTTCCTGACTCATGCCACTGATGAGAAAGGGGGGAATAAAGGCAATAGATGGGATCTGGCCCAGAGCAAGGGACTAGAATGGGAGGTGAAGAGGGACATTATAGCAGGAAAAGAGGAGGCAGAAGTGTATATTAAAGCAGCCATTGTCTAATGGGGCAAGTTGGAAAAGAGAAGCCTGAACAATTGCCACAGCTCTCAATCCCTCAACATCCTATCCTTAGCTCTGCACTACTCACATGGAAGTGCTGCTTAAAGTATTTATCTGGCTATCAGGCAGCTCCACTCAGCAGTGCCCAACAACAGCTGATAGCAGCAGTTCATATTTTTCTTCAGCATTCAGACAACCTTGGCCCAGTTGCGTTCCTGCTGCTCCAGTATTTTTTTTCTTTGGTGTTTGTGGTTTTCTCGCATTCTGTTGTGTCTGTTCTTCTTTAATCTCTTTTCAAACATCTTTTCCTTCACCAGTGTCCTATTCACAATTACTCCTGTCACATTATCTATGATCTTTACTGTATCACAGATATTCAGAATCTCTTAACGTTCCAGCTAAAGGTTTTCTTCTCAAACATTCAGCTTTCTCTCAATTGATATTTCTTCTATGTGCTCATCAGGATAAGCATTATTGTGGATCCACAGTCTTAACATCATTTGCCTGTCAGTATATATTACTACATTCAAGATTGATGCTCCAAGTACATTCATCTAGGTGACAAACTAAACTAACATACTCACTGTGTCATTATCTACCTGCGCCCATCTCTGTGGTACCTCTCGCATTTAATTTCCGTCCCATCTTACCATGTGTCATTCCCAGAACAACTCTCCACTCAGTGGGTATCTGAAAGGCTGGCATCTCTACCATCTGTGTGATATTTTTTTAAAGCCTGTTGTTCCTGTCCAGAGCTGGCATGCATCATCAAGACATCTGCCCTGGAGGATGGGGAAATCAGCTCCCCACTTTCTGGGCCATGATCTGGAGGTCCAGCTGGATGGGGTGGTGCCAACATGGTACTGCCTCTTCCCCCATACTGGCAGAGGAGACCACAACACAGACTATGCCATCCTGGTATGAGGTTCACACCCGGGGTAAAGCAGTCTTAGCCATCTGGAGGAATACTCAGCACTGGAGGAGAAAGGTCAGTGACCTTCTCTCTGCCAATGTAAGTGGACACATCTCTCTGTTGCGTTACACTCTCTCTATCTCTGTTATTGTACACATTTCCTGCCGAGGCTCATTCTCTGCCACTCTCAGCATTCCCTCAACATTTTCTCCACTCACTGTCACCCGCCTCAACCTTCGACACCGTTAGCCCTGCAGGCCCTCTGGCCTGCATATTCGCTCACTTGGGACACCTTCCCAGCTACACCAACAGTGCCATTCTACTTTCATCTCCCATAATACCTGCCTGTCACTCATTCCAGAAGGAACAGAGCCCACAATAAGGTAGAAAGAATCAAGACGATGGTGTGCTGCCCATCATTTGTTTCCTCACCCCTGATGAAGGAAGTTCCTGAGTCCACCCACTGTGACCAGGCCCTGGACTGGTATCAGAGGCTGTTCTTTACTGAGTGATGGGATCCCCTGAGTGAAGGCTAGCCTCCTTGACTTGATGGAGACCTGTTAATGACTGTAACCAGCTTCCTGCTATCCCGTGCTGTTTAGCTCAGAGATAAAACTGGAGTTATAGAAACCTGATATCTCTGACTGAAGAGGCAAGACAGAGATACCGTGTGCATCCAGGAAGGCTCAGAGTGAGTGAGTGCTATGGTGGCAAGCAAAGAGCTTAGAGACGCAGCTTGCTCCAGCCCATGAGCTGGATGCATGTCCCTGAGCACCCAGTGTCAGTGCAATGATCATTATAATGGTCAATGCTGGTAAGCCAAAGGTGCAGCAGTGAAGTGCGACAGCAGTATGTAAGTGGATCAGAAATGTACCATGAGGGTTATGGGAGGCTGGCACATATCAACTGCCCCTGTCTGTGGCTACAGGGTGTACATTGCTGGTGTCAATAGAGCGTGTCTGAGATGGATGTTGCACCCAGTGTCCAACATGGAGGTCATTCAGAGCGTGCGGTGAGGTGAATGTGCAGGTCCTCACTCTGGTTTTCTTGTTAAGTTTTCCTGCCATCCAGCTTGTTTGGCGAATTTGGTGGGTAGGGAGTCTGAACATTTATTAGGCATGTTGACTGTCACTTGTGACCTTGCATCCGCCTACTGAGAATATTGCAAACCCCACCCTGCCAGATTGTGACAAGCACAAAGATGGAGCGGGATGATCTCAACATTGAGATGGGCCTAACTGCACTGGTCACCTGATTATACTGCACGTCCTGCTGTATACCAATTTGGTCTGTCCCTGTAAGGTTAGCCCTCATGGGCTGAATGGCTTCTTTCTACGCTGCAAGATTTTGTTATAAAATGTTTCATTTAAAGCATGTTCAGTGCGTTATGTGCTTTATAAACATTTTTAATCAACCTATTAAGAAATGTTATTTTGCACCTCTGGAGTAGGTGGAACTTGAATCCAGGCCTCCTGGTTCAGAGGTAGTGACGCTACCACTGTGTCCCAAACCTCATGTGCTTTCGATATTTGTTACATTTACATATGGTAAAAATTCCTTCATATGGTATGCACTTCCTTTCAACATTATTTCAGAATGTTTTTATGTCAATATTTATGATGGAAGAACCCAAATTCTACAGGATTTCTACTATTTCTTTGGGAGTTCAATAAGGATTTGTCTTTCTGAGATTTAAAATGACATGTTGTTTCCAATTACTTTTCACCCCAGTGCAGCTGGGCTCTGGTTTTCATTGTGACCTGAGGGCTTTGTGTATTGTCTGCTGTTGGACTGTGTTTTTTCCACAGTTACTGTGCTAACAGTTGGACCAACAGGAATAGCTCCACTCACAATTCTAGTCTTGAGTGGGACTTCACAAGATTTAAAATTTGTGTATTAGCTATCTGCCATAATGTGTGACTGATATGCAAATAATGTAGCCTGGTCCCCAGGCTCCAGCTACCTTGCTCGGCCTGGAGCAATCAGCGCAACATGTCCAAGATTTTGTGTGTCTGACTACCTCAATAATGATTTGTTTTGGGAATAGATAGTTCTGTTCTTACGCTGTAATACACCATTGTCCTGTACCTATATACTGTATGGTTGCATGTTTAGCTGAGGTGATATTTTTAGTACTTTACTCAGCTTCAAATCTTTTCAGTCTTCGCCTCTGTTCTACAAGTCCTGATTACTTGATACTCAAAATACATAGGACATAGCTCCAGTTTTAATAAGCTGTGGGATAAGGCCCCCAAATACATATGTAACACCCACAGAGTCTACCAAATAAAAGTCAGGCTGGTTAACAGGGCTCTCATAAACTTCTTTCGGAGTTCTCTCTCCTCTGCCCTTTATCCTGTCCTCGAACCACTACCAAAGATCATTCATACACTCCCTCCCATTCTAAACCCCTCCATCCATCCAGTGACTGTCTTAACCCTGCACCTCAATGCACATATCTTCATCCACCCATAATGGTCCCTCGTATCCTCATTACAGAGATCGGGAGGAGCAAAGCTGAGAGAGATTTGAAAACAAGGGAAAGAATTTTGAAGTTAAGTTGTTTGACTCAGGAGCTAAAGTCAAGTGATATTATGAAGTTAGAATTAGGTGGTTAAAAAAGTGGCACAAAAATACATAAATCTCTTCCCTCAATCACATGTGATACCAACAGACTGGCTGTGTTAGAGACTGCTGCTGGAGGGACTGGTGGGTGGGAGGCAAAAGCAGCCATTGAAAATAATGTCCTCAACATTTCCATTATTCAATTGGAGGACGTTTCTGTTTTATCCATGCTGGAAATTAGATAAGCAGTATGATAATTCAGCAACATGGAGAGCTGGTTGTCAACAATGTGAAAACTAGCACTTTGCTTTCAGATGATCTCACTAAAGGCTACATTTAGGAGAGAAATGGGGCATATGGGGAGAACAGGATAGATTTTCAGATAACACCAGATGGAACAGTGTGGGAGCAGGAGGATTGCAATTGCTTTTTTGGCTATGTTTAGTTGGATGAGAGTGGAACCAGGTGAGAGCAGCTGTACCGAGCATGATGGCAGTGAGAAAAACAACATGGCCAACTATATTAAGAAGGATGGAGAGAGAAATTCTTCATTTGTTGATAAGCCTCTTGTTTAAGGTACGTGTCTCTTTGCTTACTGATCATTATTTTGTCTTATTATCTAACTCTGGTGTTCAGACAGCAGTCTCGTAGTGCTCTTGAAGATGAGCACATCTAGACAGCGCAACATTATAGTTTTTTCATCATCGAACCTTTCCATTCTTGATTCCAAATTTATATTTGAGCCAACAATATGTGAATTTTTAAAGATTGATGCAGGGCAACAATAAAAACTAAGAGGAGATTCTGGGAATATCACAATTATTTCCCACAAAAAAGATGGTAAAACATGAATCATTTTTAGTGCAAATGTTTTATGAATATTCCTTTTCCAAAAGGATTGTACAAGTGTAGCAGACTCATGATGTTATTCCTGCTGAACTTAATTGGGCTGCCTGGGAGATGGTGTCTATCTCCGAAGGAAGGAAAATCAGAATCCAAAATGCAAGCTTGAGTGAAACTGACAGAGTTCCATGACCAGTTCCGAGCCTGTAACCTATGCTAAGACATGGTGCTTACAGCATGGAAACAGCCAAAGCAAACATCTGGCCCCCTTTGGTTTCGTTGAAGAATTGTGTGACCATTTGGAATTTCAATCAAGTGCTGTGGAATAGACTCATATTGCCTGTTGACTGCGTGTTGGGGATATGATGTGTGGGGGAAGTATGAATGAAAAAGAGGCTGAAGCTTGTAACTATCAAATGCCAAGTGGATGATCCCATCATTGCACCATCACCGGTGTCAATCTTCAGTCAACTCAATTACTGTCCCTTCAGCTCACATTCAATCATTGGAAAAGTGATGGAAGGAGTTGCTGACAATGTTATCAAGTGGCACTTACTCAGCAATAAGCAACAAACAAATGCTCAGTTTGAGCTGTTTGGCCCCTGACCCCACTACTGCTTTGGTCCAAATGTGGATAAGAACTGAATTTCGGATGTGAGGTGAGAGGACTGTCTTTGACATCAAGGCAACATTTGACACCAAGGAGCCCTGGCAGAATGAGTCAATGGGAAAATGATTCACTGGGTGGAGTTATGCCTAGCTCAAAGCCAGATGTTGGAGGTCTATCATCTCAACTCCAGGGGCATCTGTGCAGGAGTTCCTCAGTGTGATGTCCTAGGCTCAACCATTTTTAGCTGTTGTGTCAATGGTCATTTTCCCCCACTGTGACCACCATTGGCTAGAAGAGTGGATCTTTGCTGATGATTGCACAATGTTTCACTTCATTCTCAGGACCTGGACAGCATTCAGACCAAGGCTGATTTAAGTATCAAATAACATTCATCCCGAGTGAGTGTCAAGCAATGCCCATCTCTCTCTTTGATATTCAGTGGCATTTCCATACTATAACTTCCACTATTAATATCAACAGTCATTGACCAGGAATCCAAGTAGGCCATTCAAATAAATACTGTGGCTTGAGGACCAAGTCCGAAAGTGGGAATTGTAGGGTAACCAATTCACCTGCTGACTACCGCACGTTTGGAGAGTCATGGAACATTCTCCACTTGTCGCAATGAGTGCAGGTCCAATGTCGTAATAAGTGAAGATTGGAACCTGAAACTATCGTAACAGAGTATTCACCAACATTAAAGACGTGCTTCCTCACGTCTGTGTTGCCACACACTAGCAATAATGTGTATCATATACAAAATGCATTGCAGTGCTCACCCAGGGTTTCTCAGCAGTACTTTACATTCCCTATGCCCTCAATCCATTAGAAGTAAATGGGAACACCAACACCGAGTTTCTGTCTGAGTCACATCAAACTTGGAAATAATATCTTGCCATCCCTTCATTGCCACTGTGTCAAAAACCTGGAACACCCTCCCTGTGACAGGAATGCAGCTCTACCTACACCCACATGGACTGTAATCATTCAAAATAAAAACCAATTCCTCACTATCTTAAGGAAATTCGGGATGTGCAATAAATGATAGTCTTGCCACTGACATCTGAGTCCTGCCCGAACTAATATAAAATAAGTTGGTTTGACAGTATTTTCTGTGAACTCTCGGGCAGTACCTGTTTTATCTGCTGCTTCATGATTCAGCCTGCATGTCTGTACAAGAAAAGTGGGTGTTCCTGACTGCTGGAGTTTCTGCCTGTTCCTTTATCGAAAGGCATAACAATCTTGCTCTACCGAGCATTAACAATTAGCTTGTATTTTGAGAAGCAATAACTTGTTTTAAAAAAAAACACCCAGGAGTGAACCAGCCAGGCCAGATGTACATGAGAACGACAATGAACTTTGCTTGTTGCAAATAGCATATGGTTTAGTTCCCGGATTGATGACTTGTGTAACGCTTGACAGGTCTTTACTAATCTATAAACTTAATTAAACCTTACTAATGAAAAGGTGAAAAAGGCAAGGGAAGTTGAAATGTAGAACTTTTTTTCATCTTGCATTATGCAGAAATTAGTGTTCAAAATTGAAAATAGTTTTTCTCATTGTTTGTTGGGTTTTTAAGTAGAGGAGAACAGATTCCTGGAAGCGTTTACAAGATAGTTCTAGCCTTTCAATGTCAAAACTATGAAAGTAAAGTGTCTGGATTTCATAACTACCTTTTAAAATCCCAATATGGTTTTCAGCAATCATTTACCACTTCAAAATAATTAGTTCTAAGTGAGCATAGTGATCTCCATTTCAGCAGTAAGACAGCTGAAGTGGGAAATCCCATGAGAATATACTTCTGAAGTTTGGACGGGAACATTGTATTGAGAATGTAGCCAGTGCTACTTTAATGTATACCTAACTGAGTTAAACACAACTTGGCTTAATACTGACACTGTCTGAAATTGAGGTGTTACATTCTGCAGCACAAGCATCCTTTGTATTGGATGTTTATTTAAAAAAAGCTCTCCAGGTTGATACTTAAGTCACCTTCAGATCACATAATCTTTTTCTTCCCTGGAATGTGTGCTCAGAACATCACAAGCCACTTTTATTGTGTTCTGGATCACTGGCTTTACCAGTGGCGCTCCTGTACATAGTGTGCATTCTAGGTTAATGCATGTTCCATGATTAATTATGATGAAATCAGTACAAGTTTTTCAAAAAAAAGTTTTATCTGATTATTGGGAAATAATACAGCCATATTTTAATTGTGTGCCGTGTTTATATGCATAATTAGCAAAAAATTAAATCCTGCAGATTTCATTGGATGGTTTCACCTATGACAATATTTTGATGCTATATTTACTCCATCCTGTAGCCAAGGAGACGAGCTTTAGCTGACAAAGTACAAATATTGTAGCCAGGCTTCTTATTCTAAAATTGACTCTTTCAGGACAGATCTTTAACGTGGATTCCTTTGTCAAGTTCAGATAGAGTTTATTGAGGCACAGAGATTGTCCTCAATGGTGGAATCATGAAACAAAACAGGTCAGTGTCTGTAACTGGCTTTGTTTACAAGAGCCTGCCATGTAGCCAGGCAAATTGAATCAAATTGGTGCTTTTGTTTAAAATAGTATCTAATAGCTTCTCGGGTAGCACGTTATTTCCTCAGTAAACACATTACTGAAGCTTATATCACTAAATAAATTGAAAAACCCTATTTTGTCAATACTCAGTACAGCTGAAAGGAACGATAGGTAGACAATTCAAATGCAGGGTCCAAAGTAAGGCTGAGGTGATGCATGTCTGGTACACTTATATCCTATTATAAATGTCAAATTCTACACCAACATCCCCATTACTTCTTTAGTTTTTTTAACTGCCAAAGTCCACTGGGATCATGAAATGGAGGTGCCGGTATTGTACTGGAGTGGATGAAGTCAAACATCACACGACTCCAGGTTGTAGTCCAGCAGGTTTATGTGAAATCACAACCTTTCAGTGCGCTGCTCCTTAATCAGATGAAGAGCAGTATTCCAAAAGCTTGTGTTTTCAAATAAACTTGTTGGACTATAGCCTGGTGTGATGTGACTTCTGACCTGAAGGATCTGTCAGTTATATAAGCAAAATACTGCGGATGCTGAGCATCTAAAACAAACCTGGAGAATAATGAGGACATTCTGGCAATGTCTGTGGTGAGAGAAACAAATTTTGAGTCTGGTATGACTGTTCACAATTCGTCAAATGTGTAAAAGCTCTGAAAAAAGAGTCAGACTGGATATGAACCTTAACTCTGTTTCTCTGTCCTCTGCTGAGTTTCTTGATCAGTCAGTGCCCAGCACAGTTGCAGAGGGTGACACATCTTCGTATTTCATTACATTTTGTTGGGAGTATGAACAATAAAAGTATCATTAATCTCTGTCCACATCTGGAATTAATAACTTCGGTCTTCTATGTACTCAAAAAATGTGTTTTGTCCTTTGGCTCTTTCAATTCCTAGTCTTGGGTTCGATAGCCTCTTCCTTCAGTATTCACACAACTGAGCTGAAACTTTCTCATTTTCAAATAACCCCTTCAGCGTTCTAACCAAACACTTTGAGTATGAAACTTTCAAACTAATACCCTTACACTGAGGTAACCTATTTCCTAACTTTCATGAAATAATTCTTTTCTCTAAGAGAAACTGTTTAATACATGTTAAAACTTCTGCAAATTGAAAACACCAAAATTTTCCAAGATATGGAATTTTATCCCCAGGCAAAGTACAGTAAATTCCTATTCTTTCTAATGGAAAGCAAGCTATTACTCTTCAATGTTTATTCTGTCACAATACCAACAAAGACCATCATCACCCCAGGAGTTCTTGCTTTCATATGCTTTAAAACTACACATGGTCCAAGCGATATTGACAAATTAATTGTTAAGGGCGAAAGTGAGGACTGCAGATACTGGAGATTGGAGTTGAGAGTGTGGTGCTGGAAAAGCACAGCAGGTCAGGCAGCATCTGAGAAGCAGGAAAATCGATGTTTCAGGCAAAAGCCCTTCATCAGGAATGAGGTTGGGAGCCTCAGAGGTGGAGAGATAAATGGGAGGTAGCTGAGAGTGCATTAGGTGAATGGAGGTGGGGGTAATGGTGGTAGGTCAAAGGGGAGGGTGGAGCAGTTAAGTGGGAAGGAAGATGGACAGGTGGGACAGGTCATGAGGGTGGTGCTGAGTTGGAAGTTTGGAACTGGGATAAGGTGGGAGTAGGGAAATGAGGAAACTGGTGAAATCCACATTGATGCCATAGGGGTTGGAGGGTCCTGAAGTGGAAGATGAGGCATTCTTCCTCCAGGCATTGGGTGGTGATGGAGGAGGCCCAGGACCTGCATGTCCTTGGTGGAGTGGAAGGGGGAGTTGAAGTATTTGGCCATGGGGCTGTGGAGTTGGTTGGTGTGGGTGTCCCAGAGATGTTCTCTGAAGCGCTCTGCGAGTAGGCGTCCTGCCTCCCCAATGTAGAGGAGACAGCATCGGGAGCAACAGTTACAGTAAATGACATTGGTGGAAGTGCAGGTGAAATTTTGATGGATGTAGAAGGCTCCTTTGGGGCCTTGGATGGAGGTGAGGGGTGGGTTTTGGGAACAGACTTTACAATTTGGAGCTGGCAGGGGAAGATGCCGGGAGGCGAGGGTGGGTTGTTAGGGGGCGCAGACCTGACGTAGTCGTGGAGGGAACAGTCTTTACGGAAAGTGAACAGTGGTGTGGAGAGAAATGTATCCCTGGTTGTGGGGTCTGTTTGTAGATGGCGGAAATGGTGGAGGGTGATGCGATGTATCCAGAGGTTGGTGGGGTGGAAGGTGAGGAACAGATGTTCTGTCTTTGTTGTGGTTGAAGGGGTGGGGTTCAAGAGCGGAGGTGCGGGAAGTGAATGAGATGCGCTGGAGGGCATCATTAACCAAGTGGGAGGGGAAATTGCAGCCTTTAAAGAAGGAATCCAAGTGATGTGTTCTGTGGTGGAACCGCTTCTCCAAGGAATAGATGTGATGGAGGCGGAGGGATTGGGAATAAAGGATATCATTTTTTTCAGGAGGCAGGGTGGGAGGAGATGTAATCCAGGTAGCTGTGGAAGTCGATGGATTTGTAGAAAATGTCAGTGTTGAGTCATTGCCCCCTCTCCTCTGTCTGTGGCCCCAAAGGAGCCTGCCACGTCCATCAAAGTTTTACCTGCACTTCCACATGTCATTTGCTGTAACCATTGCTCCCGATGCGGTCCCCTCTACACTGGGGAGACTGAACTCCTACTTGCAGAGTGCTTCAGAGAACATCTCCAGGACACCCGCACCAGCCAACTCCACTGCCCCATGGCTGAACACCTCAACTCCCCCTCCTACTCTGCTGAGGACATGCAGGTCCTGGGCTGCCTCCAACACAACTCCCTCACCACCCAATGCCTGGAGGAAGAACGTCTTATCTTCTGCCTCGGGACCCTCCATCCACACGGCATCAATATGGATTTCAACCCCCCCCCACACCTTATCCCACTTCCAAACTTCCAGCTCAGCACTGCCCTCCTGACCTATCCTACCTGTCCATCTGCCTTCCCACCTATCCATTGCACCCTCCCCTCTAATCTATCATCTTTACCCCCACCTCTATCCACTAATTGCACTCTCTTGTACCCCCAGCCTTCCCGCTTGTATTTATCTTTCAACCTCCGAGGCTCCCAGCCTCCTTCCTGATGAAGGGCCTTTGCCCGAGACTTCAATTTTCCTGCTCCTCGGATTCTGCCTGACCTGCTGTGCTTTTCCAGCACCACTCCCTCGAAATTTATTACTAAACCTCCTCATAGACACAAACCAAAACCCAAGGGCTGCTAGTTTAACATCCAAACTTGAAATAAATGACATAAAAATCATTAATAAAGATATATTAATCACACACCACCCACCTCACCTTCACCAAAAGGAGAACATAAATGTATCTTTGAGGCATTTTCCTTACCCATCGAAAAATAATGTTAACACTTTCTGTCACATTATCAATAGTGCTCGCAATGGCTAACCATTGGAACATTGCTGGTGTATTTTTTACTCCAAATAATAAAACTTTGTGTTGATGAAGTCTGAATGGTGCTTCAGTTACTGACATTACATTGGCTTTGACAGTAAATGGAATTTGCCAATAACTTTAGCAAGTCAATTTTTGTGATGAATCATGTGCATCCATTTGGTTTAATGCAGTCCTGCAATTGTGAAATAAGATTAGATTTGAGTCTACTTTCATTACCAAGCTGACTTTGCAATAATCAGCACATAATCTTTGTGATACACTCACGTGAGCTTCAGATACCATGACACCAGTTCAATAATGTCATTGGAGTTGTGGAGAAGAGTCAGACCAAAGTCAAAATGTTAAAGCTGGAAATATTTTGTCTAAAATATCTGTAATTTTATCATGATCATAATGTAAAATATCAATAGTTGCATAGACAATGTTGCCATGATGTGGAGAGACAGGGATGGACAAGGTTAGAAGTCAGGTGACACCAGGCTATAGTCCAACAGGTTTGTTTGAAATCACGAGGTTTTGGAGCATTGCCCCTTTGTCGGGTCACCTGTTGGACTATAACCTGGTGTGATTTGCCTTCTGACCTTAGACAATATCAACTTAGTATTTGCTTTCCTTGATTCGTTTACAGTAAATTTAATTTGTTTTAAGCAGTGGAATCTTACGGCTTTATTTTTTCACTAAATCACTGGTAGGTAAGGTTCTTTAAAGGTGATCTCATCGAGATTGTAGCACATTGAATAGGCTGTAAAATTTCTGATGTACATGTGAATGGCAGAAAGGTTTATTGTTTGTCTTGGCCTGTAGGAATGTAACTTCGACGTTTCGGGCCAGAGCCCTTCATCAGGCCTTTCCTGATGAAGGGCTCTGGCCCGAAACGTCGAATTTCCTGTTCCTTGGATGCTGCCTGACCTGCTGTGCTTTAACCAGCAACACATTTTCAGCTCTGATCTCCAGCATCTGCAGACCTCACTTTTTACTGTAGGAATGTAAACCTAGGTTTTTCAGCAGTCGGTCACATTTTGAAGGCTTGTGAATTGGCAACTGAGTTTTGTAACAAGCACAAGAGCTGTATCTGCAGCAGTCATCAATGTCTATGCCTCCATCCATCAATTTCTGCTTTGGGGTCATAATTTTAAGGGAATTAGAGGAAGATTTAAGGGAGATATCAGAGGCCAGTTCTTTACACAGAGAGTGGTGGATGCGTAGAATGCACTGTCAGCAGTGGTGGTAGAGTCAGATACATTAGGGACATTTAAGTGACTCTTGGATAGGTGCATGGATTATAGTAAAATGAAGGTTATGTAGGTTAGTTTGATCTTAGAGTAGGATAAAAAGTTGACACAATGTCGAGAGCTGAAGGGCCTGTACGATGCTGTGCTGTTCTATGTTCTATGTTGGTCATATCTTCATATTAATTTCTCCCTTGCACAAGAGCAGATTGCACCTTTCATTCTCAGCCTGATTCATTTTGATCTTTGTTTCAAAACATACATAAACCTAAGTAAAATAAGTAATGTTATATCAAGGTCCCAGATTTTAAAGGGACTTCAGAAGTAACATTGTAAAATAAACATGCAATGAGGAGGCCAGTGCTACAATGAAGAATACTGAAGCAAATGTAAAACTGCTACAAACATTTGCAATTAGGAGCAGGAGAAGGCCATTTGGCCCCTTGAGTCTGCCATGGCTGATCTGACTGTAACCTCAACTTCACATTCCCACCTTCCCCGATTCTATTCAACTCCGTTATCATTTGATATTTGTTTTGTCTTGTGTTCTGAATTAAGTTTCTCTCTCATCCATTTTTATAGATAACTTTTAAATCACTTCTTTTTCACCTTGCCATGGTGAATTTAGTTACTGAAGCAGTCCACGCCCAAATGCAGCAAGACCTAGACAATTTCTAGGCTTGGGTTGGCAAGTGGAAAGTAACAACTGTGCCACACAAATGCCAGGCAATTTACCATCTCCAATGAAAGACAATCTAACCATCATCCCCTGACGTTCAATAATGTTACCATCACTATTAATATCCTTTTGGGGGGGGAGTGCGGGGAACTGAACTGGACTCTCCACATAAACACAGTGGTTACAAAAGCAGCTCAGAGGATAGGATTAGTACAGCAAGTAACTCATTACCTGACTCCTTCAAGCCAGTCCACCATCTACAAGGTGAAAGTGAGGACTGCAGGTGCTAGAGATTAGAGTCGAGAGGGTGGTGCTGGAAAAGCACAGCAGGTCAGGCAGCATCCAAGAAGTAGGAGAATCAGGCTTCCTGATGAAAGGCTTTTGCCTGAAACATCGATTCTCCTGCTCCTCTGATGTGCTTGCTGTGCTTTTCCAGTGCCACACTCTTGAGACCATCTACAAGGCACAAGTCAGGAATGTGACAGAGTACTCTCCACGTGAGTGCAGCTCCAGCAAATCTCAAACACCAACCGAAGCGAAGCAGCCCACCTGATTGCTACACATCCACCCAGCATCTACTACCTCCTCCACAAACGCTCAGTATACCAGCCTGCAAGTTCCCCTCCAAGATACTCACCATCCAGACTTGGAAATATATTGCCATTCCTTCATTATCATTGGGGCAAAAATCCTAGAATTCTCTCCCTGATGACATTGTGGTCCACCAACAACACGTGGACTGCAGTGGTTCAAGAAGGCAACTGAGGATGGGCAATAAATACTAGCCAACTAACGGCACCCATTTTATGCAACTGAGTAAAAATTAGAAAAAAAAGATGATTGCTGGGAAAAAAAAACAAAGAACTGGATACTGAGGATCTGAAACTAAAACAGAAATTGCTGGAGAAACTCAGCTGGTCTGACAGTATCTGTGGAGAGTTAACATTTCGGGTCCAGTTACTCCTCCTCAGAATTGTTTTCGAGCTATGATCATATTGAATGACAGAGCTGGCTGGAAGGGTGAATGGCTTACTCCTGGTCCTATTTTCTATGTTTCTGTGTGTCTCACAGTCTTTTCCTTCCCAGAGTCAGCTCATTCAGCCAAAAGACGTGCAGCAGAGGAACTCAACTGACCCTGGCAAACACTGAGATTGCATTCCTATCTTTCACAGATGGAAGATTGTCAATTAATCGAATATGAATGAATAGCAGCTGACTGGAGGTTGCTATTGTAACCATTTTAAAAAAGGAGGCATTAATACAGGCTGGATAGATCCACGCCTTTGGTTTCACAGAGTGTCAGAATCTCCAAATGCTGTCATGCTGAAGGAGACCATTTGGCCCATCCTGTCAGTACTGGCTGTGTGAGCATTTTGAGTTTGTGCCAAACTCTTGCCTTTCCCCCGTAATCCTGAATATTATTTCTAGCAAAAGAACCATATTTCTTCATGACCTCTCCACAGTGTCCCCCATCGCCCCCTGCTCATTCTAGTCTCCCACTCACTGTAGGTGGATGAATGGGCCGCTAGAGAGCCCTTCTGGGATTCCTGGTGCTAGTATTGTTTTAAAAGCCCAGATGCACACCCTGTCAGGAGGTTGGTAGTTCACAGCTGCCCTGCATGGTTCCTGTCAATTACCCCACACACGTCAGAAATTGGCATGCTGCTTTGACGACAGGGATCTGGAGGTCCTGGTGGATGGAGGGTAAGAGCAGCCGCTGTCTGTAGAGAGTGCCCTGAGGTGATGGTGTCTGTTGGAGGTCAGGAGGAGCAGGAGTGAGCTAGAGCTACCAGCTGAATTTCATATCAGGAATTGTCACTATTTAGAACATAGAACATAGAATATTATAGCGCAGTACAGGCCTTTCAGCCTTTGATGTTGCACTGTCCTGTCATACTAATCTGAAGCCCATCCCACCTACACTATTCCATGTATGTCCATTTGCCTGTCCAATGATGACTTAAATGCACTTAAACTTGGCGAATCTACTATCGTTGCAGGCAAAGCATTCCATCCCCTTACTACTCTCTGAGTAAAGAAACTACCTCTGACATCTGTCTTATACCTATCTCCCCTCACTTTAAAGTTGTGTCCCCTCGTGTTTGTCGTTCCCACACTTGGAAAAAGGCTCTCCCTGTCCACCCTATCTAACCCTCTGATTATCTTGTATGTCTCTATTAAGTCACCTCTCAACCTTCTTCTCTCTAACGAGAACAGCCCGAAGGCCCTCAGCCTTTCCTTGTAAGACATTCCCTCCATACCAGGCAACATCCTAGTAAATCTCCTCTGCACCCTTTCCAAAGCTTCCACGTCCTTCTTATAATGCGGTGACCAGAACTGTACACAATACTCCAAGTGTGGCCGTACCAGAGTTTTGTACAGCTGCAGCATAGCCTCCTGGTTCCGGAACTCAATCCCTCTATTAATAAAGGCCAAAACACTGCATGCCTTCTTAACAACCCTGTCAACCTGGGTGGCAACATTTAAGGATCTGTGTACGTGGACACCGAGATCTCTCTGCTCATCTGCACTCCCAAGAATCTTACCATTAGCCCAGTACTTTGCATTCCAATTACTCCGTCCAAAGTGTATCACCTCACACTTGTCCACATTAAACTCCATTTGCCACCTCTCAGCCCAGCTCTGCATCCCATCTATGTCTCTCTGTAACGTACAGCATCCTTCGTCACTACCCACAACCCCACCAACCTTAGTGTCGTCTGCAAATTTACTAACCCACCCTTCTAAGCACTCATCCAGGTTATTTATAAAAATGAAGAACAGCAGTGGACCCAACACTGACCCTTGCGGTAAGCCGCTAGTAACTGGACACCAAGATGAACATGTTCCATCAACTACAACCCTCTGTCTTCTTTCAGCAAGCCAATGACGGATCCAAACTGCTATGTCTCCCACAATTTCATTCCTCATCATTTTGTCTAATAGCCTACTATGGGGAACCTTATCGAACGCTTTGCTGAAATCCATATACGCCACATCAACCGTTTTACTCTCATCTACCTGTTTGGTCACTTTGTCAAAAAAGTCAATAAGGTTCGTTAGGCACGACCTAACCTTCACAAAACTGTGCTGACTTTCCCTGATCAGATTATTCTTTCTAGATGATTATAAATCCTATCTCTTATAACCTTTTCCAATACTTTACCAACAACTGAAGAGAGACTCACTGGTCTGTAATTATTAGGGTTGTCTCTACTACCCTTTTTGAACAAGGGAACCACATTTGCTATCCTCCAGTCCTCAGGCACTATTCCTGTAGACAATGATGATTTGAAGATCAATGCCAAAGGCTCAGCAATCTCTTCCCTTGCTTCCCAGAGGATCCTAGGATAGATCCCATCCGGCCCAGGGGACTTGTTTAGTTTTGACCTGACATTTGGAAGAATGGAAATCTGCATTTTAATGAGGCAGATTGACATAATAATGAGATGTTAATACATACAAATCTATGCAAATAGGTCTCTTGCTGCTCTCTGGTGAAAATCTCATTTCACTGTTTGACACTTGTTTGCAAAATACTCTTTACAACAGCTCTCTCCTCACTGGCCACCTCACATGATTGATATCAGAATGAGGTGCAAATAAGAAAACTCATTATTTCCCATGACTTTGGGGTGGCACAGTGGCTCATGGTTAGCACTGCTGCCTCACAGCGCCAGGGGCCTGGGTTCGATTGCAGCCTCAGGCGACTGTGTGGAGTTTGCACGTTCTCCTCATGTCTGTTTGGGTTTACTCCAGTTTCCTCCCACAAACCAAAGATGTGCAGGTTAGGTGAACTGGTCGTGCTAAATTGTCCATAGTGTCCAGGGGTGTGTAGGTTAGGTGCATTAGTCTGGGGGTAAACAGAGTAATGGGGAATGGATTTGGGTGGGATACTTTTCAGAGGATCGGTTGTGGACTTGTTGGGCTAAAGGGTCTGTTTCCACACTGCATGCATTCTATGACTGTGTAAGTACAGTACTCAATGTTGTATTTATGGCATTTAGGGTAATTGTGGAGGAATTTAAAATCTTAACTCACTCTTCCGACTTAGCAATGGCACTGCCTGGAGGCAGAGTTAAAATAAATCTTCTACAGCACCATTAGCCTAGGTGGACTGAGAGAGCTGTTACAACCATTCTCCCCAACCCACCCGCTCTGTCACCTCTAATCCCAAACTTGGGCTGGTAACAGTATCTGCCAGATTTAATCATATCACCTTGATCGCAGCTGGCATGGAAGCCCTGTCATTTGCTTTAAAATAAATATGTGTTAAAGAATTTCTGTGTTTAACACGTTGATCAATGGATATTTGTGCAAAGCGTTCTAGCCTGAAACCATGCACATCAGTCTGAACATTTCGTGGGCTCCCCAAACATCCTACCTAAGGCACAAAAATTATGTTGCTACTTTTAAGATTCAATAGGTGTCTATCAAGGATCAAATCCCCTCAAATTTTATAAATCATCCAACAATATTTAACTGTTTCAAGAATAAATATTGCAAAAGTTTTGTATTTAATAAGGGAATGCTGGTTATGCTTTTGCATGTTGTGTTAAGGTTCAGTCTAGTGGGCAGTTATTTTGATACGTGTTTTCTGCCTGTATTATAACACAGTTATATTTGGTTACTGTTCCGTGGGAGAAATTCCAAGAAATGAGAAAAGTAGAAAGCTAGCTGCAACGTGACATGATGTTCCTAAAGTTTGCTAACGGAAGCAGATGTGGAAATTACTGCACATACAGAATTTCGATGAGCTTCATAAATTATTTCAACATCATAACCTCAGGGGAAAGCAGAGGCAGAATATCAAGGGGTCTTTTGCATTTATCAAAATGAAAAATGATGAGAGTGGGAAAACTGAACATTTTCTTCATTTTGTAGTCAATGTTTGCATCTAACAATTTCTGACCACTCTTAGCTCAACTTGGATAAAAAGTAAAGATTGTTTGAGCTGAACATGGCAGAAAAATCAAATCCAAGGCATATTTCCTACTTTACAACATACACTGGTCCATTCCCTCAGCAGCTGGCCTTGTGGAACATAACTTTTGCTGGATTATAGATAGTTATTTTCACAACTACATTGTGTCTGACTTGGCCAAAGAAGCTTGGAAGGCTGTCAACATCAGGGGATTTTTGCTGTGTGATTAATGGCTGCAGAAAGGAAACCAGCTCACATCAAATGGGTTACAATTTAAAACCGTTCCAAATGAATGTGAAAGACTACATTGTTCGGTTTTGAAGTATAAATTGGTACCACATTATAAAAGATCAGGAAATGGTGCCTGTTTTGTCCCTCTTTTCTTTCATGAATTGTCTTCCCTCTCTTGTGTTGATTCTCAGGTACAGTCCACTTGGACAAATTCTACTTGTCTCACTGGCTATTTTGCATATGTGAGCTGAAACGACAGGAGTAAAACTTTGTCTGGATTTACTGGCCATAACCTTAGTGGGAGAATCACAGGAAAACTTTAAGAAATGATAGGAGATTGGTGGCACTTCCACACCATTTAGCAGGTGTTGGTAATCTACCTACTTTAAAGCTGATGCCGTGATAGGAGGCAGTGAGTTCCCACTCACTGTGGGAAGACGCTATCTTGTCTTATTCCATTCAGTCCAGAGGACCAAGCAGGTCTGATGTTGCAGTGAAGCAGATAGGTGATTAGTTGATGCATATTTTCCTGGTTTATCTTTCAAGGTTACCAGGATTTCTTAGTAATTGCAAGGTAAATGTTAACATGATAATGAAGCTTTTTGGGAAAGATAGGGTTTGTTAATTAGAAATTTTTAAAAAATTAACATTATAATAAAGATAGTAAGGCAGTTAATGTGTTGTAAATGCGGCACATGGAACCTTCTGGATGTTGGTGTGATGCAAGAAAAACACATCCATAGTTTGTGGAGCTTTAACTCAGAATCATTTGAACTAAGGCCAAAATATTGGCACATCCGTGAGAGGGAGTTACCTGGACACTTTGTCTTCAGGGTCTTCTGATTTAATCAGTGAACAGGGACAGTTAGGGTGTGACTGCAGAAGAGCTACTTATGGGGACTGTGAGTAGAATCTGAGGAGCCTCATCACTTGAAATTGTCCAACTGTTTGAGTTTTGTTTTGCAACTGAAAGTCATGGTTGTAGGGTAGATGATCAAACTGACTGTGTCACCATGTTATAGGAGGGAGGAGTTATTAGGAGTGTGGTGGGAAGAGGAGACCGTATAGTCAGAGGAATAGACACAGTTCACTGTAGCTGAGAACAGGAGTTCAGATATTTGTGTTGCCTGCTCAGTGTTAGGGTCATCTGCTCCAGGCTGAAGCGGAATTTACAGTGAGAAGGGGAACATAGGAAGACGCTCTACTTAGGGAGTATGAGCTTAGGCAGCTAAAGCAATGAGAAGAACTTCAAAGACGATAACCTCTGGATTGTCATCTGAGCCACAAGCAAATACATGACTCAAAGATCAGTGTGGGAGAAATGAATTTTGATTCATGGGACACTGGTACGAGTAGTGGACATATGGGATTTGTACTGTTGGGATAGTCTTTACCCAAACTGCTGGGATATTCTTCGGGTAAAAAATGAGGTCTGCAGATGCTGGAGATCACAGTTGAAAATGCGTTGCTGGTTAAAGCACAGCAGGTCAGGCAGCATCCAAGGAATAGGAAATTCGACATTTTGGGCATAAGCCCTTCATCAGGAATGAGGAGAGGGTGGCAGGCAGGTTAAGAAAGTTCTATAACAGGTGTTAAACTAAATATTGGGGATGAGGGATGAGGTTTGGTAAGCTGTAATAAATGAAATATGGAAGACCAGACAAGACAAGGTATGACCAGACACCAAGTTAGCAATAAGGGAGCTGTTCAGAGTTTGGTTAAGAAGAGACCAAAGAAACCGAACCAGGATTGCATCATTACATAAGGCTAATGGTTGCAACATAGTAAAAAGACAGAAGTATAGGCTGTCTTTCTAATGGCTCATAACATTCACAACAAAACAGCTGAATTCCAAATTGGTGGTTGAATAGTGGACTGTGAAGAAGGTTATCTAAGAGTACAATGAGATCAGGACAACATTGACCACAACACCCACAACCCTGCCATGGCAACCTCTGCAAAACATGTCAGATTATTGACATGGATACTACCATCACACGTGGGAACACCATCCATCATGTACTTGACAGATACTCATGTGACTCAACCAACATTGTCTATCTCATACGCTGCAGGCAAGGATGCCTTGAGGCATGGTACATTGGCGAGACCATGTGGGCGTTATGACAACGTATGAATTGAACCTGAGCAACAATTTCCAGACAAGAATATTCCCTCCCAGTTGAGGAACATTTGAGTGGTAAAGGACATTCAGCTTCCGATCTTCGGGTAAGTGTCCACCAAGGCGGACTTCAAGATACGCAACAATGCAGAATCGCCAAACAGAAACTGATAGCCACGCTCCATACCCATGAAGATGGTCTCAAATGTGATCTTCAGTTCATGTCGCACTACATGTGACCCCACCACACTTCTGTGTTTGTAAAATTTTCCATACCATCCCGTTTTGACACCATCACCTTAATAACTTATGATCTCTCTATCCTAATTAATTTGTACAGTTTTGGATTACTTGTTACTTTGGTTAGGCCCTCAGCATGCAACTTTTATACTTATCAAGTTATTCTAGCCATTTGGTTAGTCTCCAGTGCCATCTTTGTTGTAACGTTTTGTAATTATTCCTCTGCTTCAATGGGATCATAGGTCATCCTTCACTTGCTATTCCGCTGGTGACACTTTACTCACACCGTCTGACTTTTGATCACCTGCAGAGGCTTGTTATTCACCCTGTCAACATTCCACTCACACCATTTGTATGATCTTTTGATCGCTCTGCCTACAGATTCTGTGCCTGTGTGCTTCTCTTCTCTTCATCTGAAGAAGTGCTCTGAAAGCTTGTGATCTCAAATAAAACTATTGGACTATAACCTGGTGTCACGTGATTTCTGACCTTGTCCACAGTCCAACACTGGCACCTCCACATTCCTATTAATAAAGAGTAAAATGATAAAAACATGAGAGACAACCTTAGTTTTGGAATTAAGATTTCGAACTGGTTTGGGTCGAAATGAGAAATAGTAAAGACAAGAAGTGATTTGTGGAGTTCTTTAATGAGTTCCTGACAGTAAGCAGACTGTAGGATGGGATATGTTGCAAGAGATGGAGGGCTTGCAAGAAAGTTATACCAATAATCATGGGTGATTTTAATTTGAGTGTAAATTGGATAAATAGTTTGGCAAAGACAGCCTGAATGGCGAGTTCATAGAGTTTCCGGAACAGCCACATATTCTCAAACCCACCTGAGAGCAGGCTAGACTAGATCTGGTCCTGTGCAATGCGACAGGATTAATTCCTGGTGAAGATATCTCTAGGTAGTAGTGATCATAATATAATTCAGCTTCACATTCAGTTTGAGGGAGAAGAGTGGATCTAAGACTAGCATTTTAATCTTTTAAATAAGAGCAATTATGAGGATATGAAGACAGAGCCAGCTAAAGTGGAAAATTAGGTGAAGAGAGGTCAGCAGAGATGCAATGGCTGACGTTAAAGGAGATATTTTCAAATGCAGTCACTTCTTTATAACGTGGTGGTTGAATTACAGAAAAATCACGCTTTAGAAACAGCGCTTAAAGTGTTGGCACTGTAACTGTGATACAGCCAATATGTTTTTAAAAGTTTGTGCTTTCCAACAGGCATCCCCAATTTGTCAATCGCATTACAGCAAATTTGCATTGAAGAAATATTAAAATAGAAGAACCTGTATCCATAAAGTTCCAGGGAGAAAGAAAGAATCTAAAGGAAGGACAAACTATTGTGTCTAATGAAGGAAATTAAAGGTAGTATCACTTTGTAAAATTAAACAAAAATAAAAGTTGTTGGAGAAACATCTAAAGAACTCATGAAGAAGGGTCACTAGACATTAACTCTTTTCTCTCCATGGACGCTGCCAGACCTGCTGAATTTCTCCAGCAATTTCTGTTTTTCTTTAATTTTGTTTCAGATTTCCAGCAGTTACAAATCTTTGTTTTATTTCAGTGTGAAAACAAGCATCTCAGTCCATAAAGATGTGTGGCAGGCCAGAAGATTGAACAGAATGAAAAGAACTGCAAAGAATGACCTTAAGATTAATATTCAGGAAGAAATTAGAGTACAGAAGAAAACTAGCTGTAAATTGAAAAGCAGATAGGTATTTACAAACTTAAAGCAAATGAAGTGAGTGTTGGTCCTCTAGAGAGTGAGATTAGGAGATGTTAATGACAACTAAAGAAATGATGGGTGAATTGAACAAAGATGTTTACAACTGTTTTCACTGTGAGGATACAAAAAATAAATGCAAAATAATTCTGGATTAGGTGGTGAAAGGCAGGGAGGTACATTAAATAATCCCCATGGAAAATGTCCTGTGAAAATTATTGGAACTAAAGGCTGTTCAGTCTGTAAGCCCTGGTAGACTTCAACTTGTGGTGTGACTGCTGAAATAACGCATGCATTTGGTTTAACTTTCCAAAATTTACTCGATTTTCCCTCGGTTTATAAAATAGCAAATTTTAGAAAATAGAAGAATGTCAGATGTTTGAGGGAATAACAAGCAAGATCGATATGAGAGCCTGTGGATGTCAGGTTCTTAATTTTCCAGAAGGCATATGATGAGGTGTCACATCAAATGTTGTAACACTAAATAAGAGCTTATAATATAAGGGGATATATTAGCATGGATAGAGGATTAGTTAGTTAGAATAGGTATAAATGGTAAGATGTTTCACATGGCGTGCTGCAGGGACCTCCATTATTTACAATTTACCTCACGAGTATTGCTAAAAACAAAAGCAGACGTTGCTGGAAAATCTCAGCAGGTCTGGCAGCATATGAGCAGGGAAATCAGAGTTAACATTTCAGATCTAGTGACCTTTCAGAACAGAGTTGTGTTGAACCTTTGTCTTGCACAGATCAGGATAATTTCTAAGACTACCAATGTAAAGAGAAAGCAACATCAATACTGTATGAGAGGAGAGTGTTGCTTGGATGACAAGTGAATCCTGTTTTGGTAGATACATTACCACAGGGAATCTGTCTGTTGGATGATGACTGACAGTTAACTACCAAGCTTTATTTAAATTTTAAACCAGACAGATTGACTCAGGTTAAGACATTATCCTGAGCCATTCAATGACAGTGACTTGTGTTGACTTGGAACAGATGCAGCATGCACATATCCTTTTTGTCTGCAAAGGACACAGTCCTGTAGCATAATTGATCCAGCTTTCAGTACATGTAAATATGTAAAACTGTTGACCCAAATGACAATCTCAAATTGGTTGTCATAATAACTCTTCACACACTTTGAATAACATTCACTAAATAATCCTATCCTGTAAACACAATTAACTGTATTTTGAGTTGTGCCAAGCATGGGATGCTTGGATACCTTTAGTACCTTACTTGCTGAAAACCGTTGAAGGGATATGCTGTTTGGTACAATCTGGTAGACTTTGGGATGTGTTGCCTGCATACCAGGCATCACATTGGCACTGAATTTCATTTTCTGTGGTAGGTAGAACGTCTCAGTTTGTATAAGTGTCTCTGATTATCCTGGGAGGATCAAGTATCTCAGAGTTTGAGCAATAGGTGAAGTTAACTGTTTCTTGCTGCTGCTGCTATGAAGTAAGAATGTGAGTGATGTTCACATAGTTAGAAGGATGTTATCAAGCCAAAAAAAGGTTATCTTTTCTTGTGAACTGTTCTGATGGACGCAAAAGGAAAAGCTTTAAAATGTATCTTGTTCAGCAATACTGAAGTTTTATGCAACAAAACAAATATTAGTCTCAATGATTTAGATGAATAGGTTGAAGGCATGTTTGCCAGATTTGCAATACAAAGCTGGGTAGGAAAGTAAGTTGTGAAGAGGACATAAAGAGGCTAAAAAGGGATTTAGGTAGAGAATGGATTGGTAGTACAGACCTTAAACAGTGCTGAAAGGAGATTAAAAATGAAGCTTATTATCTTGTACTCATCAGAACTAGGACACACGAAACAGATGTGGATAAAAGGGGCAACAAATTATACAGCTTGAGAAGAAAATGCCATCATTAGCCTGGAGATATAGCAAAAGCAATCAACTCTCAGTCTTAGCTTTCAGGCTAGGGAGGGAGTCACTTATTGGTCAGGGTGTTGACATGGGAATGCAGCAGAAATTAGCAGTCTCTGTGATACGTTACCCTTATTTCATTTGGAGGAGAGGAAAGGAAAGGAATGTATGCATTCCCATTATTCAGTGGTAGGTGAGTATTATTGTCATTTAACAGGATGTTGCTGTCAGTTCTGCCACCAGGACCCAAAAGTGTTTCTGTATGTGGTGTCTATCACTGAGCCTCAGGCAGCACTGGCCATTCTGTGATCAAACACAAAGGAGGCCATTCCCTATCCCTGAAAGAGACAGAATTGGTGAGAATTTATCCCTCTTTTAGAGAGACTATTACAAGATCTTTCTTCCCATTGAAGAACCTTGCTATCTGTTATCTTTGGACTGTTTGTAGTGGACTCAACTGGGAAGACTGATGCAAAATATTGCTTTAACTAGTCTTCCATGTCCTTGTTACCTGTCATTAATTCTCCAGTTGCATCCTCCAATACTTACTTTAGCTACTTTCTTTTTATATGTCCATAGAAGCTCTTGCTATTTGTTTTTCTATTTCTTGACAATTTACTTTCAGAACTAATTTCCTTTCTCTTTATTAGCGTTTTAACCATCTGTTGCTACTTTCTAAATAAACCCCATTTGTATTAGCTGCTTTGTATGTGCTAGCTTTTGATTGGTTACTCTCTTGGTCCACTTTTGTTTCTGGGGTTTGTTAACTTTATCCTTATCATTAAGTCCCTCTTGAT
Organism: Hemiscyllium ocellatum; assembly: GCF_020745735.1. Lineage (NCBI taxonomy): Eukaryota > Metazoa > Chordata > Chondrichthyes > Orectolobiformes > Hemiscylliidae > Hemiscyllium > Hemiscyllium ocellatum. The sequence goes on from NC_083401.1 coordinate 96,067,730, forward strand.
ATATGATACATCATAGTCCACATAGTGCAGGCATGAGTGAGAATATCCAGATGGCATGTAGTGACATACTAAAGGGTCTGAATGGAATTGTGGGGCACTGGAAGTTTTTGGGTGATGAGGTGATCCCTTATGTTAGAAGATTAAAACATTATCTTCTGAAGGGAGTAGTTCACATTCCTTACGAAATGGGATTTGACAAAAACTGTTGGTTGCATCCTATTTTGTAAAGACAGAGTTCCCCATGATACTTGCAAAACCAACGAAGACAGACTCCATGGATTGAAATTCTGTAGCCTTTTGAGCTTTGTGAATCTACACAAAATAACTTTCAATACAGATACCATGGAGAGCAATGTGAGTTATGTGACTGGTGATATGACCCCCCAGGTGCAGCATGACTTCAATCTCCTTATGTTATACAGGGCTGTGGACAGTTTGTTGAAGCTGTCTAAGTTGTTCAACTTACCTACATTACAAATAATTTAGAGGTCAGTTGACAACTCAGTCAAAAATATCTCTTGATTGTGGGGGATATTAAAGACCTTAGTAATGTCACTTCATTACAAGGGAGGAGAATCAGATATTTGCCCCATGTCTTCAATACGGGTCTCTCTGGGACATGGAGTCGAACGCTCTACACCTGGAGAAACTCTCGCTTCAAGCGAGATGTGATATTACAGAAATGGGAATCCCTGTTCCTCTGCCTAATTTGTATTGAGTCATGAAACCATTGACTGTTATATCAGTCCAAGTTTCTTGGAATCCAGTAGTTAGAATTCACGTATTCTCGAGTGCATCAAGTAATGTGTTTGGCAGCCACTTGTATTTGAGTTTTCAAGTTGGAGTGTAGGAACTGCCTTGTCCTGTGCCCACAGTGACAGAAATGGCATCGTGAAACCGGCTTGGCATGGTATGGTGTTTCTCTGCTGCAGTGGAGAAATGGATCAATGGGTGCAGATTGCATCCTCTGCCTTTCAGATCTGCATGGTTATGGGCACTGTGGCTCTTTGCCATCTCTATGATTAACCAACAGGCAGAAGTGATAATTAGCAAAGGAATCAAATTTTGGTGCAGCCTCCTTGGTTCCCCAGTCTCTGAATATCCTCTCCTTGAATCAAAGGCTTGAATGATCTTTCCATGTTCAGCAGTTTCTTCATCAATCTCATATTTTCTTAAAGGATAATTGGCAGAGCTGCTGTTGTGCACAGGAGCTCACAATCCTGATCCTTTTCTGGTTTCTGAGTGAGTCTGGAGACCATCAGTGTGAAACCAGTTTCTCCTGTGTGCAGGTTGGTCAAGTCCATCCAAGTGTTTGAGGGACTCGGGTGGAGTTAAGATGTTCGCCATAGCTCTATCAATTTCTGCTCTGTTGTAATGGGACTCCAATAACTACTAGTTGTTCCAATTGTTAGGGGTGTTTTCTCGATTGCATCTGCTCAGCAGACGGTTTCACTTTCTTGCCATTATCAGGGTCGGATTGGATCTTCAATAAAAGGTATAGATGGTGTCATGTGAAAATATCCCAGCTGGGTTCTGGATGCCTGTACTAGGTAAGGACTGGAAACCACACCAGAGTAAATTAATGAGCATTCATCGGTAATTTACAGAGGTGAGGTCTAGGAGGACCTTATTAGAACCTTGGGTCCCATTTCCATGTGATATCACATCTTCTGACATCATTAATACATTTTAGCTATTAACCCTTTAGGCCAAAGATTAATAATCAAAAAAGTCAAGGTTTTAAAAAGCATGATTTTAAATATGATTAATATTAAACATGACAAGATTTCCTCTGCATGACATGAAATACAATAAAGTTATAAATCAGTTTATTGCAACTGTATATAATACACAGGGGAAATCATGAAAATGAAGGTAATGTAATAAAAGGCAGCGTAAAGGGTGAAAGCTTTATCATATTGAAATAACTCTGATTTATTTCTTTACAAATTATTGGTCAACTTCTTGTATTCTTTATGGAATCCACTGCTGAGTTCACTTGATTTATACCGTTCATTAATATGATTTGATTACAAAAGAAAATCAGTTCATTTTAAAATGATGTTCATGACCGCCTACTGACCTGAGGTCATGGTAATGCCACAGAAATTAATTCCAGGTGTAATGTGAATGGTGACAAATAATCCAATCAATCACAGATCGCACACATGATATGATTTGCTAATTTACAGAAGTAATTACACACATCCAGTGGTCAGAATGCACTATTAGTTTCTCCAGTTCACTCAAGGTAAATAAAATCCTGCTAATTTAGACGGATATTTACTTCTTTGGGCAGCCAATTAGTATGATTTTGTACTAAAATTTACATTGACTCAACAGAAACATGTCCTTCACCTTCCAGTTTTCTACTCCATCCAGAGGGACTGACATTCTCATAATGATGATTCACCGTTATATAGTCTTTGTCACAGATTAGTTCCACCCAACAACCACGTAACAAATTCACATAACGCCTCCTCTCTAACAAAGTTACTGAGTCATTGTTGCCAAAGTTGGCTTCAGTTTTCTCCCCATTACTTAGCTAAGGGATACTGAAGTGACTGTCAGTACTTCAATCTATACCCAAGGCGATGCGTGTTGTTTTATGATCCCATACAACAGGAAGCAACTGATAATAGGACAAGTGTTCAGTCATTGCAGTCAGTTGCAAAGTGTCTTCGAAAAATTATATGAATGCAAGCATTGTTATTTCTCCTCATTATCTGATGATATTGTGCACACACGACCTTTGAACTACATGTTTTGATTTTATATTTTTATTTGATTAATTTCTTCATAATGTTACAGAATTTTTATCTGATTTCTTTCTTATCATGATCAGTTTTATGGAACCATAATGCAAAAAGACGTTTATTAGTCAGAGCAGACATCTGAGAATCTGGCAATCTGAAACCATTTTAAAACTGGCCTAGTTATGTGAGGTTACAGGAAACTACTGGTCATGAGAGGCATATTATTTTGATCATTAGTTGATTGTCACCTGTCTGACCCCAGGGCTGATGAAACTGATTATCCCTCTGTTTGCAGTCTCTATTGATAGAGGGCATAAGTGGAAAACGGCCTGACCGTCTGGCTGACCTTGTGGAGACTATCGGATTCTGAATTCAGAAAGGTCAAAGAGCAGTGTCATTTAACCCAACCTCCTAAGAGGCCAACTTCAAGAATGTAAAATCTGAAATGCTTCATGTGCTAGTCTAAAAACAGTCAAAATTCATTCGGCTGGTTATGATCGTGAAGTGTAATTATAAATAACATTTTATAATTATTACAATTTATATCCCATGTGGTTTTGTTTTCTCCTGCACAATGTGGTACCAGACATCTGTACACAAAGAGAATCCTTTGGAAAATTGACAACACCCTAGACAAAAAGTTCTGTAGAAATTCTAAATGGTTTCCACAATCTTCCACCCTCAACTGATCTTTTTTATTTAAGAGGCCCTTGTTAGTGCTTGCGTGAAAGTAACACAATTCTAAAGAAGATGCTGTGTTATTCTATAATATATATTTTGTATCATATTTTCGCAACAAATAGTTAATCAGGTGTCTGGAAAACAATCTTTGAACTAAGTTACTTTGACAATGTTTTAGCTAGGAGGAGTCTCTGATAAATTAACAATTGGAAATCTCATTTTGTACTTATGACATCAGGCTCATGCTAAGGTGAACTTTCTTCCATGGACACTGCAGCAAATGGGCAGTACCATTCTCATGGCCAGGTCACTGCATTTGGTGTCAGTTTATAATATTGTCTCCAAGCGACGTATTTCAGGTATTCATCATGACGTTAATCTAATTTGTGTATATTCACGTATGCATCGACCTAGTATGAGCACAGGTATAGTATGAACCAATCAAGATACTGAACTGATTGACACTGGGCTGTTTGAATCAAGCACGAAGAAATTTCCATTTTTTTTTACCACTCCTGATTTGCAACAATGAGTTTTCAGAAAGAAGTTTGTCTTTGGCCAAGTGTGGGGTAAGTTAGGTTCGTTGAACAGGATGCACCTAAAAGCTTAACTGCTTTTTGCAGTAAACTTGGAATCTCTGGGTGAAAAACCCAGATAAACCACACGTGAAGCTTGTAATGCAAGAGTACTTTTCAGTCTCTGTTATTTGTTGTTGATCCTCCATCAGAACATAAGCTACAGGAGCAGAATTAGGCCATTCAGCCCATCGAGTCTGCTCTGCCATTCAATCATGGATGATATATTTCTAAACCTCATTCTCCTGCCTTCTCCTTATAACCTTTGATCCCTTTACTATTAAAAAAAATTTTATCTCTGTCTGAAATGACTTGGCCTCCTTGACCCTCTGGCAATGAGTTCCACAGTTTCACCGTCTCTGGCTGGAGAAATTCCTCCTCAACTCAGTTCTACAGAGTCATCCCTTCACTCTGAGACTTTGCCTCAGGTTCCGAGTCTCATGTACAAGTGGAGACATCTTCTCCAAGTCCATTATATCCGGACCCCTCAGTATTCTGTATGTTTCAATCAGATTGACCCTCATTCTTCTAAGCTCCATCAATTACAGACTCAGAGTCCTCAACCACACCTTATATGACCAGTCTTCTATCCCCAGGATCATACTGGTGAACCCTGGTTCCACCAGGGCCACTGGCTCCTGACCTCATTACATCCTTGGTTTAAACATGGACAAAAGAGCTGAATTCCAGAGGGGAGGTGACAGTAGTAGCCCTTGAGATCTGGGTGTTACAAAGAGATCTGGGTGGTCTTGTACACCAGTCAATGCAGGTACAGCAGGTAGTGAAGAAGGTTAATAGCAAGCTGGCTTTCATAACAAGAGGGATTGAGTATAGAAGCGAAACGGTTCTTCTGCAGCTATACAACGCCCTGGTGAGACCACACCTGGAGTACTGTATGCAGTTCTGGTCTCCAAATTTGAGGAAAGACATTCTGGCTATTGAGGGAATGCAGCGTAGGTTCATGAGGTCAATTCCTGGAATGGCGGGACTACCTTATGCTGAAAGACTGGAGCGACTGGGCTTGTATACCCTTGAGTTTAGAAGACTGAGAGGGGATCTGATTGAGACATATAAGATTATTAAAGGTTTGGACACTCTGAAGGCAGGAAACATGTTTCTGCTGATGGGTGAGTGTCGAACCAGAGGACACAGCTTAAAAATACGGGGTAGACCATTTAGGACAAAGATGAGGAGAAACTTCTTCACCCAGAGAGTGGTGGCTGTGTGGAATGCTCTGCCCCAGAGGGCAGTGGAGGCCCAGTCTCTGGATTCACTTAAGAAAGAGTTGGATAGAGCTCTCAAGGATAGTGGGAATTAAGGGTTATGGAGCTAAGGCAGGAACAGGATACTGATTAAGGATCAGCCATGATCATATTGAATGGTGGTGCACGCTCGAAGGCCAGAATGACCTACTCCTGCACCTATTGTCTATTGACATCAGAGCTGCATTTCATCAAATGTAGAATCAGGAGCCCTGGCAAAACTGGAATCAAGGGATACTGGGGGAAAGCTCTGGTTGGTGCAGCTGCAAGATCTTTTAAGAAACTTGACACCATCCAGGACAAAGCAGCCTGCCTGATTGACACTACATCCATACACATCCACTCCCTCCACTGACGCTCAGTAACAGCAGTGTGTACTATCTGCAAGAATCCAATTCACCAAAGATCCTCAGACAGAACCTGTCAAACCCACAATCACTTCCACCTAGAAGGACAAGGTCAGCAGATACATGGAAAAAAAAACACCACCTTCAAGTTCCTGTCTAAGCCACTCAATATCCTGACTTGGAAATATGTCTCCGTACCTTCACGTGTGCTGGTCAAAATCCTGGAATTCCCTCCCTCCTGGCATTGCGGGTTAACCTACAGCACACAGACTGCAGTGGGTTAAGAAGACAGCTCAGTACCACCTTCTCAAGGGCAACTTGATCAGGCAATAAATGCTGGTTATTTAGAGAGTGCGTTACAAGATTTTAACCCAGTGACTGATGAAATGATAAGTGTACACCTCTATTCTTCCTCACTGACTCCAATGATTCCTGAAAGATTATCACCAATCCCCAATCTCCTCAGCTATCTCCTTCAGAACTCTGAGGTGTATTCCATTCAGTCTTGACGGTTCAGGTTTTCAGTTTTCCAAGCACGTTCTCCTTGGTGTTGGCCACAACAATCACCTCTGCTCCCTGACTCTCTCAAAGTTCTAGTGCTGGTATCTTCCACCCTGAAGAACGGTGCAAAATATCAGTGTCCACTCTTCCTTCCCTCTTACCTTTTTATATGTCTTAAAATTATTCTTGCAATCTTCTTTTATATTACTAGCTTATAGGAGCTTACCTCCCTATTTCATCTTCTCACCCAATTGCATTTTTAGTTGTCCTTTGATGGTTATTAAAGTTCTCTTACTAATCTTCACCACATAGCATAATAGCAAAAGAAAAAAAAAATGCAGTCCTGACTTCCCCTGTCAGCCATGGTTGCCTCATCCTCCCCTTAGTATGTTTATTCATTCTAGGGATGAATTTCTGCTGTGCTTTACACATTGTCCTGAGAATATCCTGCCATTACTGCTCCACTATCTTCCCTCCTAGGCTTCACTTCCAGTCAACTCTGGCCAGCTCCTCCCTCAGGTCCTTGCAGTTACCGTTAACTCAATGGTAATGCTGTTGCATCTAATTCAAGCCACTTCTCAAGGGGAACATGCTGTTGTATTATGGTCACTGCCACCTCAGACCTCCTTCATCTTAAGCTCTCTAAACGAGTCTACCTCATTACACACCACCAAATCCAGAAATGCCTGTTCCCTAGAGGGCTCTGCCACCATCGGCTCCAAAAAGCCATCTTCTAGACATTCTATAAATTCTTTTTCTTGGGAGCTGCTACCAACCTGATTTTCCCAGTCCATCTACACTCTGAAGACCCTCTTGATTATTGTAATAGTGCCTTTCTATCTCCTGATTCATTTTCTCTCTCATATCCTGACCACTGCTAGGGGGCCTGTACACAACTCACAACAGGGTTTTTCTTTACCTTTGCAATTCTTCAACTCTACCCACACAAAATCTGCACCTTCTAACTCTATATCACTTCTTGCTTTTGATTTAATTTGATTTTTTTTACTAACGAAGCAGCCCACCACCCCTGCCCATCTGTCTGTCCTTTCGCTAGGACGTGTATCCTTTGATCTTTAGTTCCCAGCCCTGGTCCCCTTGCAGCCATGTTGCTGTGATGCCCATAATGTCATACCTGCCAATTTCAATTTGTGCTGCATATACTGTGCACGTTTAAGGACGACACCCTCAGTGCTGTGTTGACCTCCCCCAATTATTATAGTTGTTCCCTTATCTGCTGTGCCAGAAGTTAGATTTCTCACCCTTTCCACATACACTGTCCCATTACTTGTTCTGGAAACTTTAATAACCTCTTCTGAGCATGCCCCCCACCCCTCCCCAACTAATTTATAGTTCCTGTGACCTTGATTTCTTTCCTCAACTTTTGCCATCAGTTTGCCTACATTAGATGCATTAAGATAAAAAGTCTTTCAGTTTGTTCTGGTATCGAGATTCCCCACACTTTTATGGTTCTTTGATACAGTATGACATTCACTCATTCTGTACCTTTGTTTTACTCTAAAACAGACCTATAACTAAACCTGTCATCCTACTTTCTCCTTAACCATTGATTTTATTTTGTATGCAACTGCACCCACTCCCCATCTATTCATTTCATTTTAAAACCCTACTCACAGCCCTGGTTTACCAGGGAAGGGAACTGAGGAAACTGGTGAAATCCACTTGATTCCGTGTGGTTGTAGAGGGGGAAGATGAGGCATTCTTCCTCCAGGCATTGGGTGGTTAGAGTTTGGTGAAGGAGGCGGCGCAGGACTTGCATGTCCTTGTGGAATGAGAGGAGGAGTTTTCTCCACCCACATGGCCAGTGATGCTCTCCAGTGCATCTCCTCCACTTCCCATGCCTCCGACCTTGAATCCCACCCCTCCAATCCCAACAAGGACACACTCCCCCAGTCCTCACCGTCCATTCCACCAACCTCCGTATACATCGCATCATCCTCCATGACTTGCGCCACCTACAAACAGACCTCACCACTAAGAATGTATTTCCCTCCCCATCACTGTCTGCATTTCGGAGAGACCATTCCCTCCATGACTCCCTTATCAGATACACACCTCCCCTGCAGCCCACCCCCTACTCCCGGCATTTCCCCTGCCATCGCAGGAAGTGCAAAAGCCTGCACTTACACCCCTCCCCTCACCTCCGTCCAAGACCCCAAAAGATCCTTCCACATCCAATAGAAATTTACCTGTACTCCCGCAAATATCATCTACTGTGTCCGTTGCACCCGATGTGGTCTCCTCAACATTGGGGAGACAGGACACCAACTTGCGGATCATTTCAGAGAACATCTCTGGGACACACTCACCAATCAACCCCACCTCCCCATGGCTGAACACTTCAACTCCCCCTGCCACTCCACCAATGACACGCAGGCCCTGGGCATCCTCCATTGCCAAACCCTAACCACCAGACGTTTGGAGGAAGAAAGCCTCATCTTCTGCCTTGGGACCCTGCAACTACATGGGATCAATGTGGATTTCGCCAGTTTCGTCATTTCCCCTTCTCCCCCCCTCCCCCACCTTATCCCATTCCCAAGCCTCTAACTCGGCACTGCCCTGTGACCTGAGCATCTTCCTTCCCTTTTATCTGCTCCACCCTCCTCTCCGACCTATCACTTCCGCCAACACCTTCATTTACCTATCGCATTCCCATATGCCTTTTCTCAACCGCTCAGCTCCACCCCACTCCCATTTATCTCTCAAGCACCCCCCGCCCCCCCCCCCCCCCCCCCCCCCCCCCCCCCACCCCATCGGCCTACAAGCCTCATTCCTGATTAAGGGCTTATGCCCGAAATGTCAATTCCCCTGTTCCTCAGACGCTGCCTGACTTGCTGTGCTTTTCCAGCAACACACTCTCGACTCTGAATTTGAGGTAGTTAACGTAAGGGCTGTGACTGCCTCCCGAAATGCAGAGTTTTGAGGAAGGGTCAGTGGATCTAAAATGTTAACTCTCCACAGAGACTGCCAGACCTACTCACCTTTTCCAGCAATTTCTGTTTTTGTTCCCGAAACAGTGTCCAGGTAACTCTCTCCCTCCCTGATGTGTCACGCTCTTTGAAGTTTAGATTCCAACTCATCAACCCTGAGCTGGAGTTCCTCAAGCAACCAACACTTGCTCCAGATGTGATCACTATGAACCACGATGGGGTCCATCAGCTCCCATATCATGTACTTACAATATATTGCCTGGCCTGGCATTTCTATTTTATTTACTTAGTACTCAATTTGATTTTAAAAAAGAATTTCTTACTGGTACTTTAATCTGTAAATATTTCTCTTATTTACTTTCAATCTGCAAGTAACCTTTAGGAAACAATCAAGTTAACAGCTATTACCAGTCAATGAGTTTAGTTTTCTTGTGATGCCACTCTCTCGTGCTGGGCCCCGATCCTTTTTATCCTGTAAAAAGACCTCATAAGCCATGAGCCAAAAAAGCAAGCAAAAAGCCCCTTTTTCCCTCTCCACTGAATTTCCACACTGCCTCCCAATTCCTCGAAGTTTATCTACTCACTTGGCTGTGTCTCACTGTGGATATGATTTCTGCTTCCTGAACATGTGACGTTTACTGTTCTCTTTCGAGATTATGACCCATATGCATTAGTCTTGACTAAACCGGCAATGCCTCGGGCAATGTCTTTGAAGTATTTACGTCAGCTGTCACTCAGATGGTAGTACTCCTGCCTCTGAGCTGCCAGGTCCTTGATTCAAGTCCACCTCAGAGTTTTGGTCCATCATAAAGATGTTATCTGGTCATTATCAGATTGTTAACCACTTCATCATAATGAAAATAGATGATAATGGAATACAGACATCAGTCTGTGGTGCTAACACAACCAAAGTAGAACCACACGTAAAGGGTTAACATTTCAGATTGATGTTTAGACTTAATTTTTTGAGTTTGATTCTTGCACACAAAGTGGAGATGGAGAGACAGTGATATTGTTCATGAACTGATGATCCAGAGTCCCAGGCTCGATCTATGGGGACATGGGCTTAAATAGAGTTTCGTGGAATATAAATCCAATTAATAACGTCTGAAATTTAGTTTTCATAATGGTAACCATGAAATTTTCTCACTGGTTGTTCAAGTAACCCATCTTGGTCATTAGTCTCATTTTGGAATGGATTATCTGCCATACTTGCCTGGTCTGGCCTGCATGTGACTCCAGACCCACTGCAAGGTGGTTGACTCCAAATTGACCCTCCGGAATGGCAATTAGGAGTCAGCAACAAATGCTGGTCCTGTGAGTGGTGCTCACATCCCATGAAAGCATAAAACAAATGCAAACATCTGCCAATTTAATGTGCAGACTTATTTGAAGACATTTTAGTGAACACATGACCTTATGAATATGATTTCCAATTGTTGTGTAACCATTTCTTTGCTCGAGGCAATGCAATATTGACCCAAATGCTCGCAAGGGGTGAGAACATCTGCAAAATAGTCATGTTTCAAAATTCAGCATTTGCTTTAATATGATTTGAAAAGATTTTGCAAGATAAAATATGAACTATAAATAAATAGAAGGTGACCCATATTCATGTAGCATTTCCTAATTTCAGTATACAAGGCAGGTAAGGGTTACCATGGGCTTGAGTCATGATGAGTTCAGTTGGAACAGCATTTGTTCAGCTTCAATTTGGAAGCCAACCTAAAAATATTGGATGTTTTTGTGATTGCCTAATAAAACATATCCATTTGATTAGGTATTTTTCTTTCTGGAGCCTAAAGTCTTAATGTAATTTTCCAAACTTTGTGTCAAACACATTTAGCAGATGTTGGAATTTGAGAAGGTGTAGATCCCATAATATGCACAGTGAAAGCTTAAGTTGATTTAATTAAGTTTAAAAATGCAATTTAAAGCAATCATTGGCATCGATATCCACTCACCAGATGCAACATTTTATTCAACAAAATAAAAGGAAAACAGTGGAAGTCTAAAGTATCTAGGAAGAGAAAAGATGTTTTGGATATGTAACTCTTCATTTTGTCTTGATGAAATGCACCACTTTGAAATATCAAAATCTGTTTTTTTTTTAATTAATGCTAATTGACTAGGTTTGTATTTCCAGTACAGTATATTTTAGTTTTTGTTGCTATCTTCATCTTGACATCTCAGTGCTGAACAACCTGACTGTCTTACCTTAGCCACAATTCGTAACGTCAACTGTAGATACTGCAATATTAAGGGTATCCCTAAGTGTAAACATCACAGCCTCATAGTAAGCAAGACTGGCAGGATTATATCCTGTCCCACTGGCAGAAAAGACTTTATATTCCTCAGACTTGCTGATGGAGAAGGTTTGGAACTGATTTGTAGCTTTAACTGTGTCACTGTATGGTGTCCAGGGTAAGCAGTACCTATAAAATACATTTTAATATAAAGCCATAAAATTGCTGAAGAGGTTTTGAGACATATCTGTGTCCCTGAGCCTGACCCTGATCCCAAGTTTATGGGAATGTATGTACGGTGCACTATGGTGCAATTTGAATGCCTCTAGGACACCTAAGGTGACAGGATGGAAGGTCACTGCAGCTTAATTGACAACAGATTTATTATTTAAGAGGACAGAGGGATCTATGGAAGGGATGGACTAGGGAAAACCAACTTGTCCATGGAACCTGTTGTCATGATACCCTCAAGTATTAATGCTGAACAACAAACCACTCTCCCCTTCCTCCTGTACCAGCTATAGGCACCAGGAGCTAGATCATCTCCCTGAAAAGACAAAAAAAACCTTAAAGGTTAATTCAGAGCAAGATGATCTGGAAAGCTCCTCTCTGACTCTCTTTGGCAGTCAAAATCTCATCCAGAAATCCACATTGATCATGATTTTATTACTCATTACTTCTGTATGCCAAAAAGACCAGCAATGAATCAGCACTTACCTCACAAACTGGAGCTTGTATGCAAACTTATAGTCACATATCGTTTGGACAAAGAAAAACTTTCTGACATCTAATCTAGTGTACCTTTGGATAATCTGTATGCATGATGCCTGGTCACTTTTCACTGTTAATTAATTTTGTTTTAGTTCACTTATGGGATGTGTGTGTCACTGGCTTGTGTTTATTGCCTGTGCCTACTTGCCCTTAAGAAAGTGGTGGTGAGCTGCCTTCTTGAACCGCTGCAATCAGTCAGTTTGAACATAGTGTAGAACTTTTCTTATTTTAAACAGCACAATCAAACCAGCCTAAAGTCTCTGCATCTGTAAACCAGCTTTTTAATTCCATCTGTGTAACTTTAAGTATTTAAAGCTGATTATCATTCTTGTAACTCTCATCTGAACTTCTGCAAAGTCTCTCTGATTCTCCTGTATTGCCAGCATGGATACAAAAGGCTGATCGCCCTGTCTGTGCTGTAAATAATTCCGACTCTAAGTGTCTGTACTGGACACCATATACTAAGTGAAACCTGGCCAAAGTCTTTGAAAATAATAAAAATTTTTTTCCCCTGTTTTTGGCCTGAGAGTTCAATCTAGTGCTGTATCTGTTTTGGCTATTGCTTTGCAGCATTGGTTGTGAATCTTAAAAGATGTCCCACGGTAAAGTCCTGGGACTGAAATGACTGGTCTCCAACAACCTCAACTACTCAATCAGTGAAGAAACTCCTCCCTGTGGATTCCCACTGGCCTCACTTTGTTTGCAATTCATTTAACTGGATTCATAACTTTAAGAGGGAAGACATTCCTTTAAATAATCATGAACCCTTAAATACTCTGCATCAGAAAAAAATTATGGTAATGCGAATATTAATCATAAGTTCTTCCCCTGTCAATTGGAAGGGTGGTGAATTGCTCAGGGAACCAGCTGCAGATGATACAAATCATCGTTGAGTTATGTCCTTCAACATTAGACGTGGAGAATACATGTTAGTCCCTAGTGGTTAGATTACAGCTGGGGCTGGTGTGTGTGCTGTCAATCTGCTTTGGTGGTATTGTCCTGGCAGTTGTTCACTGAGAAATATGTTGCACACGCTGTTTTACTGGCAGCTTTGAATCTCTTGCAAATCAACTGATCTCTGAGGCTTGCTTCAGGAAGAGTCCATTCTCAATCTGCCAAAACACCCCTACAGAGGCCAGGAGCCCACCTACAACATAGCAACAGTTAATGTCAGAAGATCGGTTGGAGTTAGGGGCTTGGGTAGAAGTGAAATACCTTCAGTAATATTTCTTTTAAGATGTTTAGAATGCAGATGTGCAAAATATCTCCTGAGCAGAAACTTTAAACTGATTGTGATATCACTTGTAACACAACTTTCAGTATTTTTCCAGTTAATAAGGGGAACTGAAGTAGCCTGAGGGTGGGGAAGCCGAGGGCAGAAGACTGAAAGTTTCACAGTCATTGATGAGAAACCCTCTGTTTTTAATGAAATGGCTGCTCCACAGGCCAGGACCTTTAACACTTGTAGCCACTATATTTCAAAGCCTCTGCACACTTCGGCATTGGGTTTGCCTACTCCAGTGGAACTATAGGAAACTTTTGTTAATCCTGCCAATCTGCTTTTCATAGAATTGATTCATAATCATTGTTTGGTGCCCAAACCACAATTACTTATAGAAATGTTATGTCGTAGGACGAGGCGCACAAGATTACCAGGAGAGGGAAAAGAGCACAAAAGTCTTTTGTCACAGAAAATTGCATTGCATATTATTTAAGTCCGTAAGATTGCAGTTTCAGGCCAATAAAAGCACTGCATCAGACATGGTACAACAGGAACACGCGGTGGGTTTATTCAGGTGCACTATTGTAAATAATGTGGGCAGTGGTGTTTAAATTAAACAAGGGCCAAGGGAGCAGCCAACATATTATTTTGGACAGTACATTCTGACACTTGCCTTGACTGCAGTAACTGAATGCAATTTAGAACAAACTTTTTTTTTTAAAAGTAGAATAATAAGGCAAGCATATAGTAAGAATAAAAGCTACAGTAGAGCCTGGCCAAGTTAAGGCCTACTGGGTGTGCACTCTGTCTGTGTGATGTGTTCTTTCTCCCCTATTAGTTGTTATTTCTGTTTCTTGCCTTTATTTCACTCTCCTTGTTCTCCCAAATATTGTGTGAATTTTCTCAAAGCAAGATGGACCACATGTCTTTTGTTTTCATCTAGTAATAACTTTCAATGGCATCAATGATCTTCCCTCTATCATAAGATCAGAAGTGGTGATATTTGCTGATGATTGCACAATGTTCTGTACCATCCGTGTGGGTTATCTGATCTTGTCAGGTGAATATGACAGGCATTTCATGTCAGAGGTATCCTTTAAAACTTTGTTTAGTCCATGAAGGTCTGTAACCAATCCTCTGTCCATGCTAATATATTGTCCTGAATATTATTATGTATGGTAATCTTTCTCAATGAAGGTTATTAACTGCCTTCTGAAAACCCGGGTTTACCTCGTACACTTTCTCAGAGAAGGACAATCCTGCTGTCCTCTCTTTGGGTGGTAATATTTGTCCTCTCTTCATTTTCACTTTGTCAGTGCCAGCACTGTGCCTATCAGTGGTACAGCCCAAAATGCTGAGGTGGCGCAGACTTCTGCCAGGCCCCTTACCCTTCTCGACCCAGAGATGCTCAAACCTTTTCTACATAACTATCTGCTCTCCATGGAAGTCAGCCTTTCTCTCATGTGAATCTGTGAAACTATGTATATGTGGGGATCAAATGTAACATTGCCAAGTTTGCTGGTGACATAAAACTGGTGGGAAACTGGATTGTGAGGAGGGTGCAAGGAGGCTTCAAAAGAATTTGTGCTGACTAAATGAGTAAGCAAGAACATGGCATTTGGAGTATAATGTGATTAAGTCTAACTTTATCCACTTTGGTCAGAATAAAAGAAGCGAAGAGTATTTCTTAAATAGTGACAGTTTTGGAATGTTGATATTGATGCTGATGTGCCCTTGTTCATGAATCAGTAAAGATTGGCATGCAGGTGCAACAGGCAACAAGGAAAGCAGATGGAACGTTGGCCTTCTTCACAAGAGGCTTTGAGTATCGGGAGTAAAGAGACTTGCTGCAATTGCTTGGAGCCTTGGTGAGACTACACCTGGAGTACCATATAGAGAGTTTGGATCATCTTGTCGAAGACAGATGTATGTGTCTTAAAAGGAATGCAATAGAGACTCCCCAGATTAATCCCTCAGTAGGCAGGAATTTCTTGAGAGATTGAGAAAACTAGGTATGCATTCTCTAGAGTTTCAAAGAATGAGAGGTGACCTAATTGAAAGCTGCAAAATTCTTGCAAGGTGTGAAGGTGGATATGGGTAAGATGCTTTCCCCTGGCTCGTGACTCTAGAACCAAGGGCCATAAATGGCCTACTCCTTATTCTAAGATTAAGACTGAGATAACAAGATTTTTCTTTCAGTTGTACTGTGGTGAATCTTTGAAATTCTCTATCCCAGAGAGCTATAGAAGCTCAACCATTAAGAAATTTCATGGTAGAAATCCATAGATTTTTGGAGACTAATAACATCAAGGAACAGTGGAGAAAGGTAGCATTAGGTTAGATGATCACCATAATCTTGCTGAATGGCGGAGGGTCGAGGGGCCCAATGGTCTGCTCCTCTTCCTATGTTCCGCCAGCCATGTTGCAGTCACTGGAGTAACTCTGTTTAGGAGCACCAAGAGAGGAAAAAGCACATAGTATACCAACACTAAAGAAAAACACAAGGATGATTCATTGGTGTATGCATGTGGTACATGATGATCGGTTGTATTGTTTATTCATGGTGGCTTTCAGTTTGCAGTGTTGCCTAATGGGTACTGGTTACTGACAGAATGAAGTGTGTAGGGCTGTTGGTGAATAGGTCACAGACACTGTACTTACTAGTTTCTCAGTCAGAATAGATGTTCAGCCAATAGAGGGCTAGCCAAGCTGCCTGCTTCCTCCATTCGGAAGCCTGCAGTCACCCTGAAGCCAGGCGATCGGCTATCTGCTTCTGTCTGACAAGACAGAATGGAAAGTAGTCAGCTCTTTTGGTACACCGTCAGTAACTTGCTTTGTGCAACAGAGGATGGCTAACAGTGCAATACCATGCCTATCTCCAGTTCCACACCCACCTCAAGCCTGGAAAGAGGGCAGGTTAAAGTTCATGGTGATTATCACTTTCCCAGCCATTGGCAAACAGTCCACATTCTGCTCTGGGCAGCAACACAATGCTGCACCCACAGGCAGACTGGAGGTGGAGCAGGGTATAACAGGGTGGGAAGATGCAAGTTGGGTCCCTGTTACCAGAGGAAGCAATGGCCTCCTAATGGCCTTATTAATCTGGGGACCAACTAATGTTCTGGGGACCTAGGTTCAAATCCTGCCATAGCAGATGGTGGAATTTCAATTCATTTAAACTCTGGGAAGTTCATTAAGATTGTTTTCAATTGTTGGGAAAAACCCATCTGGTTCACTAATGTCATTTAGGAATGGAAATTGTCATCCTTACCTGGTCTGGTCGACGTGTGACTCCAGAACCCCAGCAATGTGGCTGATTTTTAACTGCCTTCTAGCCAATTAGGGATAGACAATTAATGCTAGCCTAGGCAGAAACGCCCGCAACCAAATAATTTATTCAATTAAATAAATGTTTCCGAGCCAGATTCCTACCCCCAGCAGCACAGCGAGTGCTCACCGCTTCCGGGGTCACAGCCAGAACCAGAAAGATACCAATCAGTCAGGGGTATGGTAGACTTAACAATCTGCCTTCAAAAGGAATTGGCAACAATTTGCACCCAGTGGTCGCTGGGAACTACCGCATTCCTGGAACTGACCACATGGTTTGACACCAGTTGTCCATCCAGCAGATAGTCCAACACTATGACCACTGCATTCATCCCAGGTATCAGTTGTAGAGGTGGCACAATTCAGTGAAGCCTTTCTTAGTGAAGGACAATCACCTCCATACGTACTGATGGTCTGGCTGAATAACTATCCCTTGAACACGTGGGTGTGTGTGGGGGGGGGGGGGGGCGCGGGGGGGGGGAACTTTGTGTCCTACTGGCCTTTGCCAACTCCCTCTTTCAACAGTTTGTCTGTGAATCCACTGCTTATTCTGTTAACCATATTATATCCTAAGGAATGCCTATCAGTACACCATGACTGGGAGCAGTGGGTTTGTGCAGAAGTCTTCAAGTCAGGACCAACTCCATTAGTACCTGTCACAGCGCCCCCTGTAGGTTTTAGCAACTTTTAAGGAACGTTTACCAGGGTCCTAGAACTTTCCCTGATCTTTAGATTAGCAGTCTAGCCATAATACAATGATACAAGGCCATCACCTCCCCCTTCATTAGCGATAGAGGTCTGGTTTAACCTGATGGTCTCCATACCTCAGACAAGAGGAGAGGTTGAGAAGGACAGACCTTCACAGTAATCTCAGTTGGTGTGGGAATTGAAACCAAACTGTTTGCATTTCTCTGCGTCGTAGCCAGCCATCCAGCCAACTGAGCTAATTGATCCCCTTAGTGCGCAGAATACAGACAAATCACCAAAACTGACTTGTGTGCCTAAAGAATGAACTGTCTTGATAATCACCATGATTCATTTAGCCTCTGGGCACTTTCCCAATTACAAATGGCAATGATAGTTCGGCCAAATGCTAAATTAGCAACAGATCCTCCTTCTGGATAGGTGTTACTATTGACAGCACAGTAAGAAGCTAAAATGTGCAGGTAGAATTTTAGTGTAGTTGCCATTTACAGCGTACAATTTGAGTGCTAAGTTTCAGAATTTATTGAATGATAAGAGGGAGAAACTGCAGGAGCATTTAATTTTTAAAAAATCATGAAATGAATTAGTCCCACACCACTGCACTTTCCCATTGCTAGGTAATTTTTCTCCAAATATTCATCCACTTTCCCTTAAATGTTTTAGTCTGTTTGTACCACCCTTTCACCTTACTATGTTTTTTTTCCCTTCATGCCGTCTTTGATTCATTTTCCAATTACCTTAAATCTGTGTGCTTAGCCATTGGAAACAGTTTCCCGTTATAAACTCTGTCAAAATCATTTATAATTTCGATCAACTCTATTATATTGCCTTAACTTGTTCAGCTCTGAAGAAAGCAATGCTAGATTCTCTTGACTCTGCACAAAACAGCACTTTGCAGGAGGTAGTGAGTGATGAAGGTGATGGATGGAGTGCCAGTCAAACAGGCTGCTTTTTTCCTAGATGGCATTGAGTTTCTGCTGAGTGTTGTTGGCGGTGTGCTTATCCAGGCAACTGGAATCAATTCCATCACTCTCCTGACTTTGTGCCATGGAGATGAGATAGTTGCTGCAGGATTCCTAGCTCAGGACCTGCTCTTATCGTTGCATTTATATGTCATGTCTAGTTCAGCTCTGGTCAATCATAATCTTGATATGTTCATGTTGGGGGACTCAGCAATGATAATGCTGTGGAATGTTAAGAAAGAGACTTCTTTCACTGGAGTGTAGGAGATTGAGAGGAGATCTTAAAGAAGTTTATAAAATCATGAGGGATATAGGTAGGATTAGTGGTAGCTGTCTTTTCCCTGGAATGGGAGATTTCAGAACTGGGGGGGCATACCTTTTAAGGTGAGAGGAGAGAGATTTTAAAAAAGACATGGAGACAAACGTTTTACACCGAGGGTGGTTTGCGTACGGGATGAACCTTTGGAGGAAGTGGTGGTTATGGGTCCAATTACAAGACAATTGGATAAGTAAATGAATAGGAAAGATTTGGAGGGATATGAGCCAGGAGCAGGCAAGTGGGACTAGTTTAGTTTGGGATTATGTTTGACATGGATTGATTGGAACCAAGACTCTGATTCCATGCTGTACGACTCTGAGATGATTAGATTCTGTCATAAGAGATGATCATTGCCTGGGTCTTGTGTGGCTTAGATATGATCTACCAATGATCAGTGCTTATAATAATACTTCATCTGAAGCCTAATCAATGTTGTTCAAAAGGTTTCATGGCATTTCCTTGCTTTTGTTCTCTCCACATCTATTAATAATGTTAAGGCTCTCATGCTTTTTAACATCTCATCCATTTGTCATGCTATCAAAGATTGTATTGATTCCCCACAGAATTTTTTGTTCCTGTATGCTTTTAGATTGCAGTACGTATGTATGCTATATTTTGTATTTTCTGGGTTGTACAATTTCAGCCCCACTGCCTGCCTTTATGTTCTAACCAAAATGTATCACTTCACAGGGATTCAAAATGTATCACTTCACATTGGTCTCACTGGCTATTCTTTCTGGAATTCCTTACTTTTGTTAAGATTCTCACATGGGATGTCTCCTAAGATAGCAAGTAATAAAAGGAAAGATTCATCACAAAAAGACAGAGCACACAATCAAAATGTTTCCTGGAGAACATTCATTGTAGTTTATTCTCCTTTTTTATTGTTTATTGTCATTTTATTCTCCACAGGGATCCCTTATATGTGGTCACTAAAGAAAAGTGGTTCAAGTGAATGAAGTATAGGCTGATTGACAAATGATGCATGAAGCTAGTGGTGTTTCCTGGTAGCTTGCATAGGAACCAAGCACCAGAATGTTCACCAACAATTGATGGAGATGATGAGGAAGAATAGAATGATCAAAGAAAGAGTACAAATAACTGAAAGCAAGAGTTAATGATGAGAAAAAGTAACAGTGGAAAGAAGTCATAAAGAAATTAATCTCATGTTCTGTGTGCCTTTGCATCTTTTCTGTGCCACCATGTATGAACTATTTAAAAGTCAGATTAAGGTGTAGATTTTGTTGTTTATTACTTGTTCTTTAGCTCCATTTGCTTTTTGGATCTGAAATTTTCTGGCAACTTACTGCTCAGAATACTTAATGTTTTTGTTCTTTAGTAAGTGTACAATCCATTATAAAAGTAATGATCTTACGAGATTTTAATCCTCTATACTTCACAAGTCCAATAAATATGTATTAATATTGTCTGGCTGTCTGTGTGCATGCATGTGTGTGTCTAAGTGTGACATCATATTGATAGAGTTTAAATTTGATATCGCAAATAGACACAAAACGTCCATCAAGTATAATAGTCATATTCTGTTTCTTCATATTTCATAATTTTACTGTTAAAGGTACTTACTGACCTTTTTTAGTTCTGTTTTCCATTTAGAGCTATATTTCTTTTATGTACTTCGTATTAGCCTCTGATGGGTTTCTTGAAATTTGTTTTGTGTCACACTGCTTGATGTTTTAACCAGGATGTGAATATTTCATATTAATGATGAAAATTAGTAAATTGCCCTCCTGGAAGATAGTTTTGAGTCATGAACTTTGGTAACAACTAAAGTATTTGCATGATTTGGAAGTTATTCTGATGGCTATGGGATAAGACCGCCTTACTGAATTGCCAGATTTGCCACAATCAAGATAGGAATCCCGGCAACCAATGTTTAAATGTACTAATGCCCACATCAGAATGGCAACATGATTACATATTCCTGAGCTATCAATCTGCTTGTAAATTGAATTAAATCACTTGTGAGGATAGGTTTTGTGAGATTTAATAAAGTGCACAATTTGAGTGGGAGCTCAGAATTTGGTGCACAAACTGACAGATAACTTATGAATCATAAAGGAAATAGACATTTCAGAAGCAAATCAAAGTATCTGTTTTGTTTAAGTTATTTTTCAAGTGTGACAAGTTTGCCATTATTTTACCTGTTTATGAAAATCTGAGTTTTGTTTCAGGTGCAAAGGAGCAATCCAATGTGGGCTGTTAGGTGTACGCAAGAGACATTCACGAGAAGATTCTTCAACAAGTGAGACAGATTTCGACCCTGGGGCTGCTGCGGATAACAATGACATGGCCACCCCAGTGCTTTCTCCACAACTGTCAGCATCTGCAGCTGTAGCCTTAAAGACGAATGACCCAGTTCCAATAAATCCAGAATCTGTTGCAAATACAGAGGACAGCCAGTCAGAAAGCAATTCCAGTGTCCACAGCAAGAATAGTGTCAAAAAACGTAAGTATACTTTTAAACATTGCAAGGGTTTTTGGGGGCTTGTGGAATGAACAAAACAAAAAGCGGGTTGAAAGATGGGGGTGAGTTAACGTGTTGGGTGTGGACCAATGAGAAAGGCTGGCTGGCCGATTGACTTGCCGAGTTACTTGCCTTTCGGAGGGAATAAGAAAGACAATTATAATTGGCACCAGGATCGCTGAAACCCCAATCATCAAGTTTCTTGGTGTTACCAATGACCAGAAACTGACCTGGGCCAGCATTATAAATACTGTGACTTACACAAGCAAGTCATAAGACCATTAGACTCACAACCCTCTGTGAGAAAAAAATCCTCCTCATCTCAGACTTAAATTTGCAGCACTTTACTCTGAGACAATGCGCTCTGGCCCTAGATTCTCACACAAGGTAAACATCCTCTCAGAATTTACTCTGTGTAGGCTAATCCTATCTGCTTCAATGAAACTACCTCTCATTCTTGTAAACCCTAGTGAGTAGAGTCAGTGTCTAGGAATTCTGTGATGTATAATTCACCACCGGACTCCACAAAGCCTACTTACCATCCACAAGGCACAAGCCAGCAGTGCAGTGAAATGCATCCCATTTGCCTACATGAGTGCAGCTCCGAGAGGAATGACGCCATTCAGGGAAAGCAGCCTGCTTGATTGGCATCTTCTCTACTATCTTTAACATTCACACCCTTCACCATATAGTGACAGCAGTGTGTACCAGCTCCAAGATGCATCACAGTAACATATCAAGGCTTCTCTGACAGCACCTTCCAAATCCACAACCTTTACCACTTCGAAGGATAGGGCAGCAGGTACCTTTGAACCCCACCATGTGGACTTTCCCCTTCAGGTTACTCACCGTCCTGACATGGAAACCTATCATTATTCCTTCACTATTGCTGAGGATAAATCCTGGATTTCCCTCTCTGAGGGCATTGTGTGTCTATCTGCAGCAGTTCAAGAAGCGACCTCACCATCACATTTGTAGGGGCAATTTGGGGTGGGTAATAAATGCTGGCCCATCCACTAATACTCACGTCCATGACTGATTTAACAAAAAATAGGTTAGTTGGTTGGCCTCATTCTAAAATTGGGACATTATTCTCAATTCACACAAGAAAAAGAAGACAAAGTATATATTTTGTGTACCTACCTTTTTTTTAAAATATATTATTTCATCTATTAGGATGCCTATATGACATCCAAAAGGCAAAGCATGTCATTCAGCTCAAACTGATGAGTGAGATTGATATATCTTAACCTTCTCCTCATGTACCCAGCATCACAGATGTTAATTTTCAGCTGATAGTGAGAAATGGCTGAAGGAGCTGGCTTACAAAGCTGACAATATTCCAGTAGTTGTCCTGAAGAGGTATCCAAGAACAATCTATGCCCCGAGCCAAAATGTTCCAGAACAGA
This sequence comes from Hemiscyllium ocellatum, assembly GCF_020745735.1. NCBI lineage: Eukaryota > Metazoa > Chordata > Chondrichthyes > Orectolobiformes > Hemiscylliidae > Hemiscyllium > Hemiscyllium ocellatum. The sequence goes on from NC_083401.1 coordinate 96,090,249, forward strand.
TACAATATTAACCCAGTAATGTAGACAATTTTCCAGATACTTCCTGTCACAAAAAGTAGGACAGATCTAACCTATTCTATTACTGCCCCATCAGCCTTCTCTGATCATCAGAAAGTGTTGGTGTCCACTTCAGTCAGAGCTGCTGAGGGAACAAGCCACATCAGCTGCCTCCTGAGTTCCACAGCATCTCAGATGTCAGTTTTTAGCCAATTTGCTTCATTCCATGTGAAATCAAGTAAAGGCTAGTTGCCATGAAGGCCATCAGCCCTTGCAATATCCTGGCAGTAGTATTCAAGATATAGTCCAGAGTGAGCCAAGGTCCTAGCCGGGTTGTTCCTGTACAGCTACAATGCTGTCATTTACCAAATGATGTAGAAAACTGTCTTGTACCTCCTGTGCATGAAAAGTAGGGCCATTGAACCAGACAGTCACTGCCCTAATAATGGGAGAGGTCATTAGTAGTGTTACCAAGCTGCATTGATCAGCAATAACCTGCTCACTGATGCTCAGCACGAGTCAGGGCCTGATCTCATTACAGCCTTGGGTCAGACATAGACAAAAACACTGAATTCCAGATGTGAGGTAAGAGTGACAGCCCTTGACGTTAACACAACTTTGGATTGAGTGTGGAATCAAGGAGGTCTATTATAAACTGGCGAGAATGGGCATCAGGGGCAAAAGTGTCTGCTTCTTGGAGTCATACCTGGCACACAACAGGAAGATGGTCGTGGTTGTTGGAAATCAGTCAATTCAGCTCCAAGACACACTGAGAAACTCCTGCAGAGATGTGTCTTAGGCTCAACCATCCTCAGCTGCTTCTTCAATGACTCCCTCCACTACCATCCCCTCCCCCTGCTACCCACACCTACACACACACTCCCACTTAAAATGTTATGTAGCTACATGAAATCACATTCTGTCTAAGTTAGTCTTTATTAAAACACATGTCCATATCATAGGCACGTAATATATAGTTTGCTGATTATACAACAACCAAAGTAATGTTTATTTATCTTTTTGTAATCTGCATGTTCTGTCCTTTGTTGGTTTACAATATAATGAATTGTATAATGTCCTAAATTTCTATTTCCTCCAGGCCAACCTTTAGAACGCACTCCTTTGAGAAGCAGATCCTTTAAAAAGCTGAATCGTGCTTTTAGCTACCTCCGTAGAGCCAATGGTCCAAATCCAGTTGACAGTGATCCTAGAGAGGATATGCAGACTGCTGTGTTTCATGAGGAAGGTAAAAGAAAGACTTTCAATTTGATTCCTTCATCCCAGTGATAGTGGACAGAAAGGCAGAGGTGCATGTTAAATCATCTTGAGAAACAACTTAAAATGAGTAAATAGAGTAGAAATCTAAGGCACAAATGGAGACACAGCAGTAAAATGAAAAAAAACTTGCATTTCAAGCAGTATTAGAAAGTTACCAAGTATTTACCGTGCAGAGACAAGCCTGTGGACACAACAGGTAACTGCCTGTGTTTATGCCCTACACGGACTTGCCCCTTCTTCATCGACAGCTTATCCTCCTCCTCCTCTCTTCCTCATGAACCCCTCCACCTTCCCCTTAGGTGCATCTTTGCTATTTCTCTCTCTTGGTCTTTGTGGTAATGAGATCTACATTCTAAGCATTCCGAGTAAAAGCAATTCTTCTAAATGTTTGGTTATGTCTCACAGTCAGTATATCTTTAAGAGACATGCTTGTTGTACCAACATTGTATCATAGTATGTGACCTGATGGTATAAAGGTCTCAGATCCCTCTTAATTCAGGGCACTTGGAGCATGGCGCTCTGTTGAAAACACACTTGTTATCTTTAACCCAACAGCTTCATGCTGGCCCAGACACTAAGGGCTGGATTTTCCCATTTTTAAAAAACTAATCAAGTCATAGAGATGTACAGCATGGAAACGGACCCTTCGGTGCAACTTGTCCATAATGACCAGATATCCCAACCCAATCGAATTCTACCTGCCAGCAGCTGGCCCATATCTCTCCAAACCCTTCCTATTCATATACCCATCCAAATGCCTTTTAAATGTTGCAATTGTACCAGCCTCCTCCACTTCCACTGTCAGCTCATTCCATACACATACCAACCTCTGCGTGAAAAAAGTTGCTCCTTATGTCTCTTTTTATATCTTTCACCCTAAACTATGTCTTCCAATTCCGGACTCCCAAATCCCAGGGAAAAGACTGCCTATTTACCCTATCTATGCCCCTCATGATTTTGTAAACCTCTATGAGGCCAACGCTCCAGGGATTCGTTTCCCCATTTCAATGCGATTCATGATTCACAGTCCATCATGGCTGCTGTCAATTATTTTTCTCCTACAGTCTTCCAGATGTCGTCTTGTTAATTAGGCAGGCAGTCTGTTCGGGACCCATCTGGTGAGATTGTACAGCAGGGAAGGTGAGCGTTCGTGCTCTCTGCAATGTTCAATATTTAAACTCCAGACACTCCTTCCTTGCCAAACCAACCCCGCCCACCTCCCCCATCCTTCGTGTCCTTTTGTGTGGTGTCCCTCTCAAATGACCTTTCAGCCTCACCCCATTTCCATTTAACCCCTTTAGATATTTTGTAATATCCTCAATTTATCCGGAGTCCAGGATTTGCAAACTGCAATTTGGTTATTCCCCAGGCATCATCTTGTGCAAGGGAGAGATTCATAGTGACTTGTGAAACACCATGACTACCACCAACTCCCCCTCCCATTGCCCCACACCCCACAGCTCCCTGTCACCTATCTTGTACCTCAATACCCAAGCCTCCATCTACACTTGCCCCTATTCCCTGCAATCATTCCCTCAGTGGCCAGTCCAGACTTGAGCTTCTACGTTCCTAAGGACTACATGAATTACATCCTGATGTCATTCTGTTCGCCGAGCTGGGAATTTGTGTTGCAGACGTTTCGTCCCATGTCTAGGTGACATCCTCAGTGCTTGGGAGCCTCCTGTGAAGCGTTTCTGTGATCTTTCCTCCAGCATTTGTAGTGGCTTGAACCTGCCGCTTCCGGTTGTCAGTTCCAGCTGTCCGTTGCAGTGGTCAGTATATTGGGTCCAGGTCGATGTGCTTATTGATTGAATCTGTGGTTGAGTGCCATGCCGCTAGGAATTCCCTGGCTGTTCTCTGTTTGGCTTGTCCTATAATAGTAGTGTTGTCCCAGTCGAATTTATGTTGCTTGTCATCTGCATGTGTGGCTACTAGGGATAGCTGGTCGTGTCGTTTCGTGGCTAGTACACCAACTAGCCTGATGAAGGGCTTTCCTGATGAAGGGCTTTTGCCAGAAACTTCAATTTTCCTGTTCCTCGGATGCTGTCTGACCTGCTGTGCTTTTCCATTACCACGTTACTCTAGAAACTGTTATGTGACCCAACAACAGACTGACTTGGCAGATCAGTCCCGTAGGAAAGCATCCCAGCTTCCAGACTGATATCTCCACATCATCCCAACTGATCAACTTGTATTCCTCAAACTAGTTATACTTGACCTGCAGAACTGACTCGGGCTGAACTCCAGGATTGCAAGAATGTTCATCCATGGACTCTGCTTGAAGCAAGTGCCTGAATGACTGTAGCTAACCCTGCGGACTGGAATCCGATAAGCCGTTAACTGACTGCAATGATATCCCTGATTGACTGTAAACTCCTCAGCCTGACTAAGGATTGCTCCCTTTGACTCTCTTACACAGTCTTTTAGGTGAATCATATGCCTGGTGTTTGCAACATAAGCACGGACTGTAGATGTGTCTTTAACGTAATGTGGAGCCATGCCAAAACATATGGCTCTGGTCAGACCACATTTGGAATATTGTGTGCAGTTTTAGACCCCATATCTCAGGAAGGATGCACTGACCCTTGAACATGTTCAGAGAAAGTTCACAAGAATGGTCTAAGGAATGAAGAGCTTAACATATGAGGACTCTGTGTCTATGCTTGATGGAGTTTAGAAGGATGACCTGCAAACTGACCTGCAACTCATGCTCTTGCTACTTGGAAAGATATTGCCATTCTTTCATGGCTTAGTTGAAATCCTGAAACTTCCAAGCTAACAATGTGTTGGTGTACCTACTCTGCACGGATTGGTATGATTCAAGAAGACAGCTCACCATTACCTTGTTCAAAACAAATAGAAAGTGGTAATATATGCTGAACTAGTCAGTGATCCCTGTTTCCCAGCAGCAAATAAGACAAAACAGTTTGGATCTCACTCGCAACTGGGAAATTCTCTCTTTATTACCTTTTTCAACTCTCATCACATATTTCGTATGCCTGAAAACCTCTCTCAGTTCTTCTCTGGAGAAAAGTGTCCTAATTTGTTCAGTCTTTCCAATTATTGTACCCTCTTCATTGCAGTATCATTCTATTAATTGGTTTTGTACCTTCTCCAAACCTTTATTCAACTATTTGAACGTAGAGACCAGATCTGTTGTCAGTACTCCAACTGTTGTCAATCCAATGTTCTATACAAATTTAACAACTTCTCTGTTTTCAACTTGATTCTTTAGAATTGAACCCTCATGCCTTTTTAAATGGTCTTGACATACCTCATACCTTTAACCATTTCTGTGTTACTACCCATTGTGTTCCTCCACCACATTTCGACCCTTATTTTCCAAGCAGAGTGTATGTATTCTTCCAACCTCCCACTTGTTTGTTTTGAAAGTCATTTGCCATTTTGCAATTAACTCTCCCTCACCCCCATACTAAGTACCTTCCACATGATTTGAAATCTTGACTTCTGAGTCTAAACTCGTGTAACTATTAAGCAACTGTGCTTGTTTCACTGTTGTGGAACACAGCTGACCTACGTAGCATCATTCATAAACTCATGCTGTTGCAAACTACATTACAGCTAATTAAATACTTCAGAGGTCCATGTAAGAGATTTGACAGCCTCTTTGCATTAGCCAGCTTCCACAAACAGCAGTGGGTTTTTAAAGATGTTGGTTACAGGATAAATGTTGTCAAAGATGTTGCCAGGACTGTAGGGTTTGAGCTATAGGCATGGACAGGGCTATTTTCCCTGTTGCATCAGAGGCTGAGGGATGACCTCATAGAGGTTTATACAATCAAGAGGAGCATGGATAGGGTAAATAGACAAGGTCTTTTCCCAGGGGTAGGGAAGTTCAAAACTAGAGAGCATAGGTTGAGGGTGAGAGCAGAAAAAGGAACCAAAGTGGCAATTTTTTCACAGAGGGTGGTGCGGATATGGAATGAGCTGCCAGAGGAAGTGATGGCGGCTGGTACAATTACAAAATTTAAAAGGCATCTGGATGAGTGTATGAATAGGAAGGGTTGAGAAGGATATGGGCCAAATGCTGACAAATGGGACTAGATTAATTTAGGATATCTGGTTCGCATAAACAAGTTGGACTGAAGGGTCTATTTCTGTGCTGTATATCTCTATAACTCTATAACTCCTCTGCTCCTCTTGTAAAATAATGGAATAATTGCTCTAGAAGGTGGATAGAGCCTTGGTTTTACATCTGAAAGGTAGCTCCTCTTCCAATGCAGCATTTCCTTGGCACTACAGTGGGATATCAGTTAGGATTGTCTCGCTTGATTTTCTCGAATCTAATTTGAATGTGCTACCTTCTGATTCCGGTGTGAGATTGCTGCTGACTGAATTGGTATGATGCCCAATTCCATCTTGCATTTCGTATATTTTTATTTAATTAATGGTTCAAGGTCAAGTTGGCTCCTGGGCAAACTGCTCCAGAGGGAGCTTCTCACTATCCACATCTGTCTCTGGCCATCTGCTGCCATCTGTTACTCTTCCTGCACCTAAAGCATCTCTTCTTCTGTTTCAGTTCTCCTCATTCTAATACCAGGTGCATGGTAGTCCAAATGTCAAGTTATTAGTTTAAACTATTAGTTTAAATGTCTATATTATGAGACTTAACATCATATTCAGTTGGTTTTCAATTATCTAGCATATCTTTGTTGGACTGATAACAGCCTCTCTCTTCCTTATTTATGGGGATCAATACGTTGCACAGTTCTCTTGGTGTGGTCTCACAAAAGCTGTATAAAATTATAGAAAGGCTGCTTTGTTCTTTTATTCCAATCCCTTGAAATAAATATTTCATCCAGTCACTCAAAGTTAGGTTGTACTGCCCAAGCAGCCAAGTTTGAAGTGTGGGTAGTGAAGCATGAACAGAGATGTCCTACAGAGACCTGCTGGGTTCCTGTGGAGTCAAATTGTAATAATCATTTGATTCTCTCCAATTCAGGTGCTGCGTGATGAGAGGAATCTTGTGTCGAGCGTAAACTCTGGCATGGAGCTGTTGAACCAAAGGCTCGTTTCTGTGCGCCAGTTGCTCGGTCATTGCTGAATTGAGGGCCTATTGCCTGATGACCTTACCACACGCAGTTAGTTAATCCAGTGTTGCATATTTAATGTTACATACCTCCAAATAATAAACCCATTTTTGTAGAAAATGCAAAATTTGTGACAGTCCTATGGTTTAGCTTAGTCACAACACTGATGTTTCACTAAAACATACTGTGAACTAATGTGCTGAAGGTCATGTTCGCAATGCAAGATAATAAACGAGATAAAACAAAGGCAGACTGAGACATTCAATCGTGTTTGTTCTTATGCTTCCAGTATTTCCCAGACGACATCATTTAATTCCCGATGGTGAAGTTACAAGTATCAAGATTAATCGTTGTAATGCAAATGAAAGCCTTGGCATTGCTATAGTGGGAGGATGTGAAACTCCTTTGGACAATATTATCATACAAGACATTTATCGAGATGGTGTCATTGCTAAAGACGGCAGACTTTTACCAGGGGACATGATTCTTGAGGTACTGCACATTGTGACTCTAAGAATCAATTGGATACTCCTTTCTTTAGGTACTTTGTAGTATGTGTTTTGCAAACCAGAGAATGACATTCGTCGAACTGTCTGTTCATCCCCTGATTTCCAATGTTCAGTAAACTGGCCGGACTTGGGGTGACTAGTGTTTATAGTGCGACTGACTTCCTGTTTGAAATCATTTTTTGTTTACCCTTCTCATTTCCTGATGATCCAGTTAACACTAGGAACTTACCGAAGAAAAATACTTTGGATGCTGGAAATAAGAAAAAATAGAAAATGCTGGAAATATTCATCCAGTTAGGATGCATTTGTGGTGAAGTAAAGTAAGTTAACATTTGAGACTGATGACATTTCATCAGAATTGCAGCTTTTAAATAAGTACAGCAGTGAAGGTGTGGGGGAGAGTGAGGAAAGATTCAAAGGGGTTAACCTTTGTATAAGGTAGAAGGCAGGCTGGTGGTCAAAGACCAGATGAGTAGTAATAGAAAAAGTAAAGAAACAAAAATGTATCCAGATAAGGTATAAATGAGACAATCCAATGCACTGACTGCTGCCATCCCAAAACAGAATGGGGGAGAAAGGTTGCAAACTGAAATTGTTGAATTCATTTGAGTCTATTAAGCTATAAAGTGCCTAATTAAAAGCTAGCTGACTGGATTTTCAGTGCAGGGTCAGGGACCCAAAGCCTGGATAGTTTCCAGGCTCTGAACCTGCCCTCAAGTAGCACTGCGCTCATGAAACAAACTTGGAATTCAGATGACACTATTGGCCAAGAGGTGAAATGGCACCCAATCAGAGGTGACAACTGCCTCGGAGAGGCGGGACTGCCTGCTTGATGTCACCCAAAGTAGATGGGAGCCATGATAAGGGCTGTCACTGCCTTGCCAGTTATAGCAGACAACTCCTGGGAAGGCCATTAGGGAGTTCAGATGAATGAGGAGGGATCTCATAGAGACTTCTACAACTCTAACAGGACTAGACAGAATAGATGCAGGGAGGATATTCCCAATGGTGGTTACATCCAGAGCTCGGGGTCACAGTCTGAGGATTCGGGGTGAACTGTTTAGGATGAAGATAAGGAGACATGTCTTCACCCAAAGATTGGTGAGCCTGTGGAATTCATTACCACAGGAAATAGTTGATGCCCAAACATTGATTGTGTTCAAGAAGCGACTAGATACAGCACTCGGGGTGAATGGGATCAAAGGTTACAGGGAGAAAAGCAGGATGAGGCAATTGAGTTGGATGATCAGCCATGATCATGATGATGAATGGTGGAGCAGGCTCGAAGGGCCAAATGGCTTCCTGCTGTTCCTATCTTTTATGTTTCTATAAAATGCAGAAACAAAGTTGGCAATTTGGCAGTCGACTCTGCACTGCCATCCAATAAAATCATGGCTGATCTGAAAACCTTTACTGCCACTTTCCTGCCTTTTCTTGATAATCTTTGATTCCATGTCGGGATACCAACAATTCTGTTAGGAAGGGAAATCCAGGATTTTGACCTAACAGCAGTGATGGCGTATCTTACAGAGGAATTTTCAGGTTGTGATGTTCCCATATATCTGCAGCTCTTGTTGTTGTTGAAGGAGCCTTGGTGCATTCCTGCAGTGTATCCTGTAAATGGCGCTCATTTCTTTGGGGTATTGGGTGGCTGTCAGTCAAACGTTGTTCGGGCCTTATCCGTTCAGGCAAATGGAGAGGATTCCATCACACTCATGCCTTGTGCAATGTAGGTGATGGACAAGCATTGAGAAGATGGGATAATTGCTTCAGAATTCTCAATTTTTGATTTGTGTGTTGCGTCTCCAAAGGTATATACAAAGATACTGTTCATCAAATTACAGAAACCCTACAGTGTGAAAAGGGACCATTCGGACCTTTGAGTTCTGCAATGACCCTTGGATGGGCATCCCACCCAGACGTAGACCCCAGTCTATCCACTTAACTTACCCAGGATGTGCAAGCTAATTGTAGCCAATCCAGCTTACTACATCTTTGGACTGTGTGAAGAAACCAGAGCACCTGGAAGAAACCTGGGGACAGACACATGGAGAGTGTGCAAACTCCCCACAGACAGTCACCCAAGCCTAGAATCGATCCTGGATCTTTGCTACCGTACTGCCCCTTGTGGGAAGGAGATGGCTTGGGATGTTCAGTGCATTTGAGGAGCAAACCAGGATGTTGTGGAAGGTAAAAGCCCAATGGAACAGAACAAAGATAAATTGGGAAAATGGAATATAGTTCTTTCAGGAAATGGGGAGGGAAGAGTATATTCAGAGTCACTGGATTTATAATATTGAATGGTAATCTATCTATGAATATAGCCATAGAGATGTTGAGAAAGAAAGGGCAAAATTGGAGACGGACTGTGTGAAGATGATGGAAGTTTGGAAGTTGACAACTTCTGAATTGGATGAGTAGTGCTGGAAGAGCACAGCAGTTCAGGCAGCATCCGAGGAGCAGTAAAATCGACATTTCGGGCAAAAGCCCTTCATCAGGAATATAGGCAGAGAGCCGAGGGCATCAATGTGGATTTCAACAGTTTCCTCATTTCCCCTTCCTCCACTTCACCCCAGTTCCACACGTCCAGCTCAGCACTGTCCCCATGACTTGTCCTACCTGCCTATCATCTTTTCCACCTATCCACTCCACCCTCTTCCCCCCCCACCTGACCTATCATCTTCATCCCCTCCCCCACTCACCTATTGTACTCTATGCTACTTTCTCCCTACCCCCACCCTCCTCTCACTTATCTCTCCACCGCTCAGGCTCTTTGCCTTTATTCCTGATGAAGAGCTTTTGCCCGCAACGTCGATTTTACTGCTCCTCAGATGCTGCCTGAACTGCTGTGCTCTTCCAGCACCACTAATCCAGAATCTGGTTTCCAGCATCTGCAGTCATTGTTTTTAACCTAACTTCTATATTGGACATTTCAGAAATTTCCCTTCCAAAGCTATCTTCATTCAATATTTTTTTCAATATTGTCTATCACCAGCCTTAACAAATGCAATGTGGGCATCAGTAATAAAGGTCTTGGGTACATCACCTCCTAACCTCCTAACCCTATTGCATCTCCCTGCTGCTGCAAGATAACTTCAGTTTCATACTCCAGCACCAGAATTTTGTTTGGTCAACATCTGAACATACATGGACAGCAAAATCCTCTGAGGTCAAACTAACGTATCTGTACAATAGAGAAAGAATGTGACTCTGGCCTCTGAAAGCAGCACAGTCAAAACATTTGGATATACAACACCTATAGTTGGGCAAAAGTGAGGACTGCAGATGCTGCAGATTAGAGTCGAGAGAGTGGTGCTGGAAAAGCACAGTAGATCAGGCAGCATCCAAGGGAGCAGGAGAATCAATGTTTTGAGCAAAAGCCCTTGATCAGGATTACCAGTTTTCCTGCTCCTCGGATGCTGCCTGACCTGCTGTGCTTTTCCAGCACCACACCATCTACAGTTGTACAATCCATGAAATCCGCATCCGGATTTTCTTTTAGCATAATGCAAATTTTCAAAATCCATTTCGGGTCAAGATTCCTCCTGGCACTTGTTAGATTTGTTAAGCATCTGTCTGGCCTTGAAGATTTACAAATTCTTGACCTTGAGGTGGCTGGGCACTGCTGGTGCCTGCAGTAAGTTTAACATTAGGCAGCAAAGAAAGTTGGCTGAGATCCAGTGTGTAGGAGAATAGATAGGATTGTAAAAGGTACCTTAGTGTTTCAGACCAAAACAGTCTTTTGGTACAATCTCACTTTGTTAGACATCTTAACAAAATCCAAAGCCATAGTTGAGGGTCATGAGGACAATTACAGTCCCAGGCTGAATGCGTAATTGTAATGAATTTTTTTAATTCTCCAGGGAGCAATGAGTAAGAAGGAAAGTTTTTACTGAATGTTACCATTTCCTGGAAGCAGATATAAAACCAAGGAGCAACACTAATATTTCACTGACAGTGAACATTGTTTATTGGAGAGTAGAAGAAGTTAAAATATTTCTCTTTGTACGTCCCTTCCTGCAGTTCATAAAATAGTAATTTTCTTTAGGGGTCAGTCAGAGCATAGTACTACTGTTGATGGATATTGCACTTGGATATATGGAACCTCATTTCTTAATTTGTGGATGACTTAAAATTTGGAAATAGTGTAAGGAGAATGATGGACATAGGCAGGCTGGTAAAATGTGTTAACAACTAAAAAGGTCAAACTATAGAACTGTGGGGAAAGGGCAGTGGAGTGGGACAAGCAAAAATTATCCTTGCATGGATTTAATAGACTAAAATGACCTCCGCTTGTCCTGTCAGCATTCCATGATGCTGTTGTTTGATTCTTTGTGTTTTGTGGGATGCAGCACATCATTAATGTGTTGTTTACCCCAGGCCGTATTATAGCACAAAAAAGTTGAGAGGAAACAGGCTTACTAGGACATGACTGAAGACCGTCCGCATGTTCAATTAGACTTTTTGTTTGAATAAACATTCTCTCTAACTACTATTCATTGAAGAAACACTCACTTCAGAAGGAAGTCAGTGTCTGAAAAGTTTTAATGTGATACATTGTTTCTTTGTTGAAAATAACAATGGAAATGTTGAATATGTTTTTAAAATTGTTTTTCACATGTGCTTTCTCCTTCTTCATATACTCCTGCAAATGATTTCTACACTGTGCTACTCCCCCATGCTGTATAATTGGAAGGAGTAAATGTGGAGACTTCCTAAAGTGAAGGACTTGTTCTTGTGATTAAGCTGGGTCATATCTTGACATGTTCCAGACCTAAACAGTTTTGATTTTGTGCCAGGAGTAATTCATTCTCTTCCTGCTTGCATTGCGAGGCAGATAACAGTCAAGAAATGAAAGGGGCGTTGAGAGCTGTGCAATTATTGTTCTCGCGTTTCTATGCACAAATCTTCCAAGAATGCCACTAAAGTGGATTACTTAGCTGGTTGTTCATCCCATTGTTATTTTTGGGATCTCGCTGAGGGTAAATTGGATTGTGTAGCCAGCTTTGCAACGGGAGTAACTCTAGGACGAATCTTCATCCGGGCTTCAGAAAACCTGACCTGTACTTCTGATCCATGAGTGATTTCACACGCCATTTTAATCTTTACACACAAAGGACACACTAAAACCACACTTTACAATCTGCAGTGAAGTGTGGGTGTGAGCGTGTACGTGAGGGTGCACCAGTTAGAAGGTCCACCTCACTTGTCCAGCACATAGGCCATGCACTCAATATTGTTTAAAGGCAGGTCTGGCAGCGTCTGTGGAGAGTGAAGCAATGTTAAAGTTTGGAGTCCAATGAATCTTTTTTGGATGTCTGCTGTACTGGATTTGAAACATTAACTCTGTTTCTGTCTCCACATGTGCTGCTTAACCTGCGGAATTTCTCCAGCACTTCATTTTTATTTTAGATTTCCAGCTTCCAAAGTATTTTGTTTTGAATTGTTTTAAGGTCCTTTAACCTCCCTTCTCACCTCCCTCAATCCTGTTGTCTACCCCCATACTTACTCTGTGCTGCTTAAATATCCTCCATAAAAGGAAAAAGGAGTTTGTGATCCTGTAAGTGCCAGTTGGGTTTATAAACAAACAAGAAACTTTGTCCAAGGCTCATTCTGATTCTTATGTGCTCCTAAAGATTTCAATAGTTTCAAGACCACCTGTTGAGCCGAAGCTTTTGAAACCAAGGCAGGCATTCATTTTACAGCAACTACCATAACAAAAGCTTCAGTGATAAAAGAGGCATCTACAAGGGAATTTAGCTTTCAGAACAGTCCAAATTCCAAAGCAGGCTTTCCATTTCTTGCCCAAAATCTAAAACCTGGCATGCTTTTAATGGACTTTCAAAGCCAGATAAAAAATAGTATGAGAGGAGAAATTAATTTTTATTCCGACTTTAAAATTGAGACTGACCTCAGTGGAGTGGGGGGATGGGGGTGTATTTTCAAGCCACAAAAAGAGATGGCATGCTGGGAGAATATGGAGGGAATCTGATTTCCTCCCAAAAAGTATCAAAGTGTGGCCATTCACATAGCAATCTGTGCATCTGCACCCTGGTGAATATTTGGGCCTATATATAAAAATTAATCAACTGGCTAGGAAATACTTAGGAATAACCTGAGGAAGCTAGATGTATAATCAGCCAGAATTTCTGCTATAGTTATCCTGCCTGGCTATTGTCAAATTGGTGGAAGGTCAACAGAAACCATCAAAATGACAAACCACTGTTGCTCCTATTTCTGTAGGCTTCCTCTTAAAGTTAATACTAAGAGTTTGGGGCCACCTACAGATATCTATGTGAGCAGTATATTTCATTCTTATGAGAGAACGAGATCATAGCCTCATTTTGGTTCTGCCGTACCACAGAGTTCTCTGAATAGGTCCCCCAAGGAATTTTAACTGAGTTGGACCCACTTGTAAGATGCCAGTGTCTTGAACATATTGAGTCTTGATTAGAATATTGTTGTGGTGAATGTTGTATTTATTTAATGTCACGTGTTGACAATGCTTCTTACCCCTTCCCTTTCCATCTTTGCGTATTTCTTTGTGGGTCATAATTGTGAAAAAAATATGAAATGTTTCTAATGCAACACTGGAAGGCTGTTGGATTTCGAAGGATATTCCTTCCATGCCTGATCTAGTCAGGGGCTTGATCCCAGCACCTCTGGCCCTTGTCTTTTCCATATGGGACTGTTTTCAGGCTGCATAGTGCAGTTTGAAGCAAAAAGCCAAAGGCAGGCTTGGACTTGTGATTAGTCATGCACACTTCTACCAAGATGCTGACTGGGAGACCAGCATCCCTGTTACAGTTGGTACATTTTCTCAATGTGTATATTTGAATGCATATCCTGTTAATTTTACATACAGCTTCTGAAACACTTCCTACACATTTTATTACTATCACTCCATTTATACATTAGCTCCAGCTTGCCACCAATGTGCTGTAGATAACATTTTCTCAGGTTTCCACATCTTAATTGATTTTACCCCTTTTTTTTCCACCAGGTAAATGGTACTGACCTGAGCAATGTCCCTCACAACTATGCCCTAGCGATATTAAAACAGCCCTGCCATATCCTGCTGCTGAGTGTGCTCAGGGAACAGCTCTTTAAGTGCAGAAGCATCATTGATCGTAACTGCTCTCGAGATGACAGCTTCCACGCTATTCTCCATAAGAGTGCTGATCAGCCTCTGGGAATAAAGCTGGTCCGCAGGGCTGACGAAGCTGGGGTTTTTATCTGTAGCTTACTCGACGGAGGCCGAGCAGCCCAAGATGGCCAGCTCCAGGTGAACGACAGAGTGCTGGCTGTCAATGGACATGACCTCCGCCGTGTGTCTCCAGAAGTTGCAGCACATTACATACAGGTTAGTTTAATTAACACGATTATTTATAGCTGCTGTGACCGATCGTTTACTGCAAAGCTAGGAATGTCAACCAGGATAGTAGAAGGTGAACTTGCTGGACCTTGCTCAGTTTTGCACAGTAATAGTCAATAACTCACATGAAAGGTTGGTTTGTAGTTGCTAATTCAACACATTTTATTTAAAATGTTCTAAGATTTGTCTGTGATAAGTAATTCTGACTTAAGTGAGATGATTTGGATGAACTTGGGAATAACATGGTCTTGCATCTGATTCGTGGTTAGCATTCTTTGTCTGAAACTGAAGGCCATGGTTTTAGTTTTAAAGATGATACTGAGGCAGTGCTGCACTATCAGAGGTACTTTCTTTTAGATTAATCATTTCAAGTGTTGACCCCATAGGTGAATGGAAAATGTCCAGTGGTTGTTTTTGAAGGTGGTCTAGTAAGTTCCCCTGAATGTCTTGACTTGCCGCAAGTAAAACCATTTAAAACAGATTATTTGTGAACTTATCTGAATCCTGTTGTTGGCCTTTGAGATTTGTAAATCAACTGTAGTTTTTGCCCTTGGTTACAGCAGTGACTAAACATAAAAAGTAGTGCATTTCCTGTTTGGTCTTTTGGGAAATCCTAATGTAATGAAGCACACTACATAAGGCTAATGTCTCTGTTATTAATGATTTGATAAGAGAGCCAACAGTTGCCTCACGTAATAAATTGAGGAGCTAATAAAACCTGGAAATCTTGGAAACATTGGACAGATTAGGTAGCGTCAGTGGAAAGGGTAAGGTAGGATTAAAGCTGCTAATTTTTTTATTGAAAGTATAAGACATTACAGTCGAACAATTTAAAACCAGGATCAACACCAGTGTAAAGAGATTCTTTGTCTGTATTAGATTGCAAAGAACAGAACCAGATGATATCAATACCTGACAATTGGATGCCAGAGTTATTGAGTAAGGATGGTGTGATCAACCATGCCCTTGGTGCAGAATAGTCAAGATGGATGAGGACATAACATTTAGACTTTGATATGAGGGTTTTCCATACTGTGGCAGCTGGAAACCTGATCAGAGAGAATCAGTGAAGAGTTCCAGGAAAATTGGACATGCAGTAGTTTGCAAGTTTGATACAATCAGAGGTTGCATTTTTGAGGAGAAGGATGAAAATGGCAGATGACCAGAGAGAAGGGTTGGAATCAAAACCAATTTAATCATTCAAATATTGACAGTAATGTTGATGAATGGACAGCTGTCAACACTATTTCGCTATCTCCTGAACATCAGTCTCCTTGTTACACTTAACCATAAACATTGCATATATTATGTGAATGTCTTTCCTGTTGAAATTGGGCAGTTAACCTTCATATTGACTAGGCAGCAGAGATTTCAGGGAGATAATAAGAAAGGGCAGATGGATCTACAGCTGTTAGGCCACAATGATACTTGTGCAGATATCAATATCCAAGACCTGAACAAGGCTTCCACCTACTTAGACCTTGAAATTAGGACAAAACATTTGGTCCTGAAAGCAGTTGCATGTATATAGTCTTAGATTTAAATTTAGATTTTAGATTTTATTGTCACAGGCACTCAAGTATAGGAGTACAGTGAAAAGTGTATTAGGTTGCCATACACGGCACCATCTTAGGCACCTCGATACAAAAACACTTGGGTACAATGTTGTAAGAGAAATGAGAGTTAAAAAGATAAGTATTATTTCATAGAATATTTTTAAAAAAGAAAAATGGTAATAGCTAACATTAAAGTCTTTCTTAGTTTAAGCTAGGAAAATAAAGGATTAAGTTAAAAATTCAACAATCTTTGATCAGTTCTCTGCTTATTTCGCTGTTTGGGGGACCTCAGCTGTCTGTTCCTGTCACTGCTGCTGGAACTGCCATCTCTCTGATATCCCCCGGTACCTCAGGAACATGCCCGGGCATGATCCACTCACACGCCGAGACACTGCCATGAGCTGCTAAGAGACCGGCCAATATATGGTCGAGAGATCAGGCAAGAGATCAGGGTGACAGCCGCAGGGAGACCGGGCCGGGCTCCGCCATGCGCCATGGAGAGACCAGGCCGGGACCCATCCGCGAGCTGCAGGAGTCCAAGCTGGGACCCACCAAGGAGGAGGTGAACACTAAGCAGTGGCAAAAAAAAGAGAAGGAAATGAGAAATAAATAGAAGGAGTAAAGGAGCTCCAGTTGGAGCACCTTATTAAGCACAGTCAAAAAAGCAGAAAGTCACTGGCTTTCTGTAGGAATGACCGTTATTATTGGAGAGACTTAGCATTGAAATAGGTACTTGCTGTAGGTGAATATAGACATTCAGGATAAATTGCACATCTTCTTTGGATGAGCTTTTTAAGTTTTTATGGACTCCCAGAAATTTAGAGCACAGAGGAGGCCATTTGGCCTATTGTGCTCACATTGGTCAACAAAGATCTAACTACAGTAATCCCATGTTCCATAGTGGACCATAGTGCTGGAGACTATGGCAACACAGGTAAATACGTAAATGTTGCCTAAATCTGATGAGAGTTTCTGCCTTAACCATTCTTTCAGGCAGTAAGTTCCAGACCCTCAGACCCAGCTGAATGAAAATAATTTCCTCAACTCTCCTCTTAGCTCTCTACTTCGTATCTTGAATCCATGTTTGCTGGTTGTTGATTCTCTCTACTAATAAAAAAAAACAAGTGCCTTCCTATTCATGCCCTTCATAATCTTAAACACCTCCATCAGGTCCCCTCTTCATTGCTCCAAATAAAACAACACCAGCTTATACAATCTTTCCGCGTAACTCAGACCCTCCAGCCCAGTAGCATCCTGGTAAATCTCTTCTGCACCCTTCTTTAATGCAATCACATCCTATAATGTCGTGACCAGAACTACACACAGTACCCCAGTTTGAACCTTACCAGCATTTTATTCACTCCAGCATAACTTTCTTGCTCTTGTATTCTGTGAATCAGCCCTTAAAGGCATGTTTCCATATGACGACTTATCTACCTGCCCTGGTACTTCAGGAATTGATGGATACGCAGACCCAGGTCCCTCTGATCTACAGTATTTTCCATGGTCCTCCTGCTCAGAGTGTAATCTTTTGCTTTGTTAGCCGTCCTCAAGTACACTACCTCACACTTCTCTTGTTTGAATTTCATTCATCACTGCTGTGCCTCCCTGACTATCCCTGTTGATATCCTCCTCACTATTTACCACAAACTGTGTCACCTGCCAATGATCATGCCCCTTTCATTTGTGTCCAAATTATTAATGTACACCATAAATAGCAAGGGCCCCAACACTGAGCCCTGTGGAATGCTAACAGAAACAGACTTTCACTCTCTGCTTTGTGCCTCAGCCGGTTTTGGATACAACATACCACTTTGTTTTGTGACCCATGGGCTCTTATTTTCTTCACCTGTCTGTCATGAAGGAAACCTAGATGGTGTACTATAAACTGGCTCCTTAATTAGGCAAATTGCGTTATAATCAAATTTAATCTTCAAAACTGTTCATAACAGCTATCTGAGCCTTCATATTCCAAACCAGTCAACAATTATCCAAAAAGAAAACCTCTTTAAAGTTTTTATACTGAACAGACTCAAAACAGATGCTGTCATTTTAATTATTGAGATCAGCTTTGCAATATAAACATACGGCCCAAGTCCACGTATTAATCTGCACAGTTCCAATTTTTTTGTTGTTTGCAATTTTGTTTACTTGGCAAGTTGTTAGGCTGCAATGCTTTTTTTTATATAAAAAGCTCAAATTGTAAGACTTGTTAACTTTTACCCACCTCTACTCAAGTAACAGCATAGCAAAGGAAATCATTGACCTGACATAGATCTGCTTTACAGCTCCTGAGTCTAGCCATCAATTCAATTTTATTATACTCTTGTTACATTACTCAGTAGTAATTCATTTGTCTGAACCATCAGGATCTATTTAAAAGGTAGGAATGGATTACTTTAGAAAGTGGCTTTAGAAATTGGGGATTTGTTGGTAATTGATCTACTGAAGCAGATAAAATCCTTTTAAAGTTTAACAACAGAAAATTTAAAACAATTTATGATGCGCAATATTTTTAAAATGTAATGTTTAATGGTTTTTTTTCAGAAGTATCTCATCTACCAGATTGATTGATTGTTCAAAAGACTTATAAATGAGAGTTTCACTGATTTCTGATTAAAATGTGGAGTCGCTTCATATGTTCAGACTCTCTGTAAATAATTTTGTTTTCTTGTGCGGTCTGAGCTATTTTGCCCACCTTCTGATTAATTTTTGGTACTCATTTTATAATTATTCTTTTTAAATCAAGTATATCAATTTCAGCATGGTTCAATTATCTTGGCTTTTATCAAGTAATTTGGGCTGACTTCCAAATGTGGAAACAGCAGTAAATCACCATATTGTAACTATAGTTTTAGAAGTGAAATATCACAATAAATTTGCTCTCGGCAGTGTGACGGAGCTAATATATTTAAATTTTTGCACATGTAAATAGAACTTGAGCAATCCCATTTTATACTGATGTTCGGTAGGTTCTATTTCTTTACTTGAAGGTGATCATGGAAATTTCGGTGTAGAATTTGTTTGCTAATTCCCATTCCATTTGATTTGTATTTGCACATTATAATTTAGGTAAGCGAGGATCGAGTTCATTTTGTTGTATCACGAAAGACCCGGGAACAGACCCCTGATATCTTGCAAGAGAGTGCCTGGAACAGCAGCATTCAAGTCAGCCCTGCAGTAAGAAACAGACACAACAAGGTAAGGGCAGGGATATCTTATAGCACATCGTGATAATATTGGAATCATTGAATTGACTTGTTACTATACTGTATAATAGCAACTGAAATTTACCTTGCATCATCAAATCAAATAGGTTATATATTGAGAAGAAAGCATTAGTAATGGAACCAGTGCCATCTAGGACAAAGGATCAGATTTCTTTTTTTCCAGTGTTTGGAGATAAAGCCATGTTTGGCAGGGTGTAGGTGGCACCCTTGGGCAGGATTGCACATCTGTAACAGAATCTGGCTTTCCATTTAAGTCAATGGATAGACAACTGGAGAAGCTGTGTTCCAGAAAGGTCATCAGGTTTCCTCCTTATGAGCTGCCAAGGTAATGCACTGTGTCAAACGTTATTCCAGATAGATGATTGGTTCGGTGACATTGAATGCATAATCATTCACACACCCAAGCCAATGTTTTGGGGAGGGGTGTTCAAATCCCAGCAAAATAGCTGGTGGAATTTAATTGACAGAATCAGTATTTGAAAGACTCAGTGATGTTGACCATGATGACTATCTTCAATTGTCATAAAAACCCATCTGGTTAACCAACACTTTATAGAAATCTGCTATCATTACCCAGTTTGGTGTACATGTAACTCCAGACCCACAGCAATGCGTTGACTTTTACCATGCCCTGTGAAATGACTTATCAAGACACTCAGTTAAAAAGCAGCTTGAAATGGGCAACAGATGGTGGCCTCATCACCAACCCCCGCTTTCCATGATTGAGAAGTGCTGTTGAGGATGTTTTGCATCATGATATTCTATTATACTGCACCTACTGAGGTGTTACAGAACAAAAGAGCAAGAATAAACCATCTGACCCTTGACCCTGCTTCACCATTCAATGTGATCAAGATTTATCTTCTGCTTGAACACCATTTTCCCTCTGTCTTCAGATCTGTTAATTTATCCACATATCAAAAATCTCTCCACATTCAGTGAGTATTCACAAGCCTCTGGGATATAGAATTTCAAAGGGTTCACCATAACTTAGCTCATCTCAATCCTAACTAAATCCATATCCTGAGAGAGTGCCCCAGTGTTCTAAATGTCCAGCTTAGTGCTGTCAAGTCACTTCAGAATGTTACATAGTGAGCCTTAGTATATCCTATATTTTAATCTTAGTAATAGAACAGATATTGTTCTTCCCTGTTTTCATCAGGGCCAGAAAAGTACTCTCATTGGACTTGTAACAGGGTCCATTTCTCTTCTATTCCCACTTACAAGGATACAACTGAGAATGAAGCTAAATATAAAATCATCAGAGAAAGATGAAAGCAAGTAAGAGTAGCAAAGAGGGATTGTGAAAAAGATCTGTGCTTAACCCAGAAAGTTTAAGGAAAGCATCAAACTGAAGGAATGAGCACCAAGGTACAAAGAACGGCAGAGAATGACTCAAAGTTTAATTCGGACAAATAAATTATAACCCAAGAGGAAACTAATGAAAAATGTAAAATCAGATAGATGCTTAAAAAATAACGCAATAAGTAAACTGAGTGTTGGTTTTCGTGAAGGGGAGAATGGTGAATTAATAATAGATAAATAAAGAAATGACAGATATAACTAATAAATATTTTGTTTTAATGTTCATTTTAGAGGATAGAAAATATTCCCAGTAACAACTGCAAATTAGGAGGTGGAAGGGGGAGAGGAACGTAATGAAATTTCAATCACCAGATACTGAGGAAGCTGATGGAGCTGAGGGCACAGAAGGGTCATAAAACAGGTGGCAAATAAAGTAGAAGATCTGTTGATAATTTTGCAAAATTTGTTAGATTCTGGCAAAAATCCAATAGACTGGAAATGAGGAGATATAATTACTCTATTCAAGAAAAGAAGCAGCACACTTTAGGCCAGTTAGTTTGACATCTGTCATGGGGGAGGTGTTAGAATTGATCATTAAGCAGATTTTGACTGGGCACTTGGAATAGTTTGAGGAAATCAGGATGGTACGAATGGTTTTGTAAAAGGGAAATAATGTTTAAATAATTTTTTGGAATTTGTTGAAAGAATTATATGTTCTGTCGATAAAGTGGAGCCTGTTTATAATGTACTTTGATGTCCAAAAGGCATTTGACGTGGTTCTACATGAAAGGTTATTGTGTGGAGTAGAAATTTGTGATGTAGAAGGTAGTATACTAATGTGGATAGAAAATTGGTTGGCTAGCATTAAACAGAACATATGTATAAGTGGGTGTTTGAATGGATCTTTCAGGGGTCTGTGATGGTCCCAAATTCTTATAAATTTTATCATTGATTTAATGATATGGTTTGTGAAATTGGCAGATGATATAGATAGGTAGGAAAATATATTGTGAAGGTGGTATGATAAAGATGCAGATGGATACAGATGTGTTTAGTAAGTGGGCAAAACTCTGACAAATGGAGTATAATGAGAAATTGTGGGGAAATGTGAAGTTCTTTGCTTTGGCAGGAAGAATTAAAAAAAACATTATTTGGTTGCACTGCAGATTGACTGCAGATTTCCAAGCTGTAGAGCGATTTAGGTATTTTAGTACATAAGTCCCAAGCAGTTAGTAAGCAGGTACAGCAAGTGATTAAGAAAGCGAGTGGAATGTTTTCCTTTAATATGAGAGGAGTTGAACTTAAAGATGGTATGCCTTAATATACAATGCATTGATGAGATGACATCTTTCATACTTCAGTCTCCATATTCAATGAGGGATTTAATTGGTTTGGAGGTGAATCAGAGGAGATTTACCAGATTGAGACATGGAATGAGCAGGTTGTCTTGATGGGGAAATATTGGACAGGCTGTGTTTGTTTTCACCACAACTTAGAAACAAGAGGGGGGGCTTTGGTTGAAGTTGTAATCATCTTGACAAGGTGAACATGAAAAGGATGTTTACTGTCATGAGTGATCCACCGCATCTCCTCCACTTCCCACTCCTCCACCCTTGAGCCCCGCCCCTCCAATCACCACCAGGACAGAATCCCACTGGTCCTCACCTACCACCCCACCAACCCCCAGATACATCGCATCATCCTTCATCATTTCCGCCACCTCCAAACAGACCCCACCACCAAGGATATATTTCCCTCCCCACCCCCATCAGTGTTCCGGAAGGACCACTCCCTTGTCAGGTCCACACCCCCCCACCAACCCAACCTCCACTCCTGGCACCTTCCTCTGCAACCACAAGAAATACAAAACCTGTGCCCACTCCTCCTCCCTCACTCCCCTTTAAGACCCCCAGGGATCCTTCCATATCCATCACAAATTCACCTGCACCTCCACACACATCATTTACTGCATCCGCTGCACCCGATGTGGCCTCCTCTACATTGGGCAGACAGGCCGCCTACTTACGGAATGTTTCAGAGAACACCTCAGGGACACCCGCACCAACCAACCCAACTGCCCCGTGGCTGAACACTTCAACTCCCCCTCCCACACCACCAAGGACATGCAGGTCCTTGGCCTCCTCCATTGCCAGACCATGGCAACACGACGCCTGGAGGAAGAGCGCCTCATCTTCCGCCTAGGAGCCCTCCAACCACAAAGGATGAATGCAGATTTCTCCAGCTTCCTCATTTCCCCTCCCCCCACCTTATCTCAGTTCCCAACCCTTGGACTCAGCACTGCCTTTTTGACCTGCAATCTTCTTCCTGACCTCTCTGTCCTCACCCCCTCTCCGGCCTATCACCCTCATCTTAACCTCCTTCCACCTATCACATTCCCAATGCCCCTTCCCAAGTCCCTCCTCCCTACCTTTTATCTTAGCCTGCTTAGCACAACTTCCTCATTTCTGAAGAAAGGCTTATGCCCGAAACATCGATTCTCCTGCTCCTTGGTTGCTGCCTGACCTGCTGCGCTTTTCCAGCAACACATTTTTCAGCTCTGATCTCCAGCATCTGCAGTCCTCACTTTCTCCCTGCCATGAGTGATTGCAAATCCAGGAGAGACGATTTCCAAATTCGGACCATCCTTTTAGGACAAAGAAGAGGCTTTTTTTAAAGTGAGTTGTGAGAGTTTGGAACTCTCTGCCTCAGAAGATGGTGGAGGTGGTGTCAATGAATGTTTTTAAGACAAAGTTGACTAAATTCTTGTTGAACTGCGGACTCGGTGGCTATCTGGATAGATGGGAATGTGGAACTCGGAACACGAACAGATCAACCATGATCTTATCAAATAGTGGAGCAGGTTGGAAGCCCAAATGGCCTATATCTGTTCCAGGTTTGTATGTTTGTAAGACTGGCAGTTAACAAAAGAGGGAGTCTCCAGGATTTCTATAGGCACTTAAATAATTAAAAGGTACTGAAAGGAGGATAGGGACTGATTAGGGACCCAAAAGGGAATTTACAAATGGTGGCAGGGAGCAGAGTTGAGATAGTAAATGAATATTTGGTATCTATCTTTACCAAGAAACAGATGTTACCCATGCCGTGGTGTGAAAGAAAAGAAATCATGTGGTGGTGATTCGGAGATGTATTGGCTCAACTCTTGCTGCTTAGAGTTGACAAGGCACTTAAACTAGCTGGGATACATCAAAGAATACTGAAGGAAAGGAGAGTGGAAATTGCTGAGGCAATAGCAATAATCTGTCAATCTTCCTGAGAGTCTGGGATAGAACCAGAGGACTGGAAGATTGCAATTGTGCACTCATTCAGAACAGTTGTAAAGATAACCCTAAAAATTACTGACTAGTCAGATTAACTTCTCCAGCAGTGAAACTTTTAGAAACAATCATTTGGAAAAAAATCACATCAAGGGCAAAAATAACTTCACATGTTAATTAGGGAGAGCCAGCATGGATTTTGTGAGGGAACAATTATGTTTAACTAACTTGATGTAGTTTATTTTTGACAAGGTAACAGAGAGGGCTGATGATGCTGATGTTACTGATGTGGTGTACATTAGCTTGTGAAAGATGTTTAATGCCACACAACAGGCTTATAGAATAAATGGGTAAAGCAACTTGGACAATGTAGTGTCAGCCAGGTGGATCTCATAGAATCTGAGTTCCCTGACTGAGGCTGTTAACCCAGTCCAATCAGCAAGTCCTAGCTGATAGATAAAAACATGAGTGTCAGAGGTTATGTTCACTCTCGAAGCTGGTTCGGAGCTAGCTGGGTCAGTGTCTTGTCCTACGTGTGCAAATAAAGGGTGACTTGGTGACTGGATATTGTTATTTCAGTGGTGATGAGAGGAAAATACGCCCCTAAAGAGCTTACGGATAAAACTAGATTAGTGATTTATATCAGTTGTCACTTCCAAAAGTACAATGGATTTCTGAATATCTGGTCTGCTTTGCAACAAACTAATAGAATGGAGATCCAACTCCTGAAGTTCCTGACCATTTTTTTAAAAAAAAGGTTAAATTCCCATTTATCTGTTGGGGCAGTGCCCCAAACTAAGCATCTTGGATTGAATTATGTTTGGCTTCTCTCACAAAATCTGTGATAATGGCGTAGCAGTGGCAGATCCTGGGAGGAGTCTTTCCAGTGACACTGAGTTATACTTTCCTGGAATTCCTTTTTTGAGTTGTGTGTGAATTTCCACAATCTTGGGAATAATAGATACATTTCCCCAGATGGTTTTGTTTCAATTATGCAATTCTGTGGGCTACATTGTTCCTGTTAGAGACATTAGGAAAATTACACTTCACTCACAACAGAATAATCCCTGGTACAAGAGGACCTATTAAAACAAAAAACAAAGAAAAAAGACTGCTAAATTTAATTTTAATTTGAAAATCTATGAAGGGATTTTTCTGTAATTGCTATGCTTCTAACCAAAGACAACGCAAAATAAATATTCAGAATGTGGGGCAACTGGGGGATAATACAGTAATGAAGTGCTTATTAGACTAAATATCTGCAAATATTTATCTCCTAGAGAACAAGAAGGTCAGTTAAAGCTGATGTCTATCATAGGAAAGTACTTACCGAGGTTAGAGTTGCCAGAAAAGTGATTTAGGCAGTGATATAAAAACGTCAGTGAAGAGTAGCGGAGTGTACTCGGATGTATTTCAGAATAAACAATGGTTGCTGTGGGCCTGGGTTTTATCAGTCATTATTCAATTTTCAACTGAATGTTTACAAAATGATTTTCACATTTCCATTCCGTTTGATTCTGGAGATAAAATAGTTGGTGCTCAGTAATGTCTGCAATGAGTGCGAAGTCATGAAAACGTCTAAACCACTGACTTTATAAAATGTCCACCAACTTGAAGGATGCCTGGGGAAATTGCTCAATCTTTTGATTTTGAGTACACATGAAGCCCTAAGCATTTGCAGATCGATGCAGTATTGTAATAAAACAAAAGAACTGCAGATGCTGGAAATCTGAAACAAATACCCTTTAGAACATTAACTGTTTTTCTCTCCACAGATGCTGCCAGACTTGCTGAATTTCTCCAGCACTTTCTGTTTTTGTAGCAAGACAGCATTGGTGTTGATTCTGAATCAGAAGCCTATAGGTTCATATTCCCCAAAACAGGGGTGAATACATAATCTAGGCTGACATTACAGTAGTTAACTAAGTAGTGCTGGATGTTGAATGTTAAACTTATAGGGGTAGATGCTAAGACTTTGTACTTTAACTACATCTTCAGTTATCAGGAGATGTTATTTTTCTAAATGGAATTTCCTCTATTTGCGATCCCTGCAGTTCTATTGATATACTGTACCTTGTTACAAAGTTTGGACACTTTAAGAGCTTTTCTTTAAAAAAAAATTCATGGATGTGGGTGTCACTAGCAAGGCCAGTGCTTGTCACCCGTTCATAAGTGCAGAAGCTCATATTGATCACATTGCTGCCATCTGATAATAAAAATGTAGATCAGACCAGCTAAAGAAGGCAGATTTCCTTCCCTAAAGGAATTTAGTGAACGAGATGGACTTTTACAACAAATAATGATAGTTTCCTGATCACAATTACCAAGGTTATCTTTCAATTCCAGAGCTATTAGATGAATTGAAGATTCACCAGACTGGAATCAAATCCCAAAAGTATTCACCTCAGCCTCTACATTCCTAGTCTATTAACTTTACCATTATGACACTGTCTCCTCTTGAGTTGACATGATTCAAATCACTAAGCTGCAAGGTTTATTTCCAGATGTTTTGTTACCTTACTAGGTAGCATCTTTAGTGGGCCTCAGGCGAAGCAATGCTGAAAATTCCTGCTTTCTATTTATACGTTTGGGTTTGTTTAGGGGTTGGTGATGTTATTTCCTGTGGTGAAGTCACTTCCTGTTCCTTTTCTCAGGGGGGTGATAGATGGGGTCTAACACTGTTGATAGAGTTCTGGTTGGAATGCCATGCTTCTAGGAATCCTCGTGCGTGTCTTTGTTTTGCTTTTCCTAAGATGGGTGTGTTGTCCCAGTCAAAGTGGTATCCTTCCTCATCTGTATCTCTATCAACAAACACATCGAGTTAGATCCCATCTATCACCCCCTGAGAAATCTCCCCACAGAGATGGTGGATTTTATCTATACAAGTTGGAAGGTTAATGTTTGGCCCAAGCCTCTCTATTTTCATATTCTTTTGAACAGGTCAGAATCCCAACTACCAAAGCATCATCTCTCATTTTAAAGGCCTGCACTTTTTTTTGTAAAGTTAGACAGCCCCTCAATCATTCTGAAAATGGCTACAGTGACCTAATTCCAGATGCCCAGCCCTCTGAGCATAGCACCTATCATTTTCACAGAAGGGTGAGTGAGGGCAGGTTATGGTTTGTGTAGACTGATGTACAGAATGATCTAAAGGTGTATCTGCATCAGGTTGTTCTGCTCTTCACTTGTTTCAATCACTGCATCGACAACGTGACACATTGAGCCAAGCCTTCTGCCTGGCCAGGCTCCAACAGCCAGCAGTTGCAACATTGTTTGCAGCTTCTCCCACCAGGAATTGATAAGACTCATGTGTGTGCACGCATGCACATGCACACGCACCAAATAAACGTCCAAAATCTACCCGTGTCAGATTTGTGGAGTTAGGAATTGTCCTGACTCTGCGGTCCTGACTCAAAAACAAAAATTCAGAGTATAATATCAGCTAGGTAGACATTCTGATATAAACTGATTTTATTGCAGAGATTGTGTTTCAATACGGAGATAGATGTTTATTTCTCTGGGCTGTGAGGAACTTGCATGGTGTGTTTGGAGAATCTAAACAGTTTCTGATTGAAGTCTGTTCATAGCACAGAATTTAGTGGAAACTGAACACAAATTGGGTTTAATTGAATAATTAAGAAGGATTATAGCTTGTGGGGAATGAAACAAAAATAATTGTGTTGGTTAGTCTTCTGAAGTTGGAATTTCGATTATTTTTTTGCTTGGCATGGCACTGAGAGCTGTCCCTAACATATGTTTATACAACATATTAAACCTATCTACTTTGAAATTAGCACGTACCTCAAGTTAGGAATGGTTCTGGAGCATGAAAGCTTCATATTGTGGTAACCTTCAGTTCTGCAGAGAGGGTTGGACTTATTCAGAAACCCACTCCAATGCACTTCACAACTGAACGGCAGGCTGTTTTGTGAGGCAGGAACATTGAAGATGGATAATTTCAGACCCAGGCCCAACTGGGCATTTACTCCTGTAAATGCAGATCCAAGGTCATGCTCAGGATGGGTAAAATGGCCAGTGTATCATTATAGTGTTTGGTGAAACACACCCTGCCCCCCCAAACTCCCAGCACTCTTAGAGAGATTTCTTTACCCTTGAAACAGCAACATGTATCGCCCAGTATCAAGAATCAAATGTAAAGTCACCTTGGTTCCAGAGGACCATAGGATTGATGACTGGTGGTGAATTTAAACTGAATGTCACCCATGCCTCAGGTGAGGGGCAGGGTTGAGAAGGGCGGACCTTCATGATCACCTCAGCTGGTGCAGGAATTGAACCTGCACCGTTAGCATCACTCTGCATTACAAACCAGCCATCCAAGCTAGCCCTGGAAAATTACAATGTTAAATACTGGTAGCAAACAGAAACAAAAATATAAGTGTTCCCAACAAAAACAACAGATGCATAGTAAGCATCAGTCAGAGTGGAAGCATTCAGTCAAAATGTAACAAAAATCACAAAATCTGATGACTGTAATGACCATAATACCTATTTACCTTTCCGAGGACATGCCCCATGACTCCTGCTCCAACTGTACACCTGTCAATCCCTCACATTCCTGTTTCTAAATTTGGGTGAATTACAGTTTTTTGGCTTGAAACTATTTTTAATGTGCATTTTAATGATTTGATTAGGTAGGGTACATGTTTAAATTCTGAAATGACATGACAGCTGAAAATACAGTGAAGAGTGAGGAGGATAGTAACTGAACTCAGGAGGACATGGGCAGACAGCAACTGAAAAAAAGCAAGTGAAGTAATAGATTTGGGCACGGGATATAGGTGATCAAGATAAACTGTAAAATCATACAGGTTTAAAGGGTTACAGGAATAGAGTGACAAATCTCTGAAACTGACAGGACAAGTTGAGAAGGTTGAAAAAAAAATGGGATCTTGTTTTTATTATAAGAGATGACGTATACAAAAACAAGAAGGCCATGCTGAAGCTTCTTGAAACACTAGTTAGACCTGAGCAGGACTATTATGTCCAATATTATGTCCAATTCTGGATATCACAGTTTAGTACATTTGAGGCCTACGAAAGGGTAGAAAAGAGATTATTAAGAGCGGTATGATAATGACAGACTTCAAAAATTATGTTCAGAGACTGGAGAAGCCAGAGTTGTTCTTAGCACAGAGAAAGGTTAAGGGGTAATTTAATTTAGTAATTCGAAATATGCTTACAGGAAGTGCTGTATGAGGTGGCCACAGAATCTAACTGCCGACGACTAGTTCCACACAGATGCAGTCTTACAGATACTAATGAGTGAAGTCTGACAGGAGATAACTGTTAACCTGTTTGTGGTATATACTTTATAACACGGAGAAACTATTTCCAGTGGTATAAGTGTCATTAATCAGAGAGAACGGGTTTAACGTAAATTGCCAAAAGAACCAGAGGGCCATGAAACCTTTTTCTTTCCAAAGTGATCAGTGGTGATCTAGAATGCACTACCAGAAAGCATGGGGGAAATGGAGTCAGCAGCAACGTTCAAAGGAGAAATTATAAATACTTGGAGAACATAGAACATAGAACATAGAAGGATACAGCGCAGTACAGGCCCTTCGGCCCTCGATGTTGCGCCGACCGAATCCTACCTAACCTATACTAGCCCAATAACTTCCAAATGCCTATCCAATGCCCGCTTAAATGACCATAAAGAAGGAGAGTTCACCACTGATACGGGCAGGGCATTCCATGAACTCACAACCCGCTGTGTGAAGAATCTACCCCTAACATCTGTCCTATACCTACCACCCCTTAATTTAAAGCTATGTCCCCTAGTAACACCTGACTCCATTAGCGGTAAAAGGTTCTTAGTATCTACCCTATCTAAACCCCTAATCATCTTATACACTTCTATCAGATCTCCCCTAAACCTTCTCTTCTCCAATGAGAACAGCCCCAAGTGCCTCAGCCTTTCCTCATAAGATTTTCCTACCATTCCAGGCAACATCCTGGTAAACCTCCTCTGCACTCGTTCTAAAGCTTCCACATCCTTCCTATAGTATGGCGACCAAAACTGCACACAATACTCCAGATGAGGCCGCACCAGAGTCTTATACAACTGCAACATGACCTCAGGACTCCGGAACTCAATTCCTCTGCCAATAAAGCCCAGTACACCATATGCCTTCCTCACAGCACTATTTACCTGGGTGGCAACTTTCAGAGATCTGTGTACATGGACACCAAGATCCCTCTGCTCATCCACACTACCAAGTAGCCTACCATTAGCCCAGTAATCCATCATCTTGTTATTCCTACCAAAGTGAACGACTTCGCACTTAGCTACATTGAATTCCATTTGCCACATTTCCGCCCAGCTCTGCAACTTATCTATATCCCGCAATTAAAGGAAAACTTTAAATTTTTAACTATTAAATAAACGACCAAACTTACCCACCAGCCGTCGCGAAGTCTTCCGAGAGACTGAGGCCTAAAACTCGGAGCCCGCGTTTAAATAAGGGGAGAAAAAAAAACCTTACCCAAGTAACCTAGCGCGCCTTCCGGGTCTGCTACCGCTTTTTTAAAGGAAAACTTTAAATTTTTAACTATTAAATAAACGACCAAACTTACCCACCAGCCGTCACGAAGTCTTCCGAGAAGATGTAGAGCTATGGGGAAATGCAGAGCTGTTTGGATAGTTTGTGGGACTGTTTGGTTAGTTCCACTGAAGATCTGGTACAGGCACAATGGGCTGAAAGGCCACCTTTGGTGTTGTACCATTCCATCATTGAGTGACCAGCTTTCCTTGATGCTTTCGGTTGAGTGAAGAATGCTGAATCAGTCCAGCTTAACAGAATAATTCAAGAAGTGGGAGTAACCTGATATGCACCACCAGTGACTGCTTCAGGATGCTAAACTTGATTCATCATTTACATTCATCAGCAGTTAAGTTCCTTTGTCAGATTTGTGGATATGACTCAGTTTTGGATGTAATCAATCTCACATGTACAAACCTCATGAGGACTGACGTTATGTGATGGGCATTCCTCCATCCCACGGCTGTCAGAGTCAGCACTGTGAAGGCTCAGCTAGGTATTGGGATTACTGTCTTAACAGGATTAAAGTATTCCCTTTTTTTGTCTAGTTATGTATATTTATAAATATTGATAGCAGTGAGCTTTTACTGATATGATTTATAGCTTGGGTTGCACTTCTGTATTAAACTACTCCAATATTGTCATTCTTTTGGGAGAATGTATATTGCGAGTTGGTGTCTGTACTTTCTTCATATATGGATGAGGTTAGTTACTCCCCAATTTTCTATTACTTTTTCTCCCCACTTTTCCTGAGGCTCTCCAACAATTACTGCTATTCCAGTAGCTCTGGAAACCATTCCCACAATGGCTGGTCTTGATGTATAAACCTTGACATCTGTTGGAATTGTTTGTATAAGTGACCAGTGATTTTCTTCAACATCCTCTCGGTACAGCTCCATCGTTTATTGTTGGGTAATAACCAGCAAAGGGATCTAGGTTTGATTTATTTTTTATTATTCTAGTCTAGCAGTGCTGAGGTTATTTGTAGAGCCCAAGGATTGGATTTTCTGTTTTGGATTGGGGTCCAAAGGTGAGGATGAGATCTGACCATGGACGAGTTGGACCGAAGGGTCTGTTTCCTTGCTGTATGATTCTATGACTCTATGTTGGGAAAAGTCACTTGATTTATGTTTTTGGAGAGTTACACAATTAATGGCCAGTGAGTGGGCTTGCTATATAATTAAGGATGGAAAACTCCCAAGACAGTAGAGCTGCCATTGATGGCACATTGGCATTCCAAGGTGGAGCTACCAAAACCAGTGGAAGGAAAGGGCACCTCCGAATGGCTGTTTCCCAGTTAGAGCTAACCTCCTCTCCCTGGCTTAGTCTCGGCTGCCAGATTGGATCTTGCCCTCTGACTGGGAAATTTCAGTCAAATGGGAGAAAGACTCTTGTAGGCCTGATAATTCCTTCAGTTGGCTATACACTGCTTACAGCAGGCAGCTTTTTCGCACAAACTTCTTGGAGATGGCCTGGAGGGGTTCTTTAGAGCTGGTAACCAGCCAGCTGGCTGGTGATGTGGAATTCCAAAACCTCCCCCATATCAGTCCTTTTCCCCAGTGACCTTTGGAAATCCTGTCCCAAGTGTGAGGTCTTATAATCTGTGACATTGTTCAGTACCAAATGGTGCATCTGTTCACTAGCTTACAGGAAGCTGTTCCAGTAATTTACTGATATAAAATCTATCAGTCTTTATGATATGACATGCAGCTTGAATAGCTGATCTTTGAAAGACAATAATCATTATTAACCATTTTCCCTGTGTTCTACACTGGTCATGTCAGCAGTTTTGGCTTAATCTGCTCTGTAGCTCTCCAGGAACTTTCATAGAAAGACAAATGGATGACACAAACATTGCATATTGATGAGAATCTTGGGCTTTTTTTTGAGTTACGTCAGGTTTTTTTGGAGGGATTTTTGCTTCAAGGCTGTGCGAGCTATATCTCACCAAACTTCCCTCATTAACTAACTACCCTGCTGCTATGGTATCTCTCTCGCTCGATTCGAGTCCAGTTTTATGATACGTTGTTACCGGAATACCTCGCCACTCAGCATTCCCTGATCCTTGTCTTATCTTTAAAAGATCGTTTGGTCCCTGAATGACCACTGGCATTCCGAAGCTGTGCTGATTGGTGACAGACACAGTGCAGAGATGTTGGAGAAAGGGGAAGATGGCACTGTGATTCTCCCACAGGGATTTGTAGTTCCTGGTGGAGGAGCTGGTGCCATGGTGGCGCCCCCTTTTCCCGGAGGATCAGCAGACGAGGCCACACCGGACTGGTCCCACAGTCACCACTCGGGTCAGTGCAGCCTCAGTGCTGTGGAGGAATGACCTGGAATGCCCCAAAACTGTCCATGCCCACCTCCACTCTGCCAGGATAAGTGCCCCACTCTTCTCTCTGCCACTCACACTCACTCTATCTCTGATACTGTGCCCACCTCTTGTCAAGGCTGAAGCCAATACTTGCAATATCTTTCCTCACTTGTTCTCATTTGCCCCCAGCTTCCCAGGCAACTAACCCTTCATACCCTCTACACTGTCTACTCACTATCTGGGTACACCTCACCCAGTTATGGCTACCTGCATCAGCACTAATGTCCGTACTACCCTCTTTCATAGAATTCCTTGAATGCCCGGTACCTTGCTCCTGACCAGCTCCAAGCAGGAGGAGACCCGGTGGTGTCAGCAGGCAGGGAGCAGGAGCAGGCAGCTCTGGGAGATGCTGTGGCCTTGGTTCCCCAGAGGCTGTAGCAGTGCAACTAAGTTTGGGAGACCCTGCTACTGCCTCGAACATGTCACCATCGTCCCCTGCACCACCCCCTCCCACATGCGCACCCACACACACCCATACAAACACCCACACACGCACCCACACACCCACCCACACACACACACACCCGTACACACATACACCCACACACCAGGTTGGCAGTTGCATTGAGAGCCAGGCCTCTCACCTTTGGGTCCACTGGAGGAGAACACAGACCTGCACTCCATTGCCCCAGCTATTGGTCTTCACAAGGTACCAAAACCACAAGGGGACAGAGAAGCTACTGCAGGAGGCACCCATCTCAAGGTCCTTGCAAAGACACTTCTCAGGGCATTGCAGTCGTGGCTGAACTAGGTTCACTTGTATCCGGTGAGAAGGCCCTCAGCATGTCAGGGCTGTCCTGATACACCCTCCCAACCCCAGAGGTTGCTCCAGCTCAGCAGCCCCTCCCCACCTCATCCAGGGAAACCTGTAAAACACATAGACATAGTGGAGGGAAAGGAAAAGAAAATTTCTTGAGGATACTTTAGGAGCACACATACAATGTGCTGTCACATTTATATAATTGTGATTTGTTTTTGTACTCCAGCTGTTTGACTCTGTGTAGCCCCCAAAATACTGTAGTACCAGGATGACGCCTAACTACACATCCATATAGGATGTACCATGAATCAATAGTAGAGCCTACTGCACTACGTGGATGCAAAATGAACATGGCAAATCTATAGGGCTGTATGTTCTACTGATCCCATTGCTTCTCATCCTGAAATATTTTCCTGTCCTTTGTGTGTGAAGGTGTTGCTGCAAGTGAAGTGGTCAGCAATGTCTGGAGCAGTAGGTGGACAGCGCTGCACACAGTCAATGCATTAGGATGGCCAGCCGTTAGTGACCCCTCAGGTCTGGGTCCTGTATAGTGTTCCCTCCCTCACCATGTCTACACAGTCTGCCCACAGCCAATTTCCTTCCCATTGCAACTTCTGAATCCCAGCCAAATGGAAGAAGACAATGAGTGCTCTTGACCCCCACCCCTGTGTATTGGTGAGGACGTGAGCATCTAGATCCCCTTCCTGGTACCCTTCATGTGAACCCCACAGATCTCGCACCTCCCTAGGTCCCCACTCAAGTTGACTACATGACCCTTCACCAGCCAAGCCCCCAGCCCCAGCCCCTGGGATGTGTGGTGATTGTATCAGGTGTATTTATACACTGTGTTTCCTGCTTGAAGTCAGGGTGTGGCTGACTCAGGACAAAACCCCCTCCCACATTGCCCTGTCCTTTATCCATGCTTTACTCTCACTTCCCTTTACAAGGCTCCATCTTTCACATTTGTCTTCCCTCACTTGCCTCTATCCTGCAGCTATCAATCCTTAGGAATAGATTCCTAAGTCTGTTTTCAACAGCACAGGCTATGTTTCCACCCTCTTTCCTCTTCCTCCCTTGGGATGTTTGGGACTGACTGATCACTGTCCACCCCCTTGAGTGAAGAAAGTAGACATCCCTGGACAAGAAGTGGCCTGAGCCCAGTCCATCTTCCCGACAGTGTCAGTGCAACACCCGGGCCATCAGATATGGAGCTATTGCCTGCCTGCAAAGGCACAGACCTCACCAGGTATCTGCTCTGACTTTTGAGATCTTGCTTGTTGAACACATATGGTAAGCTAGGGAGTTGAATAGTAAAGAGGTGAGTTGTGTTAATAAAGTGTAAAACGAGCCCTTAATTGGCAGCCCACTTCTGTCCAGTATGAAACCATCCTCCCTGCTTGGAACAGGCATAAAAGATGTCGCAAGTTGCTCCTGAGATCGATACAGACCTTGTGAGACATCTCATGCAATTTTACCACAAATCTCACCATTGCCCACATCATTCAGGCTCATACAAGATACTGTCCAGATGTGTTACATTGAATAAGTGCAGAAAAATAATATATTTACATGTGTAATATGCAAAAAGAAGTAAGTATTAAAATAATTATTCCTAAACTAATTTTTTTAAAAAAAGAATAAGGACGTAAGATCAGGTTACGTTAAAATTGCTACTCCTAGAAGCAACCTAGACATTTTAGCATAATACATAATAGCGTTTTGTCTGTGATTTTATTCCTAGAATTTTGTTCATGCCTTCACGTGCCATGAAAAGATCATCAGTGTTAGCAAAGGAGCTCACGAGACCTTGGGGATGACAGTATCAGGAGGTCTACTGAGCAAAGGCTGGGATCTCCCGATCTATGTTGCAAATGTACATCCTGATGGCTGCTTGGGGAATGATGGCAGAATAAAGAAGGGTAACTAAGAGCCTGTTGTAAATTATTTATACAGTCGAATGTTTTATACCATTCAGAAATTGTGTGCTCAATTAGTATTTTCTATACAGCAATAAATATGTGGCTGCTACATTCTTGACACTATGGTTTAAATGAATTGTTTTACATTTCCTTTAAAATCACCACAATTTTCCTTCAATACAATTTTGATAACAGCAGGGTTTCAGTCCAGCCAGTACTTTGCCCTTCCCCCTCCCCCTCACCCAAAGTGAACCTGTCCATTTTGAGAGCAGGAGCTTTATACCATTGTGATCTTCTATCCCCATTGGGAACTTGGAAGGAATCGATCTATCTTAAAATTTTCAGGAATGATGTGACTAAATTGAACTGCTCCCAAAATGCTGTTAGAATGTGACTGAGGAAGAGTAAATTGCAACCTGTTCCTAAAATGTATGCATTAAATTACATTGGCTAGAATTTCAAATCTCTGTCCCTAAATCTGACCCCTAACTATGACCTTGCTATGGTATTTTGAGACTTACTCATCTCAGTGTCACCGATTTCTTAAAAGCATAAGAAACATGAGAAGAAGCAGACCATTTGGCCCAATGAGTCTCCATTGCCATTCAATAAGATGTGATGTAATTATGGCCTTAACATTCCTTACCTGCCTATCTCTCTGTACTCCCCTGGCCAATTAAAAATCTGCTTAACTTCGCCTTAAATATATTCAATGACCCAGCCTCCACTGTACTCTGTGTAAGACAATTCAAAAGACTGATAATGCTTGAGAGACATAATTTTTTCTGACATTCATCTTACGTGGGAGATCCATTACTTTTAAATTGTGCCTCCTGGTTCAAGATTTCCCCAGTGCATCTTTTCACATCCAACCTGTCAAGCCGCTCAGAATTTTCCAAGCGTAAGAATCTTCCAATAAAATAACTTCTCATTCTGTAATGTGTACACGAGGAGAAAGGGTGGACTGCAGATGCTGGAAAAATGTGGCACCGGAAAAGCACAGTGGGTCAGGCAGCATCTGAGGAGCAGGAGAATCAACAGTTCAGGAATGATGAAGGGCTTATACACGAAGCATCGATTCTCCTGCTTCTCAGATGCTCCCTGACCTGCTGTGCTTTTCCAGCGCCACATTTTTGACTGGAATGAGTTCATGCCTAACGTGTCCTCCTGAGACAACCCCTTCACCCCAGGAATCAGTCTGAACCAGTCCTAATGCGAGAATGCCCCTTCTGAAGTAAGGAAAACAAAACTATTCTAGGACTCCAGGTGTGGTCTCACCATTGCCCTGTACAATTGTAGCAAGATATTCCTATTTTTATATCCTATCTCCCAGATTTATCAGCATGTCCATTAGTTGGAGAAATACAAAGTAATCAACTTTGCATTGGATAGACCTAACATTTGCTTTATTTGTGTTTAGATTAGCATAAGAAGTTCAAATTCCAAACATGCAAATTGTTGGGGCAGAAGTTTATGTTCTGTGACATTGTCAGAAGGACTATGGTTGCTTTGTTCATCTCTTAGGGAATGAATCTATTCTTGCACTTTGCTTGTTGATGGAAGGAACACAATAGAGATGGTCCGGAGAACAAGTCGACCCGTGGGCGGCGAGGTTGCACAGTATTTAGCACTGCTGCCTCAGAGCGCCAGAGACCCGGGTTCAATTCCCGCCTCAGGCGACTGACTGTGTGGAGTTTGCACATTCTCCCCGTGTGTGCATGGGTTTCCTCTGGGTGCTCCGGTTTCCTCCCTCAGTCCAAAAATGTGCAGGTCAGGTGAATTGGCCCGTAGTGTGAGATGCAGGGGTAAATGTAGGGGAATGGGTCTTTGTGGGTTGCTTTTCAGTGGGTCGGTGTGGACTTGGTGGGCTGAAGGACCTGTTTCTACACTGTAAGTAAGTAATCTAATCTAATCAGAATGCTGCAGTTCACTTTTTGATGACAGGATCAAGAGTGGGTCAACTGTCCACCTTCAATAAGGTCCAAGTAACCAGGAAAGGGAAGAAATATAGTGTTTAGTTATTACTGGTTAGTGTTGAAAGTCCACCTTAACAAGAATGGTAAAGTTTGTAATTTTGCTGGGCATGCTGAGCAAGCTATGCAACATTAAATGTAAAGAGTTATTAGCCTCATAAAGAATGTATGAGAAGCAGATGTAATGTCATTTGAAAGGTACCAAGATTTCTTTTTATTTTCTTTGCACATAGGTGACATTCTGATGGACATAAATGGCATTGAGCTAACTGGCTTGACACAAAGTGAAGCTGTGTCCATAATAAAGAATAGTGCTGCCTCCTCTTCGGTTGTTTTCAAAGCTTTAGAACTTAGGGTGGCAGAAAAAGACAATGTCCACAGTCAAATGCCTCGCAACACCAATCAAGACACACACTCTGAAGATGACTGGTCACCATCATGGAATATGTGGCTCGGACTGCCTCGGTAAGTTATCTGTAATATATTCAATAATATTTGTGCAAACTTCCACCACTCATCATCAGGCTAAATGCTTTATCCAAAGAAACGCATGAACCTGGATTTTCATTTTCGAAATGAACAGTTTCGAATTGGGAAATTCCTGGTTTTATTAGATC
The DNA here is from genome assembly GCF_020745735.1 of Hemiscyllium ocellatum. Lineage (NCBI taxonomy): Eukaryota > Metazoa > Chordata > Chondrichthyes > Orectolobiformes > Hemiscylliidae > Hemiscyllium > Hemiscyllium ocellatum. The sequence continues at coordinate 96,128,031 of NC_083401.1, forward strand.
TACGTTGGTATAAAGACCTCTGAATGGAACATAATTCACTCCAGTACAAGGAGGATGATGTGAGGAGGATAGAGTTAGGGCTACCATCCTCCCATACAGAAAGCAGGTTGGAGGTGGCTACGGTGTTGGGGGAGTTAAGTATTGAATCAAAAAATGCGGCATTGGAAAAGCACAGCGGGTGCAGCATCCGAAGTGCAGGAGAATCGACATTTCGGGCATAAGCCCTTCATCAGGAATGGAGGAGGGGTGCCAAAGGGGGCTGAGAGATAAATGGGTGGGGTGGGGCTGGGGAAAGGTAGCTTGGAAGGCGATAGGTAGATGCAGGTGGGGGTAATGATGATAGGTCAGAGTGGAGGGTGGAGTGGATAGGTGGGAAGGAAGATGGACAATTGGGAGAAGTTCAAGAGGATGCTGTCAAGTTGGAGGTTTGGATCTGGGATAAGCTGGGGGGAGGAAAAATTGTGGAAACTGGTGAAATCAACATTGATGCCGTATGGTTGAAGAGTTAACTATTGAGGCAGTCCAGTTAAAAGTGCACCTTGGCTCCATGGGACCTTGTTCAGTTTTGTCAAAGACTATTCGACTGTCTGCTCCCCCAGTGCTAGCACCCTTGATACACCCCCTCCCTAACCTCATGAACTCTTATAAACTACATGCCTGCATCGTTGCACCCCCAAAACGCTCTCATTCACACAGCACTATAATAAGGCTTGGATTTTGAACCTTTAAAAACGTCATGTGGGTCCTGGTTGCAGAGGTTCTGCCCCCATTTCAAAAGATGCAATTTTTGGTAGTAGGAGCCAGAAATTTTTGCATTGAATTGAATTTAGATAGCTGTGCAAAGTTCAAGCTGAGTCCATTTTGTCTGTTGTATGGGCGTTAACCCTTGATGTTGGAGACGTGACTTGATGGAACAGACATAAACAGTTGGAAGGGCTGATAAGATTGTATTAATGTCATGATCTGAAATTGTCTAAGTGCCCTGTTGCTTAAACTTTAAAGGAAGTTTGAGCTCAGCTGTAATGCTTCACTGCAAACATTGAGTCAGTGATTTGAGTCATTTGTTGGCGGAAGATGCTTTGGGGAGATGCCGATCTTGACGAACACTGACTCACTGCTGTCTCAGCCAGTTTTCTTCACTAAATCATCCGTGTTACAAATTAAAGGAACAATTATCAAGCTCTACGCACAAGGCAGTGCTACAAGAACAAATATCAGAAATGATAGGAGAGAGGGAAGCAACTAAATTGAAATTAGGTTTGAGAGGGAAATAAAGCCCACCAACCCCTGCAGTACCCATGCCTCTCTAAAGGTTTTGCTGTTGTTGGTGGATAGTGCATACTCCCTCTCCAAGGACCTGAGCGCAAACATAGCTGCTGAAGAGGGGCAGGCAGTTAGGAACTGCAATTTTGGTAAAACAAACAGGATTAGGAGTTATATAATTTATGATAGGGTCCTGGGTAGTGTTGTGGAACAGAGAGATCAAGGGATTCAGGGACATAATTCTTTGAAATGTGTGTCACAGGTCGACAGGGTGGATCAGATGGTGTTTACCATGCTTACCTTCATTGCTCAAACGTTTGAGTATAGGAGTTGAGACTACATGTTGAAGTTGTACAGTATGCTGGTGAGGACTTCACTGTGTGGAGATCTGGTCACCTTACTATAGGGAGGATATTATTAAATTGGAGATGAATAGAAATGGTTTTGAGGGATATGGCGCAAACACAGGTAAATGGGGCTAGTCTAGTTTGGGTACATGTTCAGCATGAACTAGTTGGACAACAGATCTGTTTCCATGCTGAATTACTCTGACTGTAATCCCCTCCACAGTCCACCCTGGACCTGTTGATTCTCCTTTGATCAAGTCCAGGAGCAGATCAACAAGAATTCTCCCTGACTTGACCCCTTCCACACCGGCATTAATTGAATTGAATTTATTGTCATGTGTACCGAGGCACAGTGGTACAGGTAGATCACAGAGTTAAGTAGCATAGATAAGTAAATAATAAGTAAACAGTGGCAAAAACATAAATGCAGGCGAATGTTAGGAGTTTGTGAGTCCATTCAGTATTCTAAGAACAGTAGGGTAGAAACTGTTCGAGACTAGCTCGTACGTGTGTTCAGGCTTCTGTACCTTCTCCCCGATGGTGGAGGTTGTAGAAAAACATTGCCATGGTGGGACTGATCTTTGAGAATGCTGGCGGCCTTTACTTGACAGCGAGCCTGGTAGATGGATTCTATAGATGGGAGGCTGGCCTTTGTGATTGTCTGGGCTGAGTTCACCACTCTCTGCAACCATCTCCGATCTTGAATGGTACAGTTGCCATGTCAGGTAGTGATACATCCAGACAGAATGCTCTCGATGGCACACCTATAAAGTTGACAAGGGTATTCACCATCATGCCAAATTTCCTCAGCTGCCTGAGGAAGAAGAGACATTGTTGGGCCTTTGTAACTAATGTGTACACATGAAGAGTCCAAGAAAGCTTGTTGTTGATAACCAGTCCCAGGAGCTTGACACTCCTTGTGATTGTCCAGACCGAGTTCACCACTCTCTGTAACCGTCTCCGATCTTACATACAGACAGAAATGTCCAAAGATTTATAAATACATGAAGGACAAAAGGGTAACTACAGAGAGATTAGGGCCCATTAAAGATCAGCAAGCCACTTATGTGTGGAACTGCAGGAGATGGGCAAGATACTAAACAAGTATGTTGCATCAGTGGACGTGGGGAAATAAGTAGGGACATCTTGAAAAATGACCATATTACAGAGGAGGAGGTGCTTGACATCTTAAAATGCATAAAGGTGGATAAATCCCCAAGACCTGATCAGGTGTACCCTAGAATTCTATGGGAAGCTAGGGAAATTATTGTTGGGCTCCTTGCTGAGATGTTTGTATCATTGATAGTCACAGGTAAAGTGCCAGAAGACTGGCGGTTGGCAAACGTGGTGCCAATTACTTAAGAACAGTGGGAAGGAAAAGCCAGGGAACTATAGACCAGTGGGCAAGTTGTTGCAGGGAATCCTGAGGGACAGGATGTACATGTATTTGGAAAGACAGGGACTGATTAGGGATAGTCAACATGGCTTTGTGCGTGGGAAATCATGTCTCACAAACTTGATTGTGGTTTTGAAGAAGTAACAAAGAGGATTGATGAGAGCAGAGCGGTGGATGTGAACTATATGGACGTGACGTTCAACAAGGTTCCTTGTCGTAGACTGGTTAGCAAGGTTAGATCACATGGAATACAGGGAGAACTAGCTACTTGGATACAGAACTGGCTCGACAGTGGTGGAAGAAGGTTGCTTTTCAGACAGGTGGCCTGTGACCAGAGTTGTGCTACAAGCATCAGTGCTGTGTCCACTGTTTTTCAATGATTTGGATGTGAACATAGGAGATATAGTTACCAAGTTTGCAGGTGACACCAAAATTGGAGATATAGTGGACAGAGAAGAAAGTTATCTCAGAGTACAATAGGATCTTGATCAGATGGGCCAATGGGTCGAGGAGTGGTTGAAGCAGTTTAAGTTAGATAAATGCGAGATGCTGCAGTTTGGAAAGGCAAAGTAACTTAATGGTAAGGCCCTAGGGAGTGTTGCTGAACAAAGAGATCTTAGAGTGCAGGTTCATAGCTCCTTGAAAGTAGATCGCAGGTAGATAGGACAGTGAAGAAGGTGTTTGGTATGCTTTCTTTTATTGGTCAGAGTATTGAGCAGAGGAGTTGGGAGGTCATGTTGTGGCTGTGCAGGACATTGGTTAGACCACTTTTGGAGTATTGTATGCAATAATGGCCTCCCTCCTTTAGGAAGCATGTTGTGAAACTTGAAAGGGTTCAGAAATGATTTACAAGGATGTTGCCAGGATTGGAGGACTTGAGCTAAAGGGAGAGGCTGAATAGGTTTGGGCTGTTTTCTCTGGAGCGTCGGAGGCTGAGGGGTGACCTGAAAAAGGTTTACGAAGTCATGAGGGGCATAGATAGGGTAAATAAACGATGTCTTTTTCCTGGGGTAGGGGAGTCCAGAACTAGAGGGCATAGGTTTGAGGTGAGAGGGGAAAGATTTAAAAGGGGCAACTTTTTCATACATAGGGTGGTACATGTATGGAATGAGCTGCCAGAGGCTGGTACAATTACAACATTTAAAAGACATCTGGATGGGTAAATGAATAGGAAGGGTTCAGAGGGATATGGGCTAAATGCTGACAAATGAGATTAGATTATTTTAGGATTTATCCACCTTTTAGTTCAGCATGGACGAATTAGACCAAAGGATCTGTTTCTGTGCAGTATACTTCGATGATTCTATTAGAAGTGTGGGGCTGAACTACAACCAAAAGAACAAAATATTTTTCAAATAACTAAAAAGGGGTAGTCTCAGTCAGTAAACTCAAATATTATCTTAATCACTTAATGATTGTAAGTTAGGGAATTGTCATTCATTCGATAGGATAGTGAAGAAGGTGTTTAGTATGCTTTCCTTTACTGGTCAGAGTATTGAGTACAGGAGTTGGGAGGTCAAGTTGCAGCTATACAGAACATTGGTTAGGCCACTTTTGCAATATTGCATGCAATTCTGGTCTCCATCTTATCGGAAAGGTGTTGTGAAACTTGAAAGGGTTCAGATAAGATTTATGAGGAAGTTGCCACGGTTGGAGGATTTGACCTATAGGGAGAGGTTGAATAGGCTGGGGCTGTTTTCCCTGGAGGCTGAGTGGTGACCTTATAGAGGTTTATGAAATCGTGAGGGGCAAGTCTATTTTGGAGTCCAGAACTAGAGGGCATAGGTTTAGGGTGAGAGGGGAAAGATATAAAAGAGACCTAAGGGGCAACATTTTCACGCAGAGGGTGGTACTTGTATGGAAACAGCTGCCAGAAGAAGTGGCAGAGGCTGGTACAATTGCAACATTTAAGAGGCATTTGGATGGGTATATGAATAGGAAGGGTTTGGAGGGATATGGGCCAGATGCCGGCAGGTGGGACTAGATTGGGTTGGGATATCTGGTCGGCATGGACCAAAGGGTTTGTTTCTGTGCTGTATATCTCTATGACTCTAGTAAGATATGAAGGCAAGAAAACTGTAGAAACAGAAATCTTTGTACAGAGGTCATGCTAAATTTCCTTCCTTAAATGTTGACTTTGATCATTTTCATTTTTGTACAAGCTCCCCAATTGATTCAGATTAGTCTTTAAATATTTCAGCAGCACCTTGGTGATTGTCGTCATTATTTAATATTTGCTATTTACTGCATAGCATTCTACATTCCAATAAATGTTTACACAAACAAATTACTTCTAATCTCTCTTGCAGGAAGATGACTGTCACAACTTTGTTTGAACTCCACTCTGAAGGGAGATAAAATCCCTCGTTTTTTTTGTTAATAAACACTTGCTTCATCGTTAGTCATAAAGCAAATAATCTGCACAAGGATAACAAACACTCTTTACTACTAGCACAGTTGTAAAGATGCTTCAAAGTGAAATACATTTGGAATTGCTTCCATTTTTTTGTACCCTCCATAACTGAGCATGGATACATTCCGATTTGTATACAGGTAGTTCTTTTGCGACACAATGGCTGTGTTTTTTTTAGATTAGATTATCTACAGTGTGGAAACAGGCCCTTCGGCCCAACAAGTCCACACCGACCCTCCGAAGAGAAGCCCACCCAGACCCGTTTCCTTCTGACTAATGCACCTGACACTATGGGCAATTTAGCATCGCTAATTCATCTGACCTACACATCTTTGGATTGTGGGAGGAAACCCACGCAGACACAAGGAGAATATGCAAACTTCACAAGACAGTTGCCCGAGGCTGGAATCGAACCTGGGACCCTGGTGCTGTGAGGCAACAGTGCTAACCACTGAGCCACTGTGCCACCCTAACACAGCTGTTCTTGTACAGTCCCACATTATAGAAAAATTGCACTTTAGAAACACCGCTTAAAGTTTTGGTGATGTAATCGCACTGCAGCTAATGCATGTTTTAAAAGGTCACACTTTAGAAACAATGTCCCCAATTTGTCAATTGCATTTCAATGAATTTGCATTAATGAAATGTGTGTTATAGTAGAACGACCTGTAATTGAATGTGAGCCAGATATAATAATTAAAATACAAATATGAACAAATTACAATGAAACAAATAACCCATTCATTGTCAGCATACATCTTTCATGCTCAGTTTTCAGAGCACTTAAGTAAGCTTTGGGTATGTTTACAAAGTATCCCATAATTTTAAAAGATCAATTTAGCATTTTGTAAATCTGGTTTAACATCATGTTTAGCCAAGACCCAAGCAGTGGCAGATTGTCTGTCCAACATTATCCCCTGATGGAATCTACAGTTACTGTGATGTTACGGTAGAAATTCTGACAGTTCTTGTGGAGCTATGGTAATATCCCTACCTCTGGGCCAGAAGGTCTGTGTTAAGTCCCACCTCCTCCACAGGTATGTAATAATATCTCTAAACAGGTTGATTAGCAAATATCTACAATAGAAATTGAGGTGCTCAAAGGCACAATTTAAATCTATGCATGTGATTATGCACTTAAATTTTAATTGAAACTACTGTTTTTGTAAACTTAGTCTGTAATTCACAGTCAAAGTTTTAAAATAAGCAGCTGAGTCATCTAATTGCAGTTTAAAGTCTAAAAATATCGGAGTATGTGCAGTTGGTAAAATGTTCCTTTCTTTCACTAAACCCGCAAGATAATTAGAACTTAGTGAATTAAACAATTTTCTGGAAATGACTTTGTTGTTTTCAGTTTATTTGATACTTGGTTTTATCACCTTATCTAGCATTATTTCCAACCTTTCTCACCACTCTGTGTTAAAGGCATGTTGTCTCATGAGAATTCAACAGCATGCTGATGTTCTAAGAATTTATGCCAATGTGATGGAAGCCATATTTTATCTGGGAATTCAAGACACTTATGCAACAGACTGGTTCTTCTGTCTAACTTTTAACAAAGGAGGCATTAAGAATGGCTAGCTCCAGGCAACAATATGATTGTTGAAAATAGAATAAATCTTTTGAGGTTAATGATGTGTTAACTGGAAACTCTATGAAAATATTTTTAGAAGAATAAATGGCACATGTTAAACTATAGTAAAAAATCTCATATATTTAAAGAAAAGGGGCCTGCCACCCTTGCCCTACTTGGCCCTATATATGACTCAAATCCTCAGAATGCCCGAAGGAAAACCAGGAATCAGCCATAAATGCTGTCTTGCTGGTGTCAGCTACATTTGGAAAACAAATTAAGAAAACAAAAATATTGTTTTGTAGGATGCTGAGTGCCATTCTGATTTTTAAGCAAACATAAATGTAAAATATTGCACCCGCATTTAACAGTTGACCAGCTCCAAGTGAAATGTTTTAGATGCACATTCTTAAACTACACCCAGATTGAAGTGATCCATGATATAGAGATAAGAAACATGTAAAAGTCAAGACTCAGATGTGCTAAATGTTGTTTCATAGAAAGAGTTAATACCCTATTAACCAAAAAGAAGTGGAACATAGAAGGATGATGTGCAAGGATCATTTGAATAATGCAGTTAAACATCTGCACTGATAATGTGGACAATATAGGTGGCAACAACTTGGATGACCTAAAAAATTAGACCCAATACTTAAGTTGGGTCTGAGTTAGTTTTGGATAAGATCCTTGTTTTTAACTTGATGGACTGGAACTTGCAAGCCACTCAGGTAGGAAAACAGATAAGCAAACCAGTAAAACAGGCTAAATAAATACAGAGACCTGCAGATGGTGTAAATCTGAAACAAATGGAGATTGCTGGAAAATCCTATATGTACTATGTTAACCAGTTGTCTCACCTTCAAATATTTGTGCACAAGCAATATCTGATCTATAAATACATCAGAAAGAAGTGCAGTTGTTAGAAATCTGAAATGAACAAGAACAGAATTTGTTGGAGAAACTCAACAGGTCTGGCAACATTTGTGGGCAGAAAGCAGTGTTAACATTTTGAGTCCAGTGGCCCTTCTTCAGAACATCTTTTATGTTCTCGCATCCATTTTAAAAATGATTCCGCATGTATTGTTTCTCCTCATTCTTCCTACCAAAATGTATCAACATTTATTTTCCTGCATCAAGCTCAGTTTGCCATGTATTCACCCATGCTGCCAGTCACCTGTATCCTTATGCTCTTTACTTCCAGTAATTAACATCCACCAAAGAAGTTGTGATGCTAACGCTGTTTCTTGGAGAAGTACACTTTCCTCCAATTCAATAAAATGGCCATTCACCAAACCAATCCTGAACCTATTTTGTATTCATGTATATCGAAGAAGTCAAATGCTAATGTTGTCCCCTTAAACCCTGGCTTTAGTTTTGTTAACAAGCCTAATGAGTGGTACATTCTAAAACACCTTTGGGAAGTCCATATAAATAGCATGAACAGCATCACCCCGGCCCATCTTCCCTGTTAGCTCATCGATTATTTCAGTACGTTTAGTCAAACATGGTTTACCCTTATCAAATCAGCACTTTCCTTTATTAGCCCATCTTTATTCACATGGCTGATAATTATATCTTAAATTATCATTTACCTTCCCCTACCACTAATGTTAAATTGACTGGCCCATAATTGCTAGGTTTATCCTTCTCCTCTTCTTTGAATTGGAGTATAACATTTGCAATTTTCCAGGCCTTGGGACAATCCATGTATCTCAGAAAGATTTGAAAGTTATGGCCTCCAAATTTACTTCATTTCTCTCAGCATATCATCTGAAATGGGTGGCCTATTTCCATTTTAGCACTTCCTAACTACCTTCCTGGTACTTCCTCTATCTATTTTCAACTCATCTCATATCCTGAAAAACATTAACCCTTGTTTACTGTAGCTTTACCAAAGTCCTCTCCCTTAAAAAAGATAAAATTAAAGTTACTACGGTCCTACCAGACCATGTGACTACAGACTCAGTATAGAGAGAGAGGTGACTGATGGTGGGTCATCACCCCTCAGGAGAGGTGAAAGACTGAGGAGAGTTCTTCACAGTAACCTCAGGTGGTGCAGGAATTGAACCCACACTTTGGCATCACATTGTTTTGGTAATGCTGATGTAACATATATATTTGGTATTCCAGCCATATATTCTGCTCCTCTGGCAAACCTTCAATATTCGAGGAGCAGGAAAATCAACGTTTCGGAGCCCTTCATCAGGAATCCAGCCCGAAATTTCGATTTTCCTGCTCCTCCGATGCTGCCTGACCTGCTGTGCTTTTCCAGCACCACTCTAATCTTGTCTCTGATATCCAGCATCTGCAGTCCTCACTTTCACCAAATCTTTAATATGTCTAAAGACAATCTGTAGTCACACTTTTATTTTTGCCACATCCCAAGCAAACAGTCCGTATTGGTTTATGTAAAACTGCTCTCTCCTTTCATCATTTAAATCAATGCTTTATTCAGTGAAGATCCTATCCTGTGCTCATTTTGAGAGCAGCTCTATCTTATGGCTAGCTTTCACCAGAAATACATTTGAGGTTTCTGGCTGACTTTTAGTGGTAAATATAATTTCATATCATGGTTCCCATTCTGGATTTATGTTTAGCTCTTCTTTTGACTTTGTTTAAGTTAAAGATAAACCATCATCAAGAATTAATCCAAGCAAGAAAACGAGACTAGTTCAAGCTCATTGGATCACTATCAACTAGTTTATCTTTCCTGGTGTTTCATGTCATGTGTAAGACTATGGACTAGATTTGGTCACCATGTAAGGGACAAATCCACATCAACGGTCAAATATGCTGATTGGGAGAGCATGGATTCCCATTTTCTCACCTGAGTTCTCCTGATGCAGGAAACATAGTAGCTGATGACCCAAAATTCACTCAAAGAGACTTCAGGTTCAGATTTTTAAATATTTGTCAGAATTTTGAATTTTCCTGATTGTGGGATAATCAATGAGGGAGGTGGGTTCCTCAAGGCAGTAAGAAATATGTCATACTGGAATATTTCAATCAAATGCTGCCTTGGTATCAAGGCACAGTCACTTTCATCTCATCTGGAGTTCAGCTCTTTTGTCCATGTTTGAACCATAGTTATAATGAGGTCAAGAGCAAGGTGTCCCTGTCAGAATCTACACTTGGAAAGTTGGTACTTGATGAACCCTTCGAATACTTTACTCATGATTGATAATATGTTGTTTTTTGTCTTTGTTCAATCTGCATCATCATCTGCCTGGACTGTCATATCAGTGAGTCATAGATACTGACACTGATGACAGAGTGAGTACAGCCTCTGCACCATCAATCATGACTAAAAATTAATTTGATGATCTGAAGAAGGGTCACTAGACTCAATATTAATTTGGTGCAGAGGGTGTACTCACTCTGTCATCAGTGTCAGTATCTACGTCTCACTGACATGACAGCTCAGGCAAATGATGATGCAGATGCTGTCAGACCTGTTAAGTTTCGCCAGCACTTTATTTTTATTTGATTCAGATCTTCAGCGTCTATAGTTCTTTGTTTTATTTTATCGATTAATATTTAGAGATTAGCAATTGATAAGTACTTCACAACATCTGTTTTTAACAGGCTTTCTATCTGTGAACAAAAGACCGCAGAACAACAAAAATCATGTCAAAAAGGCTTAGTAGTCAGTGAGATTTTTTTAAGGGGGTATTTGTCTAGGCGCAGAATGCAGGAAATTCACCATTAACATCACAATCTGCACATCAGTAGGTTGTGTGTTCATTATTAGTATTATTACGTACAGATGAATGTAAACTAAATAGGTTTATTCACAATGACCTCTTACTGTGTTCATTTTATGTGAATTAAAGCTGTTTTAATTATTTGTATCAAATGTTTCCTTGGTTGCTTCAAAAGAATGGAAGCAAATTAATAACAAATGAATATTCACTTCTCATGTCAAAAGGATACTACTGTTATAACATTGGATTATGCCACAGTATAATTCAATATTGTTACAAAGATTCATAATATGTTATTTGAGAACTTGGTTCAAAAGTGGAGGAAAATGGATTTTAGTTCTCAGTTGTGCTAAAATCTGACAAGTCTTTTTCAAGGTCAAAAAGTAATTTTAAACATTGAGAGTTCAAACAGCATTTACAAGAAATAATGTGATTTAAGTTAAATGATTATTAAGCCACTTGGGGAGATAATTGTTAAGATATTTGCTGACTTGAGTTTTATTACCCATAGGGAGAGAGGGGGAGAGAGAGAGAGAGAGAGAGGCCAGACACAGGAGCAGGGAAAAGTTGTGCATAACAGCAGAGATACTGGAGACAAGTACTGATTTGTTGAGAAGTCAGTGAGAAGATAGCTTCTGAAACAGAAGCCTAAGGAAGTGTCAGAGAGGATGAACCCCTACAAGGCTGTTGAAGACCATGAGTAAGGGGAACCCATGTTAATAGTTCATTTTAATAGCCTCAGGGAGAGACATTAACTAACGAAATTAGCATTGAATGAATGCAAAAATATGCCAGAAGGAAGCGTATTATTACCAGGCCAGCTGAGCAAGAAGCTTTAACATGTACATTTTGTTATGAAGGTGTACCTTTAAAAGAGAGTAGAAGCTGGCATGGACCTAGAGAGGCACAGACTGCTACAAAATTTAAAAATGTAATATTTGGTTGTGAAACAAATACTCCAACTGTGTTGCCATGGTACACAACAAATTTGAACTTAGCCAATCAATTTAACCTGTGTCTCAAGCCACCAAAATCCAACCAAATTTGAATTTTAATGTTTTGATATTAAATCAATGAGACGATCTGATGTTTTGGAGTATATAAAATCAGGGGTATTTTGAACCGTTAGGTAGACTGGCAAAGAGCCACCAATGAAAATACGGTCTGCACAGCCTCTATGTGAAAGGTACCTTTTCATATGAAATTTGTGAAGCAGAAGACTGAAGAAAAGACCCAGGAAAGTACAGACAAAGATATCAAGGCAACAGTGACAACTGGCTGTTTTTGAAATTTGATTTTTTTGTGTAAACTTAATTGGGGGGTTTTATTGGATAAGTACATTATTGTAGAGTGGGAGGTAGACAAAGGGGATTTACTGTGCAGTTGTTGTTCAATGTTCTTGTGTTTCTTGGAGTTAAAGAATAAATTGTTAAGTTTTTTTACACAGAAGAATTTTTGTAGTCCTTGGTCACTCATACTTTAGCAGATTACGAGGTGAGGTTGATCTTCAGCATCTACAGTCCTCACTTTCGCCAAGCTTTTCTGTAGGTCTGGTTCAAATGAGCAGAAAGGTTTACCCTGTGTGGTAACAATATTTGTGGTGCTTCACTGATGTTTGAATGCCTGCTGGGGTAAAAGGGATCAATTTTTCATTTTACTGTTTGTAATGCGATGGTTTTCTGCAGTTTTTATTTCTTTTCACTAATAAACTTTTATGTCCTTTATTGAAAGGACATTTCAGAGACTGAGCTCATAGTAGAGAAAAATAAAACTTGTCAAATTTATATCATACTAGGTTTCAATCTGGAGTCTGACTTGTGCACGGTTGCCATAGACTGGAACCATATAGTGTGTACTATATACCCCAAGTGGAAGTTGCTCAGAAGGAGTGGTCAGCCCCATTTTACTCAAGCGAATGCCTAAAAAAATTCAACATCCGTAGCAAAGAATTAATAAACGTAATTATTCAAAGATACTTTTCCATTAACCTTGCAAATTAACATCGTTATTAGAGTTAACCTGTTAATGCATTAAACAGGGCACTGGGACTAGATTGGGTTGGGATATCTGGTCGGCATGGACCAAAGGGTCTGTTTCCGTGCTGTACATCTCTATGACTCTATGAAAGGCTATACAACTGACCAAGGAATTGGAGTTACATTTTAACTTAATTTCAACTTATTTAATTTAAATTTCAGTTAATTTTATTTTGTGACATTCTAGGTACCTTTTTTGGTGCAAAGACATTGGACTAAGGAGAAATACATCGGGCAGTCTGGGATTGAGCATTGTAGGTGGATACGAGGAAAACCACGGCAGCCAACCATTTTTCATAAAGTCCATTGTTGATGGAATGCCAGCTTACAATGATGGAAGACTAAGGTATCAAACAGGAGTTGTTAGTCATTATGCACTTAATAGTGGTTTCTGAACTTTAGTTACTGGTTGTATATCATATCTGGAAAAGATTGGCAGTTCTGATTCTATTGAATTTGAGCATGTTTTAATTGACTTGATTGCTGATCTGTTAGCAAAAAAGGAGTTTTAAAACATACATAGATCTCCAAAATCAGCATGGATTCATTGAAGAATGAAGTATTAATTCTGTAAATATTTACAAAGCCTAGCCACCCAGAAAAATAAATGAACAACATTGATTAATAGAAATAGTGTAACGTTTTGTGTTTGAGAATCACAGATATCCAGGCTTTATTGCAGCCAGGATGGAGAGCCTCTCCACTGGGGCAAATATGCTGGAAATTGCCAGGACCCACAAATTCCATTCCCAAATATGGCTCTTCTCAGTCCTATAGGTTTGGATTGTGGTCCACAGCAAATTTAAGTGACCACTTGCATCCAACGAAATGGAGATTTTGTGTTCCCTAGAGTGTAGAATCTGGAGTGTGGCTATTAGAGCTGGTCAAAGCAGGTTTGCTCCCAGTGCTCTTGTTTTGGTTGGTCATGGTAACTCTTTTGGAGAGCTTGGATATCTCAATGAATATGGTCTCTTCTTTTGGGGGGTGTGGTGAAAATCTTTACTTTTGCAGAAAGTAAGTAAAAGTTGTGAATGACAGCAATGTACCCTCTTATTTTGATTTCTTCCACACAGACTGCTCAGGTCTGTGTGTGGCAGGGACTTCTGAAATCAGAAGTCAATGCTGGAAAATGCCAGTCACTGTGTACAGACTTGCAGAACAGCTCCGCAGTTTTGAGGAAACATTGAATTACAGTTATTTATTTCTCAACAGTGTCATTTCCAATACAGAAATTCAAGTAACAGACCCTTCTTTAAAATATATTTCTTATGGTTTTATATTCATTCTCCTATATGTCTGGGTAATGTGGATTTTTAAAATTCATTCCTGGGATCCTAACATCAGTCTTTTGTACTCTGACGGACAGAGTTTATCTTGTGATTTTTTAAATAAAATAGTAATAATAACCTAAGCCAATAACAACCACATTGTCAAGGGGAAATTAGGGATGGACAATAAATGCTGACAATAAATTTTCAATGTCCACATCCCATGAACAAATAAAAACAAAATGATCACTTTTCTGACTGTAAAGTGCATTCTTAAACTGTTGATGAGGTAAGGCACGGCATATGCAACTTCAGTCATTCTGGTACATGCAAGTAAATGTACATTTCAACCAAAGGGAGATGTGGATTGGGTTTTAAATCGACCAAATCTGATGTATACGATAGAATCCCTACTATGTGGAAGCAGGCCATTCAGCCCATCGAGTCCACACCAACTCTCAAAGAGCATTCCACCCAGATATCCCTATAACCCCACAATTCCCATGGATAATCTACCTAACCTATACATCCCTGGTCACTGCAGGCAATTTAGCATGGCCAATCCACCTAACCTGCATGTCCTTAGACTGTGGGAGGAAACTGAAGCACCTGGAGGAAACCCACACAGACATGGGGAGAATGTGCAAACTCCACACAGACTCCTGAGGCTGGAATTAAACCCGGGTCCGTGGTGCTGTAAGGCAGCAGTGCTAATCACTGAGCTACTGGGCCACTGTATCTTGATTGACAGTTAATAATAGATTTGGTACAGGCATCATTGTCTTGCATTATTTCATTGCCAAATGCTTCTTTATGAAACTTGGTCATATTTATGACACCAGTCTAGTAATATGATATATTAAATATGTAATTTTACATTATCAGTCTTAAATTGGCTGTCTCTTCAGGATCATACTTTTTCTCCCCAGGGAAAGAGAACATAACAGTTAAGAAGCTTCAAGTTAAATAGGAAAACAAACCTGAATGTAGTTGATAATTTAACTAAGTGTTATGTACTTATGCAGCACAGAATACATTGGTACATTTGATTCTGAACACTGCACTTGTCCATTTCCTATCTTTTCACTTACATAAATTAATACAAGGGGAGAATATAACCACCCTTACACTGTGACTACCTATCCTGTACTCAATAGTTAGAAAGGTTTAAACACTTGATAGATATAAGGTAAACTGCCAGTCCATAGAAGTAAATTATGTTAACACATATTTGTAGACAGGGTTCAGGCAGCAGTGCTAATCAGACAGCTGCTCTCTTCTCAAATGGAAACTGGTCTTCCATTATTGTTTGTCCAAAGGGAAGACTTACCCAACATTTCAACTAGCGAGCAGAATGTTGCCATCACAAAGAGACCAACGCACTCTGTACCAACTATCCATTCATATTCTGGTATCAATGAACTGTACTCAACTGACATGGATTTTATGTTTTTCTCTGTCCATTTCTACTGTTCATCTCTCAATGGTTGCTTTTAATAAACTCTTTGAGTCCCAAATTCCTCTGTGCTGCAGTCTTTCTCCATCTAAATGATATAAATTTCTTCTATTCTTTTGACCAAAGTGCATAACATAACAATTTCCCACATTATATTCCATCTGCCAAATTGTTGTCCTCTCATTTAACTTGTCTATATCACTTTGTAGAACTGTGTCATCGTCAGCATTTGCCTTCTCACTTATTTTTCTGTGAGCTGCAAATTCAATGGTTCATTTGGTTCTGTCATTCAAGCCATTGATAAATATTGTAACTAATTGTGGATCCAGCATCATTCCTTTGGCATGCCACTAGTTGCACCCTGCCATCCTAAAAGTGCCCCCTTTACACCAACTCTACCTTCTATTAGCCAAGCATCTGTCCATCCAGATACAAAACTCCCTACACCACCTTATTTCGTAGCCTTGTGTGTGGTATCTTATCAAATGCCTTTTGATATATTACATTTGGATTTCCAACTGGTTCCCCTTTAACTATCCACCTTGTACCCTCCTCAAATAATTCATAAATTTGTCAGGCATTATTTCCCCTTAATGAAGCCATGTGTATTCTGCTTGATTATATTACATATTTCTAAATTCTCTGCTTTTACATTCTTTATAATGTTAAGATCTTCTCACTAACAGATGTTAAGCTAACTGGCCTTTAGGCATCTGCTTTTGTCTTCCTTCCTTTTTGAGTAAGAGTGTTACATTGACAGTTTTCATTTCTCTGGGACTTTTCCAGATTTTCAGGATTCTTGGCAGATTACTGCTTCCTGGAAATTCCTTTAAAATAAAGCTCATCAGATTTATTGGCTTTTCACCCTGTTAGTTTCTCTAGTACTATTATGATGTTTATTCCCCCCCACTTTAGCCCCTTGTTTTAATATTTTTGGAATGCTATTAATGTCCTTTACCATGAAGATTGATACAAAATATTTGTTTAACTCCTCTGCTACATTCCAGCTTTATTTCCTCAGCCTCATTGTCAAAGGGGCCTATATTTACTTGGGGCTCTCTCTTCCTTTTATATACTTAAATAAGCTCTACTGTCCATTTTTATATTACTTGCTGGTTTCCCTTTGTTTTTTTCCTCTTTGTTAATGTAACATCATCTTTTATTGGCTTTTAGAACTATCCCAGCCCTTTGGCTTAACAATAATCTCTGCAACATTGTGTTTTTCTTTCGATTTGATGTTATTCATGACTTCCCTGGTTTATCCTCTTCCTAGAATAATTGTTCCTCATTGGAATATAGCTTTGCTGTGATTCATGAACTATCTTCTTAGACACTTGATATTTTGTCAGTCATCTTTACTGCTGAACTCCTTTCCCAGTCCACTCCAGTTCTACTCTTGTCCCTATATAATTTTACATTAGTTGCGTTCAACAGAGGCTCCCAGCCTCATTCCTGATGAAGAGCTTTTACCTGAAATGTCAATTTCCTGCTCCTCAGATACTACTGACCTGCTGTGCTTTTCCAGCACTCTTGACTCTAATCTCCAGCTTCTGCAGTACTCACTTTCGCACAGTTGTTTCTTACTCAAGTTTCTCACTCTCAAACTGAAATGATAAATTATACCATATTATGGTCATTGTTTCCAAGGAAACTGTTTATTTAATATGCCTGATTACACATTACCAGATTCAAAATAGCTTGATCCCTGATTAGATCGACAACATATTCTGTGTGGAACTGGCCCGAGTAAACTCTGAATTCTCTCGGTGGCTATCTTTGCCAATTTGATTTTTGAAATCTCCATTAAGATTAAAGTCACCTATGATTAATGTACTGCCTTTATTTTCTTAAACGTGGCCTCATTATCTCCTGATTTATTTTCTGTCCCACCATATAGTTACTAAGAGGGGTCTATAGACTACTGCTACCAGTGTCGTCATCTTGTTGATTGTAGATGAATGTATTAATATTGTAGTAAGAATCTAATGCTAAGAACCATCTAGTTACCTATAAATTAATTTAATAGAAATGTATTTTTAATTAAGTAGTTGCTAGGGGGTAAAATGGCAGTCAGTGGGGTAGTGTGGAGTGTGGGAAACATCTGCAGGAAGTGTGTCCAATTCCAGCGCTGTCAGATTACATGGATCAGTTGGAGCGGCAGTTGGACACACTTGGAAGCATGCAAGAGGTGGAAAGCAACACAGATGGGTTGGGGGTGGGGGCGGGGGCAGGGAGGGTCACACCTAAGGACGTTCTTGAAAGAGAGGGCCAGAGGTTGTGGTACACATTGGTACTAACAACATGGGCAGGAAGAGGGAGACAAGGTCCTGCAAAGGGACTTCAGCTAGTTAAGTTGTAAGTTGAAAATCAGGAACTCGAGGGTTGTTATTACGGGAATACTCCCTGTGCCACGTGACAATGAGGCGAGGAATAGGAATAATACTTGGCTAAAAAGCTAGTGCAAGGAGGGCTTCTGATAAGTGGATTGTTGGGATGTGCTGGGCAGGTGGACTGGTTGGAGGGGCACCAATATGCTGGTGTTACTCGGGAGGGTTTAAACTAGTGTGCCAGTGGTACAGGAACCAAAGCACTATGTCAGCAACTGAAATGACTGAGGAGGAGCTAGAGACTAAGGCCAGAAATGCCAAAAGGAATAATAAACAGGGAGAGGTGACTGAACACAACAGGACTGGCAGTCTGAAGTCTATTTGTTTTTAACTTGAGGAGGATAACGTAAGGCAGATGAACATAACTATATTTATTAATCCAAGCTCTATGATGTTGTAGTTTTTACAGAGACTTGGTTGAGAAAGGAATAAGGAGAAAGTGAGGACTGCACATGCTGAAAAGTTGGTGTTGAAAAGTGTGGTGCTGGAAAAGCACAGCAGATCCGGTGGCAATCCAAGGAGCAGGACAGTCGACGTTTCAGGATGAAAGGCTTATGTCCGAAATGACAACTTTCCTGCTCTTTGGATGCTGCCTGTCCTGCTGTGCTTTTCCAGTGTCACACTTTTCAACTGAGGGGGACAAGTCTGGCAGCTTAACATTCTGGGATTTAGGTATTTCAGACGAGCTGGATAGGAGTTGCATTATTGATTAAGCAGAACATCACAGCTGTATTGAGGAAAGGACAACTTGGGAGGGCTCAGCCAGGAAGGCATCTTGTCTAGAGCTCAGGAATAGGAATGTTGTAATTGCTCTGATGGGATTATACTGCTGGCCTCCAAACAGCCACAGATAAATAGAGGAACAGGTACGTGGATAGGTTTTGGAAGAATGTGAAAATAACAGGCTGTTGTGTTGGATGATTGTAACTTCCTCTACATTGACTGGGACTTGTTTACCATCAGGGACTTGGAAGGAGCCGGGGTGGGGAAGCTGTTCGTTAGGCAAGACCAAGAGGGTTTCTTGAACCAATATGTGAAAGTCCAACCAGGGAAGGGGGCCATACTAGACCCGGTGTTCAGGAATAAGCCTGCCAGGTGATCCATGTTGTGGGGGGAGCTTTTTGAGAGCAATGACCATAATTCCATAAATTTTAAATTACCTATGATAAGAGTAGTCTTCAAGTGATGCAGTTTGGAAGGTAAAATGCAATAGGGAAGACTACAGTAAATGCAGAACCTTCAAAACCAGGGTTCGAGGGCATACAGGTCCACAGTTCCCTGAAAGTGGCAACAGAAGGTGGTCAAGAAGGCGTATGACATGCTTACCTTCATCAGTTGGGACATGAGGTCTATGGGCAAGTCATGTGACCTAACTGACAGTGAGGACCAGAGGCCTGACGAAAAGATAAATTTTAAAAGATGTAAAAGCTTACTTCAGTTCAGCTTTCTTCACTTTTTATCGGTGGCATTTGGAGTGGAAGGAGCAAGGACCAGAGGCCTGACAGGAAAGTAAATTTTTGAAAGATATAAAGGTTTACCTTGTAAATAAGCAGAGCGCACACTGAGCAGGAGCAGGCACAGGAGTGCTGGATGAGTGAGCCTTTATACTTGGGTAATCATTTTACCCGAAACACTATTCATGTAGTGTCTCCTACCTGTCCTCCTCCTTCTCCTCTAACCAAAAAATGTTTCTTGCGCCAATTGGTCAGGTGACTGGTTTCTTTATTTCTTTTTTATTTAATTTTTCAGTAGCACCGTTGGGAATTTAGAATAGTGGGAATGAAGGTTAGGGCACTTGAATGTTCCTCCTGCAGAATTTGGGAGGTAAGGGTCACTAGTAGTGTCTCTGCTGACTGCATCTGTGGGATGTGCACCCAACTCCAGCTCTTCGAAAATAGCACTAGGGAACTGGAGCTGGAGTTGGATGAACTTCAGACATTCAGGAGGTGGAGGGGGTTATTGAGAGGAGTTACAGGGAGGTAGTCACACCTCAGGTACAAGAAGAAGGTAGATGGGTTACCATCAGGTGACGGAAAGGGAACTGACAGGCAGTGCAGGAAACCCCTGTGGCTGTTCGCCTCAACAACAAGTATACCGTTTTAAATATGGTTTGGGGGGAATGACTTACCAGGGATAAGTAATGGGGCACAGGTCTCTGGAACAGAGTCTATCCCTGTTGCTTAGAAGGGAAGAGGAACAGGAGCAGCGCATTAGGCACTGGGGATTCCATAGTTATGGGGACACGTAGGAGGTTCTGTGGGAACGAGAGAGACTCAATGTTGGTGTGTTGCCTCCCAGGTGCCAGGGTTTGTGATGACTCTGATCGTGTTTTTGGGATCCTTGAGGGGGAGGGGGAGGGGGAGGGGGAGCAGCATAGGTAGGAAGAGAGATGGGGATTTAAAGCAGAAAGTCAGGGAGCGAGGGTGGAAATTTCGAACTAGAACAAACAAAGTTGTTATCTCTGGTTTGTTGCCCGTGCCATGTGCTAGCAAAGCAAGGAATAGGGAGAGAGGAGTTGAACATGTGGCTACAGGGATGGTGTAGGAAAGAGGGTTTTGGATTCCTGGATAATTGGGGCTCTTTCAGGGGTATGGGGGACCACTACAAACAGGATGATCTTCACTTGAACCTGAATGCTCTTTGGGTGGGTTTAAATTAATTCAGCAGGGGAGTGGGAACAGACACGTAGCTCGAGTATATTCGGAGAATGAGAATAGTGAAGTCAGAACTAAGATTTCAAGATCGCAAGAAGGTGGTTTAAAATGTGTCTATTTCTACACCCGGGACATCTGGAATAAGGTGGGTGACCTTGCAGCATGGGTTGTTACCTGGGATTTTGATGTTGTGGCCATTTGAGAGATATGGGTAGAACAGGGACAGGAATGGTTATTGCAGGTTCCAGGATTTAGATGTTTTAGTAAAAACAGAGAAAACGGTAAAAGAGGGGGTGATGTGGCATTGTTAGTCAAGGACACTATTACAGTTGCAGAAAGGATGTTTGAGGACTCATCTACCGAGGTAGTATGGGCTGAGATTAGAAACAGGAAAGGAGAGGTTCCCGTGTTGGGAGTTTTCTATAGGCCTCCAAATGAGATGTAGAGGATATCATAGCAAAAATTATCCTCAATAGGACCGAGAGTGACAGAGTTATTGTTAAGGGGGACTTTAACTTTCCAAATATTGACTGGGAATTTTATAGTTCAGGTACTTCAGATGGGTCAGTTTTTGTCCAATGGGTGCAGCAGGGTTTCCTGACACAGTATGTATACAGGCCAACAAGGGGCGAGGCCGCATTAGATTTGGCACTGAGCAATGAACCCAGCCAGATGTTAGATTCGGAAGTAGGTGAGGACTTTGGTGATAGTGACCACAATTCAGTTATGTTTACTTTAGTGATGGAAAGGGATAGATATATACTGCAGAGCAAGAGTTACAGGTGGAGGAAAGGCAATTATGATGCGATTAGGCAAGATTTAGGATACATAGGATGGGGAAGGAAACTGCAGGGAATGGGCACAATTGAAATGTGGAGTTTATTCAAGGACCAGCTTCTGGGGTCCTTGATAAGTATGTACTGGTCAGGCAGGGAAGAAGTTGTCGAGCGTGGGGGCCGTGGTTTACTAAGGAAGGTGAATCTCTCTTCAAGAGGAAAAACCAGGCTTATGTTAGGATGAGATGTGATGGCTCAGTTAGGGCGCTTGAAAGTTACAGATTAACCAGGAAATACCTAAAGAAACAGCTAAGAAAATCCAGGAGGGGACATGGGAAATCATTGGCGGATAGGATCAAGGAAGACCTTAATGGTGTTCCATAGCTGTATCAGGAATAAAAGAATGACTAAAGTAAGATTAGAGCCAACCAAGCATAGTAGTGGGAAGTTGTGTAGAGTCAGAGGAGATAGGGGAAGTGCTAAATACTTTTTCCAGTGTAAATACTGTCAAAAAGACAATATGGTTGAGGACAATTTTGAGAATCAGGCTACTCGACTAGACGAGATTGAGGTGCATAAGGAAGGGGTGATAGGAATTCTGATTATGTAAAAATAGATAGGTCCCTTGGGCTGGATGAGTTTTATCCCAGGATTCTCTGGGAATCCAGGGAGAAGATTGACAAACTTTTGGCTTTGATCTTTGTCATCATTGTATACAGGAATAGTGCCAGAAGACTGGAGGATAGCAAATGTTGTTCCTTTGTTCAAGGGAGTAGAGACAACCTTGGAAATTTTAGATTGGTGAGCCTTACTTTGGTTGTGGGTAAAGTGTTGAAAAGGGTTATAAGAGATAGGATTTATAAATATCTAGAGAAGAATAAGTTGATTAGGGATAGTCAGCACGGTTTTGTGAAGGGTAGGTTGTGCCTCACAAACCTTAATTCTTTGAGAAGGTGACCAAACAGGTGGATGAGGGTAAAGCTGTTGATGTGGTGTATATGGATTTCAGTAAGGCGTTTGATAAGGTTCCCCATGGTAGTCTATTGCACAAAATACTGAGATATGGGATAGCTGAAAGAAGACAGAGGGTGACAGTTGATGGGAAATATTCATCCTGGAGTTCAGTTACTAGTGGGGTACACCAGAATCTGTTTTGGGTCCATTGTCATTTGTCACTTATAAAAATGACCTGGATGAGGGCATAAAAGGATGGGTTAGTAAATTTGTGGATGACACGAAGGTCAGTACAGTTGTGGATAGTGAGAAGGATGTTGTAGATTACAGGGAGACTGCAGAGCTGGGCTGAGAGGTAGCAAATGGAGAAAGGTGTGAGGCGATTCACTTTGGAAGGACCAACAGGAATGCAGAGCAATGGTAAGATTCTTGGTGTCCCGGTACATAGATCACTGAAAGTTGCCACCCAGGTTTATAGGTTGTTAAGGAGGCATAGAGTGACTTAGGTTTTATTAGTAGAGGGATTGAGTTTCAGAATGAGGTCATTCTGAAGCTGTACAAAATATTTGGAATATTGTATACAGTTCTGATCACTGCATTATAGGAAGGATGTGGAAGCTTTGGAAAGGGTTCAGAGGAGAGTTACTAGGATGTTGCCTGGTATGGAGGTACGGTCTTATGAGGAAAGGCTGAGGAACTTAAGGCTGTTTTTGTTAGATAGAAGGTTGAGAGACAACTTAATTGAAACACAAGATAATCAGAGGGTTAAATAGGTTGGACAGTGAGGGCCTCTTTCCTCGGATGGCGTTGGTTAGCATGAGGAGACATGGCTTTATATCGAAGGGTGATAGATATAGGTCAGATGTCTGAAGTAGTTTCTTTACTCAGTAGTAGTGGCATGGAACACACTGCCTGCAACAGTTACAGACCTGCCAACGTTTATCACATTTAAATGGTCATTGGATAGGCATATGGACAAGAATGGAATAGTAAAGGTTAAATGGGCTTCAGATTGGTTCCACAGGTCAATGCAACATTTGGAATATTGTAGACCGTTCTGGTCACCACAATATGAGGATGTGGAGGCTTTGGAGCAGGTACAGAAAAGGTTTACCAGGATGTTGCGTGGCTTTCAAGATATTAGCTACAAAGAAAGATCGGACAAACTTGGTTTACTGAAGGACGAGGGGCGACTTGAAGGAAGTTTACAAAATTATCAGAACGATAGAATGGTTTGTCAGAATCTTTTTTCCAGTGGAGAAATGTCAAATACCAGAGATAGGTTTAAGGGAAAGGGGAAAAATTCAAAGGGGATGTGAGAGGTATGCTTTCTTTTTGAACACAGAAGGTGATAAGTGCCTGGAATGCACTGGCAGAAGAGATTGTAGAAGCAGATATGTTTAAAAGGCATCTTGGTAGGTACATGAACAGGCAGGGAATAGAGAGGTATGGACTGCATAAAGGTAACAAGTTTTTAATTGATGTCTTTATAAAGAGATGGCTCAGGCTTGGTGGGCTGAAGGGCCTGTCCCTATGCTATACTGTTTTTTTCCTGTTATTTTTTACCTTGATCCATATGGATGCGATATCATCCAATGCCAGTTTATTTCTTGCAATCATAGACTCTATCTTGTATTAACATCTACCTCACTAACCTTCCCCTGTTTCAAACTCCTTTTGAAAAGTCAATACAATAGAATGTTTTGGTTCCAGCTTTATAGTTACATCAAAGGATGTAACTATATCTGTATAGTCGTTACATGGTCATAGTCACAAGCCTGTATTTGTGCTGATAATTCACATATTTTGTTCTAAATACTATCTGTGTTCAAGAAATATTCCTTTTGCATTTTTAAATTTCTGAGCACTGCCCCCTGATTCACCACACCTGTCTCAACTACAATTCAGACTCCTATCCTTGATCATAGTTTGAAGTTTCTAATCCAAGGGGTGTGGCCGCCTATTGGATCAATGTCCAGGTAACTTTCCCCACGTGAAGTGGTGCAGTGTCAGCAGCTTGGAGCAGAAGTTGTTTTAGCTGCAAGTGATGTGTTGACTGTCGAACACCTTGGAGGCCAGCAGCTTCCCATATGCTGCAGCATCACCGGACTGGTCATCCCTATTTTGTTAATTAAATCACTCTAGGATTCCCGCTGTTTGTACTTGAATAATACCAATTCTGAACACTTGATTGTACTGTTTCCAGTTCATTACACACTAATATCAGTATCAAACCTAGCAAGCCCTTTTTAAAAAAGACTGAACCCAAGCACAAACTGAAGACTCTTATTTTCAGACTTCAGCAGAAAAGTGTCATAAATTCTACTCACCAGGCAAAACAGCCAAAACCCCTCTCCTTCTACTCCTGAAGATGCTCAACTCCAGCACAATGGTGAAGGTTACATTCCAGTGCTAAATTGCAGTAAGTTGCCTAATAATTATATGTACCTGACATATGGAGGGGAGGCAATGGCCTAGTGGTATTACAGTTAGACCACAAATCCAGAAACTCCTTAAAAGGTATCGGTTCAAATTCAGCCACTGTAGATGGAATTGAGAATCTATTGATGACCGTGTATCCCATCTGGGAAGGAAATCTGCTGTCCTCACCTGGTCTGGCTTCCATGTGACTTCATACCCACAGTAATGTGATTTACTCTCAATTGCAGTATTGAAAGACAGAGCAAGCAGTTCAGGCGCTACAAAGTCTCAACAAAGCAATAAAACCAGATAGACCACTGGCATTCACCTTGGAAGTAGAAAAAAAAGCACTGTAACCCTGCAAAGTCCTCCTTACTGAGATGTGGGGGCTAGTACCAGAATTGGGAGAACTGTCCAATTGCAACAAGAACAGAACCCCCACCCCACCAGTCCTCACCTTCCAACCTACTAACCTTCGTATTAACCGCATCATCCACCGACATTTCTGCCACCTCCAAATGGACCCACCACCAGGGATATATTTCCCTCCCCACCCCTTTCCGTAAAGGCCATTCCGTCTGTGACTACCTGGCCAGGTCCATGCCTTCCTCTCCTGGCCCCTTCCCCTGCCACCACAGGAATTGCAAAATCTGTGCCCACACCTCCCGCCTCACCTCCGTCCAAGGCCCCAAAGGAGCCTTCCACATCCATCAAAGTTCCACCAGCACATCCACCAATATCATTTATTGTAGCCATTGCTCCCGATGCGGTCTCCTCTACATTGGGGAGACTGGACGCCTTCTCACAGAGCGATTTAGGAAACATCCCCAGGACACCCGCACCAATTAGCCCACCGCCTCGTGGCCCAACATTTCAACTCCCCCTCCCACTCTGCTGAGGACATGGAAGTCCTGGGCCTCCTTCACCGCTGCTCCCTCACCACCAGACGCCTGGAGGAAGAACGCCTCATCTTCCGCCTCTGAACACTTCAACCCCAGGGCATCAATGTAGACTTCATCAATTTCCTCATTTCTGCTCCCCCCCACCTTACCCCTGTTCCAACCTTCCAGCTCAGCACCATCCTCATGACCTGTCCTACCTGTCAATCTTCCTTCCCACCTATCCACTCCACCCTCCTCTCTAACCTATCACCTTCATTCCCACCCCTATTCATCTATTGTACTCTTTGCTACCTTCTCCCCAGCCGCATCCCCCTCCCATTTATCTCTCCACCCTGAAGGCTCCCTGCCTTCAGCCCTGCTGAAGGGCTTTTGCCCGAAATGTCGACTTTCCTGCTCCTCGGATGCTGCCTGGCCTGCTGTGCTTTTCCAGCACCACTCTAATCCAAACCCTGTCTCACAGACTAGTCAAGCAATAGCCTGACACAGTCATACCCATGGAATGATACCTTACAGACAGCTCACCACCACCTTTGCAAAGACAAGTAGGGACAGGCAATAAATGCTGGTCAGTCAGCAATGTCCACATCCCAATGGTGAATTTTAAAAAAAACCTACTTACATATCCCTCTGCAGACTGTGTCAATTTCACCACATGCCTTCTCATCTATTCGTCATTGACAAATTTGGCTATTGTACATTCACTTTTCTCAGCCAAGTTATTAATATATACTAGGTATAATTGTGGCCCCAGCACTGATCTGTGGCACACCATTCATTTTCATATGAATGGGTGAGATATTTGGAAGAAACTGAAATGTTTAAAAGATAAGATTCAATGGAGCTGTTTTAGATACAGGGCTATGAAGTGGACAGTGGGAGAATAGTTTCTTCTTCTGCACAGATTTGTATCTAAGGTGTAGACTAGTTTTCTAGGTCTTTAAGAAAAAATATTGTCATAAATACCATACAAAAGCAAAGGTACTGGAGATGTCATCTGATATTGCTCATTTAGAGGTAAAAAGGAAAAAAATAAATTAACACCCTTCATATTCACAGAACATTCCTAAGTGTTTCACAGCAAATATATTTGCCTATAACTTAAAGTAATAAAAGGGTTAATTTGCACTCAGCTAGGCCCCACAAATTATCCATTGCATCATTATCAGAGAGCTTTTTGGTGATTGATAAATTCTTGATGTCACAAGGAATTTTACAAAAAATTAAGGGCTACGGGGAGAATGCTGGTAAGTGGAGTTGAAATGCCCATCAGCCATGATTGAATGGCGGAGTGAACTCGATGGGCCGAATGGCCTTACTTCTACTCCTATGTCTTATGGTCTTATTATGGACGAGGGTTGAAGGTTAGTAAGGATACCAGGATAAAAAGTATTTCCTATTCCAATAGTATCGTGGAATCTTAGGTTTACCTGAATAGAAGACAAAAACTCAGTAGACAACTTAGCTTAAGGATGATGCGTGACTCTTAAGGACTACTTAACTTACCTCATGGTATCTAGTTCGAGTGGGATAAGTCTATGCTTTCTGGTGCAAGTTCAAACTTGGATCTTGTAAAATGGACCACAGTGAATCATTCACTTCTTTATATATCCTATCTGATCTTAAAATTCATTGACTTCAGCACCAGGCAAAGAAAAATAAATCTCTCTAGTTTTACAACACTGCCTGAATCAAATTGCTTTCTGCATCATTTTCAAATGTTGTCACTGAGCCACTATGACACTAAATGACATCAAACTGGCAGAATATTTCTAATAATGAGATATGCAGCTCCAAAAGAATGTAGCAAAAGTAATTCTACATTGTAAGAAAACGTACAATTTTGTGGTTAAATAAATTACTCTGTTCAATTATTTTCCGAAACTACAAGTGCGTGTATCAAGAAAAGAACAATGCAAGAGGAAAAAAAATTTGCTTAGTGACAAAAGTAATCGAGGAACTGGAGAAGATTGTTGGATCCAAGTTTAGCTACTGATCTAGAACACCTCAATTGTATTATTAAATACAAATTCAAAACTAAATAAGAAATCTGGAATAACAAGCTTGCTAATGGAAACCAGGTAATCACTGCTAATTGCTGTAAAAACCCTTCTGATTGCTTTAAGGAAGAAAAATGTACACCTGGCTGATCTACACATGGTTGATTCTGCAATTAGGGATGGGTAATAATGCTGGCCTAGCTAGCAATGCCCACCATCTCATGATGAAATTTAAAAAAAATACAATGGCCATTCTGAAGGAAAAGGTTGGAAGGAAATATTAAATTTGTATCTAAAATGAGGTAATTAATCTAACTCAGCAGCATCTATTCTTAAACTTAATTCAGCTTAACAGCACTCAGCACCTTTGAGAAATTGAATGTGTGCATTTATTAACATGAACACCATGTGATTTTATAGTTGGAATTTTAATCATCAGTATTTACACCCCTTTACTAAACCTCAAGTTTAGATTGGCAACATTCCAAATTCCATTAAGTGAGGCATTGCATGGATAACTATAATCATGATTAAGTCCAAGTGGCCTGTCTAACAATTAGAACAGTGATATGCTGAAATGAAAGAGGGGTACACAGTAGAACGTAGATGGATTCTCAACACTGTTGTAGTACCTCCAACACTGAAGGTGTAAAGTAGTAATATCTTCCCCCTTGCCTGTTAATTTATTTATCCATAAACAAAGCACCTCAACATGTAATAGGTGGATTTCAACTAAACTTAATAGACAGAGAGACTCAAGGAAGATTGATGTATTTTTAAGCAGCATGCAGATCTAGATCCTGGAACTATTTAAAAGATCCCTTAACATTATGAAATAGGGGAAACTGATTTATTTTGAAGATTATATTGTGGGTTGTATTATCTAGAATGTTGTCGATTGTCTCAACCGCTGTGTCAGATATTGTCATTGCTCTCAAAATATGTTGTTGGAAAGTCCTTGTCACAGAGATGGAGATGCAAATGGAAGAATATTTTTTAAACACAAGTTACAGAGCATCAGCCCAGGACAATGTTTAAGGACTAGCTACATCATAAAGAATTAATAGTGTGGTAGAGATATGCACGAGTGCTCTCTTCAATCATTTGCTTTAAGGCACATACACCTAATTTGACAACCTAGAAAATTTACCTCCTTATCAGAACTGGAAACATATGTACTATGGGGAAGCAATATCCACTGAAATTGTTGGTTTGTGACTGATTTGGTTAATTACTATACATTTATTTAAAGTGCATGACTCATACTATTTTGTCATTACAGGTGTGGAGATATGATTTTGGCCGTCAATGGAAAGAGTACGTCAGGAATTAGTCATCCATGTCTAGTGAAGATGCTCAAGGAAGCGAGAGGAAAGGTTATACTCACTGTGGTGTCCTGGCCTGGCAGCCACTTATAGATTATGTTATACCAACTTGTCATGAAAAGAACTAAATAAAAGGCTACTAATTCAGCATAGAAGCAATAACACTGAAATGGCTTTATATATCTCTGATAAGTTATAAAGCTTACTTTGCATTTTCTGAAGTTTCTTTGATATTTAAATTATATTTTCTGAAAAAAAGTCGTAGTTTAAGCACTCATAGGCGTTGGATATTTAAAATTGATTAAGGAACTCAAATGCATCTTGTTCATCCAATTTTAATCTAGTTGAAAAGGGATTGAAATATACACAAGTTTTGGTGAATGGATTTTCTTAAACTGATACGTCAAATGTTATAGCAAACTTTCAGTAAAATCAGATGTCAATGACCAATAATGAGTATGTTTCTTATTTACAAAAAAAAAGCTGAAAGAATAGCTTGAGTAAATCGTACCACATCTTAATTAACTCTTTTGAAATATCTGAAGCACCTATGCTGCAAATATGGTGGCCATAATCAACTTGTACTTTAAGGAAACAAGTTCAGATATTCATTGATGCTTATGTAGTACTGACTCCTCAGTTCAACAGAACAGGTGTAATACATACATTAAGTCAGAGAGATTTCAGATGCATACTGAAATGTAGTGGAGTATAAGTGGCCTTTTGATGGGGGAAACCTGGATTCAAATTTAGCTTTAACAAACAGGTAAAAGAAGTCTGCCCAAAAACAGGAAGTGCAATATCTTCATATTTACTTAATCAGCTTGCATGAAATAAAAAAAGTACTATTATGGCTGGGTTCAGATCCCACACAAATATATTTGGAGAAAATAAGAATCCAGCAAGGACAAATAACAAGCATACTTAATGACTGGTACTGTAAAATAGAAGTCTCCTGTGTAGAATCTTCAGAAATACTAGGTCTCCTATTTACAGTTGTTAAAAGTACAACGACCAACTTTTAAACAAAAAAAAACAAATTTTATTAATCTTCAATAAACTAATACAAGCATTGTAATTATGTTTTAATAACATAGTAGATGCTAAAAAGCACCACCACTTCAACAGTCCTTTGAAATAATTATGAATTTCTGACTTCTGCAGAAATTCTATTTAGTAGATCACCATTACCTGAACGAATTTCAAGCATTTCCAATATTTTCCATTCCAACCTCAGCATTATAACCAATAGGTAAGAAACCAGAGATTTAATTACTGCTAGCAGCCTCACTGGGCTCTGGTTCCTGGGAAATTTCCTCACTGGCTTCTTTATCTTCCTTGCTTCGTTTAGATTTCTTGTGTTTGTGTCGTTTATGGCCATCCACCTCTTCACTATCATGGCGCCGTCTGCTGCTGCTATGGAAGAGCAATTGTTACTGTCACTGGTCTGTTATAAGCAACATCTATTTCCCAAATCACTTTTCACAGATCAGAATCTCTACAAGATGTTAGGATAGCTTTTCAAATCCACAGATTTCAGATTATAGACAACAAAAAAATTTAGAACTAGACGGTGTGGAACATGGTTCAAACTAAGTAACTGATTGAATAAAATACAAATTTCAAATTCAAGCTGCAAGTTAGGAACATTTTCACAGGTTTACAAGCAATTAGAAAATCCTATCATATTGCCTACAATTTTCTCAGACATACTACACAACTTTGGGGAATTAATCAATGTAGTGGAGTATAAGTGGCCTTTTGATGGGGGAA
Source organism: Hemiscyllium ocellatum (assembly GCF_020745735.1). Lineage (NCBI taxonomy): Eukaryota > Metazoa > Chordata > Chondrichthyes > Orectolobiformes > Hemiscylliidae > Hemiscyllium > Hemiscyllium ocellatum. The sequence goes on from NC_083401.1 coordinate 96,158,676, forward strand.
ACCTGGATTCAAATTTAGCTTTAACAAACAGTTAAAAGGCGCTCTTGCTGTTTAAATTCACCTTCACTGCAGTGAGCTTGGGCACTCTGTGATCCAATTCTTCTTGAAAATCCATCAACCATGTAGAATTAATTTTGAAAAACTACCACTTTATTCATTAGTTTTGGTAGGAAATGAAGAAATGGTGCAATTTTATAGTTGTGTGCTTTAGCAAGGCTCGCACTCAGCCAGGATGTTTGGTTCGGACAAACATATGAACCTACAAAAAGAAACAATTAGGAGCAGAAGTAGGCCATTTGGCCCCTCTAGCCTACTCCTCCATTGAACAAGCTGTTTGAGGCCACAAACCAATGCCACATTCCCAATTACCCCAAAAACCTTAGGTTCCCCATGTAGTCAAAAATCTTCATCTTCCTTAAAAATATCAACTCACCCTGCTATCTGGGGTAAAAGAATTGCCAAAGACTCATGACTCTCAGAAAATATTTTTCTCAATCTCAGTTTCAAAACTGCATTTTCCCAGTCAGTCTCTCCCACAAGGGTAAACATCCTTTCAGCATCCACCCTGTCAAGTGCTCTCAAGATCTTGTAGGACTCAGTAAGATCACCTCCCATTCATTTAATCTCCAATAGATACAGCCTAACCTGTCCAACATTTCCTCAATGTAATCCCTATCCTAGATATCAATCAAGTAAATCTTCTCCAAATTGCTTTCAATAAATCTGCACCCTTTTTTCAAATAAGGAATATAAACTTTAATAGTACTCCAGATATGGCTTAACCAATGCTCTGTACAAGTGTAGCAAAACATCTATATTCTAATATTCCATAATATGCTAATTCTATTCCTTCAGCCAAAGTGGACAAGCTCACATTTTCCTCTTATATTTCATCTACCAAATTTCCTCTGATGACCTAATGTATCTATAATCTACCCTTTGCAGACTTTAGATCCTGTTCATACTGATCTTTTTTTAACCTATCTTTGCATCAAGTAGCAAATTTAGTAACATATATTTGGTTTCTTATCCAAGTCATCCAAGATATAAATGGGGGGGGCATTTATTGGGGCAAAATATAATTGGGATGGCACAGTGGTTGGCAAGGCAGCCTCACAGTACCAGGGACCCAGGCTCAATTCCAGCTTCAGGTGACAGTCTGTGTGGAGTTTGCACATTCTCCCTGCGTCTGCGTGGCTTTCCTCCTGGTGCTCCGGTTTCCTCCCACAGTCCAAAGATGTGTAGGTCAGGTGAATTAGCCATGCTAAATTGCCCATAGTGTTAGGTGCATTAGTCAGAGGGAAATGGATCTGAGTTTGTTACTCTTCAGAAGGTCAGTGTGGACTTGTTGGGCCAAATGGCCTATTTCCACACTGTAGGGAATCTAATTTAATAAGTTGTAAGTGGTGGAGGCCCAAAGACTGATCCCTGGCACTCCACGCATTACATCATTCCAATCTAAAAACTAACCTGTGCTTCCTTTAAGCCATTTAATCCTTTCTACACATCCTCTTAATTTACTCCTTAAGATCATGAACACTTGCATAGTAACCTCTGATGTGACACCTTGAATACCTTCAAGAAATAAGGGCTATATAACTATGGATTCTTCTTTGTCTATGATGCTTGTAACTTTCTCAAACAACTCCAACAAATTAGTCAAACATACCTTCCCTTTCCCAAAACTGTACTAGCTCTGCATTAAGATTTTCTAAGTGCTTCTATAACCTCATTACTCATAGATTCTAGCATTTTTAGAAAGCATAAAACTACAAGGTAGCTAAACTGCTTCCCTTCTTTCTTGAATGGGGGAGTAACATTTGCCTTGTACCAATCTGGAGGAGCATTTCTGGAATTTGAAAAGTTAAAACCAATGCACATACATTCTCATTAGCCCCCTCTTCTGATTCTCTGAATTGTTTTAATTCTAACAATTTTCTTCGTGTCTTTCCCTGGTAACGGTCATTATAATAAGTCCATTTTCACCTTCTGGTATTGTGACTGGTTTAACAATCCTTCAAGTGGGAAGGGTTCAGCTTTGTCATCAACATCCCTCGCCTTTATCAGCACAAAAAGAATGGTAAGATAGATGTGAATCTGTATTTTAGCATCATTGTTGCTGTTTGATCCCTTGATACATCATAACACAGGTGGTGTAAAAGGAGTATGGCTTCATTTTAAAGAAATGAAAAATATACGTAGCTTTACTAGAAGCAATAAATTTTGTTACCTTCGGGAAGATTTGTGTCTGCCTTCTTCTTTGTCCCGGTGTCGGCGCTCTTTATGCCGATCCTCTTTATCCCTGCTGACCTTGTCCCGATGATGGTAATCACGATCATAGCTTTTATCAGATGAATAATCTCTGTGCCTATATCGACTTTCATCACTGTAGGTGGAGAAGAATGAACAAAGATTAAAATCTTGATATAATTACAATGATGACAAGATTCTTCCTCTTAAATATATTAGATGTACTTCCCTATTCATCGAACATTTGTATAATGTCCCTGTTGAAGTATCTTCCGATTTCTATCAAACATATTTACTATTCATTCCACAACTGGCTAAATTACATCTCTACTTTTATTGTGCAGAAATACTTTGTTTATTTGTATTCATCAAAATTTGCACAGACACGAAAGACCATCAGTGAAGGGTTAGATTCAAAGTTTGCAAATGACATGAAACTCGGAAGAATTATAAACTGAAGCCAACAGTGTAAAACTCGGAAAGGACATTGACAAGGTTGGTGGAGTGGATGGAAAAGTGACAGATGAGGTCTAAGCAGAGAAGTGTGAGGCTACACGATTAGATTGGAAGAACATGGAGATAATATATGTGGTACCATTCTAAAGGGGGTGCAAGAGCAGAGGGATCTGGGTGTATATGTACACAGATTTTTGAAGATGGCAGGATAGGTGGACAGCATACAGTATCCTCAATTTTATTAATAAAGGCACAGTGCACAATACCAAGGGGGTGATGTTGAACTTGTTTCAGACACTTGCTACAGAGTAGATAGGTCAGTAAAAGGAACAAGAATAGATTTAAAGTGATGTACAAAGGTAATAAGGGTGAGGTAAGAAAACACATTTCCACACAGCAAATGGTTAGGGATTGGAATGCACTGCTTGGAAATGTGGTAAAAGCTGATTCGGTAGATGCATTCGAGAGAGAATTGGATGATTATTTGGAGAAAAAGTGTGCAAGAATTTGGGGATAAAGCAGAAGACTGGCACTAAGTAATGATGATTGTTTTAAAAGCTGGTACAGGTACAGTGACCTAATTGTTTTCTGCATCATAACAATTCTGTGATTCACAATTCAGGCTTTTAGGAGGACCAAAAATTATTTGCTGATGTGATAAAAAAACATTTCAGGTGGATTAAGCTATTCTTGAGAGTAATTCAAACAACTATTTGTAGTAGAGTTAATGGGAAATAACAAAGGGTAAGAAAGTCACACAGTGTGTGTTACATTGGAAGACAACACCCACCTTTGCAAAATTCCACCAACTCGTCATAACCACTCTTTAAATTACCAAGCAATTTAGATGCAGTCCATTAAACCCATTTGTAACTTTACAATTTTTGTTAAAGAAAGAAAAATCTGTTGGGCTGCACCTTGTACCTTTTTCCTAAAAGCAAAAGGTACGAGGTCTTCTCTAAAACTTATTTTTGGGTTACCTGAAGTCCTTTTCATCATTTTAATGTACGATAATTTGGTGATTCAAAACTAAGTTACTGAAGCCAATAGAGAAACAAAATGAAGCACATTTCCATTACATGCCTAATAGTACTACTGCACTGCTACCGATAACAAAAACATAAATACAATGAACAAAAGGAATAAATGGTAAAGCCTGAATTTCAGGTAGGGACGCAACATTTTGAAAGTAATAAATGCATTTAAAGAAAAATTTAAGATAACAATGAAATATAGCGTTCCCTAGTGTACTGATGGGCAACTCTGGTCAAAGTGTTTCAAGTCCAGAAACAGTCCAGAGACTATGATTCATAGAAAGTAAAACATGTTTCAGACATCAAGAATGTTGAGTGTTTGAAGGAAACGAACTTGTAAGAGCTGACTCTTACATGTGGCTGAGAGCATTCACAAGCATGTAAAGCTGCCAGAAAGCTTTAAGAATGCCAGAAGTAGTAAACAGCATTGACACTCAATGAAAAGGCATATTCTCACAATTAGCAAAAAAAAGCCTACATACATTTCCTATTAGAAATACTTTGGCTAAAATGTAGTCATTAATTCATTTATCAAACATTAGATCATCACTGCTGAAAGGAAACCAATAATTTACTGATTATGGAACATCTTAATGCTGGCAACAGAACAACATTTCAACTTTCTCTGGAGGAATATAAACTCACTTTGTAAAACCATACTAAGTAGGCAGAAGAAAATATTTAAATCATTCACAGGGACAGCAAATCTCAGAACACTTTGTCAAATTATAATAGTCTAAGTTTAGTTTTAAAAATATATTTTTTAAAAAAAACTAAATGGTCTCAAGGCTATTACCATTCCTGATTTAACATGCATAATGAAGGAAGATTAGAGATTGTGAACCATAGAACCTATTCTATATGCATCTACTTGCAATAAATGGTAATGGAAGAATTCTGGTCAAAACTATTTTGTGGATAGATTACTTTCATGTCATGACCTAAACAAACTGTTTTTTGATGTCAGAGATTTTCAAAAACCACTATTTTTGCAGTCAGAAGTAAAGCAAAACATGTGGAAGTTGGAAATCTGAGGGGAAAGATTTAAAAGAGACCAAAGAGGCAACTTTTTCCACGCAGATGGTGGTGCTTGTATGGAACGAGCTGCCAGAGGAAATGCTGGAGGCTGGTACAATTATAACATTTAAAAGGCATCTGGCTGGGTACATGAATAGGAAGGGTTTAGAGGAATATGGGTCAAATACTGGTAAATGGGACTAGATTTATTTAGGATATCTGGTCGGCCTGGACGAGTTGGACCCAAGGATCTGTTTCTGTGCTGCACACCATCTCTATGACCATCTCAGAGATGCAAAGACACAAACAAGAGAGAGGTAAAAGCTGAAGTGAACACAAGTTAAAAGTAAGCAGGAAGAGAGAAGCAAAGTTTTATTTCTGTCTTGTACTGATGAGGAGCAATTTGCAATTGCTTTTTTCACCTACAGTGATAGTACACTCAAAAGTTTGAGAACCTTTTTGTTTTACAAGCGTACGTTTTGTTTAGTTGACTGGTATCAGGCAAGGTCCCCAGTGAAATTACAAGGACCTCCTCTCAACCACCAACTGCACAAATTAAAGGACAGACCATTCCTATCCAAAAGTTAACAGCTGGTAAATATCAGAAACTGTAAACACAGTGCCACCAGTTGCAGAGAGGTTCAAGCAACTGTCATTCTCCATGGTAACATGGGTTCGTGCTAAAGATTTAAGGATGAGGAAGCAATGGGAGACTGCTGAGCTAACCTTCTGTGACTGTAAGATGGAGATGCTAACTGAACAATGTGGCAGCATGATACTACTTTGGAGCTTTACCACTTGTGTAATCTAAAAAGACACAAGTTTATTAATTGTCTTAATAATCCATTGAAGTTCATAAAGGTAAAGGTAAAGTCACCATAGTACCCAGAGGAGCACAGGACTGCTGTCTCAGTAGAAAGAGATGACTGGTGATGATTTAACCCGAAGGCCACCGTGTGTTAGGCAAGAATTAAGATTGAGAAGATGACCTCATGGTGACCTCAGTCAATATAGGAATTGAATGTGCGCTGTTGGTGTCATTCTGCATCACAAACCTGCTGTCCAGATAACTGAACTAACCAACGTACAACTGCACTGAAGCAACTTACTATAAGTAAAGAGAAAATTTCACAAGTTATCACTTACGATACCATCTTAGGTACAAAGATATCTAGGTACAGAAACTACTATTGCTCCAACTTTTAAAAGCTAGCTACATTAATGGGCTCAGAGCAGACAACCCTTCTCCAAGTTTATAACACTTGTGTTGAAAAAGAGACATGGCAAAACATATCCTTCCTAACAGCACATCTCGTAACACAATATTTAATCCCTTGTCCCTCTATTCAGTTGAAATCCTCTCTATTTCCCTAGTTATATCATTGGCTAGAACTAGACCCAACAATGCTCATGTGGAGCCTGGGCCATCAGTACAAATCCTACTTAGTTCAGGACTGGTACCAGTGTCCCAGAAACTAATTAAATCAAAGCAATATACTGATGTTGGAGGTCTGAAGAGTCATACCAGACCCGAATCTTAACTCGGTTTCTCTCTCTCCCCAGATGCTGGCAGGCCTGCTGAGTTTCTCTTATACTCTGTTTTTACTTTATGAACTAATTCCTTTCTTATCTATATAGTCTGAGCTTGCTAGATATCCCCGAAATGGCAAGAAGAAACAAAGCCACTGCTTCCGCACCCAACAGGCTGCATTCCCCAGCCACCAGTTCTACCCCTCGCCATGCCAACCACCCGATGGCCCAGGAAAACACCCCAGCCTATTCAGCTCAAATCCTCCAAGTCTGGCAACATCCTTGTAAATCCAAAAGATATGTCACGCAAATGTCACAATTCTATGAGACTTCTCTCCTTTTCAACTGATAAACAACAACACCCCAGTTGTTGGTTTGGCAGCTCTTCAACAACTATTCGCAGAGCTTTCTAGGTTTTAGAGCCCATTCAGTCAGTTTGCGCATGGCCATCATGAGCACCTATCATTCTGTCAAACAGAAAAACTGACCCCTTCCCAAGTATAATTGCATCTTGTCAAAAGAATGCAGTGTGTTCCCTTTCTTCCTACCCATTTTCTTCTTGCAGCAGTGTGTGGGCCTCAACACTCTAGCTAAACTATTTATAGCACTTATCAGTATGCAACCACACGATGCCCAGATCTTAACTTTCTACATATTGGTACTGCTTCCAAATCAAAGTTCACAAGGTTAAATGGACCAGTATTTCTTATTATAAAAAAATTACAATTGTTGAAAACTCAAATATTCAAAAAAATTGCAGATTCCATAGATCTTTCAAAAACTATAAAATTTTCTTTATTCTATTGCTTCTGGGTCAAAAGCCATCACACCACCGACCTCTATATTTTAGCAAATCAGAAGCTGTAAGTGAGGTTCATAGAGGTGTCATGGACTTGGTGGCTGCATAGTCAATGAGAGACTGCCATTGACTTGTCCAGGAATGCCAAACAATATTGAATGCTATCCAGGCAAATAAGTAGCTAGTGTTAGGCCTCTCCTGTGATCAAGGACAAAGAGAAGGCAGAAATCTTGCCTACTTATAACTGCTAACCAATGATTGGCTAGTGGCTCATTTGAATAGCAGCAGCACTGTGGAGGCTTTGGCTGCAACAATATCGAATAAGGTACAGGAAGCAATGGTCAGTTAAGGAAGGAAAAATTCTGATGGGATGGGAAGAGTTGTCAGAGGTATTAGAAGCTGGGGTAGCTGGGTGGTTCTTAGCAGCCTTTCCTTTCAAACATCCTTGTTATCAGAAATTAAGTGGAACATGGGACCCCACCTCCATGAGACACCATAAACAAGCAGCACAATTTTACCTGTTGGGCATGCTGATTGACAAATCTATCACAGTCGATTCCAGCTGCAGGCTAACACTCACTAAGGGCTCACTGTCCTCAGGTGGCAGGATGACAATAAGTCCAACCATGGCCTTCCCATCACTAACTCAATTCTGATAGAACTGGGGAGGCAGCAGGGTTCAGGCACCGTGCCATCCCACTTTATTAAATACCCAACCCACGAATGGAGCTTGAGTATTCATACCCATGAAATCAGTAGCTATTTGCTATAAAACATATTAAATATTTTTGCAAATATGAGACTCTGAAATGCTGTGTTATTTTGACAATATAGTATACTCAACTCTTTAGCCCTGCATAGTTTTTAAAGGGTTATACTAAACTGCAAGGCCATTTACAGTAAGAAGGCTGTGTCAGATTAGATTAGATTTGTTGCAGGAAACACAGTCCTGTTAACAGTCAGATAAAAATGTTGCAACGGTTCAGCTCACCTGGTGCTGCTACCCCAGACAAAAATCTCTCTTTGAGGCGAAGGGTGAAAAGACACAAAAGTGAGTGGAACTTCTAGTCATGGATGAATTGTGTTTTCCAAAGCAATTATATTCTTCTCAACTCATTACATCTTCATGTGGGGGTTGACAATACATTCTGTTCTTCGCCAGGACCTTTGAAGTCCAAAATTTAGGCACAATATTTACAAGTTACCCAGACCGCACTTCACTCTCTGCAATGCAGGAGTGATTCTGCTCATCACCCTCACACACCGGGATGCAAGAGACTATGGTAAATTTATCTTCATGCCTTAGCGATGCCTTGCTAGAGGTTCTCCTGGAGGATGCTCAATAAAGGAGGCAGGTTCTTTTTCCTGACTGAAGACAAACGAGTCACAGGTTGCTATGGTGGTCATGTCAGCTCAAGAGAACCCAGCTTCAGTGCTGCAGGAGGATTAATGATCTGCTGTGTTCTGCAGGGGTATGTACTACTGTCTATTCAATGTTGCCATACTTCTATGGAGTGACAGACAGTAGCACTGTAAAGCTGCTACTGCAGAGGATAGTCAAACAGGCTATTAAATACCTCAGGTCAGTCATTTCAGTACAGTTACCAATGCAGCACTATCAGGACCACAGTGCTGCTGCTACTCATATCTGCCAAGGTTTACATTTAAAACATAATCTAGCTACAACACTCAGCAGCTCATGCACTGATCAGGCAGTAATATATGAGACATATATATCATACAATTTGTCAAAGACTTGCATGGAACAAGAACACAAACACAAAATTTGTCGTTTGAGTAGTCAGAGTGCAGTCCCATTTGCCTGGCCCTGTCAGGTTTACGTCAGCCTGTATGGCTGCCTTGCTTGGAAGGGTGTATTCACCCAGTCAGGCTCCAGTCCTCACATTAAGTATTTAACAACAAACAAAATTATATAAGACAGATTATTCATGAACTGATCAACATGGATTTCGCTCCTAACAACATCAACATTTACAAAGGAAATGCTTGAGTTATGTTGGCTTATAGAATCTCTACAGTGTGGAAGTAGGCCCTTCAGCCCAACAAGCCCACAATGATCCTCCAAAGAGTAACATACCCAAACCCATTCCCCTACCCTATTACTCTACTTTTAACCCTGACTAATGCACTTAACTTACATATCCCTGAATACTATGGGCAATTTAGAATGGCCAATTCACCTAACCTGCACATAGAGTCATAGAGATGTACAGCATGGAAACAGACCCTTTGGTCCATCCAGTCCATGCCGACCAGATATCTCAACCCAATCTAGTCCTATCTGCCAGCACCCGACTCATATCCCTCCAAACCTTTCCTATACATATACCCATCCAAATGCCTCTTAAATGTTGCAATTGTACCAGCCTCCACCACTTCCTCTGGCAGCTCATTCCATACACATACCACCCTCTGTGTGAAAAAGTTGCCCCTTAGGTCTCTTTTATATCTTTCTCCTCTCATCCTATGCCCTCTAGTTTTGGATTCCCCCATCCCAGGGAAAAGACTTTGTCTATTTATCCTATCCAAGCCCTTCATCATTTTATAAACGTCTATAAGGTCACCCCTCAGTATCCGATGCTCTAGGGAAAACAGGTGGAAGTGAGGACTGCAGATGCTGGAGATCAGATTCCTGATGAAGGGCTTTTGCCTGAAATGTCGATTTTCCTGCTCTTCGGATGCTGTCTGACCTGCTGTGCTTTTCCAGCACTATTCTGATCTTGGCTCCAGGGAAAACAGCCCTAGCCTATTCAACCTCTCCCTATAGCTCAAATCCTCCAACCTTGGCAACATCCTTCTAAATCTTTTCTGAACCCTTTCAAGTTTCACAACATCCTTCCGATAGGAAGGAGACCAGAATTGCATGCAATATTCCAACAGTGGCCTAACCAATGTCCTGTACAGCCGCAACATGACCTCCCAACTCCTGGACTCAATACTCTGACCAATAAAGGAAAGCATACCAAATGCCTTTTTCACTATCCGATCTACCTGCGACTCCACTTTCAAGGAGCTATTAACCTGCACTCCAAGGTCTCTTTGTTCAGCAACATTCCCTAGGACCTTACCATTAAACATATAGATCCTGCTAAGATTTGCTTTCCCAAACTGCAGCACCTCATATTTATCTAAATTAAACTCCACCTGAACTCCTCAGCCCTTTGGCCCATCGGATCAAGATCCCGTTGTAATCTGAGGTAACCTTCTTCGTTGTCCACTACACCTCCAATTTTGGTGTCATATGCAAACTTTGTAACTATACCTCTTATGCTCGCATTTATATAAATTAAGAATAGTGGTGGACCCAGTACTGATCCTTTTAGCACTCCACTGGTCACAGGCCTCCAGTCTGAAAAACAACTGTCCTCCACCACCCTCTGCCTTCTACCTTTGAGCTAGTTCTGTATCCAAATGGCGAGTTCTCCCTGTATTCCATGAGATCTAAACTTGCTAACCAGTCTCCCATTGAGAACCTTGTCGAACACCTTACTGAAGTCCATATGGATCATATCAACCGCCCTGCTCCCATCAATCCTCTTTGTTACTATTTCAAAAAAAGTCAATCAAGTTTGTGAGACATAATTTCCCATGCATGAAGCCATGTTGACTATCCCGAATCAGTCCTTGTCTTTCCAAATACATGTACATCCTGTCCCTCAGGATTCCCTGCAACAACTTGCCCACCATCGACATCAGGCTCACTGGTCTATAGTTCCCTGGCTTGTCCTTACCACCTTTCTTAAATAGTGGCATCACGTTAGCCAATCTCCAGTCTTCCAGCACCTCACTGTGACTATCAATGATACAAATATCTCAGCAAAGGGCACAACTATCACTTCTCTAGCTTCCCACAGAATTCTAGGGTACACCTGATCAGATCCTGGGGATTTATCCACTTTTATGCATTTCAAGACATCCAGCACTTCTTCCTCTGTAATATCGACATTTTTCAAGATGTCACCATTTATTTCCCTACGTTCTATATCTTCCATGTCCATGATATGCAAAGTAATGAATGCTAAACAAGATTCCAATGGAAGAAGTCAGGAAATCTGATTTTCCTGAATATTTCTGAGAATGTAACTGTAAAACTTGAACTCTCAATTGGGAAACTGAAGTTTTGCCTGTGCCCAATTAAGTTCCCCTGTTCACCGTTCTAAAAGCCCGAAGTAGGCCTGGAAGATTCTGATCCCTCATTCATGCTTTCATTATTTCCAGACTCTATTCATACATGTCCATGCACCTCTGGACCCATTAGGAATTGCAGTCAAGCAATGTCTTGATATAAACTTCTCATATTGGTCTTCAAATCACTCCGAAGCTCTGTAGTTTCCTCAAACTGCACCCTTTCCACCGTATGTGTGCTCCTGTATTTTGATTTCTTGTGAACTCCAATTTTACGAGCTCCATCACTGGTTGGCATGTCTTCAACTGCCTAGGGCCCAAACTCTGCCATACCCTCCCTTTGCCTCTCTATCTCCCTTTTCTCCTTCAAAACTTTTTTGATCAAAATTTTGGTCATTAATCTAATATCTTATGTACCTCAGTGTCATATTAGATTTTTAGTGCCCTGTGAAGTGTTTAAAAATGTTCATTACATTAAAGGTGTTATATAAATATAAGCTGTTTTGATGTGAACCGCAGTGATTTTGCTGCCAATCAATAATGGAAAGTAATTTCAATAAAGTACTAAAATATTGTGGTGGAGAAAATTGAGTACACGCAGTCCTTGTTATCCGTGGGCATTAGGGGTATGGACTTCCTGCGAATAACAAAAATATTCAAAACCACTCCGATGTATTGAAGAGGACTGTGCAATATTTTTTGGGACAGGTCAAGACAGGGAAACCGAGAGAAAAAAGGCGTATGGGGCTGACCTTGCAAATACATTGATCGTCAGGTAGAAACTCAGCACATAATAAATGTAACTAAAAAGAGCTCACCTTCCTCTTGGAATTAATTACATTGAATGCATACTAGAATACAGACAATAGCTTTTTAAAAAAAAATAATATTTTGAGAAATATTTAGAAAACACACTGGTTTTCTTAGCTGGAATATCAATATACTGTGAGGACAATTGTCTCAGTATCTCTTAACTCTGCTCACGGTGTTGAACATGCAGGAACAGTCAAAATTGGGAGACTCTTTTCATTGCAAACTGTGTAATAGGAAGTTTACCTTGTGCATTCAGTTATGCTTTCACAAACAATACACAAAGAAATATGTTATGTGCAACACTGATTCTATTTCCCAGCATTTCTAGGTTGCAAAACACAATTTTGACAGAACTGTCTGAAGGGATAATTGGGGCTGCTTTTATAATCCATTAACTTGAAGCACCAACAGCCAGACAGAACAGGACTGCATTGCAGCAAAAAGACTAAATGTTGTAATGTTGGAGAATGAAGCAAAGTTCAAACCTTATTGTGCCTCAGAAATAAGACATCAATGTCTATGAGAAGCCCTCAACTCTCACTGTACAACTATTTTTTCACCTACCCCTCTCTATCCCCCATTGTGTCTTGCTACAATCTCAAAAAGCCAGTACTGTGAAATGAGCAGGGTGCACGCACAAGGCAACAAAGTCCAAAATTTTAACAGGTCAAAGTGAAGTCGAAGTTCCTGGGAATATTCTTGATGAATGCATCTGTTCTGACAGCAGCTCAATGTGGGCTCTGAATTAACCTCTTCCAAAAAACAACTAAGTCTGCCGTCTTCACAGCTTGCAAACAGACCATTTGCAGCTCAGTGCTATGAATCAGTCACATTAATACCATGCATATGGGGTGAAGGTATGTAAAGTGTACATATCAGTCAGGACCACAATGCACCTCCATTATTCACACTTCCATTGCCTATAGGCAGAAAATTTCAAACGGTACATACTCCATCTAAATACTGTCTCTACCTTCATTAATGAGAAAGCTCTGGGGTATGAAGTGATTCACAGAAAACTTTAATCTTTCACATTGAAATAAATGATATGTGGTATAATTAATTTGTACTCATTATAAGTGTTATAATTTACATATGAAAATGTAGCATCTAGACCCATCAACTCTGAATTTCCGTTTCCAGTTTAAAGGTAATCCCTTTTTCTCCAGAGAACCTGACCCCCCCCTCAGTTAACGGAAGCACTTAATACACTAGATGCCATCTCAGCCCAAAGAACAGAGTGTTTCCTTGCTCGTATCTCCTTAATACCAGTTCCAATTGTATTTACTGCCTAACATTCACTTTACACAGAATCAAGCTCTATGATATAGCTCAACGGGAAAATCATAGTTTGGTACAAGATCAGTAATTCTAAAGTTGCAGCACGTAACATGAAGTCAACAACATTTTGCAGCTTCCTATCTTCACACTTGCACTGTAAGCCAGAGGCTTGGCTCATTTTTAAATGGCTTATCGTGGGCCTTTCAAACGTTCTTAGAAATTGCTGTGAGAAATCATCACTGTTCAGTTAATAAAAGAGCATTATGCCACTTTAAAAATATTTTTTGATAAAATAAGGTAAGTTTTTTTGCCATGGGATATGGTCATCATGAGGAAAGCCAGCATTTGTTCTCCAACTACCCTTGAACTGAGTGCCCTTGCTTCACCATTTCAGAGGAGAGCCAAGAGTCAAACTTCATTGCTGTAGGTCTGGAGTCACATTTAGACTAGACCAGAGAAAAATTGAATTTTCTTTCCTGAATCAGACAAGTTTTACAACAGATGGCAGTAATGGTGCCCATGAAACTAAGCTAGCTTCCAAACCCAGATTTATTAACAGAGTTAAAATTCTAATCAATGCTGTAGTGGGATTTGAACCTAATTCGCCATAGCATTTGTCTGGACCTCTGTGTTATGAGTCCAATGATATTATCACTCAAACCTGACCCCCTCCCCTCTTAAGTCTACCAGTCTTCATTAAAAACAAAATTATCTGTACTTCAAATTCATGTTACTCACCTTTGTTCTGCATCCCTTGATGCACTTATAAAATAAAACCCAGATTTTTAAAAGAAAATTGACACCACATCCACAATCTTGAGTGTGAACAGCTGCTAGATTTTTTTTAAACTTCCCTTTGTATGAAAAATGTCTAATGATTTCAATACTGAACAATCTAGCTCCAACTTTAAGGTTATGTCCCTTTGTCCTGGATTCTTCCACCAAGAAAATAACTATTTTATTGATCTTCATTGAATCACCTTACGGAGGTTCAAATATTCTGATCAGCATTACTGCATGTGACACTGATAGGTCAGAAATCTGCACTTTGATCTGGCAATGTTTAAAGGGATCTGACTTCCACTATATCATGCAGAAGAATTGCCACAGTGCAATAATTGGTGCACAGACCCACAAAGATGATCAGTGTAGAAAATACAAATACTTTATACTGCTGCAGCTGCTGTACAGTAAGTTTAAAAAGGTCAGTTTCTGAAAGTTAGTGAATTAATAGACAGATGGATGGGTAAGGGGGAGGTAGTTGAGCTTGAGTTGCAGAAGTGGAGGGGGGGTCAGAGGAGGGTGACAGTTATGCCAACTTTGGCATTGTGGGACAGTGGAGGGAGGTTGGGTTAGTCTGATTGGGTAGGAGGCACAGAGTCGTGTAGTTATCCACATGTCTTGCTAGGTTTGAATTTATCCAATCTTTCCCAGGGAGCTATCCAGAAAATTGCACAAAACTGTCCAAAGTTTCCAACTTTGTTTCAGAATCATGAACATTTGCGGAGGGTCTTAGGCAGCAGGGGCACTGCCTATTGGAATGTGAAACCTCCAGGACAATTCTCACATATGTCCCTGCACAAGGGCTTCCACAGGTTCCCAATGCACATCTTCAGACATACATTCAGAATCTCAACTCCCATACTCAATGTTCTCAGCAATGAAAGTTTTAAGGCAAGAGAGGAATAACTTAAAAATAACCCAAGGGGTAGCTTCTTCCACGCAAAGGCTGGTGCCTGTATGGGAATGAGCTGCCAGAGGAAGGTTGTGCCAGGTACAATTATAATATTTAAAATACATTTGAATGGGTATATGAATAGGAAGGGATTAGAGGGATTTGGGCTAAATACTGGCAAACAAACTGTCAGAGCTGACGAGTTGGACCAAAGGATCTGTTTCTGTGTTGTATGATTCTATATTGCAGGAACAGCCTGTATTAATACCACCATAACAAGTTTCTTTGTCAATGATTGTACAGTGCCATCACCAGTAACTGCACCTTTAAAAGATCATATGACTACTGAGCATAGTACCTGTTGATATAAAATCATGTTGGACAAGTCTTGCAAATGTAAACACTTCCTGATGTCATACTTCAGTAATGACACACGAGGAATCAATTACTTTGACGTTTTCTCACAGTTGAGAATCCACTTTACTTCAAGGCTTCTGTATGCCTTGTTTCAGCTTGGTTTTTCTTCCTGCACATCAGTTCTCCCAAATATAATGCTGAAGTTTCAAACTCTTGTCAGTACTGCTGAAGTCATGTGCATTCTGCTTTCAAATATAAAACTCTCAATTTTTGTGTGTTGAAAACCGTGTAATTAATTTCCTTAGAAAGTTTGTTAGAACTTTTCTTGGATGAGAATAATGCTTTACACTTCTCTTTTTAGATATTTAGCTAAGCAACACCAAAGTTTTTTCATCACTTGGCTGAAGCTTCAGGTTACCAACCCCAGGTAAAGAAATGGTATTTAAATTTTATCAACACAGCAGATAAAGAAAGGAAATGTTAATAGATTGGTTCAGTAAAAATTCTAGAAGGAGGAGAAATAGAAGAGAGAGAGAGAGAAATGAAACAGGAGCACATTTGGGATAAAGAACAAAAAAAATTATAAAGTAATGTAGTCCACATCTCCCACCAACTAAATTACAGCAGTAGTCACTTAAGCCAAACATAAAGTGCTTAATATCTGAACTCATTGAGTGTATTCCCCTTTGGCGCCCCCACAAGAGTGCTGTGCATCTCAAACTTTCCTACTTGTATTTTGAACACTGCTGTTTCAAACCCCAATTGTGTGTAACGTGACAGGATAACCACAAGTTCATAAAAAGCCAACATTGCTTTTGGTGTTCAGCAGTAATTTTAACTGCTTACTTTGAATTAGATTTTTCCTAAAATAGTTGAGAAACACAAAATCAATTTTGGTTTTACTCCAAAAACAAACTATTCAATTTGAGATTTAAACATTTTATCATCAACTGTGGGGCTGGATTTTGCCATGGACTTTAGGGCCACTACACTGACAGCAAACATGGCATCACAATGATACATGCTAGCACACTGTACCCCTAATTCCACCCTGGGCGATGCAAACTGTCCCACCCGTCCTGATGCAACTCCCTCTATTTTTGTCACCACATTGTTACCCATTCTGCCATCACAGCAAGGGGAAAATTCAGCAGTATGGTATGAAAAACTAGTGTTTTGTCAGGCAGCAATCCTAATAGACCTTTTTGTGAATATTGTTCAGGTTTCTAAACATTATGCCTTAGAAAAAAATAAATCTGACCATAATCCAATAAAAAAAAATCAGAAAAAGTCAGAAAAATACCTTTGGGCCATTAATGCAATCATCTAAAGGCAGAAATAAACTTGCTTGAGACGGAATCTGTTTTAAGATTTTGAATACCTACCAAAAAAAATTACAAAGCCTCAAGTCTGTATCATGAATCTCACGTATTATCCTTAAAATGCCTTGAATCCTGTGCTCTTTTTCCTAGTGTGCTCTCTTCAGTAGATGTAGATAATATCCTTAAGTTTTTAATATTAATCTTCCTATTTTACCTGACATCTGGAGCTCTTTTCCACCTTTTCTCTTATTTCCAACTCAGCTTTTACAAATTAAGGGCCTCTTACGTTTCTTCCCCAAGACATGTGGCAGCAGCTCTGGCACAGATGGTAAAAAATTCAACTTCATCCAAATGGAGCCCTCCTCCCCCATTTAGAATAATTTTGGCATCAGCACAGAGACTTTTTCTTGGCTGGTAATCATTAAAATTCATTTTGGCCAGCTATCAGTGACCAGCCCTCCTCCTGGCCCCTGCAAGTTACCCGACAAGCAGATGTCCTACATGCTCTAGTTCATTATGCTTTCACAGTATAATTTGTAACACACGCATACACACACACACACACACACACACACACACACACATACACACACACACAGCAGCTTTCTTTCTGGCTCCACAGTAAAAAGTACAAAATGCCCTCACACACTATCTGTATACCCAAAAAACACACCTAACGGCTGCAACCATTCAAATCAAACTGTACAGACGTATAAATGTTTATTCTGAATCTAAACCAGACCAGATTCCCTGCGAATTTTCTGCATATTCTTCAAGTTCCTGATACAGGAAATGATATAATGATAGTATTCTGCTCATATATCCCACAATTACATTTACAAAACTGTGAAAAACAAAATGAGAATTAAAAAGCCCAAGCGTAGGGAGAGGAGTAAACAAGTCTGTAATCAAAATGAGTTTTAATAATGTGAACATTCACAGAACAAAATGCCAGCGCCTCTGTGTATATAACACAATAACAACTCTGGAAATTGAATGGAAACACGTTGCACCAGATGACTGAAGACTTTGAGTCATAGGGCTGTGTGTTTCTCCATCACCTCTGACACTGCTTAAAATTGTCCCAACATTGGTTGCTGGACAGAATACTCCATTACAGATGAGAAGTAAAAGAAGTGCTACATTACTGCATACCTGGCAAGCCCATCTCTTCATTAACAGCACCATCTGAATTCATTATTTTATGACTGCAATATCATGAAACAGTTCTTTTTTAAAAAAAGAATGAGAAATACTGTTGATAAAAAGATTTCAATAGGATAAATTGAAAAAAATACTTCCTATGGTCATAGACACTGGTACAAGGAGCAATAATCGTAAAAAAATTATACGTAGGTATTATTGGGAGCGAAATCAGGCAGCAAGTCTCCGAGTAAACAATACTGAAAATCAGGAACTCTCTTCTCAGCAAAGATTGTGGATGCTAAGTCTACTGAAAGTTTTCAGTCATGTTTTTGTTTGGTATGTTCATCAAAAAAGAATTGAATAAGATCAAACTAAACAGAGCTGAAAAGTTACTTGGTAGTAAAGAAGTTCAATTTTAGTGAAAAACAGTCCTGTTGGAAGCTTTTCATCTTGAATTTATCAAGGCAGACACAATAATGCCAAAGGGGAAGGAGCTTCATTCCAAAAGATTATAATATTTGAACATATTCTTTGTGCTTGAAGAATGGGTACAATCGTCTTCTCATACAATCTCTGTGGTAACATCTTAACTAGCATCAGTATGCCAACCAATCAACACCCTTTCTTTGTAAAGCATATGTTGTTGCTCCTTTTGAGAGCTGGTATTCTTGCAACTAACCCGATCTGAGAAATGCAAGATGAAAAGTTTTGACCGTATGAATCGGTTTTCAAGAGTAATGATAGAATGGAAGAACAGACTTGCGTGATTGAATGATATACACCTTTTTATACACTTAGCATGAATAGAATTCTATCCATAAAGTAGTTTTATTCAATTTCAGGAGTTAGGTGCTCACATCAAGGACTTGAGCAAATATTAAAATGACACTAATGCATATGAGGGAGCATGGCACTATTAGAGGTGCAGTGACACAATAAAGCTGAGAGTCAGTCTGCTTGCTCAGGTGAATACACAAGATTCCATGGTATTATTTTAAAGAATAGTGGAGTTCCCCTGGTCTCCAGCCAAAGTTTATCGCTCAATACCAAAAACAGATGATTTGGCCATTATAAAATTGCTGTTTATGGGAGCATGTCTCGTGTACATCTGCTACCACATTTACACATAACAGCAACTACGGTCTTTTTTAAAAAAAGATTGGCTGCCAATGGTTTTGGGACATCTGTGGTTGTGAAAAGCATTTTTTATATTTATTCATGGGACATGGGTGTCACTGTTGGATCATCATTTATTGCCCATCCCTATTGCCCTTGAAGGTTGGGGTGAAATATCTTTTTGACCTAGAGCAGTCCATTTGGTGCAGACTTGCAATGCTGGGAGAAAATGAGTATTGCGGATGCTGGAGATCGGAGTCAAGAGTGTGGTGCTGGAAAAGCACAGCAGGTCAGGCAGCATCTGAGGAGCAGGAGAATCGACATTTCGGGCACAAGCCTTTCATAATGTTGTGGATGGAGTTCCAGGATTTTAATCTAATATATGAAAGGGTTTCTTTCAGGGATGCTCTGATTCACTTGAAAATTTGAAATGTTAAAACAAATGCACATTGATTTCATACCCAGTAATGATTAGGTCAATATACTTGAGGACATTAGAACAGGGCTTGGAGATGTCATGGCAGTGCTCCCATCTCTGGGCCAGAAGGTCTAGTTTCAATTCCCAGATGCGATGGGCATGGACTAAGTCATAACACATCCAAACAGATTGATTTAATAAAAAACAGCACACATACGTTAAAGATTCATACATTATGTAATTACCTCAAGTAGGAAAATCATCTTCAGTGTAAATATATCATTTTTATACCAACATCTCTCCCTAATTTGTTTTTTTTAAAAAAAAACAAGTATTTCCTCAGCTATCTAATTACATTTATAAACCTTAAAAATTAATTACCCCCAGAAACAAAAGTAGTTAGCTCGAAATCTTACTTTTAAAAGATCTGTTTGTGTCATGTCAGTGTTACTGCTAAAACTATTATGTATTATCTATTCTTAACGCCTGCAAGAAGAGTCGTAGAATCATAGAGATGTATAGCACATAAACAGACCCTTTGGTCCAACTTGTCCATGCTGACCAGATATCCTAAGCTAATCTAGTCCCATTTGCAAGCACGTGGCCCATATCCCTCTAACCTCTGACTATTCATATACCCATCCAGATGCCTTTTAAATGCTGTAATTGTACCGGCCTCCACCACTTCCTCTGGCAGCTCATTCCACACACGCACCACCCTTTGTGTGAAAACATTGCCCCTTAGGTCCTTTTTATATCTTTCCCCTCTCACCATATTCCTTTACTTCTTGACTCCTGCATCTCAGGGAAAAGATCTTGTCTATTTACCCTATCCATGCCCCTCATGATTTTATAAACCTCCACAAAGGTCACCTCTCAGCCTCAGATGCTCCATAGGAAACAGTCCCAGCCTATTCAGCCTCTCCGTGTAGCTCAAACCCTCCAACCCTGGCAACATCTTTGTAAATCTTTTCTGAACCCTTTTAAGTTTCACAACATCCTTCTGACAAGAAAGAGACCAGACCACACAATATTACAAAAGTGGCCTAACCAACATCCTGTACAGCCACAACCTGACCTCCCAACTCCTATACTCAATGCTCTGACCAATAAAGGAAAGCATACCAAACGGCTTCTTCATTATTCTATCTGCCTGTGACTCTACTTTCAAGGAACTATAACCTGTACTCCAAGGTCTCTTTGTTCAGCAACACTCCCTATGATCTTACCAATAAATGTATATATCCTACTAAGATTTCCTTTTCCAAAATGCAGCATCTCACGTTTATCTAAATTAAACTCCAACTGCCACTTCTTAGCCCATTGGACAAACTGATCAAGATCCCGTTGTAATCTGAGGTAACCTTCTTCGCTGTCCACTACACCTCCAATTTTGGTGTCATTTGCAAATTTACTAACTATGCCTCCTATGTTCACATCCAAATCATTTATAGAGATGATGAAAAGCAGTGGACCCAGCACCGATCCTTGTGGCACACAGCCGGTCACATACCTCCAATCTGAACAGAAACCTTCCACCACCATCCTGCATCTGTATCTAAATGGGTAGTTCTCCCTGTATTCCAAGAAATCTAGCCTTGCTTACCAGTCTCCCATGAGGAACCTTGTCGAATACCTTACTGAAGTCCATATAGATCATGTCAACTGCTCTGCCCTCATCAATTCTCTCTGTTATTTCTTCAAAAAACTCAATCAAGTTTGTGAGACATGATTTCCCACGCATAAAGCCATGTTGACTATCCCTAATGAGTCCTCGCCTTTCCAAATACATGTAAATCCTGTTCCTTAGGGTTCCCTCCAACAACCTATCCACCATCCATGTCAGGCTTACCGGTCTACAGTTCCCCGGCCTTTCCTTACCACCTTTCTTGAACAGTGGCACTACATCAGCCAACCTTCAGTCTTCCGGCACCTCACCGGTGACCATCAATGAACCAAATATCTCAGCAAGGCGCCCAGCAATCACTTCCCTAGCTTCCCACAGGGTTCTAGGGTACACCTGGTCAGGCCCTGGGGATTAATCCACTTTTATGTGTTTCAAGACAATCTGCACCTCTTTCTCTGCCATATGGATATTTTAGAAGATGTCACCATCTGTTTCTCCACATTCTATATCTCTCATGTCCTTCTCCACAGTAAGCCCTGATACAAAATACTCATTTAGCATTTCCCCTATTTCTTGTGGCTCCACAGTTCGGCTGCCTTACTGATCTTTGACAGGCCCTATTCTCTCCCTAGTTATCCTATCATCTTCACTGTATTCATAAAAACCCACTGGATTCTCTTTAATGCGATTTGCCAAAGCTATCTGATGTCCCCTTTTTTATCCTCCTGATTTCATTCTTAAGTATACTCCTACTGCCTTTCTACTCTTATGATTCATTAAATCCCCCCTGTTTATACCTGACATATGCTTCCTTCGTTTTCTTAACCAAAATCTCAATTTCCCCGAGTCATCCAGCATTCCCTACACCTACCAACCTTTCCTTTCACCCTAACAAGAATTTACTGTCTCTGGACTCTAGTTATCTCATTTCTGAAGACTTCCCATTTTCCAGTTGTCCCTTTACTTAGGAACATCTGCACTCAATCAGCTTTTGCAAGTTCCTGCCTAATACCGTCAAAATTAGCTTTCCTCCAATTTAGAACTTCAACTTTTAGATCTGGTCTATCCTTTTCCATCACTATTTTAAAACTAATAGAATGATGGTTGGAGGCCCCAAAGTGCTCCCCCACTGACACCTCAGTCACCTGCCCTACCTTATTCCCTAACAGTAGATCAAGTTTTGCACCTTCTCTAGTAGGTAGAAGGGCAGTGATCATCTTGTGAAAATACATCATTCATTCACCTTTTAATTTTGATCTTCCCCTCTAATTTTCTGCCAGTAGTCTTCACAGAAATTGTTTAATTTAACACATGATGTCTGTCTCAGCGAAAAGTAGGTCATTTAATCTCTCAAACTGGTTCTTCTGCCATTCTAAATCAGAACACAGCTGACATATACAGTGACTTGGCTGCTTGGATTCAGAATTGGTTTGCCCATCAAGGGCAAAGGGTAGTGGCAGAAGGGTGCTTTTCTGGCTGGAGGTCTCTGACTAGCACAGGGATCTATGATATATATAAATGACTTGGATGAAAATATAGATGGATAGGTTAGTAAGTTAGCAGATGATACAAAGATCAGTAGAATTGTGGATAGTGTAGAAGTTTGTCAAAGGATATGGCAGAGAAATGGCAGATGGAGTTTAATCTGGATAATTGAGAGGTGCTGCACTTTGGGAGTTCAAATGTTAGGGAAAATTAGATTGTTAATGGCAGGACCCTGAACAGCAGTGATGTACAGAAGGATCTTGGGATTCAGGTCTGTAGCTCTCTGAAAGTGGCCACACAAGTAGATGGGGTGGTAAAGAAAGTGTATGGTATGCTTGTCTTTATTGGGTGGGAAATTGAGTACAAGAGTCAGGATACCATGTTGCAGCTTTATAAGACTTTGGTTCAATTCTAGTTACCAAATTACAGGAAGGATGTGGAGACTTTGGAGAGGGTGCAGAAGAAGTTTACTAGGATGCTATAAAAACAGAAGTCGCTGGAAAAGCTCAACAGATCTGGCAGCATCTGTGGAGTGAAATCAGAGTTAATGCTTCGGAAAGGATCAGCAGACCCAAAATGTTAATTCTGATTCCTTGTCACAAATGCTCCCAGACTTGCTGATCTTTTCCAGCAACATCTGTTTTAGTTTCTGATTTACACCATCCGCAGTTCTCTTATTTACTAGGATACTGCCTGGATTAGAGGGTATGAACTATAAGGAGAGACCAGAAGAAGTCAGCTGTTTTCTCTGGAGTGACAGAGGCTGAGGGGAGACTTAATAAGTCTATAAAATTATGAGAGGTGTAAATAGGGTTGACGGTCAGAAACTATACCCCAGAGTTGAAATGTTTAATACTAGGGGGCATACATTTAAGTTTCTAGAGAGAGGGCGAGTTCAAAGTAGTTCTGAAGGGCAAGTTTTTTCCCCTCTACACAGAATGGTAGGAGTCTGGAACATGCTGCCAGGGGTGCTGGTCGAGGCAGATATGATAGGGGAGTTTAAGAGAAAATGCAAGAAGTAGAGGCACATGGAGCAAGGGCAGGCAGAAGGGATTAGTTTAATTTGACGTCATGTTTGGAACAACATCGTGGGCAGAAGGGTCGGTTCTTGTGCTGTACTGTTCTATGTTCTATATACTCCAACTCTATTTAGTCTTCCATTCATCAACTTCTAGTACTCTTATCTAACCAAAAAGCCTCCTAAGGTATTATTGAAGCCAATCCATGAGCAGTGAAATATAATGGTGCAGCCAAAGACAACAGGATCTGTCAGTTTGACACTCCAGTGAAATAAGAATTCTACTGTTGAAACATCTCATTGAAATCTATAATTTTACCACACATTCACTAGGAGCGTCGGTGCTATTTTAATTATATTGTTGCATCTGCATTTATCTTATTAAATACAAAGACCTTTTAAGAAGTGGGTGCATTTCACATGCCAATGTTAGTTATTTGTGACATAAAATAGTACTACCTCATTGGACGCTGTGGCCTAATCATAAGTGAGAGCATCAACACCCCTACTCTATACCAATCAACAGCTTCCTACAAGCCTTTAGGTCAGGTCTGATGTTCAGCAGTCAATATTTTTCTAAGGTCTGATGTTTAGCAGTCAATACTTTTCTAAAAGGTCCATGTAACAATACTCATTTACTAGCACGCCCAAACTAAATTGGAATGAAGTACAATTTAACAAGATCATACTAAAATTGTAAAAAGAAGCAATTCTCTTTCCTTAGTAACAAACATGCAAGTTAGAAGCTAACAATGTGTACGTTAATGGTACACAGTATATAGTTACACTATAAACATTATAGCCACAAACATTCCGACTTTTTCTTTTGAAGTAACTCACCCATTATAAACACTTGAACTCGGACTGCGGTCACGCTCTCGGTCATGGTCCCGTTCTCTGTCCCGATCTCGTTCTCTCTCCCTTGTGCGCTCTCGTTCCCGATCACGATCCCTGTCCCTCTCTCTCCGTGGGTAATAATCCCAATGCGATTGCTGTTGCTGTGATGGTTGCTTGTTGTTGTTATCAATTAAAGTACTCCAGGAAGATGAAACTGGGATATTGGGATACGTCAGATTAGCATAATCTGAAGGGAAGAGATGTGAAATAAGAAATATGGTGCAATATTACTACTTTCCACTGTCTATCAAACAATATGAAATGACAGATTGACAAAGATAATAACCACAAGACTGTGCCAAATTTATTGACCCAATGCTTGCATTAGTGGTACAGCTATCAAAAAAGCTAAAAGCTTGCATATTTCACTCTGTAGATTTTGAATTGTCTGGTGAATGTTAATTGCTTATCATCTCTATGGCTTGTAAAATTAATTTTAAAACAAGTGTAGAATTCTTTTGCCTCAGATTTTAATTTTTTGAAAATTAACCTAGAATTACAATGGATATTCAGTCTGAGCTGATACTGAAGCTCCATTTAAACTTCCTGCATCATTGCTCATCTAAACCCAACAGTACCATATTCTCCACGTTTGTCTAATTTTTCCTTAAATGCATTGAATATTATCTACTTCACCAACTCCATGTGACCACACCTTCTACATGTCTTTACAGGTTGCCACCCTGCATAGGTGACTTTGAATGGAAATCAAAGCATATTATTTTTGCTTACTAATTATTCTAAATTTCAGTGTAAAATCCTGTACACATCGAGTGGATGTACAACGAACAGCCTGCATTGTTTGTCTGCTCTTGCCTGCAAAATTTGGACCAACAAATCTAATAATATGTGGGTTAGCACTATGATAAGCGAAGATCATGTTTGTAAAAGTTCAATTATAAAATAAAGTCCTTAAGGCAAAGGAAACTGCCATCTCCATCTGTTTGTATTTATATGTATGACCTCTGAAATAACCGAGAAAAGCACTGTAGAAAAGGTCAGCTAAACTCATCATCACATTCACAGGCAAAGAGTGAATATGAATAGACAATAGATACAGCCTTGCCATCAACACCTATTTCCAGCAAACAATTTTATAGTCTACATGTAATAACAAAGCCATTAAGCAAAAGATGGTGCAGATCCTAAAAAGTAAACAGTCAGTTTTCAATCTACTTTGTCCACTTCCCTTAAATCAATCCTTCATCTAATTTGTTGTAATGAAAATAATGCTGATTTTAAAATTTTACATATCACAACAGGTATCGTAATTAATCATTAATGAAAGGAAAAATTAGCAATAAACAAGTGTAAATTTTTGGATCAGTTTCATCGGTCTTCTCAGCCAACAACCCTCAGTTACATCATTACCATTTAGCACTGAAATTAAGAAAAATACTTCTATGAAAAAAATTTTGGATCAAATTAAAAAAGATATAGAAAGATGTCACATTTGCACTCACTAATTTACAAAAGAAAAATATCCAAACATAAATTACTAGAATGTTCAGAAGTTTTTTCTTCAACTAACTCAAAATGTTTACAAGGCAAAGTAACAGGCAACACTTACCATTGCTTGCATAACCAAATGCAGCAGTAGTACGGTTGTTGTATGTTGGAGGTCCACTAGAAGTCACAAGACAAAAAAATTTTAATGACTGAAGTGTGACACCTACGTCACAAGAAAATAGAGATGCAACTGAACAATCAAAACAGCAATAGATTAATCACCAGATAAAATGCCAGCCTTACTAAAAGTACTGACATGGAAACTCAGTAGCAGGATCAGACAAACAAGCCTCTCACCTTGAGTGTGGTCAAAAACTTGTTTTGAAATGGCCATGTGAAACATGCTTAAGTAGTATTAACTTAGCTTCTAATGGGCACAACCTAACCCACCACATTCCCCACAATTTGGCATCAGTTATTAAATTGGAAATTTCTTCAGGGAGATACAGTGGTGCATGTTGCACCAAAAAGTATGCACAGGCATGATTCAGTTCTATCTGAAGTTACACATCATAACCATTGCTACAGCACAGTGTAGGAGTCTCAGAGGAGATGAACGTTACTGATCAATTCTCTCAGTATTCACTCTGACCGGTGAAGTACAGTTGCCCATGTGTTATGTTGAAAGATGCTATTTATAATGGTTTTGTAGCTTGCATTTGGCTATGTAGCCTTGATTTCAAAGCATTCAAACAGTAATTGAGATAAAAACAAAATGGACCCAATTTTAACTTAAATTGTGGACAGGTGTTAAATGAGTAAAATTCTTGTTCAAAGTCAAAACGTTGAACGGAGATCCAGGATATTCAACCAGCCTTGGGTTCCGCAAGACAACACAGCTAGTTCCACTTTCCCAATAGTCCAATTTTCTCTTGTGCAATTCCTTTTTGAAACACACAAATGAATCTGATTACTTCACATCACAGATCCTAGCTATTGCTGTTTGATAAAACTTTATCATATATAATATTTACAATATATGTTAATGATATAGAAGATGGTATCAGCAATAACATTAGCAAATTTGCTGATGATACTAAGCTGGGTGGCAGGGTGAAATGTGATGAGGATGTTAGGAGATTACAGGGTGACCTGGACAAGTTAGGTGAGTGGGCAGATGCATGTCAGATGCAGTTTAATGTGGATAAATATATGGTTATCCACTTTGGTGGCAAGAACAGGAAGGCAGATTACTACCTCAATGGAATGAATTTAGGTAAAGGGGCAGTACAGAGAGATCTGGGTGTTCTTGTACAACAGTCAATGAAGGCAAGCATGCAGGTACAGCAGATAGTGAAGAAGGTTAATAGCATGCTGGCCTTCATAACAAGAGGGATTGAGTATAGAAGCAAAGAGGTGTTTCTGCAGCTCTACAGGGCCCTGGTGAGACCACATCTGGAGTATTGTGTGCAGTTCTGGTCTCCAAATTTGAGGAAAGACATTCTGGCTATTGAGGGAGTGCAGCGTAGGTTCACGAGGTCAATTCCTGGAATGGAGGGATTACCTTACACTGAAAGACTGAAGCGACTGGGCTTGTATACCCTTGAGTTTAGAAGACTGAGAGGGGATCTGATTGAGACATATAAGATTATTAAAGGATTCAACACTCTGGTAGCAGGAAACATGTTTCCGTTGATGGGCGAGTACCGAACCAGAGGACACAGCTTAAAATTACGGGGTAGACCATTTAGGACAGAGATGAGGAGAAACTTTTTCACCCAAAGAGTGGTGGCTGTGTGGAATGCTCTGCCCCAGAGGGCAGTGGAGGCCCAGTCTCTGGATTCATTTAAGAAAGAGTTGGATAGAGCTCTCAAAGATAGTGGAATCAAGGGTTATGGAGCCAAGGCAGGAAGCGGATACTGATTAGGAATGATCAGCCATGATCACATTGAATGGTGGTGCAGGCTCGAAGGGCTGAATGGCCTACTCCTGCACCTACTGTCTACTGTCTTATCATGTTGCTATCAATTTTCTCGTCATGCAACTTTTTATGAGTATTTGACTTTTAAATCAATGGAATGTGTTTCTCTACCTTGTTAGCACTCAGCATTTCTCTCACCGCTTACCATCAGATCTTTGCTTGCTTATCCCTTTTTTCTCTCCCTGGGCTCCCTCTTCATGTATTCTACTCAACAGTTCACCACTCTCCCTGACCATCATCAGTACAAACACTCTTTCCAATCCATTTTCTCTTTTTATGAAGAGTCATCTGACTCAAAACTTTAAATTTGTTTTTCATTCCACAGATGCTGCAAGACCTGCTGAGTTTTAGATTTCCAGCATCCATTGTTCTTTGTTTTTGTCCAACAGCTTTGTCAAACTTTATCCCAAACTTCACCAAGGAGAAAAAAACACCAGTTCCACAAATGTATTCACTTAAATGACATGCTCTTAGTCCCTAAGGCATTTCTGTTAAGATTTTCCACTCCATCTCTAAAGTCTTCACATTCTTCCGAAAATGTGTTGCCCACAATTGCAAAAAATCCTCTAGTTGAGGTAAACCATTACTCCAGATGAGTTCATAGTAATTTCTTTACTTTTGCACTAGATGCTGCTATGTTGAAACCACTTTCCATAATCTGTGCACATATACACACACTCTAAAATTTTACTTTTTCAATTCTAATCCTCTTTCCTACCAAAACGTCCCACTTCAGATTTCTCTTCATTGAACTTCATTTACACATGCCCATCTTTCTACCAGTCTATTCTCTGTTGAAACCTATTATTATCCTCCTCCTAATTCACTACGTTTTAGGCCATATGAAAAATTTGAAATTACGTGCTGTATGTGCAAGATTAGAATATTAACATATCAAGAAAAGCATGACCTCTGAAGAACGGCGATGAATGGGGCAGGGTGCAGTGGTGGGGGGTGGGGCCTACATGGTCTACTCTGGTTCTTACGAACCTTACTTTACATCCTAAAGTAAATTATTGACTATTATTCTTTTTTCTGCCATTCAGCCAATCTTGCTCCTGCAGCTTTATTCCAGTGGCTTCAAATTTTTAAAATCATTTGGCACTTTCCCATAGACTCTTATAAATCACGTATATCACATCAACAGCACAGCACTTACTCAAGAAAAGCTCATGATAGATATTGCCCATTTCTGTGGTATAGATGCTAGGCAATCCTAATGCAAACAAAATCTCAACCGTTATCCAATCTGTTTCCTACCTGTAATTACTTGCATGGAGTTGTATGTAACAGGAAACCATTGAATCATTTCAAATAATGGAATCAATATCACAGTAAAATAAAATGTGGAAATAAGTAATGAGTGAACCATGATGTGAAAATAGTTACAAGCAGTTAATTTTAGCACTGTTTTGGAAATGGGGAAGGTTTTATAAAATGCAAACCACTTAACATAGCAACAAGATAGTTTGTTTCTTTGAAAGAAATTCTGCCAAATTTTGCTCTTTCTACAGGCAGCATGGTGTACTTCAACAGCCTCGGGTCACTATCTGACAGTACTATTGTGCTTTGACATCCACACATACGGTCTTCCAGAAAGAGCTCTATTATCATGAAGGGTGGGAACCCTGGATCATATTCTCTTTCCTGAATTCAGAGTGTTGATAGTAATTATTGAGTCCTGACATCTCAACTGAGATCAGCCAACTCAGCAAAGACCACACGTCAAACCTGAGGCATTCCTGTTGTGTATGACTGGATATTATTGGGAGAGTAAGCAAGATTCTACCTTATGAGCTCAATGATGTTACCCAGCATTTCAATCTCCATCATTAGTTACTTAAAAGGACTCTCCAATGAAAAGAACAGCTAGCATGTATATCACACCTTTCACTCAGTCCAGCCAATGAAATACTTTTGAAGTCTAAGTACGACTATGACATAGGAAGACAAAGATTTGAAAAATGTTTCTTTGAAAGAAAGTGGGGAAATTGGCTTTTTAAATACCTGCAATTAAAAAGTGGGCTCATAAGTTAAAATAAATTCAATTTTAGGGACAATTGACTTATTATAAATAGGTTTTAGGTGTGTAACAGGCAAAGATTCCTTACCAGAGCAGTATTTTTCTGGACCGTTTGATGTGACTGGCTTTAATTTAGAACTCAAGGTGCAGTTGGACTTAGAAACCCACACACTGAAGAATTGGCAGGTTACCTTGCTCACTGCCTAACGGGTTGGCAAAATGCCAACTGCTCATTGAATACTTCCATATATCCTTCCGGTAGAATATTTATGTAGGTAAACTCATCCAAGAAATTCAAGTTTTAAACAGGTGGACCATTAATCCATTGTTCTATAAATATACTGTTAAATCAGATTCACATTTACTACAGTCTGCACTCCAGCAGTAGCCAACATATGAGGATGGCACATGCATGAAAAGCAGCAAACAGGCTAGACATGAGTGATATCTTTATCCTCGTTTCTACTGAAAGACAAAAGGATTCGCCATGACCAAGCTTCTAAATGGAGGAATGGAAGATAAATTTCTTCATAAATGGCTCACCCATTTTGATACTGATTATAGCAAATAACAATGAATTAAATTTAAAGTGAATTAAATTTAACCTCTTTCAATTTAATTTGTTTCACTGTTTCGTTATCTTCTGTGCATGTCAATCATGAGGTAATCCAGTTTCTCAATGATTTGGAGATGCCGGTGTTGGACTGGGGTGTACAAAGTTAAAAATCCCACAACACCAGGTTATAGTCCAACAGGTTTAATTGGAAGCACGCTAGCTTTCGGAGCGACGCTCCTTCATCAGGTGATTGTCTGATGAAGGAGCGTCGCTCTGAAAGCTAGTCTGCTTACAATTAAACCTGTTGTACTATAACCTGGTGTTGTGGGATTTTAAACCCAGTTTATCAATAGCTTTTACAATCAACAGCTCTGGGTTATTTCTGCTAACAAAGAACAATGTGGGTAGTAAGGGTGCAGTTAGGTGTGGAGTAGTGTTTCAAACCCCATCACCTCAATCTGAAGCAAATACCCAGCTGGATGGCAACCCAATATTCAGAGGTCTCTTAGATTCACTTGCTAGGGCTATCTAGAGTGAACTCAGAATCATATTTTTGACTCCGAAGTGGAAGTTTTCCAACTGAGCCAACTCTTACTTTCAAGTCAGTAACCAGCAAGCACAAATTTAGCATTACTAGAAGAATGAATGAAATAATTCAGTAAACTCTATTTTGGTGCAAAGACTTAGGACATGAAACACTATTAGAAACAGAGCTGAAATACATAAAAAAGGTAAATAATCATTTAAAGGGGAAGTGCAAAATATATATCTAAAGCACAAGAACACTCAATCAAATAACTCCTTCAGAGAGCTAATGTAAGTATGTTAAATTGAATGGTAATTTCCTGTGTTGTATAATACTATGATTTTAAAGTACTCCATTAAAAAAAAGAGAAATATACATAAACACATGAGAATCATTTGCTCAGTTATCACCAAAACAGAATCTAATGCGTTCCTTGAGGAAGGGGTAAGTAGTACTTGGGTCGGAGAATGTGTCAGTGCATTGGTCATGAAGAAAATATCATAACCAAGAGGTAAAAATCATATTAGCTTGCTATTGGTCCCTGAATAATTTCAAATGGAGAAATTTTGCCAACAAAACAAAAGATTAATGGCAGAGAAGACAGGAACATAAAAATACAGTGGAGATTAAAATTAAAAATTAAACCAGTGGGGAAAACAATGGTAGATGCATTTCAGTGGAGGTATGATTCAGGTTCAAGGAAATTTAGGGATTCGTGCAAACACATCATTGAAAAGTAGAAGTCAGGTATGAAAATAATCAAAAACGTTCATGAAATGTTAGTCTTTACAACTAGCGGGGTAAAATGTGAATTTAAAAAAGGAGGGAGCATTGGTTCAGCTGTACAAAGCCCTAAATTGAACAAATCTCACGCACAGTGTAGAGTTCTGGACACTGTACCTTAAAAATGATAGACTGTCTTTAAATTCGGAATAAAGTATATATGTTTCAAATCACAGCCATGCCATTTGGAGGTGTAATGAAACAAAGTTGTGAAAGTGAACAGAAAAGTGGAACTTGCTTCTATAAATGCAGATGCTAGCTCAGAGATCAATAAACTTTTAGTCATGACCAAGGGTATTAAGGAACATGGATGAAGTTAGGATATGGATCAGCCATGATCTCACCTGAATGGCAGACCAGACCTGAGAGGTTGAATGGTATACTCCTGTTCCTATGAAGGAAGGGTTGCACCTTATGGTATTTTACCATTTGGCAGACTGAGTATGATGTGCAAAAACATGGCATGAAGACTGAAAAAGCAATACAGCATTTAAATGAAGAGAGACTGCAGAGCTCAGTGGTACAGAGGAATCTGGTGTCCTGGAACATGAAACTAAAACTTAATATACAGGTACAGCAGGTGATCAGAAAAGCAAATAAATAAATGTTATTTATTGTTAAGGAAATCACAGAATCACGGAATCCCTGCAGGCCTTATTCAGCCCACTAAGTCCACACTGACTCTTCAAAGAGTATCCCACCCAGATCCATTCCCCTACCCTATCCCTGCAACCCTGCATTTTCCATAGCTCGGGTTAAGATTAGAGTGGTGCTGGAAAAGCACAGCAGGTCAGGCAGCATCAGAGGAGCAGGAAAATCAACGTTTCAGGCAAAAGCCTTTCATCAGGAGGCTTCTGCCCGAAACATTGATTTTGCTGCTCCTCAGATGCTGCCTGACCTGCTGCGCTTTTTCAGCACCGCTCTAATCTTGACTCTAATCATCAGCATCTGCAGTACCCACTTCTGCCCGGAAAAATGCTAGAGTCCATTATAAAAGAATGAATAACTGACCATTTGGAAAACATTGGCAGGATCAAACAGAGAATGGATTTTTAAAAGGGAAATCATGTTTGAAAAATCTACTGGAATTCTTCGAGGATGTAATCCATAGAGGTGATGAGGGAGAGTCAGTAGACGTGGTTTATTATTCAGACTTTCAAAGGGCTTTTGATGAAGTCCCAAAGAAGAGATTAATGTATAAAATCAAAGCACATGGGAACGGGGGTAATGGACTGAGATGGATAGAAAATTGGTTGAGACAGGGAAAAAAAAATAGGAAACAAGTCTTTTTCCAAATGGTTTTGCCAGTGACAAGAGGAGTACAGCATGGAGCTCTCAGACCCCAACTATTCACAATACACATTAATGATTTGGTTGATGGAACTAAACACCATATCTTCAAATTTGCAAATGAGACAAAGCTGAGTGAGAGTATGAATTGTGAGGAGGATGCAGAGATGTTTCAGTATGATTTGGACAAGCTGAATGAGTGGGCAAACATTGTGGATGCAGTGTATTATGGATACATAAATGTGAGGTTATCCACATTCGAGTAAAAACAGGAAGGTAAATTATTATTTGAATGTCTAAATAGCAAAAGGAGAATTTGCAACAAGACCAGAGCCAGTCGCTGAAGGTAAGCATATATGTACAGCAGGCAGTTAAGATGGTAAATGGAAGTTGGCCTTCAGAGTGACAGGATTTACATATGGAGCAGAGATGTCTTGCTGCAAATATACAGAGCCTTGGTGAGACCATAGACCTGGAATACATTGTGCAGTTTTGGTCACCTTATTTGAGGAAGAATGTTCTTGCTTTAGAGAGAGTGCAGTGAAGGTTAATAAGACTGATTCCTGGGACGGCAGAATTTACATAGGAGAAGTTGAAATGGTTAGGATTACATTCACTGCAGTTCAGAAGAAGGGGATCTCATGAAAACCCTATAAAATTCTAGCAAGACTAGACAGGGTAGATGCAGAGGAGTCCAGAAATAAGGCACATAATCTAAGAATACTTGGAAAACCATTTAGGACTGAGATGAGGAAAGATTTCTTTAGCCAGAGAGTGGTGAGCCAGTGAAATACCACAGAATGCAGTTGAGGCCAACATTGTATGATTCCAAGGAGGAGTTAGATATAGCACTTGGAAGTGAAGGAATGAAAGGATATTTGGGGGGGGCCTAGAGGAGATTGGCCTACTCCTGTCCCCATAGTCTATATTTCTATGATATAAAAACAGGCCTGTGTGTTTCTTGCTTCATGAAATTTTTGGATAGCTGTGAGAATATAAATCCCAACAATGCATTTTGACAGAAATTGAGGTTGATGTCATGTAGTGTCAAAGTCTGATTTTTGCCTTTTCATATTCATTAAAATTGTTTGCAAAAGTGCAACAGTGTCGGCAGGTTATGAACACCCAATAGCTTTGAATTATGTATTTCTAGGCTCAGTACGTAGATACTGACCAGCAGATAAAATAATTTGTATGCTTTAAAATTTTCTATTTGTTCAAAGGCATAGTTGATCGAAATTTTCTTCCTGATGCTACATAATTCTGATCTTAGCGGCAATTTTGAAATTCTGGTTTTAAAAAAAACTGCTGACTGCACAGTAGCATAATCTGATGCTGAAAAACTACATTCAACAAGGAAGATATTTATTGAAATCTGGCTCAACCATATCAATGTAAATTTTACATGAACAAACATGGAACTCAGTAGCTTTTGTAAGAGATACTCAACACTTCAGCATCATATTATGTGCATTGAAGAAATGTGATCTAAAATCGTCCCCCCTTGAAGGAGAGGAAACCTACTCAGTATGAAAAACTGAGGTTTAAATTTAAATTCTTCTAGGAGAAAGTGAGGACTGCAGATGCTGGAGAGAGATTTAAATTTAAATTGTCTGGAAAGAAAAAGTCAAGTATAATTTTCCTTACTACAAGGTTTAGTGGTTTGGATCTTATTTAGTAAAATACAAGTTTAAGATTAGCTTGTTTACAAAAGTGATTCACGTAATGCCTTGTCCCGAATCGCACTATTAGAATATGTAGTATTTTAGGAGCTGTGACATTTAATCTTGTACAAATATCAAAGACGAAAACAATGCTGGAATGTGTAACAAAAACAGTCAAATTAAAATTGACTTAGGAGAAGATTTGATGAGTCCCTTGGTAAGGTGCTTGAATTATGAAAATTATACCACATTATACTAAAGATATAGAGCCACAAAGCTAAATCTATATCTAGGGAACAGAAAACTAACAGAATTGATGTTTTCTGCACAGGACAGTAGTGTATCCATGACTCTTTTATTTTCCTTTTGCAAGCTGGTGTGATTTTAAAAAGCCCGATGAAACCAAGTTAGAACATGGTATTGTAGGCTTGTGGAAGAAGCAGAATTTTGAGAAAAAGAATAGTGAAAGAAAGCATATCAAACAAATCTATATCAAAGCATTGTGCAATCCTTAATGTGGAGGGAAAGAGACACCCAAGTTGTCAATCAAATAAAAAAGATTCTGACTGTTATAACATTGTTGTTTGTGGGGACTTGCTGTGTGAAACATGGCTGCTGTTTTTCTGACACTATAACAAAGAAAACATTTCAAAAGTAGTTAATTGACTGTAAATCATAAAGAATGGCCTGTAGTCCTGAAGAGAAAGATACAACTGCAAGTCTGTGTCACATAATGTAAATAAAATAAAGTTTAAAGACAATTTGCACTTCTGTAATTATTAATAATCTTGAGTGAGAAATTAGTGCAATAGACTCTTAGAATGTGGAATTTAGCTTCAGTGAGCATTTCTGATGGGAAAAATAAGATTGTCCATCTGAATTAATGAATGATGTCAGTTTTTAGTAGCATTTGGGTGTAGAGTTGAGTAGGACAGTGTAGGTTTTCACGCTATTATTAAGGAACCAAGTCAGTGTATGTTTAATGGGTGAGGAAGAAAGAGATTTGATCATCAGACATCAAATGGAACAAAAGAAAATTGTGGAGATTTCAAATGAACATTGAAGTGGGGTGGCACGAGCAAGGAGATAAAAAGTGCACAAAGGGTTGAGAGAGCCATAATGTTTGTTAGATTTATAATGCAGATACGTAAGCACAGAGCATGATAAATAAAGTTGCTGAGCTGCAGCTGTGACTAACCACAAGGGAATATGATGTGGCATTAACTTTCTTGTTAAAAGACAGTACTACGTAAGCTACACTCTTGAAGTTAGCTTTAGGAAACAGAAATGAGCAAGCGAAGGGATATCAGGGGAGAACATTTGGGAGGTAGTGATTACAGTCCAGCTGGACCAAGACAAACCAAGAATATTTATCTTCAAAAAATGATGCAAAGACCAATTAAACTCTTTTTAAACATAAACATACATGGCTGGCTGGACCAGTATTTACTGCCTACCAGTAATTGACCAGAAGGCAGCTGACAGCCTGTCTCTTTGTTGGCTACGTAGAACAGTCCATCTTCCGTTGTTACACCGGCACCACTCCCCACCTCTTCCTCCGCTACATTGATGACTGCATTGGCGCCACCTCGTTATCCCGCAAGGCGGTTGAGCAGTTCATCAACTTCACCAACACATTTACCCCGACCTTAAATTCACCTGGACCATCTCCGATACCTCCCTCCCCTTCCTGGACCTCTCCACCTCCATTAATGACAAACGACTTGACACTGACATTTTTTTTTACAAACCCACCGACTCCCACAGCTACCTGGATTACACCTCTTCCCACCCTACCTCTTGCAAAAATGCCATCCCCTATTCCCAATTCCTCTGTCTTATCTGCTCCCAGGAGGACCAGTTCCACCACAAAACATACCATTAGATAGTTTTACATAGAACATTAAACGCAGTACAGGCCCTTCGGCCCTCGATGTTGCGCTGACCTGTCATACCAATCTGAAGCCCATCTAACCTACGCTATTCCATGTACGTCCATATGCGTGTCCAATGGCGACTTAAGTGTACTTAAACATGGGGAATCTACTACTGTTGCAGGCAAAGCATTCCGTACCCTTACTACTCTCTGAGTAAAGAAACTACCTCGGACAACTGTCTTATACCTATCTCCCCTCAATTTAAACCTATGCCCCCTCGTGCTCACGGTCACCATACTTGGAAAAAGGCTCTCCCTGTCCACCCTATCTAACCCTCTGGTTATCTTGTATGTTTCTCTCAACCTTCTTCTCTCGAACGAAAACCACCTCAAGTCCTTCAGCCTTTCCTCGTAAGACCTTCCCTCTATACCAGGCAACATCCTAGTAAATCTCCACTGCACCCTTTCCAAAGCTTCCACATCCTTCTTATAATGCGGTGACTAGAACGGTACACAATACTCCAAGTGCGGCCGCACCAGATTTTTGTACAGCTGTGGCATAATCTCATGGTTCCGGAACTCGATCCCTCTATTAATAAAAGCTAAAACACTGTATACCTTCTTAACAACCCTGTCAACCTGGGTGGCAACTTTCAAGGATCTGTGTACCTGGATACAGAGATCTCTTTGCTCATCTACACTACTAAGAATCTTACCATTAGCCCTGTACTTTGCATTCCAGTTCCTCCGACCAAAGTGAATCACCTCACACTTGTCCACATTAAACTCCATTTGCCACCTCTCAGCCCAGCTCTGCAGCTTATCGATGTCTCTCTGTAACCTACAACATCCTTCGTCACTATCCACAAGTCCACTGATCTTCGTGTCGTCTGCAAATTTACTAACCCACCCTTCTACGCCCTCATCCAGGTCGTTTATAAAAATGATGAACAGCAGTGGACCCAACACTGACCCTTGCGGTACTCCACTGGTAACCGGACTCCAGGATGAACATTTCCCATCAACCACCACCCTCTGTCTTCTTTTAGTAAGCCAAATATCCCACTCTTATGCGTTTTGTACAAACCTTATCAAACGCCTTGCTGAAATCCATATACACCACATCAAACGGTTTATACTCATCTACCTGTTTGGTCACCTTCTCAAAGAACTCAATAAGGTTTGTGAGGCACAACCTACCAGATGGCCTCCTTCTTTAGAGATCGCAATTTCCATTCTCACGTGGTTGAAGATGCCCTCCAACGCATCTCATCCACATCCCGCACCTCTGCCTTCAAATCCCACCCCTCCAAACGTAACAAGGACAGAACCCCCCCGATCCTCACTTTCCACCCTACCAACCTTCGCATAAACCACACTGTCCGCCAACATTTCCGCCACCGCCAAACGGGCTCCACCATCAGGGATATACTTCCCTCCCCACCCCTTTCCCATTTCCGCAAAGACCATTCCCTCCATACTATCTGGTCAGGTCCACGCCCCCAACAACCCACCCTCCCTTCCTTCCTAGCACGTTCCCCTGCCACCGCAGGAATTGCAAAACCTGCGCCCACACCTCCTCCCTCACCACCATCCAAGGCCCCAAAGGAGCCTTTTACATCCATCAAAGTTTCACCTGCACATCCAAAATGTCATTTTTTGTATCTGTTGCTCCCGATGCGGTCTCCTCTACATTGGAGAGACTGGACGCCTCCTGGCAGAGCGCTTTAGGGAACATCTCTGGGACACCTGCACCAATCAACCACACCGCCCTGTGGCCCAACATTTCAACTCCCCCTCCCATTCTGCTGAGTAAAAGCAGATCCTGGGCCTCCTCCACCACTGCTCCCTCACAACCTGACGACTGGAGGAAGAACGCCTCATCTTCCGCCTTGGAACACTTCAACCCCAGGGCATCAATGTAGACTTCACCAGTTTCCTCATTTCCCCTCCCCCACCTTACCCCAGTTACAACATTCCAGCTCAGCACGGTCCTCATGACCTGTCCTACCTGCCAATCTCCCCTCCCACCTATCTGCTCCACCCTCCCCTCTGACCTATCACCTACATCCACATCCCCATTCACCTATTGTACTCTTTTCTACCTTCTCCCCAGCTCTCTGCAGCCCCACCTCCCCCCCCCCCTCCACTCCCCTCTCTGCAGCTAAGGAAAGCGGTTTCCTTTCCTAAAAGGATATTAGTGATACAGGTGGGTATTTTTCAAAACAATGGGAAGGCAATGGTCTGGTGGTACTATTGCTAGACTATTAATCCAGTAACATTAGCACTATGCCACCACTGCCCCAATGAAGCATTTAATAAACGTGCCACACAACAGATTTGAGTGTAACAGGAGACAAAGAGTACTTATATATTTTTTTAAAATGTAGGAGGATTTGTAATGAAGTTCCTCAGATGTTCAGACCATGTTCTTCTTGATAGAAATTCACAACCTATACCTTTTATCACAATCTGAAGATAATACTAAGCTTATAAATAATGTTAACCATGAGGAGGCCAATGTATAATTTCAAACCTAGGCTAGTGTTCTGAGGACATCAGGTTCAGATCCTGCCATGGTGAAGTTTGAATGCAATGAAATCTGGAATAATTTAGAGATCAAAGAGATGTAAAGCAAAATGAGAATCAGCAAGTGAGAGTATGGAATGGAAAAAAATACAAAAGCCACACTTTGCAGTAGATATGAAGATGACACTAAATGACTGAAGGGGTAATGCAAGGAAAAAAGAAATTAGAGGAGTTGAAAGTGACATCAATAAATGCTAGCTAAAAAAATACAGGAGCAAAGATCATGGTCTGTAACTGTTAAATGAAGTCTTGAGTCTAAATCTCTGTAAGCCATGAAGTACCTAATTGAAGAATGAAGTGCTGTTCCTCAAGCTTCCTTTGAACTTCATTATACCATTTCAGAGATTGATAGGGTGTAGAGAATAAAATGATAAGCAACCAGAAACTGGATATCTGTAGTATGGACTATATGGATGCGTGTGCAAATCGATCATCCCATGTGATGGTTTTCAATAAGTTCCTCATGGCTAGTGTCTATCTCCCTCAAACATGTTGAACAGCAATTTAACATTTGCAACCCTCCAGCCACAGAGTCTCAGAGCTTTACAGCATGAAAACAGGCCGTTTGGCCCAACTTGTTCAGGCTTCCCAGTTTTCACAATTAAACTAGTCCCATTAGTCTGTATTTAGGCCATATCCATCCATGTACCTGTCCAAATATTCCTTAAAATGACAAAACTGTACTAGCCTCCATTACCTCTGGTAGCTGTTCCAGACATTCACCATCCTGTGTGTGAAAAAATTGCCCCCACCCCCAACCAACCCTTTTGTATCTCTCTCTTCTCACCTTAAACCTATTTCCTCCAGTTTTAGTCTCCCTGACCATGGGAAAAAGTTGTTGGCTTTCTAGCTTATCTACACCTCTCATGATTTTATAGATCTCTAAAAGGTCACCCCTCAGTCTGCTATGCTCCAGGGAAAAAAGTCTCACCCTATCCAGCCTCTTTTTATAACTCAAACCTTCCAGTCCAAGTTGCATTCTCGTAAATCTTTTCTGCATCTTTCTATTTTCATAATATCCTTTCTATAATAGGGTGACCACAACTGCACACAGCACTCCAAAATGTGGCCTCAGCAACATCTAGTACAGCAGCAACAAGATGCTCCAACTCCTATAGTTAATACTCTGACTGGTGAAAGCAAGCATGCGGAAAGCCTTCTTCACCATTCTGTCTGTTTATGACTCCGCATTCAAGGAGCTATGAACCTGTACCCTGCAAATCTCTTTGTTCTTTAACACTCTTCAGAGACTGTGTAAGACCACCAAAATGCAATTTATCTAAATTAAACTCCATCTCCCATTCCTCAACCCACTGGGCCAGTTGACTAAGATCTCACTGCATTCCCAGATAATCATCTTCACTGTCCACTATTCCACCAATCTTGGTTACTAAGCATACCTCCTAAGTTCTCATCCAAATTACTTGCATAAATGAAGAATAACAGTGGGTTCAGCACCGATCCCTGTGGCACACCGCTGGTGATAGGCCTTCAGGTTGAAAAACAATCCTGTACCACCACCCTTGACCTTCCACTGTCAAACCAAATGGCTAGTTCTCCCTGGAACCCGAGAGATTTAACCTTACTCAACAACCCACCATGCTGTAGCTTGTCAAAGGCCTTGCTAAAGTCCACGGAGACAACAATGCCTTCTACTTTTTTAGTCACCCTTTTAAAAAACTCAATCAAATTTGTGAGATACGATTTCCCAAAAAGCCAAAGTGATTGTCCCAAATATATCCTTGCCTCCAAATGACTGGAGATCTGGCTCTTAGAATGCCCTCTAACAACTTACCCACCACAGATGTTAGGCTCACCAATCTGTAGTTTGCAGACATTTCTTTTCTGCAACATTTCTTATACAGTGGCACAACATAAGCCACTGTCCAATCTTCCGACACTTCACCCATGGCTGTCAATGATACCAATATCTCTGCTAGCCTCCCACAAAGTCCTGGGATATACTTCATCAGGTCCAGAGCATTTAGTGACCTTAAAATGCATTTTAAGACTTCTAGCACTTCTTCTTCAAGACATTATTATTTATCTCCCCAAGCTCCCAAACATCCATGCCTTTCTTGATGGTGATGACTGATGAGAAAGATTCATTTAGGATCTTGCCCATTTCTTGTGGTTTTGCACATAGAAGACTTTATTGATATTTAAGAGGCCCTATTCTCTCACTAGTTACTCTTTTGCCCTTCATGTATTTATATAATTTCTTTGGATTCTCCTTTACCTTATATGATAAAACTATCTCATGCCCCCTTTTAGCCATTCTGATTTCTCTCTCAAGTGTACTCTGACGCCCTCTATATTCCGCAAGGAATTCAGTCGAGCCCAGCTACCTATACATATCACATGCTGCTTTTTCTTGACCAAGACCTCAATAACTCTAGTCATAATGAGTTGTAATTCACTAGGAGGTGGGGGTAGAATAAAAGCCAAATTAACTCTGACAAAAAATCTAAAATAAACTTGCGATGCAAACCCAGCCACGATCATGTTGTTTTGCCTCATAGTCTACTCAGAAGAAACAAGTGGAGATAAGTTCATGCATAGGGACTTGGTTTCTTCATTTGATTATTTTATACTGAAGTCTATTTTACACTCATCAATTTGACCTTTGCACTCTGTGTGGCCAAGCAAAATATTCATATTTGAAAATTAGCTTTCCACTAATGGTCACAGATCATGGAAAATGATGCAAGTATTATAGCCTTTTTTAAAATGAAAGTAGCTCTGTCACACTGTTTCAATATCCAATGTAGATGAAAAGTCTGCGACTGTTGCTTCTGCTTTTTCAATTATTTCTTTCAGCAACCTCGAATCCATTCCTCTAGACCAAACTACTTACTAATTTCCTTTTATGTCACTAACTTTAACACACTTTCTGTATGAATTTCTACCTATGTGACAATCTATCACACTCCTCTTTCAGCATATAATCCATTTCATTTCTGAGGACATGCAAAGTATTCATTTTACACTTTAGCTCTGCCCTTTGCTACTTGAAGATTTGCTTTTGAAATCTTAACAGGCCCAGGTAACAGGACAGTTATGAAGCTGTGACCAATGAATGTATCTTTCAGACTGTAAGAGTATAAACATTGGTGACCTCCAAGAGTGACTGTTTTTTTCCCCCTCATATCCATTTGTAAATGATGCAAAATATAAACAGGGTTGTAAACAACCTCATAAGGATAGATGAAGATTTTGAAGCAATAAACTGAGCAAATAGTTCCTAGGTATTACAAAATTGGTAACATGGGAGACAGAGCTGAAAATTTGTTGCTGGTTAAAGCACAGCAGGTTAGGCAGCATCCAAGGAACAGGAAATTCGACGTTTCGGGCCAGAGCCCTTCATCAGGAACATGGGAGACAGGACTCAAAAGCAGAAAAAAAGCAGTCAATTATACATAAAATGTATGTGCAAAGCAAGATGGTACTTAAATATGCTCAACATTATAGTTTTATAATGTTACCTTTCTAATGGCACAAGTGAAGGTGGTGGAGCTCCAGGTGGAGGCAGGAAGCCTGAAACAAACATTTAATTCTTAAGTAAATTCTTAAGTATATTCTTAAGCATTCCAATTTACAAGCAAGTTATAACACCAGCTCCACAAATGTACCATTGCCTACTAAATGGCAAAAAAGCTTTGGATTTTCAATATTCCATGATTTTAGTAGTATCCTTGAATAAAGAAATATTGGACTTGTACTGACGGTTTTCCATTGGCTTTATTTTCACAGTCATAACTATTGCTCGAAATTAGACCATAAAACAATTAAACTTCGGAACAGAATTAGGCCATTTAGCCCATCATGTCTGCTCTACCTTTTGATCATGGCTGATTTGTTCCTTAACCCCAATCTCCTGCTTTCTCCCAGTAACCCCTGATCCCCTTACTAATCAAGAATCGGTCTGTCTTAAATTCACTCAATGACTTGGCTTCGACAGCCCTCTGCACCAATGAGCTCCACAGATTCACCACCCTCTGGCTGATGAAATTCCTCATCTCAGTTCTAATCAGAACCATTTGTCAAATACTGACATGGAATAATGCACTGAATTAAAGCCCAATTGTTTCACTGAAGTTTCCATGCCAACACAAAATGGTGTAAATATAATTACAGTTGGCATGGATACCTTTATATTCTATATTCTCCTTTTATACACAAACTTAACCATAAAACTACTATTTGTAGTAATATGAAGCATACCTGGTGGTGGTGTCGTTAAAGGCATTCCTAGAAAGAAATATATTAAGTTAGTAACTCCATAAAGCACATCATTAGGTTTTATTTTGTACAGTACATCTAAAAGCTGGGTGCAGGTGGCAAATTGGATTTCTTGTTCTTTCATATCCAGTCTGAACTGATGAGACCAAGATCATCTTCAACTAAACTCAATGGGCACGAAAACAAAAAACACATTTAAAATGTCAAGCATTGGTAAACTAACTCAGTCATCAATGTGGATTGAGCTTTAAATGGTAACAGCAAGCTCTCATCCAAGATCAAATTGTTGGAGAGTGCAGAGGAGGCATTGCTCTGTTTTTAATCTGTGCCACACTTTGGGAATGCCTAATAAATGTTAGAAATTCACAGTGTGTAAAGAGGTCACTTGGCACATTATGACCAGGCTACTGGCAAGTAGCTACTCTACTTTGCAACATCTTGGTCTGCAGCCATGTAGGTTTAGGCACTTCAAGTGCACATCCAAAAAAAAAGGTGTTACGGATAGAGAAACAAACTCTTTCAGACAGTGAGTTCCAGTTCCCCACCACCTTTCGGGTATGAAAAAAATCTCCTCGAATCTCATCTGAACCACTTAACCTGAACTGATGCTCCGTGGTTTTGGGGCCCTCACACTCAAGATATCTAGATTTGTGGGGGGCTGAGCGAGAGGTGGGGGTGGAAGAGAGCGCGAGAGGTGGGGGTGGAAGAGAGAGCGGGAGGTGGGGGTGGAAGAGAGAGCGGGAGGTGGGGGTGGAAGAGAAAGAGAGGTGGGGGTGGGCGAGAAAGGGAGGTGGGGGTGGGCGAGAAAGAGGTGGTGGGTGCGAGGTGGAAGAAGAGCAAGACACTGAGCCAAGCGCTCACATACCTTTCCTTAAAAATAGCTTTTGCGATGCAAGTATCACTGGCACTTATCGCTCAGCCTTAATTATCCCAAAGGTGGTGGTACTGAGCCACCTTTTCCACAGTTTCTGATGAATAAATCTGTAGTTCTGTCAAAGCACTATAGAGAATGGTAGCAGATAGATTGCTCAGCCGTTTCAGAGGGCGCCTAGGGGTCAACCACATTACTGTGCATATGGAGTCAATTGTAGACCAGACTGATGATGGTTGCAGGTTTGGTACCCCAAAAGACATCAGTGAACCACAGAGATCACCATGGCAATCTGGCAGTTTTATGACCATATTAATGAGACTAGTGTTTTATTCCAGATTTATTTTCATTAATTATTTGAATTTAAATCCTCGAGTTGATGCAGGAGGATTCAGATCCCCACAGCATTAGTCCGGGCCTCTGGATTACTACCACTATGTTTATAATTTCTGCCTGCCATCTGAAGAGTTGGTGGAAAATACTTCAGTGATAATATGTGAAGAGCAATAATAGGCTGGAGATGGAACTTCTGCACCTCACTTGGGATGTA
Organism: Hemiscyllium ocellatum; assembly: GCF_020745735.1. Taxonomy (NCBI): domain Eukaryota; kingdom Metazoa; phylum Chordata; class Chondrichthyes; order Orectolobiformes; family Hemiscylliidae; genus Hemiscyllium; species Hemiscyllium ocellatum. The sequence goes on from NC_083401.1 coordinate 96,203,463, forward strand.
GTCCTTCCTCAAGGAGCTGCTGGTCAGCCTAACTGTCCAGCAATTCTGTCGTCCTAGCAAGGCCAAAAGGGTCCTGATGGTCCAGAACCAGGTAAACATGAGGTCTTATCGGGGGAGGACTGTAGGAAACAGCTGCAGGTGGGGAGGACCTGATGTGCAAAAGGGTTCCTTAGTGGAGATGTTAACCTCTTTCTGCCAGATGCCGGAGTACAGTCACCTACCTAAGACCACTCGGAAGTTTTTTTTTAAACAGACCTCAATAACCACATGCAAAATGGTTAGTAAGAGTCGGTCCCAAGTTATTGTTCCTTTTGGAACCAGAATGCCACTCTGCATATTAGTAGGAAGCCTACTGTTACTGAAGCTCTGACGTTTCTTGCCATCGTTAGACAGCTAGCCAATATCACCACCTCAGTTGACATTACAGATGTCACTTAGGCAAGTAGTGGATGATTGCCTGGTGTTCACTGTACAACTCCTCAAGGGCAGAAAAGTTGAGGCAGAAGGTAGACGTACACACAAAATATGAATAACAAGACATTGACATGCTCTTCCTTTAACAACGTACTGTAAATACATGGACTAGCTACAGTTATTCTGAAACTCAACATCACAAATGTTTAAAAATAAAAATAAAAGAAAGAAATACCACAAGCAACACAAACATACGTGCTTTTCCAAAGCAGCTTGTGTCACTATTCAAAACTTAACCTTTATGGATCAATGGAACTAAAATACTGTTTGAAATATGAAATTGCAATCAGTTTCAAATGTTCAGCATCAGAGGCCAGCCATCTGCGAACAATTTATTATTTCTTTCAAAGGGTGCCAGATGTACATCTTTCATACTGTAGCAGCAGGTACAAAAACTTTTATTAAAGGGCTACACTCTCAAAACTATTTACTTGACCTTTTCTCAGATTCAGAAATGAAGCAGATTATTAGTTACTGAAATCTTGAATTTAATTAATTTCTTACAAAGAAAAAAATCAGTTAAAATAGTAGTGAAAAACATAATTGTACGGCGGCACAGTGCATTCTGTTTCATGGTTGAGAAAGCTTTAGCTTGAGATGTGAAGGAGACTAACTTTGAGCTCACTAAGATACATTTTTTTTTCCTGTCTGGATACACTTAATGCAATTTCCAGGTTGGCATTTGTGTTAATAAGCAACATTTTTTTTTAAAAAGTCTTGAAACAAATTAAAATTGCTTCAATAACCTCTTTCAACGCAGCCAATCAAAACTGATTTTTATGGCCAACTAGCATGTGTTATCTTTCACTTTAACTGAGCAGCATGCACTTAAAACCAATATTGAGTGAAGAACTAAGGGGGGAAAAGTCCCCATGCATGCTCAATTCCCCAAAACCTCAACTGACACAGGCTTTCCTGAGTACTTTGAAAATGGGCCAATGCTTCAATGGAAGATTGGACAAGTAAAATAAGTGCACATATTCTTCTATAGCTGAAGTTCAGAATATTGTACTATGCATCCAAATTAAGTTGGCATAAGTTCCATGACTGTGAAAATGAACTTCTTTCATGGACTTATTCTTATTAATTTATTCAGTAAACACAGACTAATTGGATTTTACAATTTGGTGAATTAAGAGGGCATAACATTTTCAAAGACATTCAGTACTGATGTGCTCTGCACCCGCAATCCTCAACCAGACTAAGCATTACAGAGATAAAAGACAAACATCGGCAACAAGTCGTTGTAGAAATGTTGCAACCCAAACTGGGATGGATTTACTCAACAGAATCCATATAATGCAATAAACTTGCAGAAATATCCACTCCTGATGGTTTTGAAGTTGAAAGCTTGTAATAGAGAATTTAGGGAAAGGGACACTACTTGCAAAGCTACAGAAATTCAACTTACACAACAGCAAACAGAACAGTACAACATAATAAAACAATCCAATATGGTTGAAAAATACAATTCTTTCTTGAAAAATTGTAAAATATACATGAAATCAAAACAAGTACATTAAAATACTTGCTAAAACTGGGACAAACTATAAAAGTTAATAAAATAAAAAGTTTGATTAAGTGGTGCTGTATTTAATATAGATTTCAAAGAGTGTTCCACAGGATGTTTTATATTTGTAGTGATTTAAAGATTTTGGCATGGGAATACTATTCATAGGTAACAGCAGTCTTTTTCATTGAACCCAACAGATTGTAAGTTCTATTTTAGAAACTGCTTTGAAGATGAAGCGTTGGAAAGAGCACAATTAAAATACAACTAGGCATAAGCCAAATCTACACAACTTAACGACAGATGCCAATTTGGAGCGTCAGGTTCTTAAGCTTGACTAAATATAGGGTGCATTAAATTAAGGTGCACTTTTTCCTTTGAAAAATGCAATCTTAGCATTCTTCCTACCTTTTATGTTTCCAAGGTTATAAAAAAGGAAATAACCTATTTCTTGTCTTAGGTCAATAAACAGTACATGTGCAATCATAAAAATCACATTCTCTACTGCTCTTTTGGTTGAAGTTCAAGAAAATCTACAATCAAAAACAATGTGCTAAAAATACTGGCAAAAAAATTGTAGAGAGTTCATGAAGTCTGCATAGCACCATACATTTGTTCTTATTGAGTACAACAATTATCAACAAACATTGTCAAATTATGAACCTTTTCTTGAAGGAGAAAATAAGTAAAAAGAGGGTGCAAAGTGCTTTCCATATAAAATTAGTTGGCATGTCATAGTGATGCAAAATGGTTTTTAACTTATTCCTTTTGTTTTGGAATTATATTATTCAATATTTTTTAAAAGCAAGATACTGAAATCATATAAAAGACAAAAGAAGAATTCTGACCACCCACTCCCATTCATATTCTTTGGATACCAGGTTGTCATGAAACTGGGCTAGAAATCCCAGTCATTTTTTTCCCGCCCAGTATCAAGACCATTTTGGACCGGAGACTAGCTGAATTGGAAGTAAGTAAAATTACAGGAGTATGTTAACCAAACAGCATGGGGAGATCAAGCAGGTTACATCAAAAGTACTTTTCTTTCTTTGCCTTGAATCATTAAAAATGACTCTCACCAGTGTTGCATTACAATTATTTTTGATTCAAACTAATACTGAGGTTAAATCCCACATACAATACTCATGGCAAAATTAAGATCCAAAAAGTTCAGACTTCAGAGTTATATGCAGAAGAGAAACAAAGTAAACACTAAACTAAAAATGCCTATTTCCACGTGAAAAAGAACAGCTGAATTCTGACCTGGTGGATGAAGAATTGGAGGCCCAGTATTGACAGGTGGTGGTGGTGGCAAGAATGGAGGAGGTGGCCCAGTCAGATGAGGTGGAGGTGCTCCTGGAGGTATAAACGGAGGACGTTTTGAAGAGGTATTGTTATTAAATTCGGATGCTGGATGGTCTCCAAGAACCTTTTGGAGAAAAGAGAACAACGAAATTCAGAATTAGATGCAACAGGGTTATGGTAAGCCCAGAAGTAAGCTGTTGGTATTATTGTCAACTATTTGATTAAACAAATTTGACTAAGCTAGTTGGTTAGTTATCAAGGCCAGCTGAAGGGATCGAACTGAAGAGTTCAGTGAACCATGCTTCAATTTTGACACCTCTTGTTATTTTGAAAGTACAAGAGTTTTAATTGAAGCTCCCATATTGATGCTGCAATGCTGTGAAGTGCCTTGATTACCAACTTAATTTAGCAACAAAACACAGTCAGCTCCATACTATTTTTAGCATTTTATTAAAAATTAAACTGATAAGGGTAATGAATGATGTGGTTAGAAGTAAAATCACAAGAAGGACAGAATTTAATAGGTTAATATCCCTAATGACTGTCAGGGAGAAAAATGGCAAGTAGTTAAAACCCACAAATTATTCATGAATGAATTACCGGTATGAGATAATGATTACATTTGTTGAAAGGGAAAGGCTGTTAAAGTTACCAATAAAGTAGAAAGCCTCAGAATTGGTGTATTTTACAATTTAGCAAAGAAAGGCCAAGAAACTATTAAGAGAAAAAAAACATGAAATTGACTACAAAGAGCAATCAAAACTGACAGTAAAGGTTTCTAATGGGATGTTAAAAAAGGAAAGAGATTAGCAAGAACAAATTTGTTTCAACTACAGGCAGAAACATGTGACTTAATAAAAGAAATAACAGAGAATCTAAAGTAATACTTTATTTTTGTCTTCAGAGGAAGACACAACAACCTCACAGGAATACTAGGAATCAATGGAGTATGCAAGAATGAGGAATTGAAAGAAACCAATATTAATAAAATAAAGTAGTACTGGAGAAAATAATGGGATTAAAGATTGAAAATTCCCCTGAACTTAATGATCTACACCTTGGAGTGTTGAAAGATGCGACTACAGACAGAAGATGATCACCAGGAGGATTCTATAGAATTGTGAATAGTTTTGACAGACTGGAAGATAGCAACATATTTTGGAAAGGAGAGAGAATGAAAGTGGAATTAAAGAACTTTATGCTTGATATCAGTAGCAGGGAAAATACTAAAAATCTATTATAAAGGATGTGATAACCGGACACTTTGAAAATAATGGTAGGATTGGGTAGAATCAATGTGGATTTATGAAAACAATCATATTGTAATGATTGTAATGAAGTCAGCCAGACGGACATCAAAATATTAACACCCTGATTGGACAAGATTAACAGTCCCAATCAGGGAGTCCTGGAGGACAGACAAAGAAAAGAGAATGTCAGAAATGCTGCTCACTCCGAGAATTGGCCGTGGAAAGAACTGGATCAGTGCCAAGGCTTTCCACATGTAAATAAAGAGTGGCTTGGTGACAGGATACCAGTCCCTGTGGAGTTATTTTAATATTTAAGTTGACTGTTGATTTTTTTGGGGGGATGTAACTAGCAAAATAGATGAGGGGGAGCCAACGGGTGTGGCTGTAAACATGCATGGTCAATATGAGGCAGTGTTCGCCTGAGTGAGCCAGGGAGTGAGTATATTTAGGCATTTTGTTCAAAGTTAGAATTCAGTGCACAGCATGAAAGATGTGGTTCAGATACTATTTACAGCAAGAAGTGAAGTGTGTTGAGTGGGGACTTTAGTGAAGGTGGGAAGGAGATAATTTAACATTCCAGTCTTTGCTTTATTAAGTTCATTGGTTGGCAAAAAATTATTAGGGACTGTCTTTTAACAGCTGTAAATTAGAACACCACATTACTAGGAGTAAAGGTAGGTCAGGGTCAATAAAATAAAATAGTATAAATAAGCCAAAGCAGAATAAAGTTAAGAAGGAAGTAAAGTTAACACATGGTATGCAACTTGGTCAATCGGAATGCATAGCCTGTATTATGTGGAAATCACAGCATCAGAAGATACAGAAGAGGTCCTTGGGCCCACTGAGTCTGCACTGACTACTCCAAATCGACACAAATCAGCAGTTGGCCCATAGCCTTGAATGTCACGACACTTCAAATACTTTTTAAAAGGTTGTGAGGTTTCCCACCTCAACTGTGCTCGCAGGCAGTATCCAAGACAATTGCAGGAACCTAAAGTCCAGATTTCACGAGTCAAACCTGGTAAGTGTGCTGGTCCCTTAAGGGAGTGTAGTCAAAGTCATTTTTTTGTTACACAATGAGTAGCCTGGCTGCCAGGAAGGGAGGTCAAAGAAATGAATTGCAATAATGATAGAGTATCCTTCGGTTGGGGAAACAGGCATTTATGTGGCCACAGAGATAGCACTAGAATAATATGTTGCCTCTCTGGTGCCAGGGTCAAAAGGTGTCAGAAAGTGGCTGCAGGTCATTCTTCTGGAAGATGATGTGTGGATGATCAATGTCCACACGTACACAAATCAATAAAGTAGGGGATATACTCATGCAGTCAGAAATTTGATTTTAGAAAAATCAATCAGGACCTCAAAAGCAGTAATATCCAGACTACTCCCAATGCCACGTACAAATGACAACAAAAACAGGTGAATGCATTGATGGAAAGGTGATTTGGAAGTGGGGAGTTTTAGATTCCTCAAATACTGGGTCTGGCTGTGGGGAAGATGGCAAACTTATCTGAGAAATAAACAGGACCTATGGTGGCTGTTAACATAGAGATTCCTAATGTCTTGTACTATTGGAATATCTACAGAAGATTAACAAAAAGGGTAAGACTGACGAAGGAACAAAAAGGGAATAGTTTATGGATGCAAGGAACATGGCAAATGTATTAAAGGAATAGTTTGCATTTGTCTTCACCAAGGAGATATATGCTACCCAAGCCATGATTAGAGGAGGAAGCTCTGTTACTACAAAGGCTCAAAATTGATAAAGTAGTAGTGCTTGTTACAAGGAAATTGTGGGGGCACAAACCACCAAACTTTCAATCTTATCTAAATTCAGGGAAAGTGTCAGACTACAGGATGACAAACATCATGCTCCTGTTCATGAAAGGTTGTAAGGATTGGCCCAGTATTACAGACTAGTTTAACTAGTGGTTAGGATGTTTCGAGAAACAATTAATATGTGGCCATATGATAGCATTGTCAATGACCCCTTTCAACACTTTGCGGATGATCGAGAGTACATGGATAGGCTGTAACTGGCTAGGTGAGTTTATCCTTTTCTGTGCACAGGATATTTTAATTTGGGTAATTTATCACATTGTCAAGTAGATGTCAGTGTCAGAGCTTTACTGGAACAACTTGTGAGAGGCCTGCTAGCTCTGGATCGAAATCTTCAGTACTATTGCAAGAATGCTGTCAGCACCCACAGCCGTTACAGTATCCAGTGCCTTCAGCTATTTCTCAATATCACATGGAGTGAATCAAATTTGTTGAAGACTAGCATCTGGTTATCAGGGATCACTTCTGGCTGTGATGAGTAATACAGTAATTATGGGCAACTTCAATTTACATATGGACTGAGCGAATCTAATTAGTAGTAATTCTGTGGAGGATGAATTGTTAGCATTTGTACAAGATGGGTTTCTGCAGCCGTACATAGAGGAATTGAGATATTGGGTTATTTTAGATTTACTATTATAACTAGATTAAATTAGATTCCCTACAGTATGGATACAGGCCCAAGTCCACATAGACTCTCCAAATAGTAACCCACCCAGACCCATTCCCCTCCCCTATATTTACCCCTGACTAATGTACCTACTACTATGGGCAATTTAGTTTGGCCAATTCACCTAACCTGCACATCTTTGGGTGGAAACTGGATCACCCAGAGGAAACCCACGCAGACACGGGGGCAATGTGCAAACTCCACACAGACAGTTGCCCGAGGTGGGAATTGAACCCGGATCCCTGGCACTGTGAGGCAGCAGTGCTAACCACTGAGCCACCTTGCCACCATTGTGACACCTCTTATGTAATGAGAATGGACAACTTAACAACCTTCCTGTAAAAGAAGAGAGTTGAGCATAATGAAGTTTCACAATCAGTTTACATATGAACATACAGATGAGTAGCAAGTTATTTGACTCTTTAAGCCTATGTGAATTCAATAAGATCATGGCTGAGCTGATGTTAACTTCAACTCAACACTCCTGCCTATACTTGATAATCAACAATCTACATACCTCTACCGTAAAAAGTTCAAAAGATTCTGCCACCAAAGCCTTTTGAGGAAGAGATTTTGAAGACTCACAACCCTTTATGAAAGATCATAGATTTTCATGTTTGGGATTAGAAAATGAAATGTAAGTTGGTCTGCTACAACTAGAATGCTAGGAAGTTTTTTTGCAATTAGAGACCAAGAGTTGCTTATTTTTGAACTGGACAGAATAATTGCTTTTAGAAACTGTATCAGGGAGAATTTATGATTGAATGGCACAAAGTTTATACATTTTGTGACAGCTTGTGGAACAGCAGTCATGATTATTGGCACACACTTCCCCGTGGTGACACCACAAAAATTTTTCCGCATCTCTATCCTTTATGGCTGAACCCTTAGTTCTGGACTCTCACAGCAAAAACAATCTTTCTGCATCCACTGTCAAGATGCCTCAGAACCTTGGATTCCTGTAAGTGACATATTTTATTCTGAACCAGGATATTAATGATCAGCAAAGGAAACTATCAAGAAGTTAAGATGGCTATGGTAAAAGGAAAATATTAGCAAAGACAAATGTGAGCCCATTACAGAAAGGGAAGGGAGAATTTAAAAATGAGAACAGAAGGGCAGAGATTCTAAATAGTTACATAGGTGCGATTTTCCTGTTCTTCGACTAAGTTGAGTAGGCATTTTAGGTGCCAGATTATTCTAGATTTGGGCAACTGGTGGCCCTCACAAAGTCAGTACACAGTTCACCCAGGTTACCCTTTCTGGAGTTTTCTCAGCTTACATGAAGAAGAATAATTGGTGAGGTATTGAATCAAAACCGTTGAGTAGTTGTTAACTAAAACTTAAGGGCCTTAATTGCTGGTAAGTCAAAACTATCTGCAATGGAACTTCTTGCCCAGCCCTTATTCGGTGTGGAGGAGAGAAGGAAGGGGGTTGCAGCCATACAGGATTAAATCACCCAAATTATTCTTATTCTCAACACTTCTCTTGCCACGTCCAGGAAGCAGTAGCTTTACTGTTTTCATAGGGGAAGCTAGAAAATCTTTCAAAAGTATTTGGGAACAAATGAACTTAAGATAAGGAGGAAGGGAAAGAGATTAGTAGCTATTTAGTTAAATAGATTGAGGTCTGATAAATTTCCTGAAACCTGCTACCATTCCAGAGTGTTGAAGGAGGTGACCATCGAGATAATGGATGGATTTGTAGTCTTCAAACAAAATGCTCAGAAATTGCAACATAACCCTGCTATTTAAGCAGGGAAGAGTTGATAGCTGAACACTTACGGGAGAAAAAAAAACAGGTCTGAGTGGAGTCAACATTGATTTTTTTTTATTATAGAATCCCTACAGCGTGGAAATAGGCCCTTTGGCCCAACAAGTCCACACCGACCCTCCAAACAGTAATCCACCCAGACCCATTCCCCTACCCTATTATCCTATATTTACCCCTGACTAATGCACCTAACACTACGGGCAATTTAGCTGGCCAATTCACCTAACCTGCACATCTTTGGATTGTGGCGGGGAAACTGGAATATCTGGAGGAAACCCACACTGATACAGGGAGAATGTGCAAACTCCACACAGACAGTTGCTGGAGACTGGAATCGAACCCGGGTCTCTGTCCCTTTGAAGCATCATTGCTAACCACTGAACCACCGTGCCACCCCTTCTGAAAGGGGTATCATGGTAGTCAAACCTGTTGGAATTTATTGAGGATGTTTCTTGTTGGATAGATAAGAACAAGATTGGAAGATGAGGTGTTTTCAGATTTTTATAAAGCCTTCTTCAAAAGGTCCCACACCAGGAGCCTAGTAACCAAAATTGGAACAGGTGGAATGGGGGTGGATTTTGATGTGGGAATCAAAATGCAATATTTCCAAAATTGTTGTTGACACAAAACTAGATGGAAATGAGAGTTGTGAGGACAATGCAAGGCTGCTTCAAGGAAATTTATTCAGTCTAAGTGAATGGGCAAGAACATGGCAGGTGGAACATAAATGTGAATGAGTGAAAGGTTATACACTATGAGAGAAAGAAAACTGGTATTTCTTAGATAGAGACGGGTTTGAAATGTCCAAAGGGCCCAAGGTGTTGTTTTTCCTAATCAATCTATTCAGACATGTAATTACACACCCCTGGAGCAGCTGAGACTTGAACCCAGGCCACCTGGCTCCAAAGTAGGGACATTGATACTGCACCACAAGAGCCCTATCCCTGGGTGCCCTTCCTTTCATTTAACCTATTTTTCTAATCAACCTGTTCAGCAATGTTATTATACACCCAGGGACTTAAACTGGGCCCTCCTGGTCCAGGAGAAGTGACTCTACCACTGCACCACAAGAGCCCCTTCTCTGGGTGTTCTTGTTCATGAGATACTATGAGCTGCAGGGGCAGCAAGCAATTAAGAACGCAAATTGTTCTTTGATATTCATCACAAGGGAATTTCAGTACACGAGTAAAATGCTTTGCTGTTTTTGTATGGAGCCCTGATGATACAGCATCTGGAATATTGCACATAGTTTTGGTCTCTTATGAAAGAAGGGATACACTTGCCATAGAGGGAGTGCAGCAGAGGTGGATCAGGCTAATTCCTGGGATTGTCTTATAAAGAAAGATTGAGGAATTTAGGTCAATATTCCCTCAAGTTTTAAAGAATCAAGAGGTCAGCTAAGATTACATTTTTTCCTCTGATAAAAGCCTACATCCCAGGACAGAGTCTCAGATTAAGGGACAAGTCATCTAAAACAGACGAGTGTGGAGTTCTTCACTCACAGCATAATGACTTATTAGACTTCTCTATCTCAGAGGGCTGTGGAAGTTCCGTCATTGAACAGGTTCAAAATTGAGATCGACAGATTTCTAGAACCTAGTGACATTAACAGACAGTGGGGAATAGTGGTACAGCAGCAGATGATCAGCCATGATCTGTTTCAATGGCCAGGCAGGCTCAATAGATTGACTGGTCTATTTTCACTCCTATTTCTCTGATCCTCTATCAATGTTTTGGTTAGTGAGACAAAATATAGCAATTACAAGTTTGCTGATAGGAACTGTTGGAATGCAAGTGGTGAGAAGGATGCAAGGAGGCTTCAAGAGAATTTAGACGAGCTAAGCAAGTGGGCAAAAATATGACACTTGAATCATGCAGGAAAATGTTAAGCTATTCATTTTGGTAGGAAATTCAAAAAAGAAAGGTAATTCTTAAATAAAGACAGATTGCAAAGTTTTGACGTCCAAAAGGGACCGGATTGTCCTTGTTCATAAGTCACTGAAAACAAACATGCAAATACAGCAAACAATTAGAAAGGTAACTGTTAGGCTTCGGTGAGACTGCACCTGGGATACTGTGTACAGTTTTGGTTTTGTTACCCCAACTAGGATATAATTGCCTAATAGGAGAGCAAAAAAGTCTCAGACTAACGAAAACAGAAGCTGCTGGAAAAGCTCAGCAGGTCTGGCAGCATCTGTGAAGAGAAATCACAGTTAAAGTTTCAAGTTCAGTGACCCTTCCTCAGAATTGGGTGGAATAGAAAAGAAAATTGGAACAGAAATTCTGGAGAGAGGAGCAGAACTTCTTCAAGGTGGGCATGCCTACAAGGGAAATGGCAGGGAATTAGATACTAATTAAAAACTGAAAGAACTGCAGATGCTGTAAAGCAGAAATAAAAACATGAGGTGTTGGAAAATCTCAGCAGTTCTGAGTAAGGGTCACTGGACCTGAAGTGTTAACTCTGATTTCTCTTCACAGAAGCTGCTAGACCTGCTGAGCTTTTCCATCAACTTCTGTTTTAGCTTGACTTACAACAACTGCAGTTCTTTTGGTTTTTAGTTCACCTCAGACTAACCCCTGGGATAATGGACTATCCTAGGAGGAGAGATTATGTGGACAGGGCATACATTCCCTAGCATTAAGAATTAGTGATGACCTCACTGAAGCATACTTTTTTTTCCCCAACAGAGTAGATGGAGATAGGACATTACCTCTAGCTGTGAGGACAGTGCAGTGTAGAATAGGGGTGGAAGGGTGGAAATCACACAGTCTTATTAGTAGAGCATTTAGGACTGAGGAAAGGAGGAATTTCTACACTTCAAGTTATTCGTGAATCTCTGGAGTTTGCTATCTCAGAGGATGTTTCAGTCAGTGAGTCTGCTCAAGATTGAGATGGATAGATTTTTAGATGTTATTAACTTTAAGGGATATCCGTTCAACACAGGAAAATAGCATTGAGGCTGAAGGTAAGCCATAATCTTATTGAATGGTGGAGGAAGCTCAGGGGGCAAATGGCCTCCTCCTAATTTCTATATTCCTATAAATGGAGATAAATGGATTTGATCTATTAGCAATTACTGTCATACGGTAGGATAGTGACAAAGCTTTGAATTTCAATATTCAACAGTACATGAATTTTAGAAAAGGTGGACAAATGGACAAGGAAGTGGCGCAGTCCTGGCAATAAAACAGGAGGCAAAACGCAGTAGTGAATAAAAAGGACCTTAGCCCAGAAAATCAGGATATAGAACCTATTTGTTTAGAGCTAAGAAGTAACAAAAATCACTGCTGGGGTGCCTTGAGCAACAATGAGTGCTTGTCAGTGTAACAAGAAATTAGAGGTCTTAAATCTTCAATTATAACATAGACAAGACAAATTGACAAAGTAGGCTGACAGACAAGTTTCATGGAATGCAGTGGAGACAGCTCCTTGAAATATAATTCCAGAACACTACCTGGGACCATTTTAGACTCAGAACTTTATGATGGGACAGAGTTTAGTAATTTCCTGCAATCCCCTTGGGAAAGAAAGGATCCTAACAACAGGATAGATCTCCACATTAAGTCCAAGAAAGTTGTAAAGTACAAATCTACAGTTGATATCAATTACAGATCTTGAAAACGCAACCCACAATTTTCAAAATGGGAGAAGTGACAACTAAAGCTCAATTAGCCTGACCACACAAAACCTGGAGCAGAAGTAGATTACTCAGCCCTTGAGCTTGTTTCACCACTCAATAAAGATCATGGCAGGTTGTGGGGAAGACTCAAGCAGCTTGCAAAGGTATATGGACTGGTTAACTAGTTGAGCAAGTGGCAGCAGAGGGAGTATACTGTGGAAATTTTAAATTATTCACTTTAGCAAGAGGACGGGAAAAACAAATTGTTTTCCAACAAGATGAGACTAATAAATGTTAGCATAAAAGGCTTGGTACCCATATGGGCACTTCACAGAATTAGCAGAAGATCCCTAAGCAATTAGGCCAACATACCAGTTATCTTTCCATCATAAGACAACTGAAGTACAAGGCAAGGAAATCTTGCTCTAATTGGTCAATGCTGAGATCACACAAGGAGTACTGCATATAGTTTTAATTTTCGCACCCAAGGAAGAACATACTTTCCTTTGCCAGGTACAATGAAGGATCAATATATTGATTCCTTGGAGGAGAACTGTTTTATGAATCAACACTGGGCAGAATATCCTTATATTCTCTCAGAACTACCAGCTCTGAGGAGTCGTCATTGGATTCAAAATATTAATTCCATTTTCCTATCCACAGATAGGACTGAGTTCAGGAGGAACATTGTTTACTGAGGCTTGTGAACTGTCCACCAAGGCTCAGTCATTTAAAAAATCTAAAAGATTCTTGGACACAAGGAAAATTAAGCAATAATAAGATGGAATAGGCACATGCAGTTGATGTAGAAAGCCAGTCAAGATCCACTGATTAGGAGAGCAGACTCAAGGGACGGTATTGTCTATTGCTGTTGCTATTTCTTGTAAAATTTCCGTAACCCACTACATCTATCGTATTTAACTAGATTCAGATTTGATCTCTTGATAGAGTTAGCTAAAGTAAGGTGGAAGGAAGCTCATAAAAAGGTGCATAAATACCAGCACAGACTAGTTGGATTCGATGGCATTCTCCGACCCCCACCTCCAAATGCTGTGAAATTGGAACTAACGTGTTGAGCAGAGTCGCAGTTGCGGTATTTCTTAAATTTGATAAGATTTAATAGTAATCCCTGCCCAAACTCTGCATCAAATTACTCCAAAACCTGCCTCTTCTCACTCTTCATCTCATTTACCCCACCCCAATACAAAAACTATACTTCCAAGTTTCAACTTGATAGCAAATAGTATCAAACATAGATTCCTTGCTTGCTCTACTTCAGCAGATTTTTAAAACTCCTTTGTATAATTGTTAAGAACTTATTGCATGAAGTTACAAGGTTAAGTATACTAAAGAATCAAATTACAATCAGGACACCTACAGAAATGTGTCCATTAAACTCAATTCCAGAGACTTGCAACAAATTGCAAACTTTCCTATTTGTTATCACCAACAATACCATCAGCATCTACCACTTACAACAAAAATAATCAAATAAAACAACATTCAATTTTGTTGAAACGTTTTACAAATTTAACTTTTCACATAGCAAATTTTTGAACAGCTTCATCCATTGCATTATGGAAATTCAACATGGCCTCCACCCCACCATCAGAAATAAGTTTCACTAACACTATAAAATAGTTCAAGTGGCTTGATTGCTGGATTACATGTGCAAACTACTTGACAAACCTGAATGGCATTTTCATCTGCTCCACCCCTGTCTCGACGTCGGCCCTCCACACGAGCAATGGTAATTAACTGACCTCCAATTACCTCTATGGACCCAGACAACCTTCTGAAAAACAGATTATGGTTTAAAGTAGTGAAACAAATATATCCTAGCTGTTTCCTACACAATCAAATACTGGTAACTTAAAATTTTATCCAAAACAATTACCCCAAACATATGATCAGGGAAAATAAACTCCTGATTTGAGGCTCATAACAAATTCAATAAGAGTTATTAAAAGATAAGCTACACTAAATATTTTTATCAGTAAAGTTCATTCAATCAAAACATGAAAGAAGAAAGAATGCATTTCCAAACATAATAAATATTGCATTTACCAAATCTGTTCTTTTTATGCCAAATCCAGTTCGTTTTCCATAAAAAAGGAATTATCCTTTGTTTCACCAGAAGTAATCCAACTTTCTACAAACTACTGAAATTGCCTTTTGCAATGGTATCACTAACATTTATTGCAGATATTAATTACCTTTTCAAAATTATTTTATGATCACTAATTTCCTGATCACTGTTAGTGCAATAACTTGCAATGATAGTGATGTTAATATGGTAAAACATCTCAAGGTGCTACACAAGCATCAAACAACAAATACGATGCACTGACTCTCCAATTCAATAAACTGTTACACAATAACAACAAAAACTCCTAGATAAGAGGTATAAAGAGGGGAAGGAAATAGAAATACTCAGACAGATTAGTCACGTTTTAGAGAAACTTACTTTCTTTCAGCAACATTGAAATTTGCATTTACATTATAAATTAAACTTTATGTTGAGTGAAGCATACCCATGAATTACACTAACATTTTCTAATAGAAAAGATCACCAATTCAAAAGATGAATAAAAGCAATCGTTCAGCAAGAAATGGTTGAAAGAAATCTACAGTAATTAATTTTAAAAATTCAGGAACAATTGTTTTGCCGGATGTGGTGTAGGAAGCCTATACTCCAAATGGTGAGTTAAGTAGCCCCAAATATTGGACCTCAGATGTCACTGCAATATTGAAAAAGTGTTGTGAAAGAAAGAAGCCAAGGATTTTGATGCATCAACAGGGAAACATACACCTAAGTCAACTATATTCCACTAACCTAATTTGTCTATCTTTGTTCTGCTCCGTTAGACTTTACCTTTTGTAACATCCAGGTTCACTTCTCAACTGCATCGAACATCCCAAGCCACTTGCTTTCCAACTGGGGCAGCATGGTGGCTCACTAGTTGGCACTGCTACCTCACAGCACCAGGGTCTTGGGGTTGATCCCATGATTCTGTCTGGAGTTTGCACATTCTTCTATTGTCTGAGAGAGTTTCCTTGGGGTAATCCGGTTTCCTCCCACAGTCGAAACACGTGTAGGTTAGGTGGACTGGTTACCCTAAATTACCCATAGTGTCCAGGCTAGGTGCAATAGTCTTGGGAAATGCAGGGTTTCAGGGGACAGGGTGGGATGCTCGTTGGAGGATTGGTGTGACCTTGACGGGCCAAATGGTCTGCCACACTGTAGGGATTCTATAATTCTAAGGATGTATCTAACAGTTGAAATTCACCACCTCAAAAACAGTAGGGCTCATTCTTAACCACAAATATGTCAGCTTAAGAGCCTGCAGTTCAAAATGTTTTCTCCAGACCCAATCCAAATTTTGAAACACATTCCAAGGAGTCATTGTCCTAAAGTTTTATATTGGTTATCCTTTACATATTGACAATAACTGCGAAATGGAAAAGTGAAACTTCTACTAGATCTGCCTTTGCTTAAATTCTAACCTGTTGGGTGGAGGTCCTGCCCGGAAACGATTTGGTGGAGAAGGGAAATCCATCTTAGGGGGTGGCACCTCTGGTTCTTTCTCAGGATTTCCAGTTCTGCCCTGCTGTACCTGAAAAATTTAAAATTTGCACCATTATTGACATTGTAAAGAACAGTCCTCAACATCCATATCAAGCAAGATGGAGAAAGTTATTTAAAAAAGAGACATATGCAGAATAAAACGTGAAATGTTTGGCAGATAAAGTTCATTATGGCAACTCTGAGACCATAATTTCTAAATCTGAGAAAGGTAAGCAAAGTATTTCATAGGCAAGAAACACATCAGCTTTAGAGAAGCAAAAGAACTTCAATACCCATATGAACCAATCTCAAAACGTTTGCACAAACACAAGTATAAACAAAGCTAATTAAATATTGATCTTGAACTTTTAATATACAAAATAAAGGGAGGAATTGATGCTTCATTTATTGTCATTATCAAAACTCATCCAAATAAGTGCATTCAATTCTGGGCATTGAACATAGCAAAGTGGTATTGATCATGGAGAGACACTGAGCAAATAGACATACAGGTTGTTCTGCTATAACGTGCATTTCATCAACGCAAATTGGCTGTAACATGATTGACAAATAGGGGATGCTGTTTCTAAAGCATGAACTTTTAAAACACGTGTTGTCTATAATGCGATTGCCTCACCAACACGAAGTGCTATTTTTATTGCGTGATTTTATATAGTGCTCTGACACACAAGAACAAAATCATAGATATGATTGTATAAAAAAAATTCCACTGGCAGGAGTCCCACAAATTACAAATTGGAGAAATAAGCCATTCTTCCCCTTGAGCCAACACTACTATTAAAGATCATGGATCATCTTCTGCCTCAGTTAGGTCTTCCTGCACTGTTCCCCTCAACTTCTACTCCCTTAGTATCCAAACATCTATTATCTCAGTTTTGAATATACTCAATAACTGAGCACCCACAATTTGAGAATCCTGAAGATCAGCAACCATTCGAATGAAGACATTTCTTGTCATCTCCATCCTAACTGGATGATTTACAAGTCTGAAATTATGACCTCTCATTCTAGATTCAGTCAAGGAAGCATCCTCCCAGTATCTATTGTGTCAAGTCTCTGAAAAAGTGTTATATCTTTCAAAGAGATAATTATTCATTCTCCTAAAGTCCAATGCATATAAGCCTCGTCTATTCAAACTGTCCCAGAAAAATATAAATATTCATGCTAGGAATCAGGCAAATGAGTCTTCACTGTATGCCATCGTCAAGAAGGAGACTAAACCTGCATACATACCGCATCATGGGATATGGCTGTATAAAATTTGCAGCAAGATTTTGTTACCTTTATATTCCACCTCCTTTGCAATGAAGACTAAAATACTATTTGTTTGTGATTTGTATATCAGGTGATCCAAACTCTTGTTAAATATTACATCTGCAGTCTCTCACCTCTTCAGGGATAGTCAGCATGGGGAATCGTGTGTGGGAAATCGTGTTTCACAAATTTGTCTGAGTTTTTTTTTAAAGAGGACATAACCACTAAGATAGATAAGGGCAAAACAGCAGACATCGTCTACATGGACTTTAGTAAAGCCTTTGACAAGGTTCTGCATGATTGGTTTGGAAAGTTAGATTATATGGAATTCAGGGAGAGATTGCCAATTTGATACAAAATGAGCTTGATAGTAGGAGACAGATTAGATTAGATTCCCTACAAAATGGAAACAGGCCCCTTTGCCCAACAAATCCACACCGACCCAGAGTAACCCACCCAGACCCATTCCCATACCCTATATTTATCCCCTGACTAATGCATCTAACACTACGGGCAATTTAGCATGGTGGATGTGATGGTTATAATGGTTATAGAAAGTTATTTTTTGGACTGGAGACCAGTAACTAATGGTGTTCTGTAAGAATTGGTGCTGACTCCACCTTTGTTTGTAATTCAAATAAAAAACTTGGATAAGAATTTAGGAGGCACTGTTATTAAGTTTCCAGATGACACCAAAACTGGTGGTATAATCGACGGTGAAGAAGTCTCTCCAAGGTTACAAATGGATCTTGATCAATTGGGCCAATGGACTGAGGAATAACAGATGGAACTTAATTTAGATAAATGCTAGGTATTGCATTTTGGTAAAACAAAAAAGGGTAGATTGGGCCTTGGGTAGTGTTGTCGAACAGACCTCGAGGTTCTGGTATATAATTTTTTATAGGTTGTGTCACAGACAGACAGGCTAGTCAAGATGTTTAGCATGCTTGCCATCATTGCTCAGACCACTGAGTCGAGGAGTCTGGAGGTTATGCTCAGGCTGTACAGGACACTGGTGAGGTCACTTTTGGAGTACTGTGTTCAGTACTGATCACCTTGTGATAGGAAGGAAAGATTTATCAAAGTTGCCAGGACTGGAAGGTTTGAGTCATAAGGAAAAGCTGGATAGGCTCGGACCTTTTTCACTGGAGTGTAGGAGGTGGAGGGTTGACCTTTATAGAATCATAGAACCCCTACAGTGTGGGTGCATGCCATTTGTCCCATCAAGTTCATACTGACTCTCCAAAAAGCATCCCAGCCAGACCCACATTCCCCCTACATTATCCCTGTAACTCTGCATTTCCTGTGGCCAATCCACCTCACCTGCACACCTTTGGACTGTAGAGGAAGCCAAAGCACCCAGAGGAAATGCGCACAGACATGGGAAGAACGTCTGTGTAGAGTTTGCACTGTCACCAAGGCTGGAATCGAACCTGGCGCAGTGAGGCAGCAGTGCTAACTACTGAGCTATGATGCAAACCTTATAGAGGTTTATAAAATCATGAGGGGCTTAGATAAGGTGAATAGCAAAGGTCTTTTCACGAGGGAGGGGAAGTTCAAAACTAGGAGGCATATTTTTAAGGTGATAGAAGAAAGATTTCAAAAGAGGAGCAACTTTTTCCACATAGAGGATGGTTTTGATATGGAATGAATTGCCAAAGGAAGTGGTAAATGCAGGTTCAATTACAATATTGAGAAGACATTTGGACAGGTGCATGAATAGGAAAAGGTTTAGAGGGATATGGACCAAACGCAGGCAAGTGCAACTACTTCAGTTTGGAAATCTTGGTCGGGATCTGTTTCCAGGCTCTGTGACTATGTAAGCCTTAAAATATACCCTGCTTCACAATCTGTCTGATCAGATAGGTAACTTCACATTTTCTCACATTACATTTCATTTGACATTTTTGCCCACTCACTTAACCTGACAAGTTTTTTTTCCAGTCCATCTTCCTTATAGATTAGGTGAAGTGCAATTTTGTATCTTTACAAAATTGGATCTTTATCAGTCACTTCAGTGAGGACACTGAATGTAAAAATTGTAAGTAGATGATTATAAATAGATCACGAAATTACTCAACTAGCTGGTTAGCCAATCCCAAAAAGATTGTTATTCCAGTCCAATAATCAATCCTCAATCCATACTAGTGTTACGCATATTCCCAAGATCCCTAATTTTGTATAATAAACTCATCATACGTTTTCAAAAAGTCAAATACTCTTTGAAAATCAAGGTCCTACCCACATTAACTACATCCAAAAAAAAGCTAACAGCTTTGTCAAATGATTTCCCTTTAATAAATATAGGTGCTGACTCTGTCAATTCATATTATGAGTTTCATCTGACCTGTTATGATTCTCTTAATAGATTATAACATTTTTCTGACAATGGATGTCAGGCCAACAAACACACAAATTCTAATTTTCTCTCTGCTTCAGTCTCTTTCCCCCTTTACATGGGTGATTCTTTCGATATTTTGCTTTGGTGCCACCTTCCCACTTTTCTGGCTCTAGTTACTGTCTGTTCGTGGTGAATGTGCACAGGTCCCTTTAGACTGGTCTCTTTGTAGGGTATGTGAAACATTCTTTGTCCCGATTCTACTCTGGGCTCCCTCCCTTCCTTCTCTAATAGATGATGATGTCATTGGTGCAACTCCCTGCTCTCCTCCTAAGTTGGAAAATTAAATCAGTTTTGTTTCCAACATCTATCCTCCTCTTGCCTTTAACTGGTCCCTCTTCGACCCTGCCCTTCCCTTCCTGACTTTTCAATATCCATTTCAGGGAACAGACCGTCCATCGATATCCATTACAAACCCACTGACTCTCACCGTCACCTCGACTACATTTCCTCACTCCTATTTCCTGCAAGAGTTCCATTCTCCCAGTTTCATCGTTGCATCTCTTCCAATGATGCCACCTTCCAATGCAATGCTTCCATCATGTCATCTATTCCATTCCCTCCTCTTCCACCTTATCAAAAGGATAAGAACAGCATTTACTAGCTTCTTTCAGCTCTGAAGCAATGTCTTGAAAACAAAAAATGCTGCAGATCACAGCGGGTCAGGCAGCATCCATGGAGAGACAGCAAGCTATGTTGAGTCTAGATGACTCTTTATGGATGTTGCTTGACCTGCTGTGACCTCCAGCATTTTTTTGTTTTCAGTACAGATTCCAGCATCTGCAATAATTTGCTCCTGAAGCAGTGTCTTATTGAACTGGAAATGATAATTGTGTTTCTCTCTTCACAGATGCAGTCAAGAGTGTTGGATTTCTCCTGCACTCTAGAATAAAAACAGGTGAATTTTCCTTCCCCATCAAATCTGTCGGTTGACTTTTCAGTTCCAGTCAGGTGAGCTGAAAAGTCTTTTTCTTTGACTCTCACCTGTTTGACTTTCTCAGCTTTGAATAACAAAGGTGAAACCCTGACACAGAGGTAATCTATTCCCTGAAGTGCTCCGAACAAACTCCCTTTTCTAGGAGAAACTATTCTTCGAACTTCAGTCAGGTGTTTTGATAACTGAATTCAAAAGCTTTTAATTAAAATCTTATAAAACAAAACAACTTGCTCAACCCAGCTCTTGGATTGTTTTTTTTCCCCTTTCTTGACATAAACCCCACAATATAAACAAACTTCCTGTAAGACTTTAGGGGGCATTTAGTGCTCTGCTCTCTGACACATCATGGTTTAAAATCATGGTTTTGAAAGGACCCAATTAATTATTTAACCCCATCACAAAAACAGACCAAACACATATGCCCTGTGGGGGAGGCAGTGAAGGGCTGTGGGGCAGTGTTGGGATGAGGATGACAGAACGATTTTTTTAATGTGTGGTGAACAGTATTTTAACTGTTTGTCATGCACATTTTTCACTCACACTTCAGAATTGTAATCTCAGTGAATACTAACTGTAATTCTGTTTGTAGTTGAGGCAAGAGGAAGGGGTTCAAGACCCATTCTCAGTCGCTTCTGTTTCTCACAATAAGCTTTCCAAGTCTCCTCATTGAACCCATAATTGAAGTAATCAGAAAGATCAGCACCTTAAACAGAGGGAAAACACTGCATGAGCAAATAGCACTATAATTACAATAATTACTTATTGTCAACTATTTTCTTTCATATGCACAAATTTTGAACTAAATGAACATAAACAATACTTTCTGTATGTTAACAATTTAATAACAAATTTCCAAATTCTTACTAATTTGAAACAATAATAATAGCATCAATACTTTGAGAACAAAGGCATCAGGTTTTAATACATTTATTTAAATATTAGGCTGACGAGAGAATCACTTGGCAATAACAATTCCATACCTGGTTTCCTCCAAGGCTTATCTTCAAAAGAATCCAAGTCTATTTCCAAAGCTGGCATTCCATTGATGTCACCAGGGGCATCAAGGTCAACACCCTTTCCAGCTTTTGTCCCTAGGAAATAACATTTTAAACCTTGACATAAGTAACGTTAACAAAGTTGAAAATGAAAAACATTTCAATAATGAGACCATTTTTCCCATCTGTTATTGAATTCTAAATCAGTTGCAGTTTTTTTCCAGTCTAAAGAATGCAGAGAAAAATCAAATTTAAAAAAAAAATTCAAAAAGGAAGTACTTTATTTACTCACAAACCATCAAGTGATTTGGATGTTGTTCACTCAAATAGCTTAAAAATGTCATAAAATAAATACTTCATAGCTTTCAACTCTCGGCAATTGATAAAAAAACAAAAACATTCCAAAGCACTAGAGTTATAGTATGGAAACAGACTCTTTGGTCCAACTCATCCATGCTGATCACACATCCCTATTTGACTCAGTCTCATTTGCCAGCATGTGGCCCATATCCCTCTAAACTCTTCCTATTCATATATCCATGCAGGTGCCTTGCAAATGTTGTAACTGTACCCACCTCAACAACTTCCTCTGGCAGCTCATTGCACACACGCACCACCCTCTGCGTGAAAAAGTTACCCCTCGGGTCCTTTGTAAATCTTCTCCCCTTACTTTAAACCTATGCCCTCTAGTTTTGGATTCCACCACCCTATGAAAAAGACCTTAGCTATTTACCCTATCCTGGCTCATGATTGTATGAACCTCTATAAAGTTAGCCCTCAGCTTCTGATATTCCAGGGGGAAAAAAAAAGTCCCAGCCTATTCAGCCTCTCCTTATAGCTTGAACCTTCCAGTCCTGGCAACATCCCTGGAAATCTACTTTGCACACTCTCAGGTTTAACAACTTTCCTATGAAGGGCAACCATGATTGAACACAGTATGCTAAAAGTGGCCTCATAACTGTCCTGTACAGCCTTAAAGTGACATCCCAACTCATTTAATCCATGTTCTGACATATGAAGGCAAGTGTGTCATATGCCTCTTCTCCACCCTGTCCACCTGCAACTCCCCTTTCAAGGAATTATGCACCTGCATCCTAGTTCTCTATGTTCGACCACATTCCCCAGGGCATTTCCATTAAGTGTATGAGTCCTGCCCTGGTTTGCCTTACCAAAATGCAACTCCTCATTTTAATCTAAATTAAATTCCATCTGTCACTCTTCAGCCCATTGGCTGATCAAGATCCTATTGTACTTGGGAGATAGTGTGTTATAGGTTATTTTTACTAACTCATTCAACAGCTCACTATGTTCATTAACACCAGGTTCCCATTCATTCAAAACTCTTTACCAACTAGTTGTTTACTATAACACAGTTTCATTCATAAAACTGTGTTTTGTAGTATATTTTATTATTACAACATTGACTAAAATTAAAATTAAAGTATCCCTTTCAACCCATTCATCTTAAACCTTGATCAGGCCTATTACAACATCAAAAGCGATGTCTAAATAGGTGTCAATATTATAAACAATACCATGTCCATCAAGTCTCCACAAGACATTACAATCTTAATCAGCCAACTGCCTCTCTGACCTAAATAGGATTACAGAACACCGTACAGTTTCCCCGATTAGTACAAACTTGTTGAAAATCTTTTAACAGGGCCACTATCCCCTTAACTAACAATTATTTGGAGGTGCCGGTGCTGGACAGTTAAAAAAAAATCACACAACACCAGGTTATAGTTCAACAGGTTTATTTGGAAGCAGTAGTTTTCAAGGCACTGCCTCTTCATCAGATGATTGTTCTGATGAAGAGGCAGTGCCTCGAAAGCGACTGCTTCCAAATAAACCTGTTGAACTATAATCTGGTGTTAAGATTTTTAACCTTAACTAACAAAACAGCGCTTCCATGGAACTGCATGAATGAATTAAACTCACACCAGCAAATAGTAAACAAATCTCACAACCCAGCTGCACTAGTCAGTTTGATATACTTTATTCTTTTATTAACTACATGTACAATTTCTAACTTATTTACAGTATATAGGCCTCATATTTTTACTAACTTGGACAAAGGGACTGACACCTCTTAATTACGCAAGCGGACCAGACAGAACTCTTCATTAATCCTATCAGGAGGAGTAACAGCTAACATTGAGCGTGTTTAGGCCATCTCCTGTTTCCTCAAACCTTTGTGACTATAGATAAAACAATGTAACACCATAGTGACGGAACTTTAATATATGTAAGAACTGGGTATAAAGAGGCTACTGTAAGAACCGTATTTTGGGATTGTATTGCCACCTTGAACTTGTGCTACTGCAGTCGCTGAATAAAGAAGCTATTTTCGCCAGTCATCAATTTTCCGACATTATTTCAACTTGATCCCACAACTGAGATAACCTTCTTCACTGTCACCAATTATTTTGGTGTCTTCTGCAAACTTACTAACCATGTCTCCTATATTCAGATCCAAATAGTTTACATACATGACAAAAAGAAGTGAACCCAGCACCAATTCTGTGGCACACTACTGGTCAAAGGATTCCAGTCCAAAAGTTAACCCTCTAGCACCAACCTCTGACTCTTACCTTGAAGCCATTTTTGTATTTAATTGGCTAGCTCCCCCTGGAGCCCATGTGATTGAACCTTACTGATCAGTCTTCCAATCAGAATCTAATCAAACACTTTGCTGAAGTCCATCTAGGCCACATTTCCCACTCTACCTTCAATCTTCTTTGCCACCTCTTCAAAAAAAAACTCATTCAAGTTAGTGAGATGCCACTTCCCATGCACAAATCCATGCTGACAACTCATCATTAGTCCTTACCTTTCCAAATGCATGTAAATCCTGTCCTTCAGAATCCCTCCAACAACTTACCCACCACTGATCTAAGGTTCACCGGTCTATAGTTCCCTGGCTTTTCCTTACAGCCTTCCTTAAATAATGGGACCACATTAGCAAACCTATAGTTTTCTGGCACCTCACATATGTCTATTAATGATAAAAGTATCTCAGCCAGGGACCCAGCAATCTCTTCCCTAGCTTCCAACAAAGTTCTGGGAAACACCTGATCACTTCCCAGGGATTTATCTACCTTTATCTGTTATAAGACTGCCAGTACCTCCTCTTGTGTAATTTGATGTCTTTTTCCCAATTTAGTTCCAAAAGATCCCATGTCATTTTCTGCAGTAAACATTAATGCAAAATATTTGTTTAGTATCTCACCCAACTCCTGGACTTCCACACAGAGAAAGCCGCATTGACCTTTAAGGAGCCCTAGTCTCTCTCCAGTCACTCTTTTGCGCTTAAGGCATTTATAAAATCTCTTTGGATTTTTGTTAATTCTATTTGACGAAGCTATCTTTTGGCCCCCTTGTGCCTTCCTGATTTCCATCTCAAGTACACTCCTACTGCCCTTATACTCCTCTAGCTATTCACTCGATCCTAGCAGCTTATAGCTGCTTTTTGCCTCTCTTTTTCTGAGCAGAACCTCAGTTTCTCTAGTCATCCAGCATTCACTACACCTACCAGCCTTACCCTCCACATTAACTAGAACATAATGGCTCTGAACTCTCATTTTTAAAAGGTCCCCCAATTCCCAACCATCCTTTTGCCTGTGAATAACCTCCCCAACCAACTTTTGAAAGTTCTTATCTAATAACATGAAAATTGGCCTTACTCCAATTTAGAACTTTAACTTTTTGGTCAGTTCTACCCTTATCCATAATTCTATTAGTCTTAAAATAATTATGATCATAAACCCCGAAGTTCTCCCCCACTGATACTTCAGTCACTTGCCCAACAGAAGGTCAAGTATTGTTCTTCCTCAGGTAAGTACACCTACAAGCTGAAGAAGAAAGTTTTCTCGTTCACACTTCAATTCATCTCCACCCAAGCCTGTAACACTATGACAGTCCCAGTTTATGTTTAGAAAGTTAACATCCCCTTTCATTACGACCCTATTTTCCTTATAGATAGATATTGGAGATCTCCTTACATCTTGTTTCCAAAACTTCCCGCTGACTAATGAAGGGAGCATATAATACAATCCCAAGAAAGGTGATCATCTCTCCCTTATTTTCAAGTTTCATTCATTTAACTTCACTGGACGATCCCCTAGAAATATCCTCCCAAGTATAGTCATAATGTTCTCCCTAATCAAAATCGCTACTGGCCCTCCTCTCTTGCCTCCCTTTCTATCCTTCCTTTGGCATCTGTACCCTGGAATGTTTAACTGCCTGTCCTGACCTTCCCTGAGCCACGTTACTGTAATAGCTATGACATCCCAGTCACATATTCCAAACCATGCCACAATTGCTATCACTTGGGGTCCCCCCCACCTCCCCTTCCGCAACCCAGCCCCCCACCACTTAACTAGTTTAAAAACTCCTGACTAGCTCTCGCAAATTTCCCATTGAGGACACTGGTCCTGATCCAATTCAGGTCGAATCCATCCCTCTTATTCAGGTCGCTTCTATCCCTGAAGAGATCCGAATGGTCAAAAAATGTGAATCCATGCCCACTGCACCAATTCCTCAGTCACGAATTCATCCACTCTGTTCTCCTATTCCCACTCTTGATATCACGTGGCACCAGTACTGGCCCAGATGTTACTACCCTCAAGGTCCTACTTTTTAACCTCTTGCCTTGTTTTCTATATTTTCTCTGCAGAACCTTTTGCCTTTCCCTGCCTATGCCAGTGGTACCAATGTGTGCAATGACCTCCTGCTGATCTCCCCTTCCAGAATATTCTGCATCCTCTCAAGAGACATCCTTGACTCAGACACCCAGGGAGGCAACACAAAATCCTGATATTTCACTGACAGCTGCCCCAACATCTGTCTGTGCCCCAGACTAGAGAGTTCCCTATTATAATTGATCACTTGGAAGGTGACATAGCCCTCATTACAGTAGAGCCAGTCACGGTACCAGAAACTTGACCATCAGTGCTATACTCCTCTGACAGGCTATCCTCCTCTACAGTGTCCAAAATAGGATGTCTGTTTGAAATGGGGATACCCACAGGGTATTCCTGCAGTACCAGAATACTGCACAAAATTAGCCTAGTGCCAAACTGGCATTTAGTATCAACTCACTTGAATCTCTATCAAGCAAATTACAACAAAGATAGTCGAGAACTACATGCTGTGTAGGGGCCCAAATGGAAACTGTGAACCAGGTAATGAAAAATATACAGTTAAAATAAACTCACAGCAAGGAGAAGTTTTTCTGTCCTTATAACTTAGGTAACAATTTTGTTTGTTCAAAATACTCTGATATATTAATGGCCTCACTGGCTTGTTTCTTTTTATGACTAATTTGACCTCAGCATCCCTAAATACTTTGTCATTATGCTCACGGGACAACACAAGTTGTTCGTTTTCAAATGCCACACTGTAATGTTAGCGAAATCAACTTATTTACATCAGGATTTACAAGTTCAACATTAAAGTAAATCAACTTAAATCCCAAAAATCCAGAATTCAAATGTGGAATATAGTGTTGATTTTCAAGAAGCAACCACAATTCTAAAAAATGACCAACTGAGGTTATGTACTTCTCCACTGGGTGGAAAGAGGACAGGAAAGAATAAGGATCTTTGCCAAGCCACTCTTAATAACTGCTTAGCTGACAGTTTATGCTGTTACTCTTTCACTTGGCTGCAAGTTAGAGTAACTCAGGCACAAAAAAGTAGACAATGTTTCTTACCTGACCCATAAAGTCTTCCTGAGGACTTTATATTGAGATTTACAGGTGTTACTCCATATCTATTGGGCAGAAAATATATTTCAATTAGGACTTCACTTGCTCGCTTAATATTCTTTACTTGAATTTGATTCAAAATTTTTGTTTAGTTTAGCAAATATTCAATTTCAGATTTTACATTGCATTAATTATTCATATAAATAAGCATTAAAGTTCCTGTTTATGAATTTCAATATAAAGTTTTTAATGAAAGCGACACACAAAGGAACCACAATTATTTGCAGCTTTCCTGAGCATGCTTCCAAGTAAACACCAGCTGTGATGGCCTTGCTGCATATCAATAAGTATTTATTTGTAGAATAGGTCACATTGAGTCAGAACTTTGGCTTACAAAGTGAAGGGAAAAGATTTTCTCAGTTCCATCTGGACACGAGCCTAAAATTCAAATCAGGCCTGAAACATTACCACTGGTTTTAAAATGGAATTTGAAAGGTGGCCCAAGAACATGATTTGACCACTATTTTGATTTGGGTATTGCTGAAGTGAAGATCCATTTTGTTGAAGGTTTTAATCTTAAAATGCAAGACAAAAATCCACATTTATTCAACTCAACAAGAGGTGACAACCACTCACTATTTCATGACCAAGTGTCCTGACCAGAGTCAACCTGCCTGGTTTGAAATTTAAACAAAGCCTGGCTGTAACTGTCAATTAGCATTAATGGTACATTCTCTCTCCATATGAACCTATGATGGTCCACTTGCCAATGAATCAGGATGTTACTTCATACAGTATAACTGTTGGTTTTCTTCTAGAATGGGTATTCTTATGAAATGTACTGTTGCAAATTTCTCACTCAACATGTTAAATAAGAGCAAAGCAAATCAGTTATCCTTGAACTTCCCTTACCAAGTTCATTATCAACATCTTGGAGTTTCACTGAGGTTTCACTGCACCTCTTATGAGCACCATGGCAACTAGCACATTTCCTGATCTTTTATCTTATCTTTTAGCTCTAAGGTTCACATCAAGTTTATGATGAAAGAGTCATTAATCGTTGTGTAGGTGTAAATGCTCATCATGAGCCAGGAGAGAACACCTTTCTGAAATAGGTGTCCGAGCAATGAACTCAACATGGAGCCCTGATACACTGTTAGAATTAGAAATTCAGCAGCTCACCAAAGTGAGGAAAGATTACTCATTTCCGTCTTAAATAGGTTACCACTTATTCGGAGATAATACCTTCTGGTCCTAGGCTCTCCAGCAATGGGAGACAACCTTGTTGCACCTACCTTGTCAAGCTCCCCAAGCTTTTTAAGTTTCAATAAAGATCTCCTCTCATTCTTCTAAGCTCCATTGAGTACAAGCCAAATTACATACCAAGGATCTTCCTAGTGAACCTTTTCTGGATGCTTCCAATCCCAGTATAGGGAGCCCTCGACTTACAAAAACTCACACTCTCAAACTCGATCTCCTACAGGGGTAAAATTTAAAATCCAACATATGAACATATCCTGTACTTAAAAATGCCCTGCATGGTGTCCATTCTTGCTGACAAATCAAACCCAACAAAGGGATTGCCTGTATATATTTCCTTAGTCTTCCTGAAACTCTGCAGTCCTTGGGGTGTCAGAACATTCACAATGTTCTTTGAATGGAATTCAAAGATTTTGGCCCACCCACAGAGAAGGAACAGCAATATAACTCCAAGTCAGGAAAATGTGGCTTGGAGGAAAAATTTCAAGTAATAATTTCCCATGCATCTGCTCAGCTTATCCTTCTAGACAGTAGAAATTATTGGTTTAGGGCATACTGACAAATAAGGTTAGTGAGTTACTACAATGCATCTTATTAATGTTATGCACATGGCAATCACTGTGCATTGGTGTCAAAGGATTGAACATTGAATGGACTGCCAATCGAGCAGGTTGCTTTGTCTGGGTTAGTCCTAAGCTTCTTCAGTATCATTGGTGCTGCACTGATCCTAGTAAGTGGGAAGCATTCCATCATTCTCCAAAGTCGTACCTAGCAGATGGTGGAAAGGCTTTAGTGAGTTAGGAGGCAACTTATCGCTTGATTTCCCAATCTCTGCCTTGCTGCTATAACCAGTTTTAAGATTGTTGTTCCAGGTCAGTTTCTGGTCAATTATAACCCACAACATATTGACTGTGAGGATTCAATAATGGATAGTAATACCAGTGAATGTCAAGTGAACAATGATTAGATTCTTTTGTTGTGAACAGTCATTACCTATCTTGGATAGTACATTAACATGGAACTCGGCTGATTGAATTTCAATCATCATTCTTCAGAAGAACGGGAGGTGATGTTTCCCCGATGGGAGATTCTAGAACTACACAGCATTGTCTCAGAATCAGAGGGTGCCAATTTTAGACTGAAATGAGGAGGAATTTCTTCTCTCAGAACAGTCTTTAGAATGTCTTGCCACAAAGAGCTGTGGGGCAGAGACCTGACACATTTACGGCTGAGGTACAGAGATTCTTCATCAGGAGAGGAATCAGGAATTAGGGGGAAGGAGCAGGAATGTAGATGCAAAGTGTGTCAGATCAGCTCTGCTTCTAATGAATGAAAGAGCAGGCACAAGGGCCTATTCTGTTCCTATTTCTTATGGTATTAAATCAAAGCCCAAATGTTGTCCATGCTTTGCTGCATAGGGACACAAAACTTCAGCCTGAAGAGTCACGAATGGAACTGAAAATTGTACAATCATCAGCGAACATCCCCACTTCTGACCTTATGATGGAGGGAAGGTCATTGATGAAGCACCGGGCGATGGTTGGGTCAAGGACACCACCCTGAGTAACCCCAGCAGAGATATCCTGGAGCTAACAGATGACTGACCTCTAACAAACATTACCGTTTCTTTCTGCCAACTATGACTCCAACCAACAGAGGGTGTTCCTCTGATTCCAGTTTCTCAAGGGTTTCTTGATGCAATTGGGTCCAATACCATCTTGATTTCAAAAGAAGGGTTCAAAGCCACTGACCTCTCAGAGGAATTTAGAAAAGGGCAATAAATGAGGATTTATCAATGCCACACATCTTAAGATAAATGTCCTGGTCACCACTATAAACTGAAATGAGAATTCTAAAGGGTTAGATTGAGTGAAATAAACATGATTTCTTTTAAAACTGCTCTTGTGGTTCCTGCTCAGAATTGTAAATAGAACAAATCCTATAAAGTAATCAAGAGCAGATTTACTCATCCCAAGGTACAAAGACTGTAAAATATTTACACTGAAATGAATAAACATAGGAACCTACGTATACTGTGGTGCTCCAGTTTTAATATCGCCAATGGTTACTTGAACATCATCATCATCGTCATCACTATCACTGTCACTTTCATCCTCCCCTTCAGCTGCAGGATTCTAAAACACAAAGATTGGAATTGCTTACAAAACCATACTCAATGTCAAGCATAGCATTACCAAACTTCCCTTCTCCTACTGCAAACATAAGCAGGCAATAGAAAAACATATCCATTGTTAAAGCTAAAGGTTCTACTTACTTATGGAAGGAAGGCGTGCTGCATGGGCTGAAGGATATTAAAGTGGACAAATCCCTAGGACCGATTCGGATCTATCCCAGGTTGCTGAGGGAAGCGAGAGAAGAAATAGCTCGGACCCTGACAGATATCTTTGTAGCATCCTTAAACACAGGTAGAGTGCTGGATGACTGGAGGGTTGCTCAAGTTGCACTCCCTGTACAAAAAGGGTAGTAGGGATATTCTGGGTAACTATAGACCAGTGAGCCTGATGTCAGTGGTGGGAAAGTTGCTGTAGAAGGTACTAAGGGATAAAATCTATCTATCTATCTATCTATAGTTGGAAAAGAATGGGCTTATCAGTAATAGGCAGCATGATTTTGTGTGGGGGAGATTATGCCCTACCAACTTCATAGAGTTCCTTGAGGAAGTGACCAAGTTGATAGATGAAGGGCTGTAGATGTCGTATACATGGACTTTAGTGAGGTGTTTGATCAGGTTCCCCATGGTTAACTAATGGAGAAAGTGAAGTCACATGATGTGCAGGGTGTTCTACCTAGGTGGATAAAGAACTGGTTGAACAACCGGAGACAGAGAGTAGTAGTTGAAGCGAGTTTCTCAAAATGGAGAAAGGTGACCAGTGATGTTCCACAGAGATCAGTGCTGGGACCACTTTTGTTTATAATATACATAAAATGATCTGGAAGAGGGCATTGGTGGTCTGATCAGTAAGTTTGCAGATGACACAAAGATTGGTGAAATAGCAGAAAGCATAGGAGACTGTCTAAGAATACAGGAGAATATAGATAAACTAGAGACTTTGGGCAGAGAAGTGGCAGACGGAGTTCAATCCAGTCAAATCTGAGGTGATGCATTTTGGGAAATCTAATTCTACAGCAAACTATACAGTAAATGGAAGAGCCTTGGGAAAAGTTGATGAGCAGAGAGATCTGGGACTGCAGGTCCATTGTACCATGAAGGTGGCTGCACAGGTGGAAAGAGTGGTCAAGGCGGCATACGGGGTGTAGAGTATAAGAGCTGGCAGGTCATGTTAAAATTGTACAAGACTTTGGTTCAGCCACATTTAGAATACCGTGTACATTTCTGATCGCCACGTTACCAAATGAATGGGGACGTTTGGAGATCGTGCAGAGAAGGTTTACGAGGATGTTGCCTGTTATGGAAGGTGCTAGCTATGAACAGAGGTTGAGTAGGTTAGGATTGTTTTCATTAGAAAAAAGGAGATTGAGGTGGACTTGATTGACGTCTACAAAATCATGAAGGACATAGACAGGGTGGAGAGAGATAAACTTTTTCCCAGGGTGAGGGATTCAATAACGAGAGGTCACATGTTCAAGGTGAGAGGAGAAAAGTTTAAGGGATATACACACTGAAAGTACTTTACACAGAAGGTGGTAGGTGCTTGGAACACACTGCCAGCAGAGGTAGTAGAGGTAGGCACGTTAGATTAATTTAAGGTGCTCCTGCACAGATGCATGAGTAGGTGGGAAACAGAGGGATACAGATCCTTAGGAATTGGGCAATAGGTTTATATAGTGGATTCAGATCAGCACAGGCTTGGAGGGCCAAAGGGCCTGCTCCTGGGCTGTAAATTTTCTTTGTTCTATTTTCAATTTCAAAACATCAGTCAAAATGTTAACTTTGTAACTACAGTCATTCAACAGGTCGACTGGTACATTACTGAAGAATGAAGATAGGACTAAGAGCTCCCTAACTCAGCCGTTTTCAACCAGTGTGGTATGTCAAAAGGACTGCCCTCAGTATGTCTTGAAACTTTTTGCAAAGGTAATGAAAACCTTAAACAATATTCAATCCATGAAATCATGGTCATTGAAATTACCTTTGTTCATTATCGCGTGTGCAAAGAGAGGAGCTGAACACCAGAGTTTGCTCTAACTCACGAGATGCAATGGTTCTTGCAGGGGGAAGATGATCTCCTACATTTACAAGCTCCAAAGAGATCTGATTGATTAAAAAAAAATTCTATGCACAAATGACTTACAAAAAGAGTTAATATCTAATGACTACTGCCTGTCTAAGCTGGCATATCTCGCAGATGTTTTCAGCCACCTGAAAGAGGTAAATACTAAAATGATGGGGAAGAACAAGATGATCCTGTCCATGTAAACATCAAAGGTTTCAGGTCAAAACTAGGCCTTTGGCAAGAGACCATGGCAGGGGATTCACTGGAAATGTTTCCACAAGCACCATCAGTTACAGAACCAGATTACACAATTATTCCAAGGTCATATGCATGGAGATTGATTTTGACTTCTGCTTCAGGAAGTAGCTGCTGCTCAAGGATCTCAGATTCAAAGAAAATGTTTAAAAACAGTACATAGAGCCTATGGATGGCCCACCTAATGAAGTTAAACTTTAGAGAGACTTTCTTTACGTGTTTTGGTTGACTGGGGTATCAGAAGGTCTCTGATCATGCTTCTGCTGCACTGTTGCCATTTCAGATAAAATACCTCTGGGAGATAAAATTGTCAACACTGGCACACATGAAACAAAACAACAGAACCGATACTTGTTAGGTGGAGCAAGATTTGCTAGTGGCCTTCTTATAAATTCCTCCCTAGATCAAACAGCTCTGTGCAGATCTGAAAGCTTAGGATTCCCAATAACCCAGGAAATTTCAATTTATTCTCCTTCTCTCTGATCCTTTACATATATATTCAATTATTTAATAAAAAACAGGATTTCTAAAAATATTGTCAGAAATATGAAATGTCATCCGCAAAATTCTGTGGAACAGATTTAGGGTTGCAAATAGGTAGAAATAGTAGGAGTTCAACAGATTTTGAATATTCGCAGTCAATGACAACTTGTTTTTGGTGGGTTGAAAACATTAAAACAGTTGAGCCTTTAGCTTTGTGCACTATGTTGCAAACCTCTCTAGTAAGTCTGTAGCCATAGTAAATGCAACTAAATGTGACTCTTATGAGCAGGAGTCAACTCAGCTGAAAAAACGTAGATATGCTGTGGAACTGTTTATCGAATTAAAAAGTTTCAGCACCACTGCCCAAACCGGACAACTATTTTATGCAAATAAATGCAAATTACAAGTTAAAAATCTGAAATAAAAATTGAAGGATAATGTTTGGTCAAGAAATGTCAACCTGTTTCTCTATCTACAAATGCCAGACTGGCAGAGTTTCTGCAGAATTTTCTGTTTATGTAGCAATTTTATGCAAATCACTGAACAGTTAACTTTTAACCGCTCCCCCCCCCCCCACAAAATATCCAAACTTTTATAGCTACAAAGAAATAACTTCACTGGGGCAGGGTCTTCACCTGTTAGCCAATTCTATGTCTCCCTAATGAGAATAACTACCTCAGCAACACGGAACACTAGACATAAACTTAATCCTGTTGTATATTTTAAAACAAAGCACAAGAAATCAAACTATTTTATATCATGTTCTATCAACTGGGAGCATAATATTGCTTTTCAACTTTAAGAACCTGGGACTAAATACATCCCAAACTAATAGAATAAATATCTCCTCTCACTGCATATAGGAATTTTACCTAAATGAGTTTCAGACATCTCAAGTTAACTCAATGAGAGTGTCAAACATAAATGAATTATTCACAACTTGTTTAAAGAAGCTAGGATAATAGCTGGTCAACAAACAGAAACACAGTCGCATCAACTTACAAAATAATAAGTGTCTTTCAAATGGAAAAGCCACAAGATGCTTCCCAAATTTAAAAGGTAGCATAACGGCCAAAAGTTTTTTTAAAAATTCTCTCGAGTCATAGATACAACTTGCTGGCATTTATTGTCCATCCATCAGCTGCCCTTGAATAAATGGTTTGCTGGGCCATTTCAGAGGGCAGTTGAAAGTGAACCACACACTGTTGTCAGCCAGACAGGTGAGGATGGCAGATTTCTTTCTCTGACCGGGATTGCAATGGTTTCTCTGACAATTGCAATGGTTTCATAGCTGTCATTAGATTCCTAATTCCAGACATTTTGTTGCATTCAAATTCGACCATCTGCCACAGTGCATTCAAACTCAGATTCCCAGAACATTCACTGAGTTTCTGGATTTTTAGTTTAGCAAGAATATCACTGAGCTATCGCTTCCTCTTGGGTTAGAACATGAAATGTTAAGGAGCATGTCAAAAAATGAAAAAAAAATGTGAAGAAATAAATGGAAGGAATTCCACAACTTAAGTAGCTGAGGCACGGACCTGAGGTCAAGGAATTAAAACCAGAGAAGCCAATGCAGGATTCTGGAGGAAGTGACAGACTTAGGGAGAGATGGGCCAAACAAAAAGAAGAAAATTAAAATAAAAAGAAGAATGTTGAATTCTAGGCATTGCTAAGCCAAAAAGCAATGTAAAGAGAGGAAAGGGGTGATGGGCAAACAGGATCTGTAAAGGCTAAAACATGTAGCAGAGATTTGAATTTCGTTAAATTTACAAAGGTTGCAAGGCAGAAATCTCGCAACAAGAGCATGGAATGGTCGACTCTACGCATGATAAAGGCATGAATGAGAAATTCAGCAGATGATCTGAGCAGCGGTTCAGGTGGACAATGTTACCAAGGTTGAGGTTGGTTGTGTTGGTGAAGTCACATGCTCGAAGGTAAATCTAAAAGTTTTTTTTAAGAAAATCTCTGGTCATCCTACCATAGCCTTCAAATAGATAGGCTGCACAGGATGTTGGTTAGGCCATTTTTAGAATACTGTGAGCAATTCTGGCCGCTTGAAAGGGTTCGGAAAAGATTTACAAAAGGATGTTGGCAGGGTTGGGAGGGTTTGAGCTGAAAGGGAGGGGCTGAATAGGCTGCGGCTATTTTCCGAGGTATCAGAGGCTGAGGGATGAGGTTTATAAAATCATGAGAGGTATGGATAGGGTAAATAAATATGTTCCCTGGGGTGGGAAGTCCAAACCTAGAGGGCATAGGTTTAAGGTGAGAGGGGAAAGATTTAAAAGAGGGCAGCTTTTTCACGTAAAGGGTAGTGTGTGTATGGACTAAGCTGCCAGAGGAAGTGGTAGAGGGTGGTACAATTACAACATTTAAAAGGCATCTCAATGGGTTTAGAATAGGAAGGGTTGAGATGAATATGTGGCAAATAGGACCAGATTAATTTAGAATATCTGGTCAGCATAGCCAAGTTGGACTGACCCGAAACATTAACTCTGATTTCTCTCCACAAATGCTGCCATACCTGCTGGGCTTTTCCAGCAACGTCTGTTTTTGTGATTGCGTATGAGAGCAATTTGTCAGATTCATCAGAAACATCATAAATCATGAAATTTAAGCAGTAAAGAGAAATCAATAATGTCTGAAGCCTTTTAGAAATCTAAAAAGTATGCCTCTGACAGGTTCTTTTTCTACAAATTAGCAGAGACAATTTGTATCTATATAGCACCATTAATGTAATAAAACAATCCATGGCATTAGACAGGAGACAATATGAAAAGAAAAGTATAGCAATAAGCAACATAATTAGTTGCTTATTGCAACAAAGATTTGGTCAAAGCAGGCAGTTTTAAGGTGTATTGTCAAAAACAAGAGGGGTTTAAGGAGGGAATTCCAGAGATTAAGACATTGACAGATGAAGGAATATTCACCAGTGATGGGGTGATTCAAACCAGGAATATACAAGAGGTCAACATTAGTGGAGTGCAGCTGTCTCAGAGGATTATAGGGTGGAGGAGATTTTAAAGATAGGAATGGGTATGGTGAGGCAAAATTTGAAAATCCTAAAGACTGCAGCAGTCCAATAAAGTAGCTCCTTCTCAATGGATGATCAATAAATACTGGAGAGAATAAGATGAAGAGCGAGTGAGATGGAGATTGCCAGGAAGTTGTTAAAATTAACATATCTTGTCCCTTGTCAAATTGCAACTGACACTACAACCTTGCGCCATGCCACTATTATTTTCAAAAGCTGATTATAAAAAGAAAGAAAAGCTTTTGTATTTCAAATAAAGAGATTGAGCTTACTCATGATTTTAAACCAGGCAAAAGTTCAACAGGCTTCTATTAATAAAATTAATTGTTATTAATAGAATAATATTAACAATAAGGAAAAACTGCAGGCAATGCAACTGGGACTTTGGAATTACTTCCCTACAATCTGCAAAGTCCTGATCATAAAAGGTTTTTACAAAGTCCCACCCACAGTAGTAATGCTAAATTGAATGGCACTCCTAGCAAAGACAGTAATCAACATAAAATGAATACTCATGCTACTGGGGTTTCTAGCGCTCACCAACTGACTGTGATCAAGGGAGGTTCAACTGAAGCACTCAAGAAGGGCTTATATTATTACTTGAAAAGGTTAAATGTGTAGGTCTCCAAGGGAAAACATGAAGAATAACATCGGATTAAATTGCTCATTTGGACAGCCAGCAAAGACAGAATAGACCGCACATACGTCCAACTATATTGAAGCTGTTTTGTGATTCCATCCTATTTCATGTAAACATTTGCAGAATAAATTTATTGAATTCTAAAACCTTGATTCTACACAATAAACAATAAAACTAAAAAGTTATACTATCATACATTGATGGGTTACCTTAAGAAAACTAGTTCTTTGTTTCTGATTCTGTATTTCCAGGGCAGAATGTCCTTTCCTTACACTTGCCATACAACTTATCCTAACCAGAATATACAGCAATGTAAATACAGCAAAAAAAGTCTAGAAAACATGACATATCATACAGACAGGAATGAAGTAAGGTACAAAACCCAAAGAAATTCCCATCCAAGTGTTATATTCCTCACAGCAGTCAGCTGATAGCTGAAAAAACAGTTGCTTTAAACAGATCAACAACTGGTGCTTCTCATTTCTTCAACACCAATATTTCCTTGAGCCCAATTATATCATCTATTTTGATATTCCCAAGTCAACTGCACTCACCGCTCTCATCACTCCATTCCCCCGAGTTTCTTCCATCGAGTCTGGAGCAGGTGCATCGACACTAAAGAGAGATAAATTATTAATATTTTAAGATATGTTTCAAGTGAAAGAGCAGAGCCTTTCAAACTCGACAAAGCACTAAAGTAAAAAGAAATGGACACCATTTTACAACCATGAACATAGATCAGATCGATAATTTTCATTCAGAAAATAACACTTTTGATAAAACAAAGATTAAAAATTGGCAAAATATTTCTGAACTGAGTGTGTCAAAATTCTTGCTTTTCAAAAGGTATACTTTGATTTTTGAAGGAACATATGCCATAAATGAGTGCACCTGCTCATCTATCACTCACGAGTCAGAAAATTGTGTAACCTAGACATTGTAATGTTAATACACGAGCTATCAAGGCTAATTGAGAGCTGTTTTGTAGAAGATGACGTTTCTTTAAGAGGAAACAGTCGAGAGTTTCACTGTCACAACCACAGTAAAATATCAGTATTCATTATTACTCTACTGAAACTAACAGCCACTTTGACAGTAATTTCTAGGCTTCTGCAAATGCCCAAATTTCTGTAGAGAAAATGAAACTTTCATAGGGTGCACCGTTAGAGGAATCAACAGATGGAAACAACCCATAATCACCAATTGGCAATAACCTCCAGTTTTACAGAATTAGTCTCACTGTGAAATACTTTCATAAAGTTACAATCCATGAATGAGGAGTAAGTTAGTTTTTAATGGCACACCAACTGCATAATTACCTCCCTAAATACCCTGACCAGTCCTGAAAAGCAAACATCATATATTCATTGAGAGTCAAATTTCTTCCTGGTGTTAAAAAATCAGACAGTTCAATTTGTCTTTAAACAAGCCTGTTTATTTTAGCTTCTTTCTTCATTTATTTCATGTTCTGAAATTTTAATTTGCAGTATAAGACTTTAAATACTTGTAACTTCCTTGCAATGTATAAAAACCTTGAGTCGATGGTAGCATACCTGCTTCTTGACATGATTCCTGCTGCACGCCAAGGCATCCCTTTGACTGGATACTAGATTTAAACTGTTGTCAGGAAAGGGGTAATTCTCATCAGAGGGATTGCTAGATCCTTGTGGACAGTTTTCTTCAAGGTCAGCAGTGAGACCCTTGGCTTTGTTGCCAATCACAAGATCAGGTCATTAAGCAAAAGCTCTCACCACCTATTCAGGCAGACAGAGAAGATCCTATATCATTATTTGAAGAGGTACCTTGACCAATGTTTCTCCTTTGAACGATGAGAGTAGAAAAAGATGAACTGGTTCTTTATCCAGGCTTACCGAATAAGTATCATATTGGACTCCAAACCTTAACCCTACTTCTCTCTGCACAGGTACTGCCAAACTGATGGTGTTTTCCAGTACTTTGTTTTTATTTATTTTATTTGCTGCCTTTTGGGATCAGGTTATATTGTTTTTGCGCATGAGAACAGCTAGTGCATTTTGAAATAATTCACTAACATAGAACACCTCAGACCATCCCCAAGGACACAATAACACACAAATTCTGGTCTGTCTTTGTTTTGTTATTCAAGGAAAGAGCAGGTGCCAGCTTTTGAATCCCAACTCCCCACAACAGATAGATCTTGCCTTTTAAAGCAGGTGATATTTCAAAGTAGGTTGCTGCAATGCACTCCCTTGATAACCTAATGCCTAGTGGAATATAGAAATAAAACAAACAAGCTAGTAAGCCCCCAATTCAATTCCCACTCTATGCTAGGCTAGCCACTCTCAGCTATGTTTGGCATACCAAAGAGGTGATGGTGAGGAGAGAAACTATTAAGAGGTTCTAGACTGCTATTTCATAACCCAACACCGATAACTGAGTCAAATACAATGCTGCCACTCAATGTCTTGGTTCACACTTCCATACAGAGGAGAAAATAGATTTCCGAAATGGACAAATTAAAAAGAGAGAGAAATTGTTGAGAAATGTAGAGAAATGCAAACATTGGTGTAAATACAAGTAGGGTGGTGTGGTAGCTCAGTGGTTAGCATCACAGCCTCAGTGTTAGACACCCGGGTTCGATTCCACCCTCGGTAACTGTCTGTGTGGAGTTTGCACAATCACCCAGTGTCTGGCGGGAGTTGCCTCTGGGTAGTCCAGTTTCCTCTCACAGTCCAAAGATTGGGCGGCACGGGTGGCTCAGGGGTTAGTACTTCTGCCTCACAGCGCCAGGCTCCCAGGTTTGATTCCAGCCTTGGGCGACTGTGTGTGGAGATTGCACATTCTCCCTCTGTCTACGTTTCCTCTGGATACTCCAGTTTCCTCCCAGATTCCAAAGATGTGCAGGTCAGGTGAACTGGCTATGCTAAATTGTCCATAGTTGTTCTGTGCATTAGTCAGAGGAGGGTGGGTTACTCTTCGGAGGGTCGGTGTGGACTTATTGGGCCAAAGGGCCTGTTTCCACACTGTAGGGAATCTAATCTAATCTGATGTGCGAGTTAGGTGGATTGGCCACGCTAAATTGCCCATAGTGTCCAGGAGTGTGCAGGCTAGGTGGACTGGCCAGGTTACGGGGGGGGGTGCAGGGGGATCTAGGAGGGAGGCTTTTCAGAGAGATGGTGCGGACTTGACAGGCTTTCACACTGTAGAGATTCTATGATTCTAAAGTACACACAAATAAGAAACGCCAAATATTACACATTAGAAAGTGAATTATGATTCTGACAACAGTGGTGTTGTGGATGAACAATATCCAAAGAAATATGGATATTCTGGACTTTCTTTTGCAACCAGAAAAAAAAACAGCTTCAAAAACTTTTATCCCTTTAAACAAAATAAAATTCATTAGTAATTGACTCTTGTCCTGTAATTGGGACAATTTGCCAGATTTTTTTCATCTAAATTTTATAAAATGGAAGTCATGTAATAAGTATTCAAGATAGCATTGGAGTGTGGCAACATTTTGCGAGCTACCTACAGCAGATGTTATTCTTATATATCTCAATAAGCCTGCTCTTCTAAAACCCAATTCTAAGTCTCTCTGAGTACCTTCTCTACAGCCATAACATTGTATTCTTCGCTCTGTTCTATTACCCTATGCACTCTGTATGGCATGATCTGCCTGTAACGCATGCAAAACAAAACTTTTCATTGTACTTAGGTTTGTGACAATGATAAATCAAAACAAATAGGAATGGAGGTTCAACTATATCACTGAAGTATTAAGTGTTTACTCTTCATCTGCACTGATTACATGATTTTCTCTTCAAAATCCACTTTTTATTTCAAATTTTGCTTTAATTCAGGTTCTGGCAGACCATTCAATATTCTCAGAACCTGAGTACTTTTTGCAAATCACTTTTTTTAGTGATGATTTTAATTTATGCCCTTGAATTAACTCACTGTCCACTGGAGATGGTTCCCCAGTAAATGGATAAGTACTATTTAAACTTGCCCATTCAGAATGCTTAAATCTCCCCTGCTCCAGTTAAAA
Organism: Hemiscyllium ocellatum; assembly: GCF_020745735.1. NCBI lineage: Eukaryota > Metazoa > Chordata > Chondrichthyes > Orectolobiformes > Hemiscylliidae > Hemiscyllium > Hemiscyllium ocellatum. Next base: position 96,244,685 of record NC_083401.1, read on the forward strand.
GTTCCCAATTTCTATGGTCATTCCTAACTATAAAGAGTTCTCATTCCAGTATCTTTATTGGATACAAAATTGGCTTCATCATTGAAGACAGAAGGTAGTTACGGACGGGTATTTTTCTGACCGGAAGTCTGAGACCAGTGGTATTCTGCAAGGATCACTGATGGGACCTGTGCTGTTATATACATAAATAAAATTATACATATTAAAACGATTTGGATGAAATGTGTAGACCGTCTGATTAACAAATTGGCAGACAAAAATTGGTGGAGTTGTGGATAATGAGGAAAGTTGTCAAAGAATACAGCAGGATACAGATCAGTTGGTACGTTGGGCAGAGAAACGGCACATGGAGTTTAATTCTGACAAGTATGACGTGATGCATTTTGAGGAAATATAACAGGAAAGTAAATGCTCCCTTAGGAGCATTAATATGCAGAGGGAATTTGCAAACCAAGTCCATAGCTCCCTTAAAGTGGCAAAGTAAGTGGAGAAGGTGGTAAAAGAAGGCATAATGAAGGCAAATGTGCCACATAAGGGGTAGAGGATAAACATTGGCAAGTCATGTTGCAACTGTCTAAAACTTTAGTTAGGCCATATTTAGAGTGTGCATGCAGTTCTGGTCACCACACTACAGGGAGGATGTGGAAGCTTTGGAGAAGGTGCAAAAGAGTCAAAGAGATGTACTGCACAAAAACAGACCCATCGGTCCAACTCTTCCATGCTGACCAGATATCCCAACCTAATCTAGTCCCATTTGACAACACTTGGCCCATATTCCTCTTACCTGTGCCTATTCATATACCCATTCAGATGCCTTTGAAATGCTGTAATTGTACCAGCCTCCACCACTTCCTCTGGCAGCTCATTCCATACATGCACCATGCTCTGCGTGAAAACGTTGCCCCTTAGGTCCCTTTTATATCTTTCCCCTCTCACCTTAAACAATGCCCTCTAGTTCTGGACTCCCCCATCCCAGGGAAATTACTTTGTCTATTTATCCTATCCATACCCCTCATGATTTTATAAACCTCTATAAAGGTCACCCCTCAGCCTTAGATGAGCTCCAGGGAAAACAGCCTATTCAGCCTTTTCTCATAGCTCAAATCCTCTAACCTTGACAACATTCCTGTAAATCTTTTCTGAACCCTTTCAAGTTTCACAACATCCTTCCAACAGGCTCATGTTGAGCTGACAGCTGCAACATGACCTCCCAACTCCTGTACTCAATGCTCTGACCAATAAAGGAAAGCATACCAAACGGCTCCTTCACTATCCTATCTGCCTGTGACTCTACTTTCAAGGAGCTATGAATGTGTACTCCAAGGTCTCTTTGTTCAACAACAGTACCTAGGACCTTACCATTAAGTGTATAAGTCCTGCTCTGATTTCCTTTTCCAAAATGTAGCACCTCACATTTATCTAAATTAAACTCCATCTGCCACTCTTCTGCCCATTGGACAAACTGATCAAGATCCCATTGTAATCGGAGGTAACCTTCTTCGCTGCCCACTACACCTCCAATGTTGGTATCATCTGCAAACTTACTAACTATACTTCCTATGTTCACATCCAAATCATTTATATAAATGATAAAAAGTATTGGACCCAGCACCGATCCTTGTGGAACACTGTTGGGCACAGACCTCAGTCTGAAAAGCAACCCTCCAGCACCATCCTGCATCTTCTACTTTTGAGCCAGTTCTGTATCTAAATGGGTAGTTCTCCTTGTATTCCATGAGATCTAACCTTGCTAATCAGTCTTCCATAAGGAACCTTGTCGAATACCTTATTGAAGTCGATATAGATCACGTCAACAGCTCTGCCCTCATCAATCCTCGTTGTTACTTCTTCAAAAAACTCATTCAAGTTTGTGAGACATGATTTCCCAAGCACAAAGCCATGCTGACTATGCCTAATCAGTCCTTGTCTTTCCAAATACATGTAAATCCATTCCCCCCACAACCTACCCACCATCCATGTCAGGTTTACTGGTCTATAGCTCTCAGCTTTTCCTTACCACCTTTCTTAAACAGTGACATTACATCAGCCAACCTTCAGTCTTCCGGCACCTCACCTGTGACTACCAATGACCCAAATATCTCAGCAAGGGGCCCAGGTTCCCTAGCTTCCCACAGAGTTCTAGGGTACAGCTGATCAGGCCTATGGCATTTATCCACCTTTATGGGTTTCAAGACATCCAGCAACTCCTTCTCTGTAATATGGACATTTTTCTCACAATTATCCAGATTAAACTACATCTGCCATTTCTCTGCCCATATCATTTGACAATCTTCTACACTATCCACAATTCTACTGATCTTTGTATCATCTGCTAACTTATTAACGCATCCACCTACATTTTCATCCAAGTCATTTATATATATCATAGACAGCTGAGGTCCCAGTACGGATCCCTGTGCTAGTCAGAGACCTCCAGCCAGAAAAACATCCTACTGCCACTACCCTCTGCCTGCGGTGGGCAAACCAATTCTGAATCCAAGCAGCCAAGTCACTGTATATGTCAGCTATGTTCTGATTTAGAATGGCAGAAGAACCAGTTTGAGAGATTAAATTACCTACTTTTCGCTGAGACAGACATCATGTGTTAAATTAAACAATTTCTGTGAAGACTACTGGCAGAAAATTAGAGGAGAAAATCGAAATTAAAAAGGTGAATGAATGATGTGTTTTCACAAGATGATCACTGCCCTTCTACCTACTAGAGAAGGTGCAAAACTTGATCTACTGTTAGGGAATAAGGTAGGGCAGGTGACTGAGGTGTCAGTGGGGGAGCACTTTGGGGCCTCCAACCATCATTCTATTAGTTTTAAAATAGTGATGGAAAAGGATAGACCAGATCTAAAAGTTGAAGTTCTAAATTGGAGGAAAGCTAATTTTGACGGTATTAGGCAGGAACTTTCAAAAGCTGATTGGGTCCAGATGTTCCAGGTAAAAAAGGGACAACTGGAATATGGGAAGTCTTCAGAAATAAGATAACTAGAATCCAGAGACAGTATATTCTTGTTAGGGTGAAAGGAAAGGTTGTTAGGTGTAGGGAATGCTGGATGACTCAAGAAATTGAGGTTTTGGTTAAGAAAACGAAGGAAGCATATGTCAGGTATAAACAGGAGGGATTGATTGAATGAATCACGAGAGTACAAAGGGAGTAGGAATATACTTACGAATGAAATCAGGAGGATAAAAAAGGGGACATCAGATAGCTTTGGCAAATCGCATTAAAGAGAATCCAGTGGGTTTTTACGAATACAGTAAAGATGATAGGATAACTACGGAGAGAATAGGGCCCATCAAAGATCAGTAAGGCTGCCGAAGTGTGGAGCCACAAGAGATAGGGGAAATGCTAAACAAGTATTTTGCATCAGTGTTTACTGTGGAGAAGGACATGAGAGATATAGAGATTAACCAGGATTTTCCTGAATTAGAGGGTATTAGCTATAAGGACAGGTTGGACAAACTTAGATTATTTTTACTACAGCATCAGAGGCTCAGGGATACCCTGATAGAAATATACAAAATTAAGAGAAGCATGAATAGGGTGCATAGTTGGAGTCTTTTTGTTCGGATATAATGTCAAATACTATGGAATATAGTCAAGTTGTGGAGGTGACGGTGCTAAACTGAGGTGGATAAAGTTAAAATCAGACGTGAAAAGTGTGGCACTGGAGAAGCGCAACAGGTCAGGCAGCATCTGAGGAGTAGCAGAGTCGATGTTTTGGGAATCAGCCCTTCATCAGGAATGTGACATTCCCGATGAAGGGCTGATGCCTGAAACACCGACTCTCCTGCTCCTCACATGCTGCCTGACCTGCTGCGCTTTTCCAGTGCCACACTTTTCGACTCTGACTCTCCAGCCCTGCAGTCCTCACTTTCTCCTGGATAAAAGTTAAAAATCACACAACACCAAGTTATCGTCCAGCAGGTTTATTTTGAAGTACGTACAAGCTTTTGGAGTGCTGCTCCTTCATCAGGTAACTAGTGGGGCAGGAGCATAGTGCACAGAATTTATAGTAAAAGATCAAAGTATCACACAACTGATGTGATGTATTGAACAAACCTAGATTGCTGTTAAGTCTTAAAATGGGGATGCAGGTTTTGATTGATTAAAATGTAAATTTACATTAGATTAGATTAGATTCCCTACAGCGTGGAAACAGGCCCTTCAGCCCAACAAGTCCACACCGACCCTCCGAAGAGTAACCCACCCAGACCCATTTCCCTCTGATTGATGCACCTAACACTATGGGCAATTTAGCATGGCCAATTCACCTGACCTGCACATCTTTGTGACTGTGGGAGCAAACTGGAACACCCGGAGAAAATCCACACAGACACGGGGAGAATGTACAAACTCCACATAGACAGTCACCCAAGGCTGGAATCGGACCTGGGACCCTGGTGCTGTGAGGCAGCAGTGCTAACCACTGAGGGCATCGTCCCGAGATAATTTAAGGTTTCATTAAAACCCTTCAGCTCAGACAATGTATTATATTGCGTGCAATTCTAGTCTCCTCCCTCTTGGAAGGATGTTGTGAAACTTTAAAGGATTCAGAAAAGATTTAAAAGGATGTTGCCAGGGTTGGAGGATTTGAGCTATTGGGAAAGGCTGAATAGGGTGGCGCTGTTTTCACTGGAGCGAAGGCTGAGGGGTAACCTTAGAGGTTTATAAAATCATGAGGGGCATGGATAGGGTAAATAGACAACGTCTTTTCCCTGGGTTAGGGGAGTCCAAAGCCACAAGGCATAGGTTTAAGGTGAGAGGAGAAAGATATAAAAGGGACCTAAAGGGCAACTTTTTCACGCAGAGGGTGGTGCATGTATGGAATGTGCTGCCAGAGGAAGTGATGGAGGCTGCTAAAATTACAACATTTAAAAGGCACCTGGATGGGTAGATGAATAGGAAGGATTTGGAGGGATATGGTCCAAGTATTGGCAAATGGGACTAGAGCAGATATTAAATTCTCCACAGTATGGAAACAGGCCCTTTAGCCCAACAAGTCCACACCGACCCTCTGAACAGTAATCCATCCAGTCCCATTCCCCTACCATATATTTACCCCTGACTAATACACCTAACACTATGGGCAATTTAGCGTAGCCAATTCACCTGACCTGCACATCTTTTGGATTGTTGGGATATCTGGTTGGCACGGACGAGTTGGACTGACGGGTCTGTTTCCGTGTTGTACGTCTCTATGACTCTGAGGTGTCTGTATTTCAACCTTTAGTCAGCTGGTTCTATCTCCAAAGTAAGAATTTATAAAATGCCACATTAACTGATGGCCTACAGTTTGTGCTTTTTAAACAAAATAGAATGTACCCGCAAACACAAACTTGCAAATGCAAATTCACCCCATAGACTTATGGGAGTGTGAGAGAGAGCAAGAGAGGGGAGTGGGAGGGAAAACGTGTGCATGCTTGATAGAATGTGTGCACAGGTGTGACAGAATATATGCCTGTGAGGGGGTGTGCATAAGTGGGAGTGTGGGGTGGTGTGCATGTGCCCGAGAGACAGCATGTGTGTATGAGACAGCAGGAGCATGCTTGATAGAATGTGCACAGGTGTATCAGAATATATGCCTGGAGGGGGCGTGCACATGATTGGGAGTGGTGTGTGTGTGCGCGCGCGCGAGAGAGTGTGTATAGTATAGCGGGGTCACCTGTAGTGTGAGGCTGTTTTTATGGGTATCGAACTTGGCTTTCAGCCCCTGCTCGGCTGAGCTGTCACTTTTTTAAAAATATAAAACCTTAAGTTATCTTGGAACTGTGACTTGAAAGAAGTTTTGGGATTTACATGTTTCTCAATTGAAACCTGCATCGCCATTCTATGTGATCAAAAACTGAACAGCAATCTAGGTTTATTCAATATATCGAATTAGTTGTATGACACTTTGTCCTCTTACTATAAATTCTATGTCCTATGATCCTACCTCACTAGCTATCTGATGAAGGAGCAGCACTCCAAAAACTTGTACTTCCAAGTGTTGTGTCATTTTTAACTGGGGAGTATAGGTTTAAGGTGAGCAGGAGAAATTTTGAAGGAGATAAAGTTGTAGACTCATTAGGCACAGAATCAGACCTTTCAGTCCAACTCGTCCACACAAACCAAGTTTCTGAATCTAAACTAGTCCCACTCACCTGCATTTGATCCAAATCTCTCTAAACCGTTCCTATTCATGTATTTGCCCAAATGTCTTTTAAACGTTCTAATGTACCTGCCTTTACCATCTCCTCTGGCAGTTCATTCCACATATGAACCACACACTGAAAAAGTTGCCCATCAGGTCCCTTTTGAATCTTTCTCCTTTCACTTTAAAAATCTGTCCCCTTATTTTGAACACCCCAAGCCTAAGGAAAAGATCTTTGCTATTCACCTTATCAACGCCCATCATGATTTTATAAACCTCTATAAAAGGTCAACCCTCAATCCCCTTCGCTCCAATAAAAAATGTTCCAGTCCAGTCTCTCCTTATAACTCAAACCCTCCAGTCCCAGCAGCAACCTGGTAAACCTTTTCTTCACTCTCTCCAATTTAATAATAACCTTCTGATAGCAGGACAACCAGAACAGTACACATTACTCCAAAAGTGGACCCACCCACATCCTGTACAATCTTAATATGACATCCAAACTCCTTATTCAATGGTCTGAGCAATGAAGGTAAGTGTGCTAAATGCCTTCTTAACATGAGTGGCCTAATTCTGCTCCAAAATACTATGGTTCCATGGTGAGGGAACCAGCGAGAGAGAAACATCTACTTAATCGAATCCTCAATCTGTCTGTCAGAGATGCTTTGGTTATTGACAGGATGGACAGGCATGATCACTGCACAGTCTTTGTGGACATCATGTCTTCACATTGAGAATATCCTTCAGAGTTTTGTGGGGTAAAACTGTGGCATTCCATGGGACAGATGTCAAACAGATCTAGCAAGTGAAAACTGGGTAGTCATGAAGTGCTGTGGGTTTTCGATCCCAATCTGTGCCTCATGGGCTGCAATATCCTCCACTTGACTAGTACCATCAGATCAACCTTGGTTCAACACACAGTGCAGGAAGGAATACCAGGATCAGCATCAGGTGCACTTAAAAATCAGATGACAACCTAGTAAAGCTTTACAAGATTACTTGAGAGCCAAATATTAAAAATATTAAGTAAAAACATAAATTGCTAGAAAAACTCATGTCTGAAAGCGACTGTAGGAAAAAAAAGTGTACAGTCAACATCTCAAGTCCAATGATCCTTCATCAGAAGATTCACTATGAAGAGAGTCACTAGACGAGGAACATCAATCCTGCCTTCCAACCAAAAAGGATTTGAGACCTGGTGAGTTTCTCCAGCAATTGCGACCTTTGTTTCAAGTTTTTTCAAAAAAAACAACAGCACGGAGGGTGGTAGGTGCCTGAAACATGCTGCCAAGGTGATAGATAGAGATAGAATAGTAACATTTAAGGTGCATTTAAATAGACACATGAACAGGTGGGATACAGACCAGAAGAAAAGTAGATGGGATGAGTTTTGAATGGCATCATGGTCAGCATAGACATGGTGAGCCAAAGGGCCTGTTCCTGTGTTGTACTGTTCAATGTTCATGTTTAAAGCTTTACACTGTTCTAAACGAAGTTGTCCAAAATTGAACAAATAATTTTAACAGTGACATAACGCATTGTTGTATAGATTTAAATATTCTACTTTGCCTCTACCAATAGAGCAGACTTTCACTTTCTTGCTGAAATGTTTTTAATTAGATGACAAGTGTTGATAAAGTTCTCCATCTAATTCCTTTCAAAGGTTAACAATTTAGCATAAAGATACTAAAAAAAACTTAAAATATATGCTTAAAACGTACTACCTCTCATTTTTCTGCATTAGAATTCATTTGACACAAAAACGGAATTGCTGCACAAGGTTAGCAGGTCAGATGTCAACTCTGAATTCTTACCACAGATGCTGCCAGTCCTGCTGAGCTTTTCTAGCAATTTCTGTTTTTGTTCCTAATTTTCAACATCTGCAGTTCTTTTGGTTTTTATTTAGAATTCATTTGCCTTTTCGTTGACCAATGCATTAAACTATCTTTAACCTCCCTCTTGCGATTTAAGGTGTAGAATATATATGTTGGGACTTGGATTTTAAAATTAAAGCAGTAAGATATTGGTCAGTTCTATGAAGTTAACTGGTTTTTAAATAAAAGGTCACAAAATAATTGAGAACAATGTTGGCACCAGTCCTTCATCTTTCCACTTGACATTGAACTGCTTTATTTATGCTTCACTCTGTGACGTCACAATTAAATATATTTTCACAGCGATTAAAATGACAGCTTTTCATGATTACACGGTTGGCAAATGAGCTAAGCAAAACTTAACAGAGCCACACCATTCAATTCACACTTATCAGCTAATCTCAATTGAAACTCCAAGAAATATTAAACAAATTGGCCTTAACAGCCCTTGGTTAACTTCAAAAATATTACTCAGGTTCCAACTATTAATCATAAAGCAAGTAGGTACATGTGATTGCTGAGATTTGGAAGGGGATAGCTATTATATTGGACACCAATGGTCATTGCAAATTAAACACTGGCGCAAGGGTGGCCAGAATTACACAACTGTAAACCAGCACAATTGAGAAACAAAAGACAATTAGGAAAGAAACTACTTGAAATTGTGATTAATCTGAGAACAATAGATTGTGGAAACTGGAATGCAATTTGGCATAATGGAATCACACACAATTGTTTACCAACATTTTATGCCCGGGAATTTCAGAATTTCATGTATCTCTATTGTTTCATTGAGCAACTACATATTGTCCGCTGATTAAGAGGTAATAGGAAGCCATTATACAAGAAATTCACCAGTATTAGGCAGTGTGGCTGTCGACTCAGTACAATTGGGATTTTGGATTGAAGAAAAGGAAAACATAATCACCAGATTGTTCATTACTGCTATGTGATTGTGGGCATAACAAAAAGATGAAACAAGCTTTTGTACATTGTTTCATGGTGAAAACCCTGTGCACAGTCCCCACATGGACTCACAAAAGGTGAAGTACCAGAGCACAATTATTCTTAGAATACCTACAAGGTTGAGGCTTTAAAAGATAGAAATTAAATCACAACAACACAAGCTCATTCAAAATAGACAAGGAAAGATAACCTACCAGTTGATAATATTAAGGATAATATTTAACCTTTGCAACTTGCCTGAAACTTGGAAATACAATCCAACTCCAACATCTCAATACTGTCATCCAGCTGGGTGGGATTATTCTCACCCGGTTTCTTCTTATCTACCCAAATCACCGTCAGAAAATCATTTGTAATAGATCCGGCATCATTATCTCTAATAACCACCAAGAACCATTCCTTGGTTCCCTCTAGCTTATCTACATGTTGTCCCTCAGCAACATCATCCAAAAGCATTGCATTAGTTTTCAAATGTCTTTTCCCTGGGTTGGGGGTATCCAGAACTAGAGGGTACAGGTTTTGGGTGAGAGGGGAAAGATTTAAAAGGGACCCAAGGGCAACTTTTTCATGCAAAGGGTGGTGCGTATATGGACTGAGCTGCCAGAGGAAGTGGTGGAGGCTGGTACATATACAACATTTAAAAGGCATCTGAATGAGTACATGAATAGGAAGGGTTAGAAGAATATGGGCTAATTGATGGCAAATGAGATTAGATTAATTTAGGATATCTGGTCTGCATGGACAAATTGGACCCAAGGGTCTGTTGCCGTGCTGCAAGTCTCTGTCACTCTATATAAAAAAAAGACTCTGACGACATTAACTCTCTTGACCCCTCTACTGTTACTACAATATCAAGCAGTTTATTTACGTGTAGAAATGTCCTCTAGTTAAACATTGGAAAAACTGGAACTATTGTCTTTGGACCCTGCTCCAAATTCTGTTCCATTGCTGCCAACTCTATTCCTACCGCTCTGAAGAAGTGTCACTGGACCGAAATGGTAACTCTGCTTTGTCTCCACAGGTGCTGCCATACCTGCTGCGTTTTTTCAACAATTTCTATTTTTGTCCATCTCTCTCTCTGGCAAGTCTGAAATTAAGACACTTTGTTTGCAACATGAGTATCATATTTGATTCAAAATGAAAGCCCAACCTCTCATTCATACCATTGCCAAGACAGGATATTTCCATCTCCAACTTAACCCCTCAGGCAATGTTGTAACCTGCATTCATGCCTTCTATACTTCTAGATTCAACTACTGAACACATGTCTAACTGTTCTCCCACATTCTATCCTTCCTAAACTCAAGGTTATCCAGAACTCTATTAGGGTGAGCGGGGAAAGATATAAGGGCGGCATGGTTGTTCAGTGGTTAGTACTGCTGCCTCACAGCTTCAGGGACTCAGGTACGAGCCTAGTCTCAGGTGACTGCGTGTGGAGTTTGCACATTCTCCTTGGGTCTACGTAGGCTTCCTCTGGGTGCTCTAGTTTCCTCTCACAATCCAAAGATGTGCAGGTTAGATGAATTGGTGATGCTAAATTGCCCATAGTGTTCAGGGATGTGTAGGTTAAGTGCATTAGTCGGGGTAAACGTAGAGTAATCGGGTAGGGGAATGGGTCTGGGTGGATTACTCTTTAGAGGGTTGTTGTGGACTTGTTGGGCCGAAGGGTCGGTTTCCATACTGTCAGGATCCTCATTCTTATAAATGGGACTTAAGGGGCAACTTTTTGACGCAGATGGTTATGCGTGTATGGAATGAGCTGCCAGTGGAAGTGGCAGAGGCTAGTACAATTGCAGTTTTTAAAAAGGTTCTGAATGGGTATATGTGTAGGAAGGGCTTACAGAGATCTGGGTCTAGTGCTGGAAGATGGGACTAGAATAGGTTAGGATAGACGGGTTGGACTGAAGGGTCTGTTTCTATACTGTACTTCTCTATGAGGAGAAAGCAAGGACTACAAATGCTGGAGATCAGAGTCAAGAGTGTGTTGCTAGAAAAGCACAGCAGGTTAGGCAGCATCCAAGGAGCAAGAGAATCGATGTTTCAGGCATAAGCCCTTCATCAGGAAGGCCTTCTCTATGACTCAACTTGCACCATCTAATTTTTCTGTCATCTTTGCTTACCATTAAGTTGTCATCAAGTAATGTTTGATTGAAAGGTTTTCATACTTGTTTTCAGATTCGTTCACGTCCCTACCTATATCCTCCAGTCCTCCCATATTCTCCAAAACATTTGCAGTCCTGTAACGGTGACCTCTTATTCAAACACAATTTTAATCTCTTCACTATTCATCTCTGCTCCTTCAGCTGCCAAAGCCCCAAACTCTAGATTACAGAGGATGAGACAAACCTTGGTGTGCATGTCCAAAGATCCTTGAAGGCAGCAGGACAGGTAGCCATGAAGGATAAGACAACATATAGATATTGGCCTTTATTAGTCAAGGCAATGAGCACAACAGCAAGGATGCAATCACGGATCTGTCAGTAATATTAGTTAGGCCACAGTGACTGCTGTGTGCAGTTCTGATGGTCAATATACCACCGGAAAGATGTGAATATATTGGAGAGGAACAGGTGACATTCACAAGGATATTGGCTGGGTTGGAGCAAGTGAGTTATGACAAGAAGCTAGATAGGGACAAAACCCACTCTTTGAGCAGAGATGGTTGTTGTGGTGGTGGTGCTTATTGACCTATACACAATTATAAGGGTCATAATTTCAGGTACCCACCATCCTGATATTGATCCTTTACTAAGGGGAAAAATATTCTCCCTATCTACTTGAACTAACTGCATAAAAGGATGGTAGAGACAGAAGATCTCAAGATATCTAAGTATTTGATGAACACTTGAAGTGCCAAAACATACAAGGTTATGGAACAAGCGCTGAAAATTGGGATTAGAGCAAATAGATACTTTATGACCAGCATGAAAGGCCGTCTTCCATGCTGGAAAAACTGTCACTTGAGATATGATAACATTCATATCAATATTAGTGACTCTGCTCCAAGACCCTACAATAAAAAACTACTTTACAGTCAAGCATTTCATTTGGACAGAAATCTTGATACAAATACAAAAAGCCACAAAACCTGAGAGCAGAAGTATACCATTTGTTGCACTGATCCAAACTCCATCCCCCTACTTTTCTACATAAATCTTAATTCCCTCACTAATCAAAACGTTATCCTTCACAGATTTGTATACACTTAACAACCCAGACACCTATAGTGAAGAATTCGACTACATTGAGTGAAAAATCGTCACCTGTTTACGGAGGTGATCCCTGAGATTATGTCCTCTGGTCCTTGACTCTCTCACAATAGGACACAACCGCTCAGGATCTGTGCTACCAAACCGTCCGAGAATCTCACATCAGCCCGAACTAGTTATAACGTGCCTTGAATTCTGCACAAACGGATCAACCAAATCACAGACTGAGAGCAGACTGATCTTCATCAATGATCTGAAAGCAGTAGTGAAGGGTAAAGGTCCTCGTCAAAATGTAAATACCCCACACAGTGGAAGCGAGGAAAAGGCGGCTGAGAGCTTGAGAACCCTCACTGACATGAAATCGCTCACCTGTCAACCGGAGCGGCCTCTTCCTGTTTGTTTGGGTCGTTTTCATCTGAAATCAAAACGGGACATGGGTTTAGAAAGCAGACCGAGAGGTGAGGACGGTGAGCAGCGGCCGGCCGGGCGGGCTGGCAGTGACACCCCGGAGCCAGCTCTGTTACCCCGGGCCCACACACTCACCTCCGTACAGCCAGTGCTCTTCATCCTCCCCCAGCCCTGCACTGCCCGAGCCGGCCTCCTTCGGCATATTCTCCGCATCCGCTGACATGCTGCTGCCCGCCCGCCTGCCTGCCTGCCCGGGGAAAGGGATTCGGTATCACCGTACACTGGGCCCCAACTCCTGATGCGCACATTCACTCCTGACCTGACCTTTAACCCAGGAAATAACCCCGGAGCCACTACCTCTGACCCGGAAACCGGCGTCTGGCACCAACCCCCCCTCAGTCTTGCTGCTGCCTGGAGTCAAAGGAAGAGAAGGTCAGCAGAGGAGCAAGACACCCTGTGTACAAGCAATATTCGAAACTCTTACAATAGTTCACACGTTTTGGTTTGTGACTCATTAGAAATTTTGACTTTAAAAATATGTTCCAAAAACAAAATACTCCGAATATGAAATAAAAAACAGAAAATGCTCAGGTCTGGCACTATCTGTGGGGAGAGAAACAAATCGCTTTCCAGACTTGCTGAGTGTTTCCTACATTTTCTGTTCTCTTCTTAAAATACATTGTTGGATAACGGACACAAGTTGTAGAACAGATTATGCTGGAAGGACCGGTTATTTAAGCACCACACATTCATGTTGTGGAAGCTTTATACTGAGAGAAAAACCTTTGTTGTACATCACTGTTGCAATGTAGGAAACACAGACTAGTTATACAGTTTTTTGATTAGATTCCCTACAGTGTGGAAACAGGCCCTTCAGCCCAACCAGTCCACACTGACCTTCCAGAGAGTAACCCACCCAGTCCCATTTCCCTCTGATTAATACACCTAACACTATGGACAATTTAACATGACCAATCCCCCCTAACCTGCACATCTTTGGAGTGTAGGAGGAAACCCTCGCAGAAACTGGGAGAATGTGCAAACTGTGCACAGTCTCCTGAGGCTGGAATCGAACCTGGGACCCTGGTGCTGTGAGGCCACCCTGATTAAAGACTTACCTGGAATAGTGATTTTGGTTAAAGGATGTACAATAAATAAATAGACACTTGAGAATTCCAATGCTTTAGTGTCTTGAATCTTTTCTGTCCACCTAACTGAACAGACAAGGCCTCAGTTTTCCATCCCATTGAAAAAATGTCACCTCCAACAGCATTGTATTTACTTTTGTTTAAAATTATGATCTCAAATGGTGTTTGAAAGTAATGACTCAGGCAAGAATACAAGGAAAGGTTTATAAAGATTTTAGTGTGTGTTAATCTAAAGCATGATAACATATACCTTTCACAGCACCTTGCAGACTAATGATCTCTTATTATCTAGAAAGACAGGAGCAGCAGATGCATGTGAATGTCACTTGCAACTTCCTCTCTAAACCACATCCTATCCTGGTGTGAAATGATATCTCCATCCCTTCACCTGTGCGCTAACCTACACCAAATAAACTAGTGGTACAAAAAGGCAGCTTTCCTTCATTTCAAAAGCAATTGTGCTTGACTTGTTTGCAACATTAATGCTCCATGAAATAATTGAAAATTTCATTTCACAACTTTGTTACACATAATTGATGTAACTTATGAAACTCAACATAGAAACAGGAAAAATTATAATTTATATATTTTAACATTATAGAACAGTACAGCACAGAATAGGCTCTTCAGCCCATGATGTTGTGCCGACCATTGATCCTCATGTAAGGTAAACCTAATGTATGAACCCTCAAATTTCTGTGACCATACACATGTCCAGCAGTCTCTTAAATATCCCCAATGATCTCACTTCCACAACTGCTGCTGACAACGCATTCCATGCTCCCACAACTCTCTGTGTAAAGAACCCGCCTCTGACATCCCCTCTATACTTTCCGCCAAACAGCTTAAAACTACGACCCCTCATTTTAACAATTTCTGCCCTGGGAAGAAGTCTCTGGCTATCAACTCTATCTATGCCTCTCATTATCTTGTACACCTCAATTAGGTCCCCTCTTCCTTTTTTCCAATGAAAAAAGTCCAAGCTCAGTCAACCTCTCTTCGTAAGATAAGCCCTCCATTCCAGGCAGCCTCCTGGTAAACCTCCTCTGAACCCTCTCCAAAGCATCCACATCTTTCCTATAATAAGGCGACCAGAACTGGACACAGTATTCCAAGTGCGGTCTCACCAAAGTTTTATAGAGTTGCAACAAAATCTCACAGCTCTTAAATTCAAGCCCCCTGTTAATGAAAGCCAAAACACCATATGCTTTCTTAACAACCCTGTCCACTTGGGTGGCAATCTTAAGGGATCTATATACCTGCACACTGAGATCCCGCTGTTCCTCCACACTGCCAAGAATCTTTTCTTTAACCCTGTACTCAACTTTCAAGTTCGACCTTCCAAAATGCATCACTTCGCATTTATCCAGGTTGAACTCCATCTGTCATCTCTCAGCCCATCTCTGCATCCTGTCAATGTCACGCTGCAGCCTACAACAGTCCTTTATACTGTCAACGACACCTCCAACCTTTGTGTCATCTGCAAACTTGCTAACCCATCCCTCAATCTCCTCATCCAAGTCATTAATAAAAATTACAAAGAGTAGAGGCCCAAGAAGAGAGCCCTGTGGAACACCACTCACCACTGACTTCCAGGCAGAATATTTTCCTTCCACTACCACTCGCTGTCTTCTGTCGATAGCCAATTCTGTATCCAGACAGCTAAATTTCCCTGTATCCCATTCCCCCTGACCTTCTGAACCAGCCTACCATGGGGAACCTTATCAAATGCCTTGCTGAAGTCCATATACACCACATCCACTGCTCGACCCTCATCAACTTGTCTAGTAACATCCTCGAAGAACTCAATAAGATTTGTGACGCATGACTTGCCCCTCACAAAGCCGTGCTGACTACTTAATCAAGCCAAGCTCTTCCACATGGTCATAAATCCTATCCCTCAGAATCCTTTCTAACACCTTGCATTATCTGCATCATTGATTCCAGTTTTGTGCTAGATAAATTAGAATCAAAGATTATTGGTCACATTGAGCAAATGGCTGTCCTTAAAGACTAGATCATCCATGATCATATTGACTGGTGGAGCAGGCTTGAAGGACAGAATGGTCTCCCTCTGCTACTATTTTATATGTGCATTGATAGTTCAGGTAGAGTGGAGATGCATTTATTCCCATAGAGGAAAAAGGCAGAGGAAACAAAATCAGAGTTCCCTGGATAATGGAAATAAAAAATCAAGATGAAACAAAAATTGCAGAGGCATTAACTGCAGTCTTTCAATTTTCTTTAAGTATGGGGATGGTTCCAGAGGACAGCAGAGTACTGACCCCTTTGAAAAGAAGATACAAGAATAAATTCTGCTAGTTACAGTCTAGTCAGTTTAAGCTCAGTGTTGAGTGAGCTTCTCATTAAGAAATATCAGCATAGCTTTTAAAGTTGTTTTAAACTGAGTTTTGTGATAAGGTGACATCACGTTTCTTGATGGGGATTATGTAGTTTGTCTGTGCATTATATACAACCGTCCAAAAATGCCACATAATAAGCTTGTCAGGAACCCATGGAATAATCAGCACAAAGTGGTTTGATAGATACAAAATTGGAGGATAGTAGGGATCAGAATGAAGGCGGATATGTAATGGAGAGTCCCCAGGGATTGACTTTAGGACAATTGATTTTCTTGATCTGTAATAATGACTTAGCTGTTGGCAGAAGCCCTCAACCTGGAATGATAGTGAACTGTGAGGATGGCAACAGTGATTGTTCTCAAGTGTCTTCAAACCACCATTGTGTAAGGCATCTGAATAATTGTGGTACTATAATTAGAACAAAGATGGTTTTGCAAGCTATTTTCTGACCATATTAAATGGCTTTGCATCCTACTCAATGATACAGAAACATCATTTTCCAAAACATGTCAAATAGATAATGTGAGAATGGTGACAAGATGGTCACTTGAGAGGAAATGGTATTTCAGCTCCAGATTAAGTGAAATCTGGCTGTTAGTTTATTTAACAATAGAAATAATGTGTAAGACCCTTTTTAGTTGTGCAAGCATATGACTCACCTCCTGACTCCAGAGAGCCTGTCCACCATCGATAAGACACAAATTTGTTCTGTGACAGAAACTTCCCACTTGCCTCATGAGTGCATCTCCAAAAACACTGAAGAAGCTTGCTAGAAGTAAGCAGCCCACTTGGTTGGCATCTCGTCTACAAACTTTCCCATCATCACTGATGCTCAATAGCAACAGTGTGTATTATCTATAACATGTGTTGCAGAAATTTATCAAGATTCCTTTAATAGCACTTTCCAACATTCAAACAGATGGAAAGGGCAGCAGATCCATGGAACCACCAACATCAGCAAGTTCCCTTCCAGGCCACTCACTATCCTGACTTGGAACTATTTCACCACTTCTTAAGTGTCACTGCATCAAAAACCTGGAAGACCCAATCTAACAGTGTGAGGGTGTAACGACCAAATGGATTGCAGAAATACATCACCTTCTCCAGCACAATGCGTGATGGGTAATAAATGCTGGCAGAGCCAGCGATGCATGCATCCAATGAATGAATAAAAAAATTCTAAAAATATTGATGGTGTTTTTATATTGTATTGTAACATTGTTCAATGATGAATGAGAAGGACTGTTTTGTATCAAGCAAAGCAGATGTCAGCAGCATCACTTCATGGGCTAAAGTAGAGCTTCCCAAATCTTTTCTGCCAGCAACCTACTTGGAAGACTGAAATCCGTCAAGACTCCAAATCAGAGTTGTGTGAATGAGGTGAGTCATCGGTTTGTGAGCACATGTTGGCATCAAAATAAGTTCTTCAGAACATCAGGTTAGTACATGTTTATTTATAAAGTGGAAAAGTATAATAAAGCACTTTCAGTGCTCTCCAGAGTGTTAAATCAAAATAGCAATCCAACAACCTTTTATAGTGTACTTCTTGTTAAAATCACATGAATATGACATTGAAAAAAATCTTTACTGCAGTAATCCATGTTAAAGAAAACAAAACAGTTGCACAATATTTCTCACTACTGTGTTCCGTGTCAGAACTAAACAAAATAGCAGAATAGCCTCCATTGCTATATTTTAGGTTAAAGTAAAGCAAAATAACAGCATAAAAATGAGGGAAGAAGCCAAATTCAACCAAGTGCATTGGGGAGTGGGTGTAAGAGCTACTTGCAGACAGGTTCCATCAGGGAGCTGGTGTCAGGCATCAAGAATGGTGCAAGGAGTCAGCTGCAACCAGGCTGCATTGAGGATTCGGAAAAGTAGCTTGATGTAGTTACTAGGAGTCTCTGACAAAACTGTTAAAGCAGCAGGAAAGAAATAAAGAAAACTCACTGATTCTGGAACGTTCGTGGTAGGTTAGTGATGGCTATTGTTCAGAATACAGTAGTGCCTCGACATACGAACGATCCCGTTCACGAACAAGATTGTATGTAAAATTTTGCTTTAACGTACATACGAAATTCAAGGTACAAACAAAGGTACGAATGCAAAATGCCCATGTGCGACCGCGTGGTTTCATTGTTCTGCTTTGCCACGTGCTTGTTGAACACAAAAGCTCTCGGGCCCTGTGTGATTTCATTCAGTTCATCTTTGGCACGTGCGCTGTGACCAGCGTTCGTTGCTATGTCTGAGCATTCTTACGCTATCTGAACAATGGGAAAAATTGATTCAGTTCGCGAACTTTTCGGTTAGTGAACCGGGTCCTGGAACGGATTATGTTCGTAAGTCGAGGCTACTGTAATAGCAATTATTGGCTGATGAGCCTGTCAATGGTGATGGCCTGCATAGATTGCCTGCTTTGGGTAGTGACCGTTGGGGAGGTGGTTCATAGCGCCAGGGACCTGGGTTTGATTCCCGTCTCGGGTGACTGTGTGGAGTTTGCACATTCTCCCTGTGTTTGCGTGGGTTTCCTCTGGGTGCTCCGGTTTCTTCCCATAATCCAAAGATGCGCAGGTCAGGTGAATTGCCTATGCTAAGTTGCCCATAGTGTTGGGTGCATTAATCATGGGTAAATGTAGGGGAATGGTTCTGAGTGGATTACTGTTTGGAGGGTCGGTGTGGATTTATAGGCCAA
Organism: Hemiscyllium ocellatum; assembly: GCF_020745735.1. Classification (NCBI taxonomy): domain Eukaryota; kingdom Metazoa; phylum Chordata; class Chondrichthyes; order Orectolobiformes; family Hemiscylliidae; genus Hemiscyllium; species Hemiscyllium ocellatum. The sequence continues at coordinate 96,263,491 of NC_083401.1, forward strand.
ATGGCCTGTTTCCACACTGTAGGGAATCTAACCTAATCTAATCTAATCCCATCTGACAGCCAACAAGCCCAGCTCAAATAGTTTGTGCTTCTACAACTGCTGTACCCCAGCAGAAATCCAATCTGCCTTTAGAGATTACAAAATCTTGACCTCCAAATTTCATCAACCAATCTCGCTGGCAGACACAATGCATGATTTGGGAAGTCTTGGATTAAGTTGAATTAGTTCCTCTACAGACAATTGTGAAGTTATTCAACAGCAGCTGGAAAGCAGGATTCAGGGTGAATACCATATTTTTTTGGAACTTCAGGATGTTGTCATACTTGAAATTAAATTCCAATGTCAATGTTTCTTCAGCTGCCGTTGACAATCAGAGTCAGGAATATGATGGCACTTTAGCAACTCTAGCATGCACACACATCCAGTCAGAAACCTCACCAGCAATCTTGACACATTGTTTACAATTTGACCTGAGGTTCCATGTCCAGGGAAAAAAAAATCCTGTTTTGTGGAAAACTTGAGATACCATTTGTGTGATCAAACACCTGGGAAATCTGATGTATTTGTGTGCTTATGAGGTGTGTTCTGGATATTGGTAAGGCAGAATAAAGTTGACATGGTCTTGATATTTCCCAACTGGAGAAAAGCTGTGGCACATGCTCCTCCCATGAATGAGGGAGCTCATGAACAGGAGATGCTCTGCAATCATCATAGAATCCTAACAGAGTGGAAGCAGGCTATTCAGCCCACTGAATCCACACCAACCTCCAAAGGGAATCTTACCCAGACCCAACCTCCACCCTATCCCCACATTTCCACTGGCCAATCCACCTAGCCTGCAAATCCCCAGGTCACAATAGGGCAATTTAGCATGACCAATCCACCTAACCTACACATCCTTGTAGTACGGAAGGAAACCAGAGCACCTGCAGAGTGTCCAAACTCCACAGTCATCTGAGTCTGGAATTGACCATAGGTCCTTGGTGCTGGGAGGAAGCAATGCTAACCACTGTGCCACCCCAATACAGAAGAGTTCAGTGCTAGTAAACCATCTCTAAAACAGCCAAAGTGGAACATTGGTGAAGTTGATCACAAAGCCATACAAATGCAAAATATGTTTCAACTCCTCTTTCACGATGACTTTGGTAACATTACCTTCGTTGCAAAGGTAGATGTAAAATACTCATTTAGTACTTCAGCCAGACCTTCAGGCATTAATCCTCCCACTTTCCTTTTGATAGTCCTTTCAACATAATATGCCTACTGAAAACCTATGGTTTCCTTTTCATGTTCAACTCCAGTCTCTTTGCTTCTTTTTCTCTACATCTAAAATAATGAATATCATTCTGTGTAAAATAGCTCAAAACACTTCAACAATGTTACTCGCCTTATTTCACAATGTGAGTGGATTCTTTAAAATTATTCCAGATTCAGATATGCATATTTGCCAAAAACCTAACAATTTCTTCTTTTGGCCATACCCTAATATTTCATTGAAATCCATTCATTGTTATACTTTAATGGGTTGTTCACAAACAGGGATGAAAACATTAATTCCTCCTCCCACCTTCACCACAGATTCAACAACAAGTCACAAATGTTTAGTATGTAATGAACCAGGAGTGCTGACATGAAGAGCTCTTCTACCTGCTCCAGGTAGCACTCACCCTGCCCCACAGCATAGACAAGATCAAAATGACACATGCGCACTAAGATACACCCTGTCCGGGGAGCTCCCATTGGATAAGACGTCATTATCGGGCGCCCAAAGCTGTGGACGTCAACTTTAAGGGACCGGTTTGTTGCTTGTGGAAAGTTTCATGTTGTTGTGACCGCAGAGCCGGAGGGTTAACATGAGTGATGGGGCCAGCGCGGACACGGGCAGGGGGCCAGGGCTGGCTCTTGCCGACCGCAGCTGGGGAAAGGTGTGCACCAAAGTCAAGAAGGCGGTGGTGTTTATGGACGCGGCGTGTGCCGAGAGTTTACACTGGGCTGGCGGAGTGGACAGGCTGCTCCAAGCTGGAGCCCTCAACGTCAAAGAGTTCAGCAGCTTCGAAGCGGGGGCTTCGGGTCAGGTCAAAGCCGTATTCGTGGTGAGCACTTTGCTGAAGGGACGCACAGCCGACGTGATCCGCGACATTGTAACCCTCAGCTGCTTCCAGTATTGTGTGGTGATTACTGCGGTTAGCCACTCTGTCCATCTGTTTGCCAACAATATGATGGCCGATATGGAGCAGGAACTGGTCTTCGAAGAATTCGGGGACCTGCTGTCCCAGTGGATGGGTAACATGAATTACACCGGCGAAGTCATGCACCTGCCCATACTAATCGCGCCCATTGCTCCCCACCTTTGCATCACTACAGCCCATTCGGCTGTGTTTTCGTTTGTGCCTCAGGATCTGAAACTGATCAACAAAAACAGACCCGACAAGAAGAAGTTCGGGAGCCTGAACGACATCGACTTTCAGTCTTTGCCCTTTGAACTTCAGATTCAAATCCGATCATTGGTTTCAACTTTGAATTCTATGTTAGAACTTTTGCACCTCAAGGAAGACTGCTTTGCAGTTGGTCCCACCAGCAGAATAATTGCAGGGGAACTTGCCAATTGTCCACAAGCAAAACACAGAAGAAAAACTGCTCAACAAAAAGCATCTATCGTTTTTCTAGATCGTACTCTTGATCTCTCAGGTACGCTATCCATTTGTTTACCTAAGGTATGGGTGTGATATCTCTCATTTCAAGAAATCGTACAGTGTATTGTTTGCAACCTGGATTGAATACTTATGGTTATTTATTGCCAATAACTTTTTAGTTGTGAATTTCTTTGTCATTTATTCACAGAATGTGGGTATCACTGACCAGGCAGCATTTAGTACGCATCTCAAGGGGCAGTTGAGAGTCACCCACATTACTGTTGTCTGACAATTGCCAATGGTTTAATGGTCATCATTAGTCTTGAATTTGTCACATAACACTGTAGCTAAGGATAGTAATGTGACTGTAGTAATTATGTAGGAAATAATTAAACTTGGGTAAATTTGATAAAAGCATATTAATCAGTGGTCTAATTTTTCTTTCTTCCATCATTCAGTATTATTTTCCACATCTATTTAATGAGACTGTGTAAGGCTGTGTATTTTTCTGAATTAATCATGGTGAATGTAGGAATATTATTTGCTGCTGGGCACATACTTAATATTGTTATAACATAGCCAGATGCCCAAATATTTCTATGAATTGTAATCTTTAATTAGTGGTAATGATCCTTATGTCGTCTTTGTGAAAAGTGTGTTGTTGAGTTTTGGGAAGAAACAGTGCAGAAGTACAAGCTATGTTAGCTTTCATTTATGTAGTGCCTTTGATGTAATAAATTGCCCCATGCAATGTTTTTGCTAAGCTGTATGCATATGCAGCCATTTGGCAAACAGAAAGCTAGCATGGAGGACATTGCCTGGAGGATTTTGTATTGAACAAATTCAGAAATTGCTGCAAGGTTCAGCAGGTCTGGCAGCACTTGTGGCTTCTGGTCATGAACTTAAGGCACCATGCACAGCAACACATTTTCAAAGGAATCATTGGTTTGAAGAGGGTTCACAAGGGCATTGAAAAGCAAAACAAGAGACAAAGCCACAAAAGCAGATTATAGTTGATAGCCAATAGCTTCATTAAGAGGTATGTCTGAATCTCTTAAAGCAAACAGGGTATTGGGTAGTGTTGTGGAACAGGGGTTCAGGTACATTATTCTTTGGGATTTGCATCACATCGATGAGGTGGCTAAGAAGGCATTTAGCATGCTTGCCGTCATTGAGTATCAGAGTTGAGATGATATGTTGAGGTTGTACTCTGTTATAGGAAGGATATTGTTAAGCTGGAGGGAGCTCAGAAGAGATTTACCAGGATATTGCCAGGAATGATGGGTTTGGGTTATAAGGCGAGGCTGGATAGGCAAGGACATTTTTTTTCACTGATGCATAGGAGATTGAAGGGTAACCTTTATGGAGATTTATAAAATCCTGAGGGGCATAGATAAGGTGAATGGTAGGGGGCTTTTCCCTCGGGTGGAAGATTTCAAGACTAGGGGGCATATTTTTAAGGTGAGTGGACAAACTTTTTAAAAAAGACAAGGAGCAACTATTTTACAGAGAGAGTGGTTTGTTTGTGGAATGAACTTCCAGAGGAAGTGATAGATGTGGGTACAGATACAGTATTTAAGAGAAAGATAAGTAAATGAGTAAGAAATGTTTGGAGCTTCATGGGCCAAGTACAGACAGGTGGGACGAATTTAGTTTGGGATTGTGGTCGGCATGGGCTGGTCAGACTGAATGGTCTGTTTCCGTGCTGTATGCCTCAATAATTCTTAAAGATAAAAATGAAAATCGGACAGTTCAGCGTTGTAATTCTAGCTATCGGAAAGATTTTGTGAAACTTGAAAGGGTTCAGAAAAGATTGACAAAGATGTTGCCAGGGTTGGAGGATTTGAGCTACAAGAAGAGGCAGAACAGGCAGGGGCTGTTTTCCCTGGAGCGTCGGACGCTGAGGGGTGACTTTACAGAGGTTTAAAATATTATGAGGGGCATGGATAGGATAAATAGGTAAAGCCTTTTCCCTGGGGTCGGGGAATCCAGAACTGGAGGGCATAGGTTTAGGGTGAGAGGGGAAAGTTATAAAAGGGACCTAACGGGCAGCATTTCCACGCAGAGGGTGGTACGTGTATGGAATGAGCTGCCAGAGGATGTGGTGCCAGGGTATAATTGCGACATTTAAGAGGCATTTGGATGGGCATATGAATAGGACGGGTTTGGAGGGATATGGGCCAGGTGCTGGCAGGTGGGACTAGATTGGGTTGGGATATCTGGTCGGCATGGACAGGTTGGACCGAAGGGTCTGTTTCCATGCTGTACATCTCTGACTGTATGACCTAGGGGCGCAGGCATCTAAAGGCACAGCCACCAATAGTGGAGCAATTGCATTTGAGTGCAGAATTCAACGACTTTATAAATCTTTAAAGGATTGTGGGCCTGGGGTAGCTTACAGAGATAGGGAGAGACCAAACAGTAGATGAGATTTAAAATCAGATCAGAATTTAGAAACAAAGGCATTGCTTACCTGGAGCTGAAAATGTGTTGCTGGAAAAGCGCAGTAAGTCAGGCAGCATCCAAGAACCAGGAGATTCGACATTTCGGGCATAAGCCCTTCTTCAGGAATGAGGAAAGTGTGCCCAGCAGGCTAAGATAAAAGGTGGGGAGGGGCGATGGAGATGCGATAGGTGGAAGGAGGTTAAGGTGAGGGTGATAGGCCGGAGTGAGGTGGGGACGGAAAGGTCAGGAAGAAGATTGCAGGTTAGGAAGGTGGTGCTGAGTTCGAGGGATTTGACTGAGACAAGGTGGGGGGAGGGGAAATGAGGAAACTGGAGAAATCGGAGTTCATCCCTTGTGGTTGGAGGGTTCCTAGGCGGAAGATGAGGCGCTCTTCCTCCAACTGTCGTGTTGTAATGGTCAGGCGATGGAGGAGTCCAAGGACCTGCATGTCCTTGGTGGAGTGAGAAGGGGAGTTAAAGTGTTGAGCCACAGGGTGGTTGGGTTGGTTGGTCCGGGTGTCCCAGAGGTGTTCTCTGAAACGTTCCGCAAGTAGGCAGCCTGTCTCCCCAATATAGAGGAGGCCACATCGGGTGCAGTGGATGCAATAGATGATGTGTGTGGAGGTGCAGGTGAATTTGTGGCAGATATGGAAGAATCCCTTGGGGCCTTGGAGAGAAGTAAGGGAGGAGGTGTGGGCGCAAGTTTTGCATTTCTTGCGGTTGCAGGGGAAGATGCCGGGAGTGGAGGTTGGGTTGGTGGGGGGTGTGGACCTGACGGAGTCACGGACGGAGTGGTCTTTTCGGAACGTTGATAGGGGAGGGGAGGGAAATATATCCCTGGTGGTGGGGTCAGTTTGGAGGTGGCGGAAATGACGGCGGATGATGCGCTGTATATGGAGGTTGGTGGGGTGGTAGGTGAGAACCAGTGGGGTTCTGTCCTGGTGGCGGTTGGAGGGGCAGGGCTCAAGGGCGGAGGAGCGGGAAGTGGAGGAGATGCGGTGGAGGGCATCAGCGATCACGTCTGGGGGGAACCTGCGGTCCTTGAAGAAGGAGGCCATCTGGGCTGTGCGGTGTTGGAACTGGTCCTCCTGGGAGCAGATGCAGCGGAGACGAAGGAATTGGGAATGTGGGATGGCGTTTTTACAGGGGGCAGGGTGGGAGGAGGTGTAGTCTAGGTAGCTGTGGGAGTCAGTCGGTTTATAGTAAATGTCTGTGTTGATTCGGTCGTCCGAGATAGAAATGGAAAGGTCCAGGAAGGGGAGGGAGGAGTCTGAGACGGTCCAGGTGAATTTGAGGTCGGGGTGGAAGGTGTTGGTAAAGTGGATGAACTGTTCAACCTCCTCGTGGGAGCACGAGGCAGCGCCGATACAGTCATCGATGCAGCGGAGGAAAAGGTGGGGGGTGGTGCCAGTGTAGTTGCGGAAGATGGACTGTTCCACATATCCTACGAAGAGGCAGGCATAGCTGGGGCCCATGCGGGTGCCCATGGCAACTCCCTTGGTTTGGAGGAAGTGGGAGGATTGGAAAGAGAAGTTATTCAGGGTGAGGACCAGTTCAGTCAGTCGAAGGAGGGTGTCAGTGGAAGGGTACTGGTTGGTATGGCGGGAAAGGAAGAAGCAGAGGGCTTTGAGTCCTTCGTGATGGGGGATGGAGGTGTACAGGGACTGGATGTCCATACACATCCACACACTTCATCTATTGCATCCGCTGTACCCGATGTGGCCTCCTCTATATTGGGGAGACAGGCCGCCTACTTGCGGAACGTTTCAAAGAACACCTCTGGGACCAACCAACCCAACCACCCCATGGCTCAACACTTTAACTCTCCCTCCCACTCCACCAAGGACATGCAGTCCTTGGACTCCTCCATCGCCAGACGATAACAACACGACGGTTGGAGGAAGAGCGCCTCATCTTCCGCCTAGGAAACCTCCAACCACAAGGGATGAACTTCGATTTCTCCAGTTTCCTCATTTCCCCTCCCCCCACCTTGTCTCAGTCAAATCCCTCGAACTCAGCACCACCTTCCTAACCTGCAATCTTCTTCCTGATCTCTCCGCCCCCACCCCACTCCGGCCTATCACCCTCACCTTGACCTCCTTCCACCTATCGCATCTCCAACGCCCCTCCCCCAAGTCCCTCCTCCCTACCTTTTATCTTAGCCTACTGGACACACTTTCCTCATTCCTGAAGAAGGACTTATGCCCGAAATGTCGAATCTCCTGGTTCTTGGATGCTGCCTGACTTACTGCGCTTTTCCAGCAACACATTTTCAGCTCTGATCTCCAGCATCTGCAGTCCTCACTTTCTCCTCATTGCTTAACTGGAAGCTATTACAGATCGGTGAGCACAAGCATGGTGAATAATTAAGACATGGTGTAAATAAGGATGCAGGCAGCAAAATCTAGATAGGGTAGAATTTGGGAGATCACCAGGAATGTGTTGAAAAATCAAGTCTGGGGGAAACAAAGGCATGGAGGATGCTTTGGTAGCAGATAAGCTGTGACAGGCTGAAGTTCTACAAGGATGCCAAAGAGGTAATGGGTGGTTTCAGTGATGTTGCAGATGGGCATTGAACCTTTATTCAAGCCAGCTATGGCTTTGAACTTGCAAGCAATCTAGATCCAGTTGTAGAACGTGTACAGCATGTAGGATGCTATTTGATCCACTATGTCTGTGATGGTTCTGTTCAATGGCAACTCAGCTATCCATACCTCTCGCTCTTGCTCTCTCTCTTTCTCCAGATGTCTCATACAGTTGTCACTAGAGAGGGATAAACCAGATGTGATGGAGTAGAATTTGTGGAAGTTTCAAGATCTGAGAAAGGAGATGTTGGGCTAAAGCTTGCAGCCATTACAGCCCATGAGAAAGTCATAGCTGGATTTTCGGATGAGGTGGGATGGGGGGGAAGCAAGAAGATTCCTTTATTATGATGAAGTAAATCTGAACAGTTTTGTATTTGCTGTCCTCCCCTGCTGAGTGATGATGAAGCAGTATTTGAGGAGCATGGTCTGATCAACTGTGTCAAAGGTTGAAGATGGTCAGTAAGAATGAAGGATGTCTTTGTCTCAGGCATAGGGTGTCACTTATAACTTGGAACAGTTTTAATATTGAGCAGGGGTCGAAACCTAGTTGGGAGAATTCAGCTGTGGAGATCTGTGAAAGATGGACCTCCATTTTGGAGGTGACAAAACGTTCAAGGGCATTTGAAGGAATGTTAGATATGAGTCTGTAGTTTGTATGGGTAGTGGATTAAGTATGAGGGGAGACAGATGCTAGTTTGGGGTAAAGCAAGGGCTTCAGAGGAAGATCAGTCAGGTGGCTGGGAGAAGGGAAGCAGTAGAACAGCTAGGATATTTAGTTAAGAGTAATCAACGATAACCATTTCTCATGAAATTTCAAATGCTATCCTTCTGGTTTCAGAACTGTGTCGACTGTATGAGCATTTGAATGAGGAGCAGAAGTGGGCTATTTGGATCCTCAAACCTGCTCTGCTATAAGTAAGATCATGGCTGATCAGTTTGTGTTTTGAATTTCACATTCACATCTAATTCCTTGCCCAACAAAAATATATCTACCTCAGCAGTAAAATATTCAGTGACTCTGCCTTCTGAGGCAGAGCTCCAAAATGGCATGACACTTGGGGGGGAAAAAGTCTCCTCATCTTTGTTCTACAGATATGCCACCTAATTTTTCAACAGCGCCTTTTGGTTCTGCTCTCATTTACATTTTAATTAATTAAATTACATTTTAATCAAATTACCCCTCAATCTTCTGAATGCCTTTGGGGAAAAAAAACTTAATCTGTCCAGCCTTTCATTGGATATTATTTAAAAGGATGATATGGCAAACATTGAAGGAGCGTTCATTCCTTTCTGTGCAAAAGTGAAACAGGAAGGGTGACCAAACCATGGCTTACAAGGGAAATTACCCTTAATATTGAATGCATGGAAGTGGCATACAAGTTGGTTTAGGGAAAAAAAAACAACCGACCTGGAAGAGGGTGTTGATGGATGGTTGTTTATCAGAATGGAGGCTTCTGACCAGCAATGTTCTGCAGGGATCAGTGCTGAGTCCTCTATTGTTTGTCATTTTGATAAATGATTTGGATGAGAATTTAGGAAGCATAGTTAGTAAGTTTGTGGATGACTAGTAAAATGAAGAAGGTTATATAAGATTACAAAGGGATCTTGTTCAATTGGGCCAGTGGGCTGAGGAATGGCAGATGAAGTTTAATTTAGGTAAATGTGAGGTGTTACGTTTTGCAGGACATACAGGGTCAGGACTTGGACAGTTCATGGGAGGGCCCTCGGTGGTGGTGTGGAACAGAGAGACTGAGGGGTTCAGATAGATAGCTCAATGAAAGTTGCATCATGGGTAGACGGTGTAAAGAAGGCATTTTACATACTTGCCTTCATTGCTCAGACATTGAGTATTGGAGTTGGGACGTCAAGCTACAGTTATACAGTATGTTGGTGAGGCCACTTGTGCAGGGATGTGAGCCAAACACACATTGTGATAAACTGCTCCACTCCTCCATCACTTGTTACATTTCCTTACTCTTCCATGACACCTTCCCTTTTTACCTTCTACCTTCTCACTGTCCAAGGTCCCAAATGCACCTTCCAGATGAAGTAACATTTTATTTAAACTTATGAAATCTAAACTACTGTGGCATGATGGCTCAATGGTTAGCACTGCTCCCTCACAGCGCCAGGGACCCAAGTTCAATTCCAGCTTTGGATGACTGTCTATGTGGAGTTTGCATGTCCTCTCCGTGTCTGTGTGGGTTTCCTCCGCGTGCTCCGGTTTCCTCCCACAGTCCTAAAATGTGCAGGTCGGGTGAATTGGCCATGCTAAATTGCCCATAGTGTTAGATACATTAGTCAGACGGAAATGGGTCTGGGTGAGTTACTCTTCAGAGGGCCGGTGTGGACTTGTTGGGCTGAAGGGCCTGTTTCCACACTGTAGGGAATCTAATCTACTGTCTTCACTGCTGACAACGTGGTTTCCTTATGCATTGGTGAGTCCAAAAGCAGACTGGCTGACCCTTTGATGGTACTTCTCCACTCTGTCCTTGGGAATGACCCTGACTTTTTGGTTGTTTGCCATTTTATTAAACCACCTTGCTCTCATGCTATCATTAATAATCCCTTTGTCTAGATGTAGGTTTGCTCGCTGAGCTGAAAGGTTCATTTTCAGACGTTTCGTCACCATATTAGGTAACCTTTTCAGGGAGCCTCTGGACAAAGCACTGCAGATGATTCCTGTTTTCTCTTTATATGTTTGGGTTTCTTTGGGTTGTTGATGTCATTTCCTGTTCTTTTTCTCAATAGGTGGTAAATCAGGTCCCAGTCAATGAGTTTGTTGATAGAGTTTTGGTTGGAATGGAATGCTTCTGGGAATTCTTATGCGTGTCTCTGTTTGGCTTGTCCTACGATGGATTCCAATGAGCCACCACACATTGCACACAGAGGAACTAAGCAGAGCAAAGGAATATCACCTATACAGTATATTCAAAAGGAATGGGTACCCAGTGAACAGTCTGCAGATTTCTTAGCAACAAACCCAATAAGCAGACAAAACACATCTAGAAACCCTCACTACTCTCTCCTACATCAAAGACATCTCGGAAATGACTGCCAAACTACTCAGACCCCTTGGCATCGTGGTAGCCCACAAACCCACCAACACACTAAAACAGCAGATAATGAACTTGAAAGACCCTATACAGACAACAACTGTCATTTACAAAATACCATGCAAGGAACTGTGACAAACACTACATTGGACAAACAGGCAGAAAACTAGCCACCAGGATACATGAACATCAACTAGCCCCAAAAAGATATGATCCACTTTTCACTAGTATTCTTACTTACGGATGAGGAAGGACATCACTTCAACTGGGACAACACATCCATCCTAGGACAAGCCAAACGGAGACACACACGAGAAGTCCTAGAAGCATGGCATTCCAACCAGAACTCTATCAACAAACACATTGACTTGGACCCGATTTATCACCCCCTGAGGAGAAAACAGGAAATGGCATCAACAACCCAAAGAAACCCAAACATATAAATAGAAAGCAGGAATCATCAACAGTGCTTCGTCTGGAGGCTCACTGAAAATATTACCTAGTATGGTGGTGAAACGTCTGAAAATGAACCTACCAGCTCAGCGAGCAAGCCTGCATCCAGAACCTCTACCTGAGCTACAAATCTTCTCAAAGCGCACTAATCCCTTTGTCTTTTCACCGGGCCTCCCTACTATCTGCTCCCTTCACTCTTCCTCTGACCTGTCTGAAGTGTCTTTTTTAAAAAAAAACAATTTTCTAACCTTCATTCTGCTCTGAAGAAGAGGTGTACTGAATTAAAAATATTTATTCTATTGTGAAACTTGAAAGCGTTCAGAAAAGATTTACAAGGATGTTGCCAGGGTTGGAGGATTTGAGATACAGACAGAGGCTGAACAGGCTGGGGCTGTTTTCCCTGGAGTGCCGGAGGCTGAGGGGTGACCTTATGGAGGTTTACAAAATTATGAGGGGCATGGATAGAGTAAATAGGCAAAATCTTTTCCCCTGGGGTCGGGGAGTCCAGAACTAGAGAGCACAGGTTTAAGGTGAGAGGGGAAAGATATAAAAGAGACCTAAGGGGCAACTTTTTCACACACAGGGTGGTACGTGTATGGAATGAGTTGCCAAAGGAAGTGGTGGAGGCTGGTACAATTGCAACATTTCAGAGGCATTTGGATGGGTATATGAATAGGAAGGGTTTGGAGGGATATGGGCCAGGCGCTGGCAGGTGAGACTAGATTGGGTTGGGATATCTGGATGGCCTGGACAGGTTGGACCGAAGGGTCTGTTTCCATGCTGTACATCTCTGACTCTATGACTCTCCATGTTGCCACCTCCAGCATTTTGTGCTTGTTTTAGATTTCCAGCATCTACAGTATTTTGCTTTTAAACTTGTCCTTTTTTTTGGTTTCTATACTCAATTAACACTATAAACGTCTAGGTTTTTACTTGATCTGTGATATTTTGGAGTAAGGAATGCACTTAGGTAATGTAGTAATATCTGAAATCCTCAGTTTAGTAAAGCTGCTTCACAACGCTTTTCTTGGCAGTTCTTAATTCTCAAGCTTGAGTTTATGCTCGAATGTATATTAGCTTGTTTTAAGTCTTGCTATTAAGTATCTGTCCTAGATTAGTCAAAGTAACTGACATGCCTATTTGAGAATAGGTGGCATTTTCTGATCTTAGATTGGATGAACACTACTTCTTATTTTATGTTGTTAAGAACAAAGGACTAAAATTATGTAGTTATTTCATTTTGTTGATTGTGTTATCTTATGGAAAACTTGTCCAGCGCACCTAGAATAAACAGATTCCAATGTATTTACTTTGAAATGGTATTAATAGACACATTTTGTAGAAGTCAAAGTTTTGTTGCTCAAAATAAGTTTAATAGTTACAAATGCTTTTATCTACTTTTTAGGTTAAACTTTTTAAGGCAACTGTCTTTCTGTGTTACATTACAGCTAATCTACGCACTGCCCACCCCCAATGTTCTTGGGTAACCATGGGGCCATGAAGCTGTTTGAATTTTTCTGTAGTCTTTCCAATATCTTGAGCCATTAGTTGCAACCTTGTGGCTATCTGGCTGATAATGTCATGAAACTCAGAACAGCAATCAAATCTTGATTGTTCCTCGTCTGTACTAATCAACTACTCACTCACTTGCTGAACCATTTGATATAATGTAAATTGTTTGCTTGTTAATTCTTTGTGTTGTAATCTTCCCAATTAATAATTGGGTTGGTGGAGCTTCTAACTGCATCTAGAATGTCACAAAGCATTTTTAAGGCACTTTTGAGATTCTAGTGATTTGCTCTAATGAATTATCTTACTGTAAGTGATTTCTGCAATTGTTGACAGGGAATGGATACTTAATAAAAATCAAAAATTTGTCCTAATACTTTCCTCCTTGTCTCTGTGGGAAACAGAATTAAGTTTTATAAAGACAACTAAACAATCTTATTCTTCTACAGGTTCTGTTGCTCATCACGGTGACTGTTTAGTTGAGAAAATACTTGGCCTTCTGCCTAAATTTCCAGGGCTCAGCAGTGATGTGAAAGTGAATATGATGGATCTTACATCTGTCCAAAATAATGAACATACCCAGAATATGATTGCTCCAGGATGCTTAGCTCAATCCAAGTAAGACTTTTTTTTTTAAAAACACATACTGGAGTTCTATGCTGCAGAAATATTTTGAATAGTTCTATGTCAGTGTCAAAACATTGCATCTTACCATTTGAATGTGTTCTAGTTCTCAATGATGATACCATTGTATCAAATGTAAACCAAATACATGAGCTAACCTAAAACTAATAAAGAGAATGTAACTTGTGAATCATGTGATGGACCAATAGCACAGTTTATGATTTGTGGTATAAATGAGAGTATACATAAAGAAAATTGGACTAGCATTGTTAATTTGAGTGGTAATGGGGGATAGTCCCAGTTCATAAAAGTCTTCAGCATAGAAAAAGATGCTTCCCACCCATCAAATCTGTATTTGTCAAAAAAAAAACACCTGACTATTCTAATCCAGTCTTCTAGCACTTGGCCCCTAGCCTTGTATGCTTAGGCTTTGGAGGTGTACATCTAAATGCTTAGAGTCATAGAGATGTACAGCACAGAAACATACCTTTCTGTCCAACCTGTCCATGCCGACCAGATATCTTGAATTACTCGAGTCATATTTGCCAACACTTGGCTCATTTCCCTCTCAAACCCTTCCAGTTCATATACCCATCCAGATGCCTTTTAAATGTTGTCATTGTACTCGCCTCCACCACTTCCTCCATAAAGTTAATAAATAGGAGAGGATGGCTTCTTAAATATTTCTGCCTCTACCATCCTGACAGGCAGTGAGTTCCAGATTCCCATCAACTTCTGAGTGAAAATGTTTACCCCTCAGATGTCTGAATTTCCAGCCCCTTACCTTAAATCTATGCCCCGGTCATTGATCTGTTCTCTCAGGGGAATAGTTTCTTCCTGCCTATGCTCCTCCTAATTAGAATATACCTTCATCATTTCCCCCCTCGGTTGTCTTTACTTGAGGAAAACATACCCAATCTGCACAATCCTACTTCATAACTAAAACTCACCAACTCAGGCAATATCTTGGTAAGTCTTGTCTGCATCCTTCTTATAATGTTGATTCCAGAACTGCACACAAGACTTTAGTTGTTGCCGAACCAACTTTTTCATACAATTCCAGCAAAATCTCTTCGCTCTTAGACAGTTTGCCTCTACTAATAAGGGCAAGTATGCCATATGCCACCTTAACCACTTTATCTATGTGTCTGGCTATCTATAGGGAACAGTGAACATGCATGTCAAGGTCCTGCTGATCGTCAGTCCTACCGTTACTTATTTATATATTCACTTACCTTGTTTGAGCTGCCCAAGTGCATCAACTCTTACTTATCTGGATTGAATTCCATTTTCCATTGATCAGCCTGTCAATCTCCTCCGATAAACTAATGCTATCCTCCTCACTATTTATCATCCCATCAATTTTTGTATCATGTACAAACTTACTGATTAATCTTTCTAATTCAAGTCTAAATCCTTTGTGTATACAAACAGCAAGGGCACCAACCCTGATCCATGTGGGGACCTAACTCGACACAGGCTTCCAGTCACAAAAACATGCCTCAAATATCCCCCTATGCTTTCTGCCAATTGACACATGCTGGGTCAAACTTGCCAAATTTCCTTGGATTCCAAGAGCTTTTATCTCCACAATTAGTCTCTCACATGGGCCTTTATCAAAGCCTTGCTGAACTCCAAGTAGTTTATGTCGAATGCATTGCCCTTATTGACATGCCTACTTACCTCTTTGAAAAGTTCAATCAAGTTGTTCAGAGATGATCTCTCTTTAGTAAAACAATGCTGACTGTTCTTGATTAATCCCCACTTCTCCAAGTTCTTTAAAATTGCTTTGAACAGTTTGCCCATAATTGGCATTAGACTGGTCTGTAGTTTATCTTTTACTTCTTGAATAATGGTACCACATTGGTTGTCCTCCAGTCCTCTGGCACCTGTTCTGTGATCAGGGAACAAGTGAAAGGTATTTCCAGTCTTGCTTCACTCGATAGCTCAACAGTTGAATTTGTTCTTATTGGCTGATGGAGTCAGATTTTTTTTTATTTTCCAGTTGAGGGATTTCCTTCCTGAATCATTGGGTAAGTTGCACAAGTGGCTTTGGTATGAGACTGGCAAATGATTGATGATTAGTGGAATCAACAGAATAAATCTATTGTCAGAGATTTGAACCTAAATAGAGTCAGAAAGTCCTAGAGATGCACAGCATGGAAAAAGACCCTTCAGTCCAACTCGTACATGCCGACCAGATATCCAAAGTTAATTGAGTCCTGCTTGCCAGCACTTGATCCATATTCCTCTAAACCCTTTCTATTCATATACCCATCTAGATGCCTTTTAAATGTTGTAATTGTACCAGCCTCCATTACTTCCTCTGACACCTCATTTCAGACCTGCACCACCGTTTGAATGAAAAAGTTGCCCCTTAGATCCCTTCTTAAATCTTTCCCCTCTTACCATAAACCTATGCCCTCCAGTTCTGGACTCCCCAGCCCAGGGACAGGACTTTGTCTATTTACCCTATCCATGCCCTTCACACAATACACACAATACAGAACAACCTCTGTTATCCAAATAGCAATTATCCAAATTTTGGATTATCTGAACAAGATCTCAAGGTCCCATAAAAATGTTACATCAAAGAGGTGTTACCAACACTGGTGATACTGACACCACCTCCAGTCGCCATTAATGAAGCTATTGACAGTTTTACAACTGTTCGTGGAGTGATAGATACATAAGAATAATACCTGAAAATGTGTTGCTGGTTAAAGCACAGCAGGTTAGGCAGCATCCAAGGAACAGGAAATTCGACGTTTCGGGCATAAGCCCTTCATCATTCCTGATGAAGGGCTTATGCCCGAAACGTCGAATTTCCTGTTCCTTGGATGCTGCCTAACCTGCTGTGCTTTAACCAGCAACACATTTTCAGCTGTGATCTCCAGCATCTGCAGACATCATTTTTTACATAACAATAATACTAATAGTATTCACCTTGGTTGCTGTTGTTATGAGCAATTGTTGGTGGGTAACAGTCGCCAGGACTAAGGTGCTTTATTCACAAGGCAACAGTTGCCATAACTAAAGCTGCTGATGCCCACTCGGGTGCACACATGCCCTCTCATCCGCACTCCATCCGCAAGCCATCCAACTGCCTGATGGTAGGACATGGGCCGTCAGCGTCATCACACATAGCATTGTGGCTACGTGGCACTCTTTGATTACCTTTTGATCCTTGCACAATTTAAGAAGGCCTTGTATGTGAATCCTGCTTCGTGCCTGCTTTTGTTTTGTTTCCTGACATTAATTATCTTGATCTGTGTGCAACATGGACCTCTCTCTTCTCAACCTTTCTCTGTCCTTTATCTCTACTTTTGCATCACAATCAGTTATCCGAAAAAAAAACTCCCTGCCTGTCTCATTCAGATTAGATTAGATTAGACTTACAGTGTGGAAACAGGCCCTTCGGCCCAACAAGTCCACACCGACCCGCCGAAGCGCAACCCACCCATACCCCTACACTTACCCCCTACCTAACACTACGGGCAATTTAGCTTGGCCAATTCACCTGACCCGCACATCTTTGTGACTGTGGGAGGAAACCGGAGCACCCGGAGGAAACCCACGCAGACACGGGGAGAACGTGCAAACTCCACACAGTCAGTCGCCTGAGTCGGGAATTGAACCCGGGTCTACAGGCGCTGTGAGGCAGCAGTGCTAACCACTGTGCCACCGTGCTTATTCTGTATTCCAAAAGTGGTTGAACCAATTTGCCCTGTATAACCACAACGTGAGCTCTCAACTCCTATACTCAATGCTCTGACCAATAAAGGAAAGAATACTATATGCCTCCTTCAACCTATCTATCTGTGACTCCACTTTCAAGGAGCTATGAACCTGCACTCCATGGTCTCTTTGTTCAGCAAAACTCCCTAGGACCTGACCATTAAGTGTGTAAGCCCTGCCCTGATTTGCCTTTCCAAAGTGCAGCACCTTACCTTTACCTAAATTAAACTCCACCTGCCACTCCTCAGTCCATTGGCCCATCTGATCAACATCCCATTGTACTCTGAGGTAACTTTCGTTGTCCACTACTTTGAGCCAGTTCTGTATCCAAATGGCTAGTTCTTCCTGTATTCCATGCGATCTGACCCTGCTAACTAGTGTACCACGAGGAACCTTGTCGAACGTCTTACTAACGACCGTATAGATCATGTCAACTGCTCTGCCCTCATCAATGCTTTTTGTTACTTCCTCAAAAAAAAACTCAATCAAGTTTGTGCATGGGAAATCATGTCTCACTAAGCCATGTTGACTATCCCTAATCAGTCCTTGCCTTTCCAAATACATGTACATCCTGTCCCTCAGGATTCCCTACAACAACACGCTCACCATTGATGTCTGGCTTTTCCTTACTACCTTTCTTGAACAGTGGCCCCACATTAGCTAATCTCCTGTCTTCCGACACCTCTCCTGTGACTATCAATGATCCAAATATCTCAGCAAGAGGCCCAGCAGAGCATAGCTTTCCACAGAGTTCTAGGGCACACCTGATCAGGCACTGGGGATTTATCCACCTTTTATGCGTTTCAAGACATCCACCACCACCTCCTCTGTAATATGGACATTTTTCAAGATGTCACCATCTATTTCTCCACATTTTATATCTTCCATGCCCCCCACAATAAATACTGATGCAAAATACTCGTTTAACATCTTCTGCGGTTCCACACATTGGCGGCCTTGCTGATCTTTGAGGGAGGCTATTCTTTCTCTAATTCCACTTTGTCCATAATGATTATATCAAATCCCTTTGGATTCTCCTTAACCCTGTATCTCATGTCCCCTTTTCATCCTCTTGAATTCCCTCTTAAGTATGCACCTACTGCCTTTATGCTCTAATGATTCACTCGATCTATACTGTCTGTTCCTGACATGTGCTTCCTTTTTCTTGACCACAACCTCCATTTCTCTAGTTATGCACGTTCCCTACACCTATCAGCCTTGCCTTTCAACCTAACAGGAACATACTATCTTTGGACTCTTGTTATCTCATTTTTGAAGGCTTTGATTTTTTTTTTCTGCATTCGTGGAGGAACCGGAGTTGTTCATATGTTGCGCTGAGGCGGTTAGCTTACGGTCGAGAAACAGGCGAGAAACGCTGAAACAAGCCAGGAGATGGGAATCCTGCGCTAACCGCCTCAGCGCAACATATGAACAACTCCGGTTCCTCCACGAATGCAGAAAAAATCAAATCCTTCCACAATGTGTCAAGTACAGACCTCCAGTAAATAACCCACAAGCCAGGGAAACAGCCAAGAAGAACGGATTCAGGATGGTCCAGGTAATGATCACAGACGCTCACAACCGACTGCACAGATACAAGCAAGAAATTGCGCGCCAAAAATCGTTAATTTCAAAAACCACTAATCAGGAATGGACCCGGACCATAGAACAGGCTATCACTATAGGACAGAACAGGACAACACTCCGCAAAAAAACAGCACTAAGAGAAAAAATGGACAAACTAACATACAAAAAGGAGGACACTACAACACACAACTGGGTTAAAAACCTCTCCCACAGACAACTCACAGACATGGAAAGAACTATACTGGCCAAGGGACTCAAATACAACCACAGGGATGCCACCACAGCAGACTTCCTAGCAGCACTAGAAAGCACACTCAGGAACAATGGACTGACAGAAGAGACACAACAAACAGTGAGACAAACGGTAGTACCCATGATGATAAGAAAACGACAAACACATAACCTCAACACCAAGGAGAGGGAAGCACTGAAAAATGACAAAAACATAATCATACTACCGGCAGATAAAGGCAGAATGACGGTCATCCTAGATAAATCAAACTACATCAGTAAAGCACAACAACTACTCGCAGACACCAACACCTACCAAATGAAGGATTCCGACCCCACACCACAACTCACCAATAGAATAAACAACACACTAAGGAATCTACAAAAAAGCGGACAGATAACCAAAGCGGGCTTATGCTCGAAACGTCGAATTCTCTATTCCTGAGATGCTGCCTGGCCTGCTGTGCTTTGACCAGCAACACATTTGCAGCTGTGATCTCCAGCATCTGCAGACCTCATTTTTTACTCGAAGATAACCAAAGCGGACCAGCAAAGAATGAAACCTGAAAGCAACAACACCCCCAGATTCTATGGACTACCCAAAGTACACAAACCAGACATCCCACTCAGACCCATAGTATCACTACCAGGGACACCAGCATACAAACTGGCCAAAGAACTACAACAAAAACTGAAACACCTAGTCAGCGGATCCAAACACTCCATACAATCAACACAGGAATTCTTGGACGTCATCAGGAATACACACATAGACGAAGAAGAAACCATTGTATCATTTGACGTGACGGCACTGTTCACTTCAATTGACAAAACCCTAGCCAGAGAAACAATAGCCAACCTACTGGACATACATAACAGAACACAGGAGGCCGAACCTATCAACAAGGATGGCATACTTAAACTCCTGGACCTGTGCCTCACCACACACTTTACATTCAACAATCAGATATACGAACAAATCAACGGAACACCCATGGGATCACCAATCTCGGGACTCATAGCAGAGGCAGTTATGGAAAGGTTAGAACATACAGCCATACCACAAATCCAACCCAAACTCTGGATCAGATATGTTGATGACACCTTTGTAATCATCAAAAACACAGATATAGAAAAAACACACCGAATCATCAACGCCACACTCTCAGGAATCCGATTCACACGAGAAGAGGAAAAGGATAGCCAACTCCCATTTCTAGACGTGTTAGTAGAGAGAACACCCAACGGAGAATTCACCACAAGGGTACACAGGAAACCAACACACACAGACCAAGTCTTAAACTATGAAAGTAACCACCCCAACACACACAAACGAAGCTGCATCAGGACACTATTCAAAAGGGCCACAACACACTGCAGTACACCAGAACTGCGAAAAGAGGAAGAGGAACATCTATACAAGGTATTCGCCAAAAACGGATACCCACGCAACTTTATCACCAGATGCCTAAGAGATAGACCGAGGAACGAGGACATGCCACAACCAAAAGGACTAGCCACTCTACCATACGTCAGGAGCGTCTCAGAACTGACAGCCAGACTACTGCGACCCTTGGGACTCATAACAGCACACAAGCCAACATCCACGCTCAGACAACAACTCACTAGAACAAAGGACCCAATACCCAGCATGAGCCAAACTAACGTAGTTTACAAAATACCATGCAAGGACTGCACAAAACACTATATAGGACAAACATGAAGACAGCTAACAATCCGCATCCATGAACATCAGCTAGCCACAAAACGACACGACCAGCTATCTCTAGTAGCCATACACTCAGACAACCAGCAACATGAATTTGACTGGGAAAACACCACTATCATAGGACAAGCCAGACAGAGAACAGCCAGAGAATTCCTAGAAGCATGGCATTCATCCCCAAACTCCATCAACAGACACATTGACCTGGACACCATATACAAATCACTGCAGCTGAAACTGACACCCGGAAGCGGCAAGAACAAACCAATATAAATACCGGAAGAAACATCAAAGCAGCGCTTCACACGAGGCTCCAACAGCACTGATGATGTTCCCTAGCCAGGGAACGAAACGTTTGCAGCAAAAACTTCCAGCTCGGCGAGCAGAACCACAACAACGGATACCCGAGCTACAAATCTTCAATCAGATTTTAAACACTCTGTGAACTCAAGCTGCTACAACAGAAGGCACTTGCTGCATAATTGGTTATCCAGTAGGAAGTGTCCTGGGGTTCCCAAAATGAGCCCTATGGAATTTGGAGCAGCCTTGATACTTTTGCTACTATGTTTAATTAAATATCTAGTTACTGCTAATAAACCTATTTTACTGTGAGGACCAAAATGCTTGATCAAAACTAGGATGCCTTGCTATCCATTAATCCAACTAATATTGATAAATTTTGCTACACTTGATACAAATTACTATTGGTAATAAAGCTTGTGTAAAAATATAAAATATGATCTACCGCCTATTTTGTTGATATTGGTATTATGATTTTGATTTTTTTAAAAATCTGTTTGTTTGTGCTCAACAGCAATACTCACCAGCGAATCACCCACCAGCGAATCACCCACCACCTCCCTTCTGGTGTCACTGCGATTATCTTTCAAAATGCCTCTTCTGCCTGATCCCTGGTAGCACCAATAATTCTTGCTGCTGAAGGACTGAGTGCTCACAGCCTGATGCTGCTTTTTATCTTTACCATTGGTCTTGCTATTTCTTACTGCTCACTGACCATAGTCTGCCAAAAAGAAAGCTTTTCAGGTGCTTGTTAGAGTCTTTTTAGAAAGTTATAATTTAACCTGCCTCTGCCGTGTCATTCCCTTGTCAGGCAGTGCATTCCAAATTGCAGCTTATAGCTTGCAAATTGGGTTTTTCTTCATGATACCTTTTAACAAGCTCTTCTGTTCTAGCCATTTGAACAAGCCTGTTGTCAATTACGTTGCTTTTCCATTACAATGAATGTTTCATATTTACCTATTTGAGATTTTTTTTAAGTCTTGTTTCAATGGCAACTTTGGAAGAAGTGCTAATACTGATACCAATTTATTTGAAGTTGAGCATTTTTGGAAATTAGCTGAAATGTTTCTTTTGATCTTAATTTTTTTTTCATTTTCATCTTTCAATATTGTTATCATAGAATCCCTGTTATGTACAGTTGTCTAAATTCCAGGGATTTGATTTGGCTGCACTGACTAGTTTCCTGGACTGTACAGTGGTCACATATTTTGTCTATCCCTGCATTTCCTTAAGCTGCATTCAGTTAGTGACTGTGGGATAGACTGATAAAATATTGTACATCAGATGTTTCAGGAGTGTGCATTGTAACTTCGTGCTGCACACTGAAGTCTGACACTGAAGTTTGGTCCGTGATAAAATATATTTATCCGGAGAATGCTAGAAAGTATAGTAATCTCTTATCTTTATAACAAAGAGAGCAATTACATTTGTTTTTAAATGTTTCATGAAGGTTATGAAAATCAATAGGATATGTTTTGATCAATTAATTTTGATTTCCTTTCTCCCATGTGCAATTTAGACAGCGATCAGAGTTGTAATACTCATAGTCACATTGTCAATGCAGCGTATTCCTAAACCGCTGGTCTTGCCAGAGGAATGTACTTCCTGTTATTTTCTGAAATATCAAGATCTGACCCATTGAGTGTTTTGTGACTTATCTAGTGAAATAACCCAGAGTCCCATATACAAAATAACAAAAGCATTCTTTTCAACAGAACCTAATACTAGTTTAGTGCAAATATTTGACACAGTTGGTTGGCATTTCTCCAAAATAACAACTGAGTGAGGGGGAGGAAAGGAGGTTTCTGGCATGTTTTTCTTTGCAGTCCTGCACTGACTCTCAACTTGTCTCCTCTTATATCCTAGTGACTCTGATGCTTTCTTTGCATTTGTTCCTTGGTGTCATTAGAGTGCAGGTACAAGTCAACCTTGTATGTAAGTGTTGTTACTAAGATCCCAGTATACATGGAAAAACGGTCATAATGAGATTAAACCTTTTCTGCAGCAGCAATCAACTTCCAGAGGCCTTCAGTTTTAAGGATATTGATTTTGCTCAAAAAGTAGCTGTATATTAGAACCATCTGTAAAAGCAAGTTAGTGAGTGAAACTGTGGAATTCGTTAGCTCGCAGTGTATTGTGAAAGGAGTCTTGACATGCTGAGAGTTATCCTTCCGTTTGACAACCAAATTCGTAATAAGTTAGGGAGATCCAAAGGGAAAATAGTTGCTTGTGTAAAAAGACTGTAAGCGCTTTGCTTGGGCACGGTCAGTTTGGATTTCTACCTGGCTTTAAAAGAATAATAGGCAAAAGGGACTGAGTTTGACTACGGTGCTTGGATTTATTAAGTAGATGAGTTAGACAAAGGTTGATAGTGACTAAGTAGAAAGTGAGGACTGGAGATCTGAGTTGAGAGTGTGGTGCTGGAAAAGCACAGCAGGCCAGGCAGCATCCTGATGAAGGGCTTATGCCTGAATGTTGATTCCCCTGCTTCTCGGATGCTGCCTGACATGCTGTGCTTTTCCAGCACCACGCTTGCAACTCTGGTAGTGACTAAAATTTGTTTGAACTGAAGTAAATGGCACTGTCAATCTCTCTCACTGAAACCCATGCAGTTTTTAGTGGATAATGTAACTTTTTATCAGATATGGCACATCTTAAATGCAAAGGAGAGGTCATTTTGCTTTTGCAAAGCTTGAACAAAATAATGTTGTTATTTAAATGTTGTGTCTAGATTGTGTGGGCTTGATTTGGCTTGACCGACGAGTCAATTCAATTGGTGGATATATGATATGAATTAACACATTTCTCAATACTTTAAAAGATTGTTGAAACTGAAACATGTCTTCATAAAATTCACCAAATTTGTATCCATTTCCACATGATGGAAAAGAGATCGAAGAAAAAGTACATGCTATTGGGAGTGTTTACATATATTTCAGGATTGCACAGCTTCATGTGTAGTGAATCTAAGAACAGGATAACTGATCAATAAGTGATTCAAAAACATCAAACAAATGCAGAATATGTCATCTCTAAGTCTGTGTGTGTTTTCACTTCTGTGATATTATTCGACTATTTCAACTCCTCCATTGCTGAAATCCTCAGTCATGCATTAATTACCTGTGACTTGACTATTCCAACACACTCTTAGCTGTTTTCCTGCATCATACAGTTCTTTTCTCCAAAGCCTGTTCACCAGTCATTGGTGAAGAGTATAATAGAACAGTCTCCACTTGGTTGGATGAATGCAGCTCCAATAACACTCAAGAAGCTTGACACCATCCAGGACAAAGCTCGATTGGGACTACGTTGGTAAACATTCGCTCCCTTCCCCAAATTGTTGGTTTTAATGTTCTCGTGCTTGTTTTTGTATCTCATCATGGTCTTATTCTCCCTTTTTTCTGCAATTTCCTCTAACCTCACAACCCTTTGAGCTGTCTGTGTTCTAACTTAGGCCTTTATGCATTTCAAATTACAACTGCTCCATCATTAAAGGGTGTGCCTTTAGTTGCCTAAACTCTAAGCTTTGAATTTCACTTCATCTCTTTATCCAACTTTTCTTCTTTTCTTGCACTTATTGCAGATTATTGACAACACTTTTGGTCATCAGATTTAATATCTCCTTCAATTCTTCTGAAGAATTTCTGGACTCAAAACATTAACTCTGCTTCTCTCTCGAGTAAAGTATATATACTGTTTTTTTTTCCTATGGATCACTAGGTCATCAATTTCAAATAATTTTGAAATCTTTTAGTTTGAAGATTATTTTGAGAAGTAAAATTGTTCCCATTTCCTCTCTTGGTTTATTCCACAAAGAAAAAGAAGTAAAACATTGTCATGAAAATGTTCTAATTGATAAATTGTTTTGGGGAGGAGACAGTGACTTAAAAACCAAAATTATTCTGTTTTTCCACTTAGTTTCTTTCTTTATATAGCTATGGTTTTGTTTCTATAAATGGCCTAAGTCTCTTGAATATCAAAACATGGATCTTTCTTTTCTGCTGTGAATGAGCTAAAGTAGCCCTAAGGGAACAGTTAGGCTTGAATTGTTATTGAATGGGAGAATATGTTGAATACGCACATTCTCTTCCCATCCCCTCAAAGTGGAAAAATGGAGCAATGCATGAGAGCTAAAACTAATGATGTGGAATTATGTAGAAATAAAACAATATGCAGCAGTGAAGTGCAATGTAGTACTTTTGTATACTCTTGTTTAGAAAGATTCTACTTTGATTCTCTTGACAATTAGAATCTTATTTGGGTGAAAGTCAAATGTTTCTTCACATCTTGTAATGACAATAAGACCAAAAGACATAGGATTGGAAGTAAGGCCATTCGGTCCATTGAGTCCACTCCTCCATTCAATCATGGCTGATGGGCATTTCAATGCCACTTAATTGCACTCCCCCCCCCCCCCCCCCCCCCCCCCCCCCCCCCCATATCCCTTAATTCCTTGCGAGATTACATTCCAACCCTCTTGAGGTAAATACAGCTAAAACATTGGTATTTTCGCATAGTTGTACAGATTCTTTAAATAGAGTTAAAAGTACAAAAGGAAGTCATTTGGCCCTCCTTGTCTATGATGGCTCTTTCAAAGAGCCATTCCATTTACCCCATGCCCCCATGGTTTCCTATGGTTCTGTAATTTTCTTTCTCTAGTAACTTATCCAATTCCAATTTTGAAATTTATTATTGAATCCACTTCAATTTCTTGTTTAATTAAATGTATTTTAGATTAGAACAGCTCACTGTGCAACAAAAATAAAGTACTGCAGTTGCTGGAAATCTGAAATAAAAATAAGTCTGACAGCAACTATGGCGAGAGAAGCAGTTATTGTTTAGAGTCCAGGATCACTACTTCTGAGCCTATATTTTCTGTGACTGCACAATAGCACACTTCGATTTCATGGAAACCAGTAAATCAGGCAATTCTCTTTGTATGGTCCACATCTCCACTCCAAGTGACTCAGATTTCTGAAGAAGAGTCACATAAGACTTGAAACATTAACTCTGTTTCTTCCCCCATAGATTTTGCCAGGCTTACTGAATTTCTCCAGCATTTTCTATTTTTAACTCAATATCTCAATATATTCAACTCTTTCATCTCTCACTCATTGTTTCTTGCTTTGTCGTTGAATCTTCCCTCCATTGGAAGCAGTTCTTCCTGATATACTATTGAAACTGTCCACATCCAGACTGATCTGGTGATGGGTAGGAAATAGAAGGGGATAGTTAGGAAGTAAATTTGTGGGTAACACCAAAATTGGTAGTAGAGTGGACAGTAAGGAGGTTATCTAACAGCACTATGGGATCTTGATCAACTGGGCCAGTGGGCTGAAGAATGGCAAGTGGAGTTTAATTCAGGCAAATGTGAGGTGTTGCATTTTGGTAAGACAAAGCAGTGCAAGACTTGGGTAATTTATGGTAGGGCCCTGGGGATGTTATAGAACAAAGACTGAGGAGTGCAGGTAAATTACTCCTTGAAAGTGGTGTGACAGGTTGTTGATCATGAAGACGACATTTGGCACACTTTCCTTCATTGGTCAGAGTATTGAATACAGGGGTTGGGATGTCATATGGCTGTACAAGACATTGGTAAGTCTATATTTGGAGTACTGTATATAACTCTGGTCGTCCTACTATAGGAAGGATGTTCTTAAATTGGGAAGGGTGCAGAAAAGATTTACAAGGCAAGTTACTGAGACTGAAAGGTTTGAGTTACAAGGAAAGGCTGGATAGAGTCAGAGAGCTGTATAGCATAGAAACAGACCCTTTGGTCCAACTTTTCTATGCAGACCAGATAGCCTAAATTAATCCATTCCCATTTTCCAGCACTTGGCCCATATCTCTCCAAACCTCTCCTATTCATATACCCATCCAGACACTCTTAAAACACTGTAATTGTACCAGCCTCCACCATGTCCTCTGGCAGCTCATTACTTACAGGCACTACCCTCTGCATGAAAAAGTTGCCCCTTAGGTCCCTTTTTTAAATCTTTCCTCTCTCTCGCCCAAAATCTATTCCCACTAGTTATGGTCTCCCCCAGTCCCCCACCCCAAGGAAAGGGCCATTTTTTGTTCAGTAAACAGAAATGTGAATAGATGAGAAAAAAAAATTATCAAAAACCACTGCAAATTTCTAAAAAAAATCTTTGAACTTAGCCTGAATACAAATTATTTTGGATAATCTTACGTGACTAGAATCTCAATCAGTTTGCACAAAAATGTACAAGTGAGAATTCAACCTGGAAACGAGAAACAACATCTTATACAATTAACATATATGTCTTTTGTTATTTCCTTCAGCACTGAACTATGCACGTCCAGTGAAAACTATCATTTCCAGTGAAAAATTATTTTAAATAGAATTATACTCTAAGTTAGCTCAATCACAGAGTTTCAGTAAAATCACCTTTACGCATGTTTAAGTGAAGGCATTTTGTGCTGCTGTTTGGCATCCCAGGCTAAGTGTTTTGCAAAATAACTCCAACACCTACAAATCAATGTCAGCATAAAGCTAATTTGAATAGAAATATCTTCAAACTCTTGGACTTGAAAATTTTGGATAAAACACTGGAATTAGTGACTTGAACAAATTTATTCGAAAAGCCCACTTATGAAATGTTACTGCTTGGGATATCACTGATTTTATTAAACTATAATAGTAAAATTGTCAGTTGCCTTTTTTGTATTCTGATAAATCACTTAGGCTAAATAGACTTCTTACAGAAGTTTATATCCTGAGCTACAATGAACAAACTATTGTTTACTAAAGTTAAACAATATTATTTCCTACATTATAGTGGCATTTAAATAGGCTGTTTCTCTGTTTACATCATTTAATCTGGTCTCCAGGGCTTTGTTCAGTTGCTTCAGTTCAAATTACTGAAACACACACATTTCTGTCCACATAATATATTGGAATCATAGAATCCCTACAGTGCAGAAAGAGGCCATTTGGCGTAGAGTCTGCACTGACTCTCTGAAAAGCACCTCACCCAGACCCACTTCTCCACCCCATCCCTGTAAACCTGGATTTACTGTGGCTAATCCACCTGTTCTTAACATTGCTAGATACTACACAGAAATTTTGCATGGCCATTTCACTTTACCTATACATTTTTGCACAGGAAACCGTAGCAGACACAGAGAGAATGTGCAAACTCCCAAATAGGCACCCCAAGGCTGGAAACGAACAGCGTCCCTGGCAGTGTGAGGCAGCAGAGCTACCACGTCGCCCATTTTCAAATAACTAAAACTAGTCTGGTTCCACTAGTTCTGCAGCAACTGAGATCCTATCAGGAAGAGACATGAAGCACAGTATCTGGCAGGAAGTTGGGGCAAGAAATTCTGCTCAAATCATGAACAAGGAATTCAGGAATGTGGATTTATTTTGTTTTGTAGGCACAGGGCTGATGTCTGAAGTGTGAACATCAAATGATAATAAACTGACATAATGGTCACACTTATTCCACTTAGCACTGAAGTAGTTTTGTAAACTTTCAAACCTTTTAATCCTCCTCAAATAAAATTAAATTCAGTACACATCAGAGACCAAACAGGGCATTGTTTCCAGTGTGATAAGTCTTGAATATATCGACACAATTGTTGGATTAGTCGGATGATAAATTATCAAGCACTGGTAAAGCATGCAGATTGTTGTGAACCTTTCTACAATCCACGATCTTTGCTGCATTTGAAGATTATGATTAGTTAGTGACGCAGCAGCAAATTATCTCAGTGTCTGAACTTTCAAACATTCCCCACTCCTGACAATTAAAACTTCCAAGGACTGTTGATACCTCTTTGCTATATCATACACGAATCACAAGTCAGAACTGCAAAACTTGAGTCATAGATCCATATGGCATGGAAACAGACCCTTCAGCCCCACTTGCCCATGTTGATCCGGTTTCCTAAACTCAACCAGTCCCATTTTTCTGCAATTGGCTCATACCCCTCAAATTTTCCTATCAATGTATCATGTAACAAATCTCTTTTTATATTGTAAATATATCAGTCTGGACACATCCTCTGGCAGCTCATTATATATGTGTATCACCCTGTGTCTGAAAACATTGTTCCTCAAGTCCCTTTTAAAAGTTTCCCTTCGCACCTTAAAGCGATATCCTCTAGTTTGGGACTCCCCTATCCTGGTGAAAAGACCTTGACTATTCACCCTATCTGCGTCCCACATGATTTTATAAACGTCTATAAGGTCACCACTCAGTCTCAAGCACTCCAGGGAAAACAAAATCACAGAAATTCTGGTCTCTCTCCTATAGATACAATGTTGTGAAACTTCAAAGGAGTCAGAAAACATTAACAAGGATGTTGCCAGGGTTGGAGGATTTGAACGATAAGGAGAGGCTGAAAAGGCTGGGGCTATTTTTTCCTGGAGTGTCTGAGGCTGAGGGGTGACCTTATAGAGGTTTAAGAAATCATGAGCAGTATGGATAGGGTAAATAGCCCTTCGTTTAAGTATTTATTTAAATATAAGTTTTAAAACACGAGAACCAAGTGCTTTTTTTCCAGAGCAGTGTCCATGAAAATGTGTGACTTGGAGGGTGGTCACTGAGCTGGAAGAGTACTTTCTACTTGTAACCAAGAATGTGCTGAATATGTGTTTGAAAACTGAGATCGGAACAGAAGAAGGTCTGATTTGGATGTTTAACTGAATTAGGGCTTCTGGGGGATTGCTAATGCCTTTTGAGAAATTGTAAAGAACTTCTCACATTTCCTGAATTGACTAAGGGTGTTTCAAGTGTTTCCTTTGCTCTTCTAGGAAATGGGGCAGAGAGAAAAGACAGGATGAGGATAATTAAATGAATCCAATGAGAATAGGACAAGTGCTGTGGGCTCGTGACCTACACTTCACCAAAGTACGCAACATGACATTATTTCATGATATAGACAATGGAAAAGGTTTAGAAACCTTCTTTCAGCTATCCAGTTTGATGTTCGGTTAAGCCTCATTTCTGATTTTTGCTTTGTTTATTTTCCAACTACAGCAAGGATGGTAAATAAATCTGCATCGTGTCAATCTGTGGGCAGTAGTGTGAGTTAGTAACGCTAGAATACTGATTTCCCTTTTCTTCATGTGTTCCTTCGACTGGAAATTTTACAAATCAAAATGCTGTGAGTAAATAATGTTTTTCTTTAAAAAGAGATTAATAATGCTGTCAATTTCTTTTGCAAGGTTGTGGCAGATTATTCTCCCAATAGTGAAAGGCTGTTGCCATTCACCTCATGCACATTCGTTCCGGGTTTTCACAATAGATTTCTATTAATTCATGTGTTTTGAACAAGAGTGGCATCTGTTACAGGGAACCTGTGGTATCTGCAGAGGTAAAGCAGCAAAGAGCTCTTGAACAAATCATACCAAAGAATCTTAAGACATGAGGAGTGAAGATGATAACAATATATTTTAGTTGTCGTTCAAGGTGAAATTACAGTTTGCTGTATCCAGAAGGTGCTAAAAATAAAGAAAGGAAGAGACGTACCAAGAATGCACAAAGGAAAAGAGGAACTTCTTCATTTTCACAAATCTGCGATGTTAATTATCTTAATGAAGGAGACTCTTTTCATGTCAAATTTTCATGGTCAGAGTTTATTCAGAAATTATCACTATTTTCACTATTTCCAAACTCACTACTTCTGAATGTACTAGCCTGAATGTTTCCAACTTTAAATGCAGAATTAAACCAGTGGTCAAGCTGTTCTAATGTTTCAGTAGTGAGTCTGTGAACAAAGGCCACTAAGAACATACTGTAATGGAGCAGGGTATTCTGACAGCAACTTATGCATTTCCGCATTGAATTGTGCATGTTTTGTCATCAGATGTTGCTGTCAGATTTATCCTAAATTAGTGGCAAATGCAATTAATCCTGCATTTTTTATGCAGGATAATGAGCGCCAGGAAAAATACATTGCACAGTTTTTCAGGAACTGTGTCACCTGTCAAATGCTAATAATTTCAGCAGAGTTGACAGCTGTGTTTCAAGTGATGAAAAGATAGGATGATAGAATCCTTTAGAATTTACAGCACACAAGTGCTGTCACACTGGGTTAATTCTGCTGATTGTAATGCATGTAAACCTCCATCCCTTTTATTTCATCTAAACCTATTCACATATCCTTCTTTATCATCTTTGTCATGTATTTATCGAGCTTCACTTTTTTAATATAATATATTTTTTATTAAGAAACATAGATTTTTAAATATTACAACAAATACAAGACAATGCAATTCAAAGCAGTACAAAACTAAACCCAAATAATAAAAAAAATTCCCCAACCTACCCTCCTATATGAATGTATAAACATATATAGAGAAGTATAAACTACCTAAATTAGCTATTTAACTAACCAAATAAGTACCTAACAACAAACAAATAAATAGTAATATCTCAGCCCAGCCAAACAAAACACTCATACATACACAGTTCCTCCTTCCTGGATATTGGTCTCATGAAACACAATCGTTACGGCTATATAAAAGCCCTTGTTAGTGTGGCAGATAAATCTGTGTCCAGGTATTTCAAAAAGGGTTGCCATGTTTGTAAAAATTCTCAGTTTTGTGGTGTACCACATTTGAGAGAAAATCCAGGGGAATATGCTCCATAACAATCTTCCGCCAACCCGACAAGCCTGGGGCATTTTCTGATATCCAACCTAGTAAGACATCCTTCCTTGCACAGAATGTAAGAATATTGAAAAGTTTGCCTTATGCGAGTCTGCAGGAAATACAATGGGTAGGCTCAAAAGGAGCGAAATAGGGTCCTTCTCCACCCCTACACCTAAAATCCTCTCCATTGCACCCACCCCAGCGCTCAATATGTTTGAAACCCATCACAAGACCAAAGACAATGGGTAAGAGTACCCGTACAGACCTTGCGCTTGGGACATGCTGAAGATACTCCTGGTTTAAATTTTGACAAACGGTCTGGGGCTAAGTGGACCCTGTGGAGAATCTTCAACTGTAAAAGCATGGGTCCTATTGCAAATTGATATCTTCCTTGCATTCTCCCAAATATCTTCCCATGCCTCTGAAGAAACTTCAATACCCAGCTCTCTCTCCCACATTTTGCAGAGTCGATCAGTTTCATCTGAGGTGGCACCCCCCAATTGGTGATATAGAGTACTGACCGAGAGTGTACTCTTAGCCCTTAGTATCCCTCTTTCTATGTCAGATTTGTAGGGATCAATCAAAAATGTGGTCTTTTTTAGGAATAAAATCCCTAGCTTGAAAAAAATGAAAGAGGTCTTTATTAGGTAACTCGTAATTCCGTACTAACTGATCGAAGGACATCATTACACCTCCCTCAAATAAATCACCCATGCAAGATATACCCCTAGCTGCCCAACGTTTAAATCCTGATTCTGTCATACTTGGTTGAAAACTCAGCATATCCACTAAAGGTGTAAACAAAGATGTTTTGCCAATATCACCTTCCCTCTGCTGAATTGCCCTCCATGCTTTGACAGTATTGATGACTATTGGGTTATGGTAATATTCCCTAACTGTCCTCACTTTGTCCAAAAACAGCAAACTGGTAAGGGGGCACCTTGCCTGGGAGACTTCGATATCTAGCAATATTGAAAGAGGATCCCCCACAAACCCAATCACTTACGTAGGTCAAAAGCGAGCTTAATTGGTAATTTTTCATGTCGGGAAGGTCTACTCCCCCAATCTATGAGGCAAACTGCAGTTTGGCTAATTTAATGAGGGGATGTTTACGGTGCCAGATAAAGGAGCTGAACCAACTGTTCAGTCTCCTGAGTGTTTGTTTATTGAAAATCAGCGGAAGCATCCGTTTAGGGTATAGCAAACAAGGGAGAATATTCATCTTAATAAGCGCTATCTGACCCAACCATGAGACTGGAAGTGCCTCCCATCTTTGGAGATCTTGTTTAATTTTTTCAAATAATTGAGTAAAATTAGCTTTGAACAGCCAATCCAGAACTGGAGTAATGAATATGCCCAAATACACAAAACCCTCCTGTGACCATCTAAATGGGAAACTATAGTCACTCTCAAGAGCCAACTCTTTCGTCAGACCATCCATAGGCATAGCCTCTGATTTAGCAAAATTAATCTTATACCCTGAAAAAGCGCCAAATGTGTGAATGCATTGTATCAGGCAGGGCACTGACACTGCTGGATTTGTCAAGAAAATTTGAACATCATCGGCATACAGCTAGATCTTATGTAATTTTGACCCCACTTCTGATGCTGATATATTGAGATCCCCACAAATGGCCTCTGCCAACGGTTCAATCACCAACGTGAAAAGTAATGGTGGAAGGGGACAGCTTGATCATACCCCGTTGGTAATGACTGCAGCGAGAGGTACACTGTAGAGAACCTTTATCCATCTCATGAAAACTTTGCCCAGACCAAACCAATCTAGAGTATAGAAAAGGTACGGCCACTCAACTCGGTCAAATGCCTTCTCTGCATCTAAAGAAATCACCAATCCCTATATTGACTGCTGTTGACAAGCTTGAATTATGTTAAGCAGCCTCCTAACGTTATTGGAAGGCCTGCAACCCTTTATGAAGCCCGCCTGATCCTCTTTAATAATAGAGGGTAACACAGTCTCTAGCCTTAACGCAAGAGCCTTAGAGAGGATCTTAAAGTCCACATTTAAGAGCGAGATGGGCCTGTATGAAGCACAGTCTTCCGGATCCTTCCCTTTTTTAAGGATAAGTGAAATATTGGCCTCTCTCGGAGATGGTGGGAGACAAACATGACGGTATGAATCATTAAACATATTTAGCTTCGGGCCTGACAGTATACTTATTAATTCCTTATAGAATTCATTGGGAAGTCCATCAGGACTGGGCGCCTTGCCACTCTGAAGCTGTCTCACAGCTTCCTGCACTTCTTGCTCTGATAATGAGTCATTGAGAAAGGACTGTTGTTCGGGAGTCACACCCAGGAGCTTCAGATATCTGAAAAAGGATTCCATTTTGGCCTGCCCCTCCTCACAATTCTCAGACTGATATAACTTAGAGTAGAATCTCTGGAACGCCACATTAATCTTTTTAAAATCACATGTTAGGTTCCCAGACCCTTCCCTAAACGTTGTAATGGTTTGTGGGGCACTTCTCTTTCTGGCAAGGTATGCGAAGTATTTGCCTGGCTTGTCACCATGCTCATATAACCTTTTGCTTTGCAAAAGCCAGCTCCTTCATTGCCGTCTGCGTGAGCATGGGATTTAGTGTAGACTGCAGTGCCGTAATCCTCGGGTCTTTCAAAATAGGCCTTCTCAGCTGCCTTCAACCATGCTTCAAGGAGGCATTGTTGCTCACTCTTCTGCTGCTTCCTACTGGTGGAATATGAAATAACTAACCCTCTGGCATAAGCTTTGACAGTTTCCCAGAGAACAGATGAGCTATCAAGCGAGCCTATGTTGATGTCTAGGAATGCCCGAAATTCCCTAGAGAAATACTCCACAAACTTGCTATCCATGAGAATAAAGGAGTCCATTCGCCAGTACCTTGAATCCACAGTAACATCCTTAATTTTAACAATGTGGTACAGTGGAGTATGATAAGAGATGGCAATATTACAATCGTACAGGATGCCACCAGATCCAGGGTTACCGCAGGGGTCAGAAAAAAAAAATCAATCCTCGTGTGACATCTGTGCGGATCGGAGAAAAACGTGAAATCCCTACCTGTAGGGTGGAGACACCTCCAGACATCCACCAACCCTAACTCCCCACACAAACCCAATAACTGTTTAGTTTGTGCAGAGGGTATCGAGGGACCTTTAGGCAACCTGTCTACTGTGGGGTCCATGAGGCAGTTAAAATTTCCCCCTATAATGATGTGCCGAGACTTAAGACTTATCAGTTTAGAAAAGCATCTACCAAGAATTTAAGAGGATGAGCTGGGGGACAATGAACATTTAAAATGCCATATTCTTCCCCATCAATCAAGGCTTTAAGAATGACAAGCCTCCTGTATGTGTCTTTAACACATTCCAACAATTTAAATGAGAGTTTTTACCTTACCAATATAGCCACTCCCCTACTTCTGGTATTAAATGATGAAAAATAAACTCTATCAAAGCCATTCTGCTGTAATTTCAGATGCTCCTTGTCATCCAAATGTGTCTCCTGTAACAAAGCAATATCCACCTTCTCCTTTCTAAGACTGAAAAGTACCTTCTTCCTCTTAATTGGTGAGTGACTTCCCTTGATATTCCAGGTACACCATTTAATCAAATCTTCTGCAATTACATTTAAATTCCAGAGAGGAGGAACCCGAACCACAAATTGCTGAGCCTTAGTGTCGCATGGTCCACCAAATATAAAAACTACATAAACTAAAACCACTACATTTAACAAACATACAAAATTATTAAAAATAAAAAACAACAAAAATCAGAAAACAAACCAACATATAAAGCGCCATTAGCGCTGAGTAGGAGAACTCACCCCCTGCCCGGAGGGGGCATCTAACCATCTCAACCACCTTCACTTCTCCCAGCTAGAGCCGCATCACAAGCACAAGCTAAAAAGAATAAACACCCCATAGAATATCAATATGAATAAAAAACATTCTTTCATTTAAAAAAAGGGGGAATTAATAACCCACTCATCCTTTGGTATGTCCTAACTTAGAAATTTAAAATGTACATCTTAACTACCGCCAGACATAGTTTGAACCAAATTATTATCAATAGAGGGAAAAAAAAGGGGAAAAACAAAGCTCCAACCGGATTTCCTCCATTTCTTTTACAGAATGATAAACGCATACCCAAGCAACAATATTTATACATACTACAATTGTTTAAATTAGGTTAGTTTGTCCACACAGTCTCTTGCCTTCTCTATCTAAGGTGATCCGAAGCACTGCCGGATATCTCGGAGCATTGAATCCCAAGCTCCTTCAGTGTTCTCTTGATGCCATCATACGATTTTCATTTCTGGCTCACCACCACTGAAAAATCCTGAAAAAACATGATCTTCGATCCCTAGGGCCTCTAGATCCTTCCCCTAGAGTCTGGAATCCTCCATGACTCTCTCCTTATCCCGGTAATGATGGAACTGCACCAGGAAAAGACGAGGGCGTTGACCCAGACCCAACCTCTGTGTGTGATCCGGTGAGCCCTCTCTAGCTTCAATCCTCTCATGCCAGTCTCCAAGTCAGGGAGTTTCAGAAGCCAATCTTCAACAAATTCTGCAGGCCGCTCACCTTCCTTACCCTCAGGCAGACCAATGATCTGAATGTTTTTTCTCCTGCCCCTGTTTTCAAGATCATCCACTTGGTCACGCAAATTACGAACCTGCGTCTTCAGGACTTGGATCTCTTCCTTGAATGAACTGGCATCAGCTTCCACCACTGTGACCCTGTTCTCCACCTCATCCATTCTCTTCTCCAGGTCTCCCAGCTGCTGCTCATGCTTCTGCAGCATGAGAGAGACTGGACCCAGCTCCTCTTCAATCTGTTTCCTCAGATTTCGAGAGCTGGTTCACCAGTCCTGGAGAGTAATCGGCTCTGAGGCTGCTGCAGGCTGAGCTGCAGGCCCGGCCTCAGATGCTCCTCCTTTTTTAGGCATTTCTGGACAGATGAAACTACAGGTAAGTCAATTTTTAAATGTTTCTTGGGGCTCCACAATCTTTGCAACGCCCCAAGAAATCCTGATGACCTGGTTGGGCGGGTTAAAGGACCGTCCTGCTCCTGCTACGATGCGAAGTTCTGCAGTGTGATCTTTTCAGATCGCCGCCATCTTAGATCCCCCATCGAGCTTCACTTTTAAGATATTTATGCTGTTTGCCTTAACTACTTGGCAAATCTTAACACTTAGTCCAGTAAGTTTACCCTAAATTCTTTCATGGATTAGCAACAACCTTGTGGTTGTCGTCCCTTTGTTTTGGATTCCACATGTGGAAACATGTTCTTTCTGCCAACCCTTAATAATTTAAATGATTGGAATTTAATCACTTTGCAGCCTTACTTTTACTGAAGATCCAAACAGAGAAACTATTTCAAATGATCCGAATACACAGAATAGAGGCATACTCTTAAAGTTAGAGCTGAATCATTTAAGAGTTAAATAAGAAGGCATTTATTTCTATAAAGGGTAGAGTAAATCCAGAATGCATGCCCTGAAAAGACAGTGTAATTTTAAATGTTCACTTTTAAGACTTATGGAGAAGAACATGTGGGCAGTACGGTGACCCAGTGGTTAGCACTGCTGCCTCACAGCGCCAGAGACCCGGGTTCATTTCCCACCTCGGGCAACTGTCTGTGGAGTTTGCACATTCTCCCTGTATCTGCGTGGGTTTCCTCGCACAGTCCAAAGATGTGCAGGTTAGGTGAATTGGCCATAGTGTTAGGGGAATGGGTCTGGGTGGGTTGCTCTTCGGAGGGTCGGTGTGGACTTGTTGGGCCGAAGGGCCTGTTTCCACACTGTAAGTAATCTAATCTAAGTAATATTATGAGATATGGTCTAAAGATGGCTGAATGGAATTGATGTTCAGATCAGATATTAGAATAGAATTGTGGGATGGATTCTATACTGAATGGCTACCTCCTGTTCTAATGTCACCTTGGTCCATGATGCCAGTAATGTACTTCCTTTTTGAATAATGTCACATTTGCAAACATATCTTCCATTGCATTACTTGTTCTGGGCATGAAATACAGCATTCTGCTTTAAAAAGGTTAGACCATCATATCATACTATGCACAATGTCCCAATGCTGATTTTCCTAGCTAAAGGAGAAAAAAAATTGTCTCTACTGAGTGAATGTCTAAACTAAGCTGGCACTGCAGTATTTAGACATTTTTCTTAAAAATAAATTAATGAACGAGTGTAATGAATATTTACAATTGATCCTAAAGTCTGTACCAGAAATTATGCTTTCAGTGTGAGAGATCAAGCAGTATTTCATAAAGGATGCTTTCCTCAGGTGTATAACATTAGCTAATAATATGAGTAACGCGACATAAATGTTATTACTCCATTATTCCCCATGGAGTACGGTAGAGCAGCACATTCTAATTGAATTTGCTGAATTCTTCATCTCATTGTGAGTTCTGTATTCCCCATCTGCGAGGGAACCAGCCATCCCAGCTTGAGTGGTATTTTTGGAAGTATTCCTATCCTCTTGTTCAAATGGAGCAAAGAACCATCCAAGAGCCCAGAGAAAGGTCCTTTTTCTAATGCTGTAAAGTAATGTAATAGTTTTACAGCTATGATAAATGAGCATAGTCAAAATTCATTTAATTGTCAGGCCACAGTGTTAGTGTATCAGAAGCTCATTATTTTTAAATCCTTTTAATCTGTGCTGGAATTGCTTCAAATTGAGATTGTCTCAGAATGTTTGAGTCAAATAAATTTAGCAGCCCAACGTAGAAAAAGATAACTTGCATTTCTACTGACAGCAAACATTTTCAAATAATATAGTAATAAAGCTTTTATTCAGTAAATTCATCTGTTCACCAAACTAAATGCTATTGCACTGCTAATGTAGAGAAATGGAGCCTCTCTGGGCAAAACTGAATGGAGATGCTCTTTTTGCTTAGAGTAGCCTTTCAGTGAAGTAGTCGGGACGAGGAAATTATCACCAACTTTACATATCTGGGCCCCTTTTGTGCGTGTAAATCAACTAGGAGATATTTGAAAACTTAAGTTACTGCCAAAAAATGCAGACTGAGTTGAGTCTGCAGTAGATTGCTGCTCTGCTATAATGTCCCTAGGTATTGAAAGAGAAACAATAAATAGTTGTTTTAACTTGGATGTCACATTTGCTGTTGCAAATAAAAAGTGTTCTTGTGTTAATCTAAGGTGATGAAACACTGATAGATAATTACAAGAAAGCATTGTATGTGTGCACATCTATATAATCTTGTAGAGAATGTCTGTTATTGAACATCTGTGAAGCTAACTTTTGAACACATTTGGGTGTCCAGTTGAGTAAATCTTTTTTTTCTTACTCAACATTTAACTTCTTTGTTGGAAACTCCAGGAACATGCAGATTTAATGTAACATAAGCAAGTGAACCTGTGAACACATAGACCATTCAAGTTGAGTGGCGTCATGCATAATATTTTTCAGCTTTTTACCTGGATTTGCAAGAGAGAGTAATCCTATGTTGTACACAGGAGGATTCAGAAAATTAATCCTTTTGATTACCTAGGAATTTGATTTGCTTGACCAATTGCAATAAATGGAACTACGAAATGAAAATATATAGCAGATCTGCCCTGATCTGAATTTAGAAAGACTGGTCAACATTACATACTTAGAAAAAACACACTTTCCTGAAGAGTTAACCAACCTCTTCAAATGTGCATAATCTTGAGTTTCAGTGTAATTCCTGTGCATTTTATTTGTGTTTCTGTTTATTACTGTATCACTGACTAGCATTTTAAATGCGAAAGAACAGAAAGACTTGCATTTATATCGTCCTTTTCGAGGCAATTGGATATCTCGGCGCGTTACAGGTCATGATGTATTTTATGAATTCTGTTGAAGTGTGCAAATCATGCCAGCTAATTTACACTCTCGAGTAACTCTCGAGTAGAAAGGTGATAATGATCAGCTAATCTGCTCCTTGGCATTTTGACAAAGAGATAAATATTGATATAATAAACTTTGGTCAGGATTTCTGGGTAACTCCCCTCCTTTTCATTTAAATTATGCCATGGAAACTTTCACATGTATGAAAACAGGCAACAGAAGTGTTGGAAATAGTCAATAAGTGTGGAGCTGGAAAAGCACAGCCAATCAGGCAGCATCCGAGGAGCAGGAGAGTCGATATTTCGAGTATAAGCTCTTCATCTGGAAGGGCTGGAGTGGAAGGTCTCCAGGAACGCTATTGGTAGATGGAGGTGGAGGGTGATGATAGGTCGGAGCAGACGGTAGAGCAACTAGGTGGGAAGGAAACTAGTGAAATCGACATTGATCTCCCTTCCCCCACCTTTTTATCCCAAATCCAAACTTCCGACTCAGCACCACCCTCATGAATTGTCCTACCTGCTCCACCCTCTGCTCAAACGTATCTCCATCACCCTTCCACATGTCCATTTACCTATCGCGTTCCTAGATACCAGCCTCCTCCCGGTAATCTCTCAGCCCCTTTGGGTACCCCACTACCACTACAACATTCCAGATGAAGGGCTTATTGCTTGAAACGTTTACTCTCTTGCTCCTCGGATGTTTCCTGAGTGGCTGTGCTTTTCCAGCACCACATTTTTGACTCTGATCTCCTGCACCTGCAGTCCTCACTTTCATCCAATACTTAACAAATATATTGATCTGGATTTTCAGTCAGCAGTGAATGACTGACACTCATTCATCATAAAGCTTAGACTTTCCTGCAGAATATGTATGGTCCCTTTACACAGTGATTTGTGATTTTCAAATACAAATTACAATGCGGTGCCCTTGACATGAGATCTAGATCCTGTATTATTATGGCAAGCAAGAATATGTCTGCTCAACTAATGAGATTGAAGAATTCTTATTGATAATTCCTGATTTCAACCCTTGGTGTATGCCAGAATAATCGATGTAAAATATTTTACAGAAAACTAAATGAGAGAATGGAAAAAAAATGATATTAAGTCAGAAAAATTGCATGCAAAGAAAAACACAACTAAATTAATTAAAACATTTTAATAAATTTCCAATGATAATGAAAATGAGAAGGAGCGAGATGTAACACTTCGAAAAGTGGAAATCTGATGCCATAGATTTTTTTCATGAGTAAGTAAGACTTATTCCTGTCTCCTTTCAAGTAACATATCCATAAGAGGGTGAAGGTAATAATTAGATTTATGTTCACATGATTATGTTTGGCAAGTTACTTCATTGGTTTGCCATTACATTTTGCGAGCTGAACAGGAATCTATCTTACTCTGCTATTATGTGCATTGCAAGAATTTACAGGCTGATCAGTTTGGTTAGCTATGTTATGAATGCTTTTTTTGTGACCATCAAGTCCTAAAGTGATGCTGTCGCTGTGCCACAAGACCTCTCTTAAGACTTACCACACCATTAAAAATTAATTTGTACTTGACTAGAAAGGTTCTAATCTTTTCTGGGATATCAACTGGGTATCTGGCAGGCAGGAACAAATTCAGGCTCTTCTACGTAGTTGACTTTCCTCTGTCTTTGAGAGATAATATTAGATCAAAGCTTGTGGAAAAGAAGAACAACTCACAAAGCGACTTGCTGATTTGTATGTTGAAACTTTATTTTAAAAAAAAATTCTTGGGTTACAAGTATTGCTGTGGGGCAAGTGGTCATTACCAGTTACTAATTAGCCTTGAGAAGGTATGGCACAGTGGCATAGTGGTTAGCCTGATGCCTCACAGCGTGAGGAACCCAG
Source organism: Hemiscyllium ocellatum (assembly GCF_020745735.1). Classification (NCBI taxonomy): domain Eukaryota; kingdom Metazoa; phylum Chordata; class Chondrichthyes; order Orectolobiformes; family Hemiscylliidae; genus Hemiscyllium; species Hemiscyllium ocellatum. Next base: position 96,304,735 of record NC_083401.1, read on the forward strand.
GTTCAGTTCCTGGGTGATTGAATGGTGTTTGCAAGGTCGCCCTGTGTCCCTGATTTCATCCAGGTGCTTCAGTTACCTTCCACAGTACAAAAATGTGCGGGTTAAGTGAATTGGCCATGTTAAATTGCCCATAGTGTCCAGGGATGTGCAGGCCTGGTGGATTAGTCATGAGAAATGCAAGGCAACTGGGATAGGGTAGGGATTTTGGGTGGGATGCTCTTCAGAGGGTTGGTGCAGACTCTATGGGCCAAATGGCCTACTTCCACATTGTCTGGTTCTATGATTCTATGATGAAGATGGTGCTGAATTGTGTGTTGTTGAACTGCTGCTGTACATGTAGTGTACCATGTAGGTGTACCATGTACTGTTAAGGCAAAAGATGCAGAATTTTATCCACTATCAACAAATTAATTATGATATAGTTCCAAGTAAGGATGTTGAGACACTTCGAGGAAAACTTGCAAATATAGTGTTCCCATATATTTGCTGCCCTAATCTTTTTCTTGGTGTGAGAAGTCAAGCATTTAGAAGATGCTGTTGAAGAAGCTTTGCTAAGTTGCACAGTGCACCTTGAGGACAGTAGTAGGTGTACGTGTGCTTTTTGTCTGATTTACTCCTTAACAATGAAGAATTCTGTTAATCTGACCATTATTCTTGCTGAAAAATCTGAGCCAAGAGCAAAAGATTTTCTGTAGTGTTTAATTAATTTCTATAGAGGTAAAGATGATATTTGGTTTAGTGAGTGACAGAAATGGCCCTTTGATGCTGCTGACTTATTCACTGAGTAAGGCAACAGTTATTTTCACAGCTGGTTTCCTGCAGATTTTGAATATATGTGATCCGAGTCATTTCCATAAACCTTTGGCCTACACTTTATGTATGTGTGTTGTTGCCATAATGCAGGCCTGATGGTCTTATCTACATAAACTGCTTTGACCATGGCCAAGACCAGAATCCATGTCCTGTGGAAAATTCCACATTGAGTTGTAAGCAAAGTAGATAACTGTTGCATGCAAGCCAATGTTTTTTCTTACAGCATTTCCAGGCCTTTCAGTTGTCTTGGTGCTGGTTAGAGTAATATTTTATTGCTGATAACACACAAACCTCAAATTAATTGTTCATACAACCATGTCTATACATCTAAGCTTCATAATGCATTACTTTGATACCTCCGGAGTCTCGTTAAAATTAATTCCAGAAATGTGTTTGGGATGGGCATTTACACTCTAGAGCACCTGCAATTGTACAATTAGAAACCACACTAGTGTGTAGAGCAGAACAGTATCCTGATGACAGAATTATGAATGAGTCAAAGTTACTAACTTGAAATTTACATTCTCTTTAATTTCTTGAATTCTATGCTTTTTGTGTCATAGCTGTGTTCATGTGTTTGCCACAAGCCACATGTACCGAATTGGGAATTCAGATGGGAATAAATTTTTTTTTTTGGTTGCTAAATATAAAATGAGTAATGGACGTAGTCACTGAGCTTGTGATCTCAATACTTCTCAATGGATGCAGATGTTCTTTAATCATATTGTGGATTTGCTGATAATAATCGTTGCATAAAAAGTAATTTGTGTACATTGGTGTGCTTTTACATTTAATCACCTCCACTCCTTTTTGCTTGTGCATCCCACATTCTTGCCACTCTAAATCAAGACATTTCTATTGAGCTACTTGGTGGATTTACTGTATTAGGTATATATTTGCCTGTTAGAATGTCATTGTACCACAAGATCCCATTAGCTCTTTACTGCATTGTTCATCATTTGATCATAACAAAATACATTTAAACCAATTACAAATTAATTTGAATGTAAATCTAAAAATTATTTTTTAAAACATTGGTTGAACTCTCAAATTCTAGTTGTAGTCTCCTTTTTAATACATATTAACAACCTCTATTAACATATTTAAACAAATAGTGTCCCAGTTACTGTGCAAAATGCAAGTTTACTATGACTTGGATAGAATCCCTATGGTTGGAAACTGGCCATTTGGCCCATCAAGCCTACACTACCCCTCCAAAGGGCATCCCACCCAGACCCACACCTTATCCTATCCCTATAACCCTATATTTTCCGTGGCTAATTCACTTAGCCTACACATCCCTGGACATGATGGATAATTTAGCATGGCCCATCCACCAAACATGCACATCTTTGGAATGTGAGAGGAAACCAGAGCACCCGGAGGAAACCCACACAGACATGGGGAGAATGTGCCAATTCAACACAGACAGTCGCCTAGGGGTAGAATCAAACTCGGGTGCTTGGTGCTGTGAGGCCGCAGTGTTAACCACTGAGCGACCATGCTGCCCACAGCATTGTTTCTGAAAATTTAATTTGTCTGTTTTGGTCTATTCTGTCAAAAGTTCTGAGATTAACTTGAAGTAGTTTTAAAAAACAGTTTAAAATTAACAACTAATTGCAAACAAATTTTTAGTGGTATGATCACTTCAAACGTGCAATTTTTACTGATTCAAAAGGTGTTGTAAGAGTTAGACAGTCATGTCCATAAATTGCTCAAATGTGTGTGATAATTGTAAGGAAAATAAGTATTTCTAGTACGACATATACTGAGAATGGAATGCATTTTTGAAGTTGGATAAAGATGTGTTAGTTTAAGCAGAAGTGAATTTGTTTTATCTTCGAGACTTGTATTGAAAAGAAGGAAACCAGGTTATACTTAACTGTTTGATATGGATTAGGATGGGGTATTGTGTTCCATTGCACTTGCCTACTTGATTAAATTGGCTCATAAATATTTGTAAAATTGTATCCCTTTTCATTTCATAAGGAACGTTGTTCCCAAAGCAATAAAAGCTAATGATTGCAGCTGCAAACTGCTGGAATTTCTTTTATTGCTGTTAAAATTTCCTGAAGATGAACGTTTTTTTTTGAATGAATGAATTAGAAAGTATAAAACCTATTTTAAATTGGAATTGCAATCTTAAGTGGACTAGATGGGTGCTTTGATCATCTTGTTATGCTAGAGTATTAGTGACTGATTTAGATGTAGTGGAATAAATACCCAAGAACAAAGCAGAACACCATTTGCTTTTCAGCAATGCCTCCAATAGTAGAAACACCATCTGTTGTGAGCTCGTGTATCAAAATTGTAATAATCTTTGAATCAAATTCCATAATTCCCTTCTTTTTGAAAGTATTATGGCCTTGTTGGGCTAAAAGCAAAGATAATATAAAACTTGAGTATTGCTGGGAAAAACACATTGTGTTGAAGCTTTTTGTCTTGCACTTATCAGGGCCTTTAGCAAGAATACCAGTTCAAAAATAAAACCAATACTTATGCTGCTTGGGAGGAGAGTGCTGCTTGGTTAGCCGTTTAGCATTAGTAAAGGCATTGGCGTGGAAAATGCAGTAATTGGCGCTTCATGATGTCAACAATCTTAAACGAGGTTGACTCTGATCAGGGTATTACCCTGAGACATAAGCCAGTGAATGGCACCTACATTAAGTCAAAACAGACACAGTGTGTGTAAATTTTCTTTCTGTCTGCAAAGAAAAGCATTCTGTGGATTTGTATACAGCCTATATGCATCGAGAAATAATCTGACCTAGGTAACAATGATCCCACAGGGATGTGCCATATTTCAGCATCAGGTTAGAAGAGTGAAGAAATGGCTCAGGTTCGACTTGAGGTTGCTGATGAGGCCAATTTGCTTCTTGCTTAGAACTGTAGGACTGCCAGTGTGTATACTGAACAGTGAAGCAAAGTATGTGGGAGACAGTTCGTGGGAATCCTCTGGCTGATTTCTCAATGAGGACACCAACAGTCATTTGACTGTTTCCTGTCAAGCATGAATTTGAGCACCATTAAGACATGTAAGGTAATTCTCACATCAGATTGAGAAACAAATTTTTAAGGAGATTTCAGTTATCTGTAAGAATAATAGGGTGGTTGTGGTAGGGGATTTTAACTTTCCAAACATAAACTGGGACTGCCATAGTGCTAAGGGTTTAGATGGAGAGAAATTTAAGTGTGTACAAGAAATTTTTCTGAGTCAGTATGTAGATGTACCTAGTAGAGAAGGTGCAAAATGTAACCTACTCTTAGGAAATAAAGCAGGGTGGATGACTGAGGTGTCAGTGGAGGAGCACTTTCGGGCCAGCAACCATAATTCTATTAGTTTCAAAGTAGTGATGGAAAAGGACAGACCAGCTCTAACAGTTGAAGTTCTAAATTGGAGGAAGGCTAATTCTGGCAAAGGTATTTGGCAAGAACTTTCAAAAGCTGATTGGGGGCAAATCTTCGCAGATAAATGGATGGCTAGAAAATGGAAGGTCTTCAGAAATGAGATAACTGGAGTCCAGAGAGAGTGTATTCCTATTAGGGTGAAAGGCAAGGATGCTAGGAGTAGGGAATGCTGGATGACAAGAGAGGTTGAGGGTTTGGTGAAGAAAAAGAGCGAACCTTGTGTCAGGTATAGACAGGAGAGATAGAGTGAATCCTTAGAGTATAATGGCGATAGGAGTATAGTTAAGAGGGCAAAAAGGGGATATGAGATAGCTTTGGCAAATAGACTTATAGACAAATAGACAAAGGGTTTTTACAAACACATTAAGGACAAAAGGGTAACTTGGGAGCGAATAGGGTCCCTCATGAATCAGCAAGACAGCCTTTGTGCAGAGCAGCAGGAAGAAAGAGCAAAGAAAATTTACAGCCTGGGAACAAGCCCTTCAGCTCTCCAAGCCGAAGCCAATCCAAATGTACTGTCTAAACCTGCCGGTCAATTCCTAAGCATCTGTATCCCTCTTCTCCCCACCTACTCCTGCTTCTGTCCAGACGCATCTTAAATGAATCTACCGTGCCTGTCTGTACTACCTCTGCTGGCAATACGTTCCAAATGCCCACCACCCTCTGTGTGAAGTACTTGCCGCGTTTATCCCCCTTAAACTTTCCACCCCTCAGCTTGAAAGTGTAACCTCTCATTATTGAATCCTTCACCCTGGGAAAAAGCTTGTCTCTATCCACCCTGTTTATACCCTTCATGATTTTGTAAACCTCAATCAGGTCCCCACTCAATCTCCTTTTTTCTAATGAAAATAAACCTAACCTACTCAACCTCTCTTCATAGCTAGCACCTTCCATACCAGGTAACATCCTCATAAATATTCTCTGCACCCTCTCCACATCCTTTTGGTAATGGAGATGGGGAGATACTAAAGGAGTATTTTGCATCAGTGTTTACTTTGGAGAAGGACATGGAAGATATAAAATATGGTGAAATCTTGAAAAATGTCCAGATTACAGAGGAGGAAGTGTTGAATGTCTTGACACGCATAAAGGTGGATAGATCCACAGGACTTGATGAGGTATACCCTAGAACTCTGTGGAAAGCTAGGGAAGTGATTGCAGGGACCCTTGCTGACATATTTGTATCATCGATAGTCACAGGTGAGGTGCCAGAAAACTGGAGGTTGGCTAATGTGGCAGTACTATTTAACAAAGGTGATAAGAACAAGCCAGGGAACTATAAACCGGTGAGCGTGATAAAGATGGTGGACAAGTTGTTGGAGGGAATCCTGACGGACAGGATTTACACTTATTAGGATAGGCATGGACAGATTAGGGATAAGCTTTGTGTGTGGAAAATCATGTCTCAAGAACTTGATTGAGTTTTTTAAAGAAGTAACAATGAGGATTGAGGGCAGAGTGGTGGACATGATATATATGGACTTCAGTAAGGTGTTAGACAAGGTTCCCCATGGAAGACTGGTTAGCAAGGTTAGATCTCATGGAATACAGGGAGAGCTAGCCATTTGGATACAGAACTGGCTCAAAGGTAGAAGACAGAGGGTGGTGGTGGATGTTTGTTTTAAGACCAGAGGCTTGTGACCATGGAGTAGTGGAGTGCCACAAGGATTGGTGCTGGGTGCACTACTGTTCTTCATTTATATAAATGATTTGGATGTGAGCACAGGAGGTACAGTTAGTAAGCTTGCAGATGACATCAAAATTGCAGGTGTAGTGGACAGCGAAGAGGGTTACCTCAGATTACAACAGGATTTTGACCAGATGGGCCGATGGGCCGAGAAGTGGCAGATGGAGTTTAATTCAGATAAATGCGAGGTGCTGCATTTTGGGAAAGCAAATCTTAGCAGGACTTATACACTTAATGGTAAGGTCCTAGGGAGTGTTGCTGACCAAATAGGCCTGGGAGTGCAGGTTCACAGCTCCTTGAAAGTGAAGTTGCAGGTAGATAGGATAGTGAAGAAGGCATTTAGTATGTTTCCCTTTATTGTTCAGAATATTGAGAACAGGAATTAGGAGGTCATGTTGCAGCTGTACAGGACATTAGTTAGGCCACTGTTGGAATGTTGCATACAATTCTGGTCTCCTTCCTATTGGAAAGATGTTGTGAAACCTGAAAGGGTTCAGAAAAGATTTACAAGGATGTTGCTAGGGTTGGAGGATTTGAGCTACAGGGAGTGGCTGAACAGGCTGCGGCTGTTTTCCCTGGAGCGCCGAAGGCTGAGGGGTGACCTTATAGAGGTTTACAAAATTATGAGGGGCACAGATAGGATAAATAGACAAAGTCTTTTCCTTGGGGTGAGGGAGTCCAGAACTGGAGGGCACAGGTTTAGGGTGAGAGGGAAAAGATATAAAAGAGACCTAACAGGCAACATTTTCACACAGAGGAAGGTGCGTGTATGTAATGAACTGCCAGAGGAAGTGGTGGAGGCTAGCGCAATTGCAACATTTTAAAAGGCATTCTGAATGGGTATATGAATAGTCAGGGTTTGGAGGGAAATCGGCTCAGTGCTGGCAGGTGGGACTAGATTGGGTTGGGATATCTGGTCGGCATGGATGAGTTGGACTGAAGGGTCTGTTTCCGTGCTGGACATCTCTATGAACTGTGGAATCGAGCATAGCTAATTAGTGATACACATATTGGAAATATGCAAGGAATAGGAGTCGCGATGCCATTCCATTAAGAACGTGCTTGTCATGGAAACAGTGAAGATATTTGAAAGAGCTGGGCCTTGTGAGGTCCCATGACACTACCATTTGTTCAGGCATACATGGTGTTTTTAAAACAGAACTCAGATTTGTGACTTGCTGAGTTCACTAGTTCAACAAATACTGATTTACACAATGGTGGCAGGTTTGGATCACCATGATATAGTGCAGCAGTGCAAATGCTGATAGTTTCTTTGAACAATATATTGGTGAATAGGCTAGCAAAGTCAAACGAGCATATGGAAACTACATGACTATTAATAGATGAGTCCTGTATGCTCTTTGCAAATGTGAAATAATCCTTCAACATCTAAGTGGATAGATTTGTTAACATTATTTGTAGCAATTCACCTAACAATTTGGCCAGTACAGGATGCTAAGTGAAGTAAAAACAGTTCCACAATCTTCAACCCTCCTTGAAGATGGTGATGGTTTGGAGAATTGCAAATGCTTCAACCCAGTTCAAAAGGTCATGTAAGCATCAGTAACCTAGTAACTGCAGGTGGTTATGACCAGAGTTTCAAAACGTTGGTTAATCAGCATTGTCTTTCACCCAATTTTCTCTTGGCACATAGCCATCACTATTTGCCTAGCTCCATTAGAGCTCAAGCATTCCCATCAAGCCCTACTAAACATAAGTCAGTCCGTTTTTTAAGAAGGAATTTACTCATGACACTGGATGGCACTGGCTGGCCAGCACTTATTGCCCATCCCTAGCTATCCTTGAACTAGTGGTATGCTGGGCCATTTAAGAATCAACCTCAGTGCTGGGTCATTTAACCTTAAGGATTGGAAAGCTGTTAGATACAATAACCTGGGACAAAATTCAGGTGAACTCGGACAAATGTGTACTAATTAAGAATAAAGGCAAATCGTATTTAATGACCTTGAATATTAACAAAGTGAAAAATTCAAGAGGGCTGATTAGAGAAAAACAAGAAAAATTCTGGAAAAACTCAGCAGATCTGGCAGCATTTTGGAGAGAAAGCAGAGTTAATGTTTCAGGTCCAGTCACCCTTCTTCAGAACTGATTGTAGCTACATAAATGTCATTATATATGCTGAAGATGGGTGAAGGACTCAGTACGGTGTAATAGATGGAGATGGAGCCCAGGGCGAGAGAGAATAACAAATGGGCGGACAAAAGAATGGGTAAATGTCAGCCTGGGAATCATACGCTGCTAATGGGGACCGTTAGTGGCTGACAATTGGTTGATTACAGCCCAAATAATGATGAGGATGTGGTGTGGGAATTAGGGTAAAGGTGCTTGGGCCCTAAAATTATTGAACTCGATATTGATTCCTGAAAGCTACAGAGTCCTGAAGTGGAGAATAAGATGCTGTTCTTCCAGCTTTCTCTGAGCTTTGCTGGAGCACTGCAGCAAGCCCAAGATGTTAGCCAGGGAATATGTTGGAGTGTTGAAGTGACAGATAACAGGAAACTCAGAGACATTATATACAATGGACAATTTTGCATTTCCGCCATGTTATTTTACATTTGTAAGACCTTTGTATACTCACTTAACCCAACTAGTCTATTTTTCATCATCAGCAATCAATCTCTAACGAGTATGATTATCCAGTGAAGAAATTCCATGTCACTGGCCTAAGGTTCTATTGGTGATTGCATGGCTGTTGAACCTAATCCTAGAGCTGCATCTCCATGAATTTGGCAGATGTTTCTGGATGGTGGTAGTCATCCTTGGCCATGAGATTACTGACATTCGTGCATCCAGTTCTTTTTCTATAATTTTTCTTTGCTGATGGATGTTCTTGAAGAATTTTGTCCCTTTAATATATGAGGTTCCTCAAAGTCAGTTTGTTCTGAAGGTGGATCTCCAAGTGTTGACATCTATATTGCATTTCTCGGGGGAAACCTTCAGACTTCCTTGGTCCCCCTCTCATTTGTGTGCCATCATTGCACTAGATGATGATGATTTGCTTTGTAGTCAGAACACTGGCAACCTGGTGAAGTTGTTTTCAGATGGTTGTGGCTTCAATGCTGGTGTTGTTGGCTGTTTCAAATATGCTGATGTTTGTACACCTATCCTTCTAGCTGTTGATGGTAGTTCTTGAGGGTTTTGAGGTGGTGTCTACTCATAGTTCAAGTTTCAGAGTCAGAAGGATGACTGTCTTATATATACAAGGATCTTTAAATCAGTATGAATGTCATAGTCATTGAGGACTCCCATCCTTGGCAATCGGAAGGTGGCCTTTGCAGATTAGATGTGGTGTTGAATCTCCACATTGATGTCAGCCCTAGATAAGATGTAGCTTCCCAGGTCAGGGAAATGTTCCATGTTTGGGAGGATTTCTTGGTTAATTGTAATGGAGAAATGTGTTGGAACTTGATTTGGGATGGGTTGATGAAAGATTTGAGCCTTGTTGAGGTTGAAGCAGTGATCAATTCTTCTGTGTGCTTCGTTGGAGATGTTAGTGAGGCTTGAAGGTTCTCTTCTGAGAGAGCAGAGATGGCATTGTCATCCACATACTGCGGTTCCACAAGCAACGTCAGGGTCATTTTCTTCTTGCATTTCAACCAATAGGTCCACACTACTGGGAAATTTGTTTTTGACAAGTTGTGGAATTATTGTGATGAAGATGGAGAAATGGTTGAGGTGATAGCATATCTTTGCTTAACCCCAGTCTTGAAAGGATTCTATCATTTGACCATTGATGAGGACCATTACCAGCATCTTGCCATGGAGGAAATGAAGAATGTTGATAAAATTTGCTTTGCACTCACCCTTTAATAAGGTCTTCCCTAACGTTTACCAATTGAATGAGTCAGAAGTCTTGGTCAGGTCACTGAAGGCCATCTGGAGTGAATGGTAGTGTTCTTGGCATTTCTCTTAGAAATTGCTGAACAGTGAAAATTATGTCCATAGCTCCACAGTTTGGTTCGAAGCCACACAGGCTTTCAGGAAGGATCTCCTCAGATGAGGAGAAGGTGCCTAGCAAGAATTCGGGCAATGATCTTCCTAGCACTGGAGAGCAGGGAGATTCCTCAGACGTTCCCACTGCTCACTTTGTCTCCTTCCTTGAAGACAGTGACCATGGAGCATCCCTGAGGTCAGCAGGAATTTCTTCTTTGTCCTGCAAGGAACAAGTGATGGCAATGATGGGTAAGCTCTGCTTCACCAATCATTCTATCTACATTTTCAGTCTTTGTGTGTGTAATGGAAGATTCAACTTCTGCCATGCTAAATGTGAGTCCAAGATTATATTTGGGGAGTTGGGCGACATCCTCGTTGATGATTGTATCATGGTTTAAGAGTTCTATCAAGTGCTCTGTCCATCGGAGATTGATGTTTTCTCTGCCCCTCAAAAGGGTTCCACCCTTACTCTGCACTGATTTGAGACCAGAGGTCTGTATATTGCTTTGGTGGCACTGGAGAAACCCCAGGTGTGTTTTTGTCAGTAAGGAGATGCAGCTCTTGAGCTTCCTTAGTCCACCATTGATTCTTGATTTCCGTAGTTGTTCTTTGTAACTCCACCTTTGCTGTTTGAGTTCTCCTCTTTGATTTGCTGGTGGTGATGTTTTGCTAGGTTGAGAGAACTTTCCTCTTTGAGGTCTTGAATGATGTCATTCTCATTGAACCACTCTTGGTGTTTCCTGGTCTTGTAATAGCCTGTTTCTTCATAGCATGAGATGATGGGTGTCTTGAGCCTTCTCCATTTCCTGTACTCCACTCTATTAAAATGAATTTTTTGGAGGTTTTGGTGAAGATATTGTTGGAAGTTCATTTGTCTGTGCAGTCCTTGAAGCTCTTAATGATTTTGTTTTTCTAAACTGATTCTTCATCTTCTGCTTCTGATGGCACGAGATGGATGCTGAGAAACAGATGAGCTGGTGGTTTGTCCAATAGTCCATCTGCACTAGTCACTGCTTTGGTACCAAAGACATCATTTCTGTCCTGGGATCGAACAATGATTAGGTCAATCATGTGCCAGTCTTTTGATTGTGGGAAGTCTTGAACTTGTCGTTCTTGGGGGAACAGTGTTTTGGTGATACCAAGTGGTGGTCTGCACACTTGGTGAGCCAGTGAATCCTTTTGGAGTTGTAGTTCCCAACACCTTGCTTTCCACTGGTTCTTTTCCAGGTTTGGGTATCTTTTTCAATGTTAACATTAGAGTCCCCCGAGAGACTAATTTTATATTCCGTTGAGATGTTGGTGAGCATGGCGTATAGGGTGGATAGAAGCCATCTTTGGACTCATCAGTGGCATCAAATGTTGGAGCATCACCACTCAGGACCATTGCCTATTGGGTTTTGACAGGTTGTGGACGGAGAGTCATAAGGTGATTGGTGACGTTAACAGGGAACTGTGAGAGTCGGTTGATGAGTTTGTTCTTAATAGTGAATTCAATTGCATCCTGGGTTCATCCTCAGATCTTCCTTTCCCACCTTTGCCTGCTTTTTGAGACTCTTGCAGTGTTGAAGTACTTGAGTTCATAGACAACAAGGGCAGTATTCATTGTGGATGATTGTTTTGCTCGTTATCCAGAAAGATCATTCATTCCAGATTCTAAGATTGAGTTTGACTTTGGTTTTCAGCTTCCTTATGTCCTCTTCACAACTTATTTTCCTATCTCTCTTTACGTTATCAGCACATTTACCAAGCACACTTTTTTGGTTCCTGCATCCAAATCATTTATATAAATTGTAAAAGGTTGTAGGAGATCATTTTTAAATTTGAGGCTGACACAAAACTTAGAAGTATTGTGAACTGTAAAGAGGATAGTGATAGACTTCACCAGGCATGAACTTCTGTGTAATACACAGCGTATGATGCAGGCTACCATGTGACGAATTAAATTTAATGCAGAGAAGTGTGAAGTGATGCAATTTCCCAGCAGGACTGAGTAGAGATGATGTAAGTCAATGGGTACAATTCCAAAGGGAATGCACAAATAAGGAGACCTGGATCTATGGGCACAAGTTGTAGGTGCCTGGGCAGGTTCAGAAAATGGTTAAAAGGTATTGGGATGTTGGATTTCATAAATAGAGGCATAGAATACAAAAGTAGATTTATGCTGAGTCTTTAGAAAATACTGGTTTGGCCTGAACTGAAGTATTCTGCCCTATTCTGAAAAATACACTTTAGGAAGGTTGTTAATGCTTTACAGAGAACGCAGAAAAGTTTGAAGAGGTTGGCCCCAGGGATGAGAGGCTTTGATTATGTGGATAGATTTGAGCAATAAAGGTTGTTCTCCTTGTAGAAGATAAGTTTTAAGAAGATTTGATCTTGGTTGTCACCCATAAGGATTTAGTCAAAGTAGATGGAGAGAAATGGCTTCCATTGGTGAATGGGTCAAGACCAGAGGGTAGTGGTATAAGGCAATTGTCAAATTAGGCAATAGGGAGCTAAGCAAAAACTTAGGCACTAAATGGTTAGGATCTGAAATGTGCAGCCTCAGTGTGATAGAGATAGATTTGATCATGATTTTCAAAAGGAAATTGAATAAGCTCCTGGTGAAATGGAATTTTTAGGGCTATGAGGAATAGGTGGGGAAGTTGGCCTCGTTGAATCAGAGAAGGCAGGAGCGTGAGGTTGAGGAACACATCAACCAAGATCAAATTGAGGTCCAGACTTGATGGGCTGAATGGCCAAATTCTTCTCCTGTATCTTATGGTCTGTAGTCTTAAAATGATTTCGAATGGTTACAACACAGACAGAGACCATTTTGACGTGTCACATCTGTACTGGCTCTGACTGAGCAATTCACCTAGTCGCCACAGTCCAATGTGTTTTCATTTTCAAATAATAATTCAATTCCCTATTAAATGCTTGAATCTGCATCCACTATGCATGAAGCAGTGCATTCCAGATTATTTTAATTCACAGTGTGGAAAAGCTTTTCCTCCCATCACCATTGCTTATTTTGCCAATTATCTTAAGTCTGTGTACTCTGCTTCTTGATCCTTCCATCACGAGGAACAACTTTTCCACATGTGCTGTGTTCAAACTTCTCATGATTTTGAATACCTCTAATGAATTCTCTTTCAACCTTCTTTCCATGGACAACAATACCAAATTCTCCAATTTATCTTGGAATACAGGTTTTCAAGTTTTACTCTGTTTTTAGTGTCCGTTACCAAATCATCATATTACTCAAATTCAATGAGCTCCCAATTTGTGGCTAAGTGTGCTACTCTACATAGAGTCATACAGCATGAAATTAGATTCTTTGGTTCAACTTGTCAGCACCAGCTCGATACCCCAATCTAACCGAGTCCCATTTGCCAGCATTTGGCCCATAATCCTTCTTATACCCTTCCTATTCATATACCCATCCAGATGATTTTTAACCATTGCAATTGTACCTGCCTCCACCTCTTCCTCTAGCAACTTGTTCCATACACATATCACCCTCTGCATGAAAACATTGACTCGTAAATTAACCTCCACGTATTAATCAAATAGATTTGCTGTAAGAGCACTGTGTTATTTTACAGAGTTTCTTAAAGCAATGACTCTATAAAATAAACAGATTATGAGGTACACCAAATGGCTGAACTCGCTGGAATAGTTTGTCTTTTCAGTTAACAGTTGCAAATGATAACATTCTAGAATGTGGTGAATGTAAAATGGGTGGAGGCTTTGACCATCACATTTCGGCAGAAAACTGGAAAAGACCTTAGTGTCCTCTGTCTTTAATTATGGCAGGATTTGAATTCAAACTCCCAATTTCCCCACCTGGCATATTCCTAACCTTTGCCAAGATTAAATATGGAGTCAAGGTGCTTTTCCACGAAGTGAAAAATGTCTTGTGTTGCCTTTGAGCAGCTCTGTCTGTGAGTTGAAGTGGTGTTGCCAGAGCCCTGTAGGCATTACATCTGCCAGCTGGCTTTTAATAAAGTCATAAGGGACAAGAAATGACTGAGTGAAAACATTTCTTTTCACAAAATAGAAATAGGTAGAGCATAAATAACAGTTGCAATACGTATGAAAATATATTTGTGTCTTCTAATTTTTCTGCTTCATGTATTTTGTGCAGATATTTCATTTTAACTTTTGTTATTTTACTGCAGTGACCCTTCAGTCAAAACTCTATGGGAGTCCATGCTAAACATGAAACAAAAAGAGGCTGTGATGGAAGTGCGGAGGCACCTAGTGGAAGCAGCTAGCAAGGAGAATCTCCCCATAAAGATGAGCTTGGGTAATGCAAACAACTAATTTATTCTTCTTTTTTCCTTCAGCTGAATTGTCTAGTAGCCTCATTATCTTTCTACTTCTGAACTTGGACACCACACCTACCTTATTGTTTTTATCCCACACTTGTTTGCAAATTGCGTTCCAATGGATGAGATTCATTTTGAATAGCTATCAACCGAAAATTATGTTGCCTTTCTTATAAATTGGGTTTTCATGTTTGTCAATTTAAATATGTAGATACATTTTCTGTGGAACCAGATTCAAACATTTGACTGAAAACTAATGTTTATGTCAGTGCTCTTCTACTAAAGCAGAACATAACTTCCCGCAGTTGCAATGCAACACTGCAATGGCGATGTTCTCCTTTTGCACCTTGATCCCTGATCCCATTCCTCCTCAACAGTTGATTTTTGTGAATATTCTTTTCATCCCTTTTGATGTATTCACATATCTGCAATGCACATCAACTGATACTCCCATTACAAATATAGTAGTATTGAAAACAAGCAGCTTTAATTGGAATGGTTTCAGTTTCACTTGAGATATCCTTTAGATTGGAATTTACCTTTTATTGTCACACTATCCTAATTGGAAATCATGTCATTGTTGTCTTTTGTTTTTGTCTTTGTCTTTGTAAATAGCCCAGCAAAACATCTTTTAAGTTTGTGTTTAGTGGTTTGATTCTCTGCTAACATTTTAGCTTCATGAATACACACTGCCCTCTTGAGGAAGCTGGAGATAAAATTATGAGAAAGAGGGAAAAAAAATGACAAGTTGTTTGTATATGTGGCAAGGAAGTAATCAAAAGCATGTGTGAGATATCTATGACTGTTTGTGATTCAATGCACTGTATAGCGTTTGGTATTCATAGAACATTCTGTTGCTTTTCATTTTTTTTATGACCCATTAACCTTCTTATTATGTCATAGCTGATATGAATAAATAAGAAAGCACTAATAATATGCTGATGTTTTTGAGGTCGAGCTGAAGAAGCCCCTGGGATTAGCCCAATAAGGAGCCTTAGTGTCTCGCTCCCACGATGGCTTCATATGACTGTGCTCAAAAACAAAGAATACGTTTTAAAATAGTGCATTAAAGATAAGTTTAGCAAAGTTTTCATAAAATTTGTTCCTTGCAGGAAAGCTGACAATATGTTTTCTTATAATACCAAAGAAATTATGAATCACTGCTTTTTTCAACAGAATTTCTCCACATTTAATGCAAAATGCTGCTAGTCAGCTGCTTAGGTTTAAAATCTGCTGTTTATTGATAAATGATTCAATCTTTTGCAACCCACACATGGTCAGTTTGCTTACCAAGTTCAATAAAATCTGCGTGTTTTCTTTCTGACATTGCTGGTATTCAGCTGCAGTGATTTATTACATGACGTCTTTTCACAATTTTAATGAATATTTGGTATTTGTTCCATTTTGAGGACTGGTGTTACTGTACTGATATGTGACCTTTTGCATATATTGCATTATTTTAGGGATAGACAGACAGGGGTTGGGAAAACAGTTTTGAGTCCTGGAGTTAGCTCTGTATCCTTTTTGGCATTTGTGTAATTGTTACTTTAAAAAATATCTATTATCGTTTATACATGTGCAATCTAGTAACTCAATATGCCAAACATGACTCATGCAAAATTTCTAGTTTGGTTAAAATGTGATCTTTTTTGCTTTTTGTATAAATATATAGCTTCATGTATTTGAATTGACTTATAATCTGTATGATTGTTATTCTTCATATCAGTCCAAGTATGTAATAAACTTTGAAGTGAAATATCAGCCATGCAGCTGGATGCTATTTTAAAAGTCATTTTAAACACTTGTTTTTCCAAGTCCTTACTTCACTACATTCATAAAACCTCAGCCACACCTCAGCCAATATTGGAAGCAGGGTGTCTTTTTAGGTTATGGATTGAGTTTCTCATTTACACTTCGTGATTATGATCACCATCCTGTTGGAAACATTTTGTGTTGCAGAAAAGCAATTATTCTCTTTCACTCTCTCTTTAGTGAGTCTTTTTTTCCCCCAGAAGTGCAGCTAATAGATGGTAAGAATATATAACTGATGTACAGAGATTTGGCCTAGAATAAGGCCAAACGATGCGTTTTCCCAAGCTGACTGTTGGCTCCCCTATCAGCTAATTTCGATGCTAGATCCTTGTTCTTTACCTGTGCCATTATTTTCGTATTTATCTAATTATTCTTTGAATATTATTATTATTGGCTCTGTTCCAGCACCATTTGTGGTGAAGCATTTCAGATTCCATATACATGAAAATATTCCTTCTAACTCTGCTTTATGCCACTACTACCCATGCTGTTTATGCAACTGATCTACGATCTGCCAACCCACAAAAATCAGATTTTGTAATTTACCTCCTTAAATTCTTGTTATTTCAACAGTTCTCCTATTTTCCCACACCTTGCTGCCCAACTTGTTCTTTTTTCTCTGGTGAATACAACCTTTTTTATGTCTCCTTGTGACTTGATCCCTGCATTTCCAGTTTTGCACTGTACCTTTCTCCATGGTTTCAGTCCTCTTTGATTCAGTGACCAAAACTGCAGAAGGTACTTCAAGGCTAAACAAGTACTCATATGTTATTTATGTATCACTTCTATATTTAGTGCTACTAAAAACAACTTCACTTTTACCTTTTGTAATTCAATTTACTGAAGTTGTTTGTTTGATATGTTCATATTCCTCAACGGTTGTACATTTTGCTACTTGAACATATTTCCATTGGGTTTTATTTTAAAAGAAATTATTTTATATTCATGAACGTTTCTGTTCCTATTTCATTCCTACTGTATGCCATGCAATTAGTTGGTATGATGAGAAAATATTGGTGAAAATTCCTTAACTGTCCAGATTATTTTACACTTGGATATTAAAGAACAGTTCCCAGGTTATGTCACTTGATTCATGCTAATTAAAGAACTATCCATTAATTCTTTTTTTAGTCATCAGTCGACCTCTTGTCTATACCCAAAGGCCTGTCAATGGTGTTAGTCTTTGCAACAGATATCTTATATTTACGTAGCTCAAAAGCATTCATATATCAGATATTGTACACTTTTTTTTCTCAATTTTAATTTATTTGTAATAATAATGAGAGCAGAAGTATCATATTCAGTCACTTGAATTCAGTCACTGTTCCTTCATTGTCTAAAATTATGGCTAATCCGTACTTCACCTCCATTCATCTATTTTTACTCCATAGTTCTTCACATGACAGAAATTTGTCAACTTTCCGTTGAAAATTTAAGTTGACTCAGACACAGCTCACTTTTTCTGGGGGTCATGTACCAGATTTCCACCATCATTTTAGTTGAGAAGCATTTACTGATTTCACTCCTAAATGGCGTAATTCTAGTTTTAATATTATCCTTCTTTACTCTGGATTCCCTCAGAGGAAAATCTTTCTCTGGGTGTGGCAGGTTGAATTCCATATTCATTTTAGACACTGAATAGATCACCCTTCACACACTGAACTGGAAGGGATAAGAACCACATTTATACAACTTGGCCTTTAAGCTGTGGTATCATTCTGCTAAGTCTGTACTGTATCCCAGGGTCTGTACATCTTTCCTGAGACACACAGGTGCTATGAATGGTGCCTAAACAAGGGTCGAACAAGGTTTGTCCCTAAACTCTTTCCTGAGTGTTTGCCATCATCCAAAATCATTTAATTAATCTCTTTGCCTACTGCTTGTAAAAAGGCCAATGAATCTATCTCTTTCACACAATATGTGCTTACAAAGAATTCTTTTTCACACTTTTTTAAAATTGTTGGCTTCTAATTTGCTGATGTTTTCCTTTGGCATAAATACAAAATTTGCATTTATTCAGCGCATGTAGGATAGAAAATGTTCCTGGTTTCTACACCGAGCATTTGAAGAAAAAGATAAAATCAATGAGAGATATTGCAGAGCAAACGCTGAGACATGATGCAAGAACTGGGAGCAGTGACAGAAACTTAAGTAAACTGGGGTAATTTGGGAAGATGGGAAAGAGAATCGAAGGCTAGAGGAAAATGTAGAAATTGAGCGGAGTGAGGCTGTCAGGGCAAAAGAAGATTGCAAGAAATTTTAAAATATTTAAAATGATAAGAGGGGCAAGAGTGGATATGATGGTGCTGTTGGGGTAGGAGTGGCCCCTTGTCTCACCTCCAACACGCCCTATCTACCTGGACGCTCCGTGCTGACCTGTTGCCCACCCTGAACCTATTCATTCCTAACTGCCGCAGTGATATAGACCACCTCAACCTGTCCACCCTCCTCACCCTCCTCCAATCTCCTGCCCTCGCAACATGCAGCCCTCCGTTCCCTCTGATACTTGTAAAGTCCAGAAGTTACAGGCCTAGACTGTCCAGCCTTTCCCCTTGAAAGGCTCATTCCAGGTATTAGCGTAGTAAACCTTCTCTGAACTCCTTCCTTGTCATGGTAAGGCAGAAATCTTTCAATTTTTTGTTTAACCCTAATTAAATTATTGTTTTATATAGGGGCAGAGATACTGCTGGCTGAGGACAAAAGAACGGCTTTGTTTATTCTTCAGTGTTAACTCTGTTTCTCTCTCCACATGCTGCCAGACCTCCTGAGTTTACCTGGCATTTTCTGTTTGTTTCACTTAATCATTTTTCTTGCATTATGGTGATGGCAAGATGTGATAGTGGAGTTGTTAACCAGTGCTAGCAATCAGAATCCAAAATGTAATTTTATAAAGCTATTCCAACTACATTTGAATTATTCAAACTAACATTTGTTGGGTGACTGGTGAGCTCCAAATTCTTATTCCAAAGGATTAAAACCTTAATGATCAGTGAATTTAACATTGCTGGTGTACTCTGGAGCTACTGCCCTGTGAATATGGTGGTAGCATTTGCCTTAAATATTATTATAAACTCAGTGCAGATGAATTAGCTGTCACTTGCCTGCAGACTACAGCAGGATGTCTTCACTGCAGCAGCTAAAGAAACTGGCTCACCACCATACTCTCAGGGATTATGACCTTGCCCATGATGATCAAATGCTGTGAGCTTAGAATTTTGTTAAAAACCTCTTTTCTCACAAACATGAGCATTTTGTGTTTGCAGCCAGCAGACACACAGACCTGTAGTTTCTAATGTGTTGTGTCACCGGGCTGGAAGTCGAGCTCCACTATTACAGAAGCTACCACAAATGTGAAAATTTCATTTAAAGCATCCAAATTGCGCAATTGTACCTCGCTCTTATTCGGGTTAAAAGAATATGCATATCAAGTTCTTCATTAATAAGAATTTGACAATTGTAATTAATTGTTTCTAATCAATGACATGAAAGAAATATGAATTGCTTATTTCTAACTCTGTTTCTTATAAACTCTATACCTTTCTTTAAAATTGCCATACATGTGTCAAAATGAGAAGACAAAACGCTGATATTGTGGGTGGGGAGGACAGTTGTCAAGCACAGTCCTGGTTTCAGTAGAGATCACATATATCAATGAGTTGTTTTCTTTTGGATTTCTTTTGACGACTCCCAATGTTTTGCCAATTATGCAATGTTGTTCTTGATCTTTCATTCACTGGCTAAGGATTTGCCTTTTCAGTGCTTCTGCAAGTAGTTGGACACCTTTTTCCTTTCAGCATCAGAATTTGCAGGGAGAGCAATTCACAGGGAAATGGTGATTTAGAACAGCGACCAGATGATTTTCTGTTATTTCTCCAAACTGGAGGGAGAAGAGATTTAGGTGCCTTTTCTTCACAGCATGGAAGCTTCTGCTTATTTGACTACACTCGCTCTCATACAGCTATAGTCACATGTCTAGGAACAGGTTAAGTAATTGTTAGTAAGCTAAACCCACAAGTTCTAGTTTGGATTGTTTTTCCATCAAAAGATGGTCTCTGGTCAAAAGCGCCCTGAGCACACACTCCGTCACTCACACAGTCACAAAGTCTTGTACACGCAGGACTTTCTCACACACACGCACGCACACACACACCTATGAGTCAGTCACACAGAGACACACTTTCTCTCACGCACACATACACATAGTCTCACAAACCCTCACAGAAAAAACACATGATGCCATTTCATCTAGAATGCTCCCTCACTGTGACTCCTAAGCCAACATTGTCAATAAAAGTCACAATAACTAGCTTTTAAACAGTGAACAATTTCTTCTAGTTTCCTTCAGTTGAGGCAGTATCGTTTCCTATGTTTCTTTCCAATGCAGAAAAGAAATCTTTATTGCAATGTAGATGGCCCTAGCAGGTTGAGACCCTGCAGAATCCCCAATGTAGCAAACTCTGAGGGGATTGCCTAGGAAATTAAAAATTCTGATAGGCAGTTCCTGTGTCTTTATAGTATCCATTTATGCATTCACATGCTGCTGAACATGTAAATCACAGAATACAGCAACAACTGTGAAATTGGGGCATCATGTGACTTTGCCTGGATATCCTGCACTACAAGGGACCCATTAGATTAAACACACTTTGCATTTCTGAAGAAGTTGTAATCTGAATTACCTATGAGAAATTTGAAGATTTATCTGAACAGAAAACGTAGGAGCATGTATAAAATCCATCTTGCGCTGTCTTTAAAGATTCCATTTTAAAGGGACACTGCAGGTGCCAAATCCTTCAGTAAAAATAATAATCTACTTATGTACATATTGGGAAATTGTTTTAATGTCATTCGGAATAAATTGGGTCAATGATTGGACTTAATGTGCAACAGTTGTCATTTGAGGATGAATTAAGGATCAATTCAGGATAATTAGAATTGAACAATGATTAGATTTGGAATATATCACTCTTCAATTTTATCTTCCTCCACTCTCCTTTAACTAACAAACGTTTTGCTCTATAACTTGGAACCCGCAGTTAGCAACAAAGAACTGTGCGGAGGGAACAATGCAACATTAAAAAGGTGAAAGTTACAGAGTCATACAGCATGGAAACAGACTCTTTGGTCCAACTCGTCTGTGCCAATCAGACTTCCCAAGCTGACCTAGTCTCATTTGCCAGCATTTGGCCTAAATCTCTGTAAACCTTTCTATTCATATACCCATCCAGGTGCCTTTTAAATATAGTAATTGTACCAGCTACCACTATTTCCTCCGCCAGCTCATGCCGTACATGCAGCATCCTCTGCTTGAAAAAGTTATCCTTTTAAATCTTTTCCCTTCTCACCTTAAACCTATGTCCTCTCGTTTTGGATTTCTGCACCCTGGGAAAAAGAGCTCCACTATTCATCTCCATGCCCCTCACGATTCCATAAACCTCTAAGGCTACCCCTCATGCTCTGACAGTCCAAGAGCAAAAGTTCCAGCTTACTCAGCATCTCCCTATAATCCAAACCTGGCAACATCCTTGTAAATCAGTTTTGCATCCTCTTGCAATTAACGATAACTTTCCTATAGAAGAGCGACCAGAATTGAATGCAGTATTCTAAACGTGGCCTTGCTAATTGTCTTGTATGGCTGCAATGTGACGACCCAATCGTACACTGTGTTCTGACCAATGAAGGCAAGTGTGTCAAACATAATTTTCACCACCCTCTCTGTAGCTCCATTTTCAAGAAAATGCACACCACTCCTTGGTCTCTTTGTTCACCAACACTCCCCAGGGCCCTACCATTAACTACATCCTGTCTTGGTTTGCCTTACCAAAATGCAACACCTCACAATGATCTAAATTGACTTCATCTGCCATTCTTCAGCCCAATTGCTCATCTGATCAAGGTCCCATTGTACTCTGAGATAATCTTCTTCATTGTCCACTGCTATTTTGATGTCATCTGGAAACTTATATTCACATCCAAATCATTTATATAAATTACAAACAACACCAGACCTAGCACTAAATCTTATGCCACGTTGCTGGTCCAGTCTGAAAAGCAACACTGTACATCATTCGCTTCTCCTGCCTTCAAGCCAATTTTGCATCCACTTGGTTAGCTTCCCGGCTCCCTTACTAACCATACTAACCAATGTACAGTGCATGGAAAATTTTTGTTAAACAAGGGAATCTGGGGTAGGTAGTAATGTGTAATTGAAAACACAAACCGATCAGCCATGATCTTTTTGGTGCAGCAGGCTGAAGAGGCCAAAAGGCCTACTTATGTTCTTAATTCACTCTTATTTTAGTTGAAGGTGCATTGGTTTAGCTCAGTTGGCTGGATTGATGATTTACAGAGCAGTGAGATGCCAACAGCAAGGGTTCAGTTCCCATCACTGGTTTGAGGTTACCATGAAGGACTCTCGTGGGCGGCACGGTGGCACAGTGGTTAGCACTGCTGCCTCACAGCACCTGAGACCCGGGTTCAATTCCCGACTCAGGTGACTGACTGTGTGGAGTTTGCACGTTCTCCCCGTGTCTGCGTGGGTTTCCTCCGGGTGCTCCGGTTTCCTCCCACAGTCCAAAGATGTGCGGGTCAGGTGAATTAGCCATGCTAAATTGCCCGTAGTGTTAGGTAAGGGGTAAATGTAGGGGTATGGGTGGGTTTCGCTTCGGCGGGTCGGTGTGGACTTGTTGGGCCGAAGGGCCTGTTTCCACACTGTAAGTCTAATCTAATCTAATCTCCTTCTCAACCTCTTCCCTCGCCTGGAGGCCTAATTCACCACCAGTCGCTTGTCTCTAATGAGAGAGCAGCCTCTATGGTCTGGTAAGACTATTTTAGTTCATCACCCGTTTGCCTTTTTCTAAGATGAATGTTAAAGTTTCCATGATACTATTTGAAGAAGAACCTGAAATTTTTCAAATGTCCTGGCAAACAATTGTACTTGCAACAGCAGATTGTGTTAATTTAATATTTTTATGTGACAGCTTGCTGTGTCTACAAAATAAGTGATACTCTTCAAAAAGTAGCACACTTCTTATCCAGATGAGGAAATAACTTGTTCTTCTGCATTCTCAGCACATCATAGCCTTTGCATTTTGTTTGACCATATATGATGGTTGTTTAAACAGAAGTTCTAGTATTTCCAGTTAAATTTGCCAAGGTATTGTGGTTGTGCAAATGGTATTCTAGCTTTTACAGTTAGGTATCGGACATCACAGGATATTCACAGCTTTAAGTACTTAAATTCTTGATCTAAATTTTTTAATTCTATTATAGCCATCATTTCAAAGGAGGCCAACTGATTAAAGATGTGCCAAATTAACTTTAAATTTACCTTTGATTGTTTCCATGCATTTATTTTTCTCCAGGTAGAGTCACACCTGAACAGCTTAACTCCTATGTCCAGTTATTTAAAACAAATTTGAAAGCTTTGGAAAATCACTGTGAGCTCTTGCAACTTACCATGGCAACAGTGCAGACTTTGGGACATCCAAGCTACTCAAAATGGGACAATTTCCTCGCTTTTGAAAGGCTGCTGTTACAGGTATGTTGTTGTTCACACTTTTTTTTTCTTTCAGTGCCTGTTTCAATGTTTCCTACACCATGAAATTAAACTGAAAAGATGAGTCTGGGATGCACTTCAGAAAGGTCTTGGCATAGGATGGAAAACTTTGGCTCAAGAATATCCAGTGACTTCACCATTTTAGGTTTATGGCTGAGAATTTAATTAGACTACAGGTCTTTCTGGTATAATGCATGTTTTGTTAGCACAAATTGGCTATAACACAATTGACGAATTATGAATTATGTTTGGATAACGTGAACTTTCTACTAAACGAGTGTAGCAACCTTCTACAGTGTAATTTGTGTAGTGGTTTTCCACAGCATGATTTTCTCTAGCATGACGTTTCAAAGGAACACAACTGTTGTGTTATAGCAGAATGACCTGTAGGGTTATTTCATAATCAGACCTTGTATATGCATAATGGACACCCAATACAGAGCCAACTCCTTCAACTGAATAACAAAAAATAATTGTAAAAGTTTGAAGCTACTGCATTGATCTGATGTACCAATATTACACAATTTATATTCAGTGATCAAATCTATCCACTCCCAGAGTCCCATCTCTGCTTTATTAATATAAGTGTAATGGGATAGTTACGTGAAAGAAGAAAATTTAGTTGGAAAGTGAAAGCAAAGTATGTGTCTAATAGATAGCTTTGATTAAGTGGTGACAGTGTGATCTCTTTCAGAAGTGCTAACGCAAGTGTTACAAAATGGTGGTGAACCCCTTTTGTAAATAAACTAAACGCCCAGCAAAACTCACCTTCCCTCGTATTCTGTTAAAATATCCATGACCGAGAACTCCCAAATTCAATATTTAACAAAAATAATATCAATTTATTCTTTAACTCTAAAATTGAACATTGAACAACAACTATTCACAACTCTAAGCCCTCCCTTTCCCTTACTCTTATTATCTGCTTCCAACTTTATAATATACTGTTCCAATGAGACACTTATGAAAATTCCATCAGCTTAATTTTAAAACTATACAGCGGCTATCATCATCTGTGTCTTTCTTCTGGCTGAAGATCTCAGAGGGTCATCATTTTTCTTTTTATTGTGAAGATGTTTGATATGAAAAGGCATCTTTTGATTGAGAATGTTTCAACCTTTTGGGTTTCTCTCTCTCGCTCGGTCTCTGGCAATTACTCTCTGACTGTCAAACTGTCTGCTTTTTTTTAATATACCTCCAACATCGGATTGTCTCTTTGGTTCGACGTTGTCAAAAACAATAAATTCAAACTCTTGGGTTTTAGAAATCCAAGACACAATTTAAACTGATTTAATTCAAATTGTTGTCAAAACAGCTACAAAGTCAGTTATCTATTTCACAGCCATACATTACAAATTTTCAATTTTCCAGTAGACTCTGACACTGCTAGCTAGTCATATGACAGGTGCTTGTAAGCTGTCAGTGCAAACCAGCATTCACTCTCTCTTAAAGGTACAGTAAACTCCTTCAATTTCACAACAAGTGGAAGATTTTCCTCGTTCGTTGGGTGCAGAGAAGGAATAAACTGATTGTCTTGATTTTTTGCAAAAGAATTACTGTTTAGGTAACAACAATGTGACTGAAATAATTGAGTGGGAGCAATTAACCAAGGACTATTTAAAATATTTGTGTATGTAATTTTATATTTATGTTAAATACTCTACTCAATTCTCTTATTTCTCATTGACTTGACCGCCAAACTTGTGTGGGCTTAGGCTTGAAAATGGCCACCCTTTGGAATAAACTGGAGAAATGATTAGACTTTGTTGCACTTTGTCACATAATAATGTGACTGCTTTAGAATACATCACAATAAAGAGTAATTGAGAAGGTTCTGCAATTTGAATAATTATTCAAATGAGGGATATATTGCCACTTGCCTGCTGACTACAGCAAGATCCCTTAGCTGTAGCAGTTCAAGTCAGTGCCTTCTCACCATATTCATGAGGGTGATTAGCAATTAACCAGAAATGCTGACCTTGCCAATGATGCTCAAATCCCATGATGTCCTCTTTTGTTTTGACCACTTTCAACTAGAAGGACAAGGGCACCAGATACCTGGGAACACCAGCACCTTCAAGTTCCCCTCCAAGCTTCTCGTCATTCTGACTTGGAAATATATTGCTATTCCTTCAGTATCGCTGGGTTAAAATCCTGGAATACTCTCCCTGAGGGCATTGTGCTTTTATGCACAGCACATGGACTACAGGATTCAAGCAGACAGCTCACCACCACCTTCACAATGGCAACTAGAGGCAAGCAATATATGTTGGCCAGCGATGCCCATGTCCTACAAGTGAATAAATTTTAAAAAGATATAAGCCATTGGCATCTAACATTACAAACTAAAATTCTAATTCCCTTATAAACACCCCTGTGAACACTCACTGTGTCTCTTCTGCGCACAGACAAATGGAAGAAAGTGAGCACTGCAGATGCTGGAGATCAGAATCGAAGAGTGTGATGCTGGAAAAGCACACAGACGGTCAGGCAGCATCCGAGGAGCAGGAGAATCGACATTTTGGGTATAAGCTCTTCATCAGGAATGAAGGGGTGGCCCAAGAGGGCTGAGAGATAAATGGGAAGGAGGTGGGACTGGAGGGAAGGTAACTAAGAATGCGATAGGTAGATGCAGTAGGGAGTGAAGATAACAAATCACAGAGGAGGGTGGAGCAGATGGATTGGAAGGAAGATGGACATGTCAAGAGGGCAGTGCCAAGTCGGATGTTTGGATCTGGGATAAGATGGGGACAGGGCAATGAGAGAACTGGTGAAATCCACATTGATTCCATGTAGTTGGTAATGGCTTATTAACAGAGGCAGAGAAAGATTGGCAAGTCAATCCAATTGTCTTTGTTTTCTGATTTTGATGTTGTGATGATCCTTCTTTGGCAATCTAGGCTCTTAGTTTTCAGTTGACTTCAGAAGCTTCTACTGATTTTGTAAAAAGTACAGAGTGATTGATTCAGTTGGAAAATATCTCTGAATTCACAAGTCACAAACTACTGATGGTTGAAAGTTTACTGGTTTTCTTCAAGTTTAAACTGAGATTTGTTTCTCCAGAGAACAGGCAGCTTCTGCTGAGGAGGAGAACAACAATGCATCCTTTTGTACTTTCTGTTTCAGTGTGTCTATATCTCTGTAATTTATTTCCAGTTCCAACCTACTCAGTTATCTGAGAACTAATTAGTTTAACTTGTAAACAACTCCTCAACTCTTGATCAGTTTCACATCACAGGAACACACAGCTTCAAAAAATAGAGTTTGCAATTGGTATCGAATTCTTTCTTGTGAAATTATGCAACCATCCTGATAAATCCAACAACAGTTCTTTCTCCTTGCAGTTTTCAAGACACAAAAATTGAAAGACACATTTCTTACAATGCACCTGTTGCCAAACCCTTTGAGCCCATCTACAACGGTGGCTTCACTAGTGTCCAAGGCCCCTACCATCTTCAGTTCCTCCATCAAAACCTGGCCTTTGATCAAAAGGTCAGGAAAGGGGATGTTTTCCTCAGGAAATGGTTAAAATGCAGGAAGAGGCAAATAATATAGATGCATTTAAGAAGAATCTTGATGAGCGTATAAGGGAGAAAGGAATGTAAGTTAATTTTGCTGATACAGTTTGAAGAGAAAGCATGGAAGAAAATTTGATTAATGCTGACAAGGCTGATTCAGTTATTTTCCCATGAATTTAGCATACTAAGTTGTCACCAGTGTCATCTAGCATGGCTTATGTTGAAGTAAACTAACGTAAAATACATGCAAAAAAATTACAATAATGAAAAATTGGCAATGATTTTTCTCCGTTTTAGCATTTAGATGCTAAACTAGTTCTGTCAGAAAAAAAATGTGAATTGAGGAATTGGGTTGGCACCTTCTCTGAATATTCTTTAACTTTAGAAATGTACCTACTTTGCATTTATTATTTCCTATTCATTCGACTTGTAAGTTTCACAGTCATCTCAAGTCATACTGTCATGGTACTGCAGCTGAAATCCTATTTATTTTAGTAATCATAATCACTTCTTGGTTTCTTGCTTAGTAGCTTTTTTTCTCTCCTTTTTTTGATTTAATATTTCTGACCTTTTGTTCTTTGTGTGACAGATTTGTTCCTGCTGACAAATTGACAGACAGGAAGACAGTAGGTTGAAAAAGTGCATGCTTTGCTGACTTTTATTTTGCTGGGCACTTGTCTCAGTTGACAAATTTTCATTTCTACTCTTCTCTTCCAAGCCTTCCAAACAGTCAGTCTTCAGAAATTATGGCATTCGTCTCTGAATTTTCACTGTCAAATTCCACATGTTCTTGTTGCAGCGAATGTCTAGATGACAAAGAAGTTTTAACCAATGACCAGTTCACTCTACAACAGTAGTTCTTTGGTATGTACCTATAATCTGTCTGATGAACATGGCCAGGCTGTGTGAAGAGTGTATGCTCATGGAATTAGCAGACTCCAGGACTTCTGAGCTGGTGACCTTAACCTGCTAAGAGTCTGAGATAACAAAAATGGTAATTGTTCAACATTTTCTCTTGCCTAGTTTATATGATTCCAATCTTCCCATTTGCTCTGGAACTGGCACATTAACAAACAAGTACATATTGCCTAAATTTCAAAGGAAACTTGTCTGGTCATTGTGACCAAGATAATTCAAGCAGACCAGTACAATGAAGGCAATTAAAATAAATAAATTTTTTCAATATATCATTGCAAACTACATCTGGTTAACTAAAGTTCAGATTGTGCATATTGTTTTTCTTCATCATCACACAATCTAAGGTTTGAATGAAGCATAAATTCTTGCACATCATGGTTGGACTGAATGCTTTGTTTTTGTACTTTGCATCCTAAACAATCCAATGCATAAAAAAATCAGTTAATGTTCCTAATTTGAAGAAGAGCATTGTTGGACTCAACGAAACTCTCTTTCTCTCCCAACAAATGCTGCTGAACTTGCTGAGTTTCTCAAATATTTTCTGTTATTATTTCAGTTCATTCCTTGGTTAATTTATTTTTAAAATAATTGTAATTTTTCTATCTTCAGCAAAGACCGCCTGGGTAACATGCTTGTCAGCTCCAGGTCACTTTCATTTGTTGCATGTCTTTTAAAAATGATGGATCAGAAATTTTTCCAACATGGTCTTCTAGAATTATAATAAGAATATATAAGCTATATATTGTTTACCTTTTTCAAAATTTCTGTTTTAAAATTACATGAAGATCCTTGAGTTAATTTCCAAATAAACATTTTCTTTAACATTTCATTTATTTTTAAGTCCTTATTCTACATATTGTAACAAAAAAAAGCGAAGAATTGCGGATGCTGGAAATCCAAGACAAACCACCCTGATCCATTCCTCCTCCACTCCAACATATCCCCACAGCCCCACCGCACCTTCCGCTGCAATCGCCGAAGGTGTAACTCCTCCCAATTTACTTCTTAGCTGCTCCTCCTTCACTATACAAGGTCCCAGACACCCCCTCCAGGTGAAGCAGTGATTTACCTGCACTTTACTCAATTTTGTCTACAGTATTCGCTGCTCACAATGTAGTCTCTTGTACGCTGGGAAGTCAATATACAGACGCCTTTGCAGAAGGCCCAACTTCTGTTCTCAAAAATGAACCTGAGCTTCATGTTTTCTTTGTGTTCTCTAGTCAACATCTCTTTGTCAGACTAGTTGCAATGCTCCCAAAGAAATTCATTGCAAGTTGGAAGAACAACACCTTATTTTCAGCTTTGCATCCTGCAACCTTAGGTACTCAATATTAAGTTCACTAATTTTTGGGCCTAAGCACTACCTCCAATGGCCTTATCCCAACCCCTACACATACAGCCTTGCCGTCATATGGGCTGCTGCCACAAACAACCCATTGTCAACCACTAGCAGCTATTCATTCCCCCAGGCTGACTGTTACCATTCCTTTGTCTGCCCAACTGTGCTTTTCTCATTCTGGGTTCCATCTCCACTTACTGCTTCCCCCTCTACCTCATCCCTTCTCCAGCATGTGTACAAATCTTTTCTGAGCTACAATCAATTCTGAAGAAGGGTCACTGCACCTGAAATGTTAACTCTGCTTTCTTTCCTCCAGACCTGCTGTGTTTTTCCAGCAATTGTTGATTTATTTCTGTAGATCTGTGTTGCTTTTTCAAATCTTGACTCTATCTTGAATGTGAACAATGTTTTTTGAAAGATGAACATGTGCACTTCCTTTTACAATAAATCCTCAACTTTACTATTAATAATTTTTGTAATTTGAATGCTTTATATTCATTTCAAAAGGGCTCATCTTGCAAACTGATGGGAAATTTGATCAAGATTGACTTTAATTGCTAGTGAGTAAAGTTGGCTAATAACCACTAGCTTTGTTCTGCATTTGAATCAACATGAGTGGCAAGAATCTTCTATGTACCCCTGAAAGAAGATAGTATTTGTTATGAAGTAAAATTTATATAACTTAATGGAGATTCTATGGAACTTTTAAAAAAAAATTATATTTTCGATTAATGCAAACTGTAAACAAATAGAATGAGAGGCAGTTGCAGAAAACTAATCTTATTAAAATTGCTGCAAAAATGAAAAGAAAAGTTCTGGTCACCTGTAAAAGTGGTGGCAAAGGTTTTATTTAAAACTGAAGCCCTGAAATGAGGATTGTTTGGATCTTACGAGAGATTTGGCTGATTAAGCTTGTTGACCCAAATTATGGATATAATAATAAAATGGAAATATGCTTTTGCTTTCACTATCAATGAGGATGTTCACATAATTGTGGATAGGGTTATTCTGAAAATTGCTATAACTTCCAAAATGTGGTATCTGGACCTCATGCTGCATAGCCATTTTGCTGATTGAAATGGCAGTGATTTGTGAAATATTCACTTGTATTTAATTGATTGTTGATCTGTAGGATGTTATTTGCAATGAATGGAGCGATGGTTGTGTGGTCTATATTTAAAGGGAAGAAATTGGTGCCTTAGAATTATCAACTTGTTCCTCTAAAATTGTTTGCTGAGAAGAAACAAGAAGGGCTCTGATAAGGATGATGAGAGGAGACAAAATTTGTGCATGATAGCAATCTTTCAGGCTCAATACTGATTTTCTGAAACCTTCCCATAACCAGCTATGTAGCTGTTCATAAATAATTTCAAGGTGTAATATTGGCTGTCTGAAGAGGAAATTGATGACATTTCTGTCAGGAAGCTGGTATAAATTGGGCCAGGTCACAAATGTAATTCTGCAGCCTGTATGCTGAAATTATTGGCCCACATCATATTATCATTGGAGTTAGGCATTTAGTTCTAAGTTGACCTGGATCTCATAGTTGGTAATTAAAATTTAGGTTTGTGTGTGGCAGTTCTAGGATAAGTGTGATGTGATGAATGGAAAGGGAAACTCTGAACTTTTATATGCAATGCCAAGGTATCTATCAAATATTAGGTCTGGAGAATGAATATTAGCTGATAAGACATTAAAGGTCCAAAAGTACTAGCGTGGCAAGTTTAATTTAGGTTATATTGCTCTTCTTTACTTGAGCAATGCAATACCTAGATATAGGTGTATACAAGTGTACAGTGTTGTCCCACACACGTTGTGAAAGCAAAGCAGCTTGCTTGATTTACATCACACTAATCAACTTCATCATTCACTCCGTACATCATCAGTGCAGCATGGCAGTAGTGCTTACAGTTTACAAGGTGCTCTGTAGCTAGCCAAGTTCCTTTGTCACTGTGTAATCACTGGACCTCTACCCATCTGGAAGGATAAGGGTAGCAGATGCTTAGGAACCTATCACCTACAAATTCCACTCCAAACTAAACACCATCCTGATTTGGAATTATCAGCCTTCACTATTGCTGGGTCACAATCGTGGAACTCCCTAGTTGTACTCTGGGTATCTCTATGCAGTCTTTAAGAAGGCAGCTCACTGGCTACCTTCTGCAGGGGAATTAAGAATGGCCAATAAATGCTGACTGAATTGTCAACAGCTGTAATAAATCATTTTAAAAAGAACTTCTAAATTAGTTTGAGAAGAGAACAATCAAAATGATTGTTCAGTTTTAATGAATTAGCATGACCGGCTTGGGGTCTGTTATTTTCATGAAAAAAATACAGGCTAAGGAGAAAAATGATTGATTGAAGATTTCAGTGATGCAAGACTTGGATTCTACTAAATTTGATCACCTATTTGAAGTGGATATGGATGGATAATGTGGTGATATGTCCATAAAACCTTTGTGAAAATTAGGTTGTATGTTATGGTTCTCAAAGTTTGTGCGAAGATTTGTAGCTCAGGTGCTTGTTGTAGTGGTTCTGTTCGCCGAGCTGGAAGTTTTTGTTGCAAACGTTTCGTCCCCTGGCTAGGAGACATCATCAGTGCTGTGGAGCCTCCTGCGAAGCGCTTCTTTGATGTTCCTTCCGGCATTTATAGTGGTCTGTCCTTGCCGCTTCCGGGTGTCAGTTTCAGCTGTCCGCTGTAGTGATTGGTATATTGGGTCCAGGTCGATGTGTCTGTTGATGGAATTTGTGGATGAATGCCATGCCTCTAGGAATTCCCTGGCTGTTCTCTGTCTGGCTTGCCCTATGATAGTAGTGTTTTCCCAGTCAAATTCATGTTGCTTGTTGTCGGAGTGTGGCTACTAGGGATAGCTGGTCGTGTCATTTCGTGGCTAGTTGGTGTTCATGTATGCGGATTGTTAGCTGTCTTCCTGTTTGTCCTATATAGTGTTTTGTGCAGTCCTTGCATGGTATTTTATAAACTACATTAGTTTTGCTCATGTTGGGTATTGGCTCCTTTATTCTAGTAAGTTGTTGTCTGAGCGTGGCTGTTGGTTTGTGTGCCGTTATGAGTCCTAGGGGTCGCAGTAGTTTGGCTGTCAGTTCTGAAACGCTCCTTATGTATGGTAGTGTGGCTAGTCCTTTTGGTTGTGGCATGTCCTCGTTCCGTGGTCTATCTCTTAGGCATCTGTTGATAAAGTTGCGCGGGTATCCGTTTTTGGCGAATACCTTGTATAGGTGTTCCTCTTCCTCTTTTTGCAGTTCTGGTGTACTGCAGTGTGTTGTAGCTCTTTTGAATAGTGTCCTGATGCAGCTTCGTTTGTGTGTGTTGGGGTGGTTACTTTCATAGTTTAGGACTTGGTCTGTGTGTGTTGTTTTCCTGTGAACCCTTGTGGTGAATTCTCCGTTTGGTGTTCTCTGTACTATCACGTCTAGGAATGGGAGTTGGCTATCCTTTTCTACTTCTCTCGTGAATCGGATGCCTGTGAGTGTGGCGTTGATGATCCGGTGTGTTTTTTCTATTTCCGTGTTTTTGATGATTACGAAAGTGTCATCGACATATCTGACCCAGAGTTTGGGTTGAATTTGTGGTAGGGCTGTTTGTTCTAACCTTTGCATAACTGCCTCTGCTATGAGTCCCGAGATTGGTGATTCCATGGGTGTTCCGTTGATTTGTTCGTATATCTGATTGTTGAATGTAAAGTGTGTAGTGAGGCATAAGTCCAGTAGTTTAAGTATGCCGTCTTTGTTGATAGGTTCCGCCTCCTGTTTTCTGTTATGTATGTCCAGTAGGTTGGCTATTGTTTCTCTGGCTAGGGTTTTGTCAATCGAAGTGAACAGTGCCGTCACGTCGAATGAGATCATGGTTTCTTCTTCGTCTATGTGTGTATTCCTGATGGCGTCCAAGAATTCCTGTGTTGATTGTATGGTGTGTTTGGATCCGCTGACCAGGTGTTTCAGTTTCTGTTGTAGTTCTTTGGCCAGTTTGTATGCTGGTGTCCCTGATAGTGATACTATGGGTCTGAGTGGGATGTCTGGTTTGTGTACTTTGGGTAGTCCATAGAATCTGGGGGTGTTGTTGCTTTCCGGTTTCATTCTTCGTAGGTCCGCTTTGGTTATCTGTCCGTTTTTTTGTAGATTCCTTAGAGTGTTATTTGTTCTATTGGTGAGTTGTGGTGTGGGGTCCGAATCCTTCATTTGGTAGGTGTTGGTGTCTGCTAGTAGGTGTTGTGCTTTTTTGATGTAGTCTGATTTATCTAGGATGACAGTCATTCTGCCTTTATCTGCTGGTAGTATGATTATGTTCTTATCATTTCTTAGTGCTTTCAGTGCTTCCCTCTCCTTGGTGTTGAGGTTATGTGTTTGTCTTTTTCTTATCATCATAGGTACGACCGTTTGTCTCACTGTTTGTTGTGTCTCTTCAGTCAGTCCATTGTTCCTGAGTGTGCATTCCAGTGCTGCTAGGAAGTCTGCTGTCTTAGCATCCCTGTGGTTGTAGTTGAGTCCCTTGGTCAGTATAGTTCTTTCCATGTCTATGGGAGAGGTTTTTAACCCAGGTGTGTGTTGTAGTGTCCTCTTTTTTGTGTGTTAGTTTGGCCAGTTTTTCTTTTAGTGCCGTTTTTTTGCGATGTGTTGTGTTGTCCTGTTCTGTCCTATAGTGACAGCCTGTTCTATGGTCCGGGTCCATTCGTGATTAGCGGTCTTTGAAATTAACGACTTTTGGCGCGCAATTTCTTGTTTGTATTTGTGCAGTCGGTTGTGAGCGTCTGTGATCATTACCTGGATCATCCTGAGTCCGTTCTGCTTGGCTGTTTCCCTGGCTTGTGGATTATTGACTGGTGGTCTGTACCTGACACATTGTGGAAGGATTTAATTCTTTCGGCATTTGTGTAGAAACCGGAGTTGTTCATATGTTGCGCTTAGGCGGTTAGCGCAGGATTCCCATTTCCTGGCTTGTCTCAGCGTCTCTCGCCCGTAAGTGTTCAAAGTTTGTGCAAAGTTTTGTAGCTCGGGTGCTTGTTATAGTGGTTCTGTTCGCCGAGCTGGAAGTTTTTGTTGCAAACGTTTCGTCCCCTGGCTAGGAGGCATCATCAGTGCTGTGGAGCCTCCTGCGAAGCGCTTCTTTGATGTTCCTTCCGGCATTTATAGTGGTCTGTCCTTGCCGCTTCTGGGTGTCAGTTTGGTTCTGTTTGGCAAGTTATGGTTCTGTTCGCTGAGCTGGGAGTTTGTGTTGCAGACGTTTTGTCCCCAGTCTAGATGACAACCTCCGTACTTGGGAGCCTCCTGTGAAGTGCTTCTGTGATGTTTCCTCCGGCATTTATAGTGGTTTGTCTCTGCCACTTCCATTTCTCAGTTCCAGCTGTCTGCTGCAGTGGCTGGTATATTGGGTCCAGGTCGATGTGTTTGTTTGTTAGAATCTGTGGATGAGTGCCATGCCTCTAGGAATTCCCTGCATGTTCTCTGTTTGGCTTGTCCTGTAATAGTAGTGTTGTCCCAGTTGAACTCATGTGGCTTGTTATCTGCGTGTGTGGCTACTAAGGATAGCTGGTCGTGTCGTTTTGTGGCTCGTTGGTGTTCATGGATACAGATCGTTAGCTGTCTTCCTGTTTGTTCTAAGTAGTGTTTTGTGCAGTCCTTGCAAGGGATTTTGTACACTATGTTGGTTTTGCTCATGCTGGGTATCGGGTCCTTTGTCCTGGTGAGTTGTCTGAGAGTGGCTGTTGGTTTGTGTGCTGTTATGAGTCCTAGTGGTCGCAGTAGTCTGGCTGTCAGTTCAGAAATGTTCTTGATGTATGGTAGTGTGGCCAGTCCTTTTGGGTTTGGGCATGTCCTCATTCCATTGTCTTTCCCTTAGGCATCTGTTGATGAGATTGTGGGGGTATCTGTTTTTGGCGAATACATTGTATAGGTGTTCTTCTTCCTCTTTTTGCAGTTCTGGTGTGCTGCAGTGTGTTGTGGCCCTTTTGACTAGTGTCTTGATGAAACTTTTGTGTGTATTGGGGTGGTTGCTTTCATAGTTCAGGACTTGGTCTGTGTGTGTGGTTTTCCTGTATACCTTTGTGGTAAATTCTCCGTTAGGTGTTCTCTGTACCATCACGTCTAGGAATAGGAGTTGGTTGTCCTTTTCTTCCTCTTTAGTGAATAGGAGATAGTTGTCCTTTTCTTCCTCTTTAGTGAATCTGATCCCTGTGAGTGTGGTGTTGATGATCGGGTGTGTGTTTTCTATTTCTGTGTTTTTAATGATTACGAAGGTGTCACCTACATATCTGACCCAGAGTTTGGGTTGAATTTGCGGTAAGACTGTTTGTTCTAATCTTTGCATTACAGCTTCTGCTTGGAGTCCAGAGATGGGTGAGCCCTTGGTTGTGCCATTGATTTGTTCATATATTTGGTTGTTGAATGTGGAGTGTGTTGTGAGGCACAGGTCCAGTAGTTTGAGTATGCCGTCTTTGTTGATAGGTTCACCGTCTTGTTGTCTGTTCTGTATGTCCAGCAGGTAGGCTATTGTTTCTCTGGCTAGGGTTTTGTTGATAGAGGTGAACAGTGCCGTTACATCGAATGAGACCATAGTTTCTTCCTTGTCTTTCTGTATATTTCTGATGATGTCCAAGAATTTGTGTTGACTGTACAGAGTCAGGTATTTCAGTTTCTGTTGTAGTTCTTCAGCCAGTTTGTGTGATGGTGTCCCTGGTAGGTTGTATGTTGCCAAGTATTTATTTTGAGGGGTGTCATCCTTTGGAGCAGATAGCCAAAAATAAAAAAAAGCAACATAAATTTACTGCACCCAAAAAAAAGCAAAGAACTATGGACGCTAGAAATCAGAAACAGAAATTGAAATTGCTGAAAAATCTCAGGTCTGGCAGCATCTGTGGAGGGAAAGCAGTGTTAATGTTTCAGGTCCAGTGACTCTGCTTCATAATGCTTTTGTGGATCTCAGAATCAGTGGGAGTAGCTGTCTGAAGAGCATTGTACACCATGGAGATACTTGTGATCTTGGGTCGACTCAAAACACAAAGGATGAAACTTCAATTGGGATTGAAAGAGACAGTCACTGCGGAACATGATGTGGCTGTGGAAGTGAGTTTTGGCAAGTACCTTGTCAATCTGTAGGAGTGACAATAAAAATAATGATAGTGAATAAGAAAAATGATTTAGAGTGGAAATCCTGTCAGAGAGAGGAACAGAACATCTTCAAGGTGGACATACCTGGAAGAGATGTGGCAATGAGTAAACACTGAACAAAAAAACCAAGAAATGCGAATACTGGAAAGCTGAAACAAAACAGAAATTGCTGAAAAATCTCAGCAGGTCTGGCAGCGTCTGTGGAGAGAAAACCGAGTTAACGTTTCAGAAGTTCTGAAGAAGGATTACTGGACTCAAAATGTTGATTCTGTTTTCTCTCCACAGACACTGCCCAGCCTGCTGTGTTTTTTCAGCAATTTCTCTGTGTTTATATATTTATTGCAGGCTTCCAAGTGGTAGCTGAAGAAGTTTCGAATAAAGAAGGATTTTCCAAGCTTGAGAGTTGACTAGAGTAACTGTGCTTCCAGAATTACCATACTTGTTTGATTGCTTTGGACAGACTGAAGGTTGTGGGGGGATGACGGATGGCAAACATTTATGGGGGAATTTCATGGAGTTAAATGGCTTGGTTTTTACTGAGATTTTGCCTTTACTAAAAGACTGCTTTTATTTTACTGACTAATGGAGTGGACCAATAATATGCATAGTGCCTTGTATAATGGAATGAACTACATTGACCAGATTGTCTTTTTCATGTTAATTACAGGAAGCCATTTCTAAAATAAATCTTAAACCTTTTTGTATTGAGCTCCAATGTATGAAGTAGTATGTGCCTAAAGTAAATAACTAGAAGAAAAACAGATTTATTATATCAGATGAAGATTAATATGTCACGCTTCTTTCAAATCTTTTAATTGTGTCTCATTCGAAACAAAGGTTACCCAATACTTGCTTTAAAAATAGCCAATGTCACACTTCCTATGAAAGAAAAGTTATAACAATTAAAACTTTAGTGGCCTGCACTGCAAAATTTGCACGATTTGTTAGTGAATGGTTGATTCTTGATGAGGACGTAATAGTTATTTTTCCTCAGTACTTGATAAATTATTGTAGACTTGAAATGAAATTCCATGAAATTGTACTCTGACACTATTCTTGCCCCCCCCTCCCCAATCTGATTAATTTGAAAAGTCTTAGAATTATTATGTAATAAAAATAAGTGAAGAGTTGTCTGCATTCTGTTTATACTAAGATCATATTTCCTTTTCAAATTATGAAGTAATACAAAATTTAATGAGTAATTCACCAACATTATGATAAGACTTATAATTCTTCTGTCAGTAGGGCAAGAAGGTCTGAAGGTTTGATTTTTGATTTGTGCTGAGTCAGCAAATATTACACAAGAGTATTTTGGTATTGCAGTTAGTCTCAGAGCCCCTGTTAGAGAGAGAAAAAAGTGATGAGTGTTTTATCCCTTGTTTGCAATCTCTTGTTTACAATCTGTGACTTTTTTTTTTCCAAATTTATCTCTGCAGTAGCACTCTGATATCTCAGTTCACAAGTCATGGGTTCCAATTCTATCCAGAAACTGAGTTTGTTGTCCCAATTGACATTAACTTTACAGTGCTGAGGGAATCGTGATGCAGCTGCAGTCTTTTCAATTAGATCTTGAACAGAAGTCTCACCTGTTCCATCAGGTTTATTTGGAAGTACAAACTTTCAAGTGCTGCTCCTTTGTCAGGTAGCTTGCGTGACTAGTTAACTGACGAAGGTGCAGTGCTTCTAAAGCTTGTACTTCAAAATAAACCTGTTGGACTATAACCTGATGTTGTGTGATTTTTTTAACTTCAAGAAATAAGAGCAGAGGTTCAACAAACATACAATTAAAAAGTATCTGTCAGCCAACAGATACTTGAGGTTACAGTAGTGGTTGCACTTTAAAAGTATTCAATTGGTTGCAAATGGCTCTCCCTCACGGAAATGTTCTGTATTAAGGCAGTACTATAGCAGCTTGAAATAACTGAAGGCAATATTAAGAGGAACAGGCCCAGTTCTGGAACCATTAGGTTATTGCTCCATTATAATGCTATTATAGAGATTAATCTGTGTTTCATAACTAAAGAGATTAGGATAATTAAGTCTATTGGATCAATTCCTTTAAAAGCGTGTGACCTGCTATATCTTGGGGCTGCTTATCTGGTGAGGTCATATTCTACAAAATGTAATCCCTGACAATCTATATGGTCATCGATTACAGTCTCCATTATTCAATTTGAATTATTTGCTTTCCCAAAATTTATATTTCATTGATCCAAACTGAACAGTGGTCAATATGGTGAATATAATAAAAAGCGATGATAAAACTAATGACGGAATGATTAGAATAAATGACATTCACGGAGTTAAACTGGTACATACCTTTGAGAGTGTTGATGTTGTTTTGCACTGAGAGCTTACAAGCACCTGTCATATGACTATCAGGCAGTCTTGAGGTGCACTGCAAAATGGAAAATATGAAGCACTTTGGCTATGAAATGGATACCTGAATTAGTTGCTGTTTTATCAACAATTTGAATTTAACCAATCAATTTAAATTATGTCTCAGGATGCTAAAACCCATTCGAGTTTCAGTTTATTGTTTTGCCAACCTCGAACCAATGAGACAGCCTGATGTTGGGTGTACAAAAAAACAGGCATTTTGAAAGTCAAACAGA
Source organism: Hemiscyllium ocellatum (assembly GCF_020745735.1). Lineage (NCBI taxonomy): Eukaryota > Metazoa > Chordata > Chondrichthyes > Orectolobiformes > Hemiscylliidae > Hemiscyllium > Hemiscyllium ocellatum. The sequence goes on from NC_083401.1 coordinate 96,343,789, forward strand.
GTAACTGCCATTGAGAGAAAGACAGAGACCCAAAATATTGTAACACTCTCTATCAAAGGTATCTTTTTCAAATGAAACGTTCACAGTTAAAAGAAAGAAGACAACCCAGGGAAATCTTCAACAGGAAGAAGGAAGACACTGATGACTGCCACTGTGTGGTTTTGAAATTAAGTTGATGTAATTTTTTTAATAAGTATTTTATTGGAACAGTATATAGAATTGAAGACAGATAATAAGCAGTTAAGGGAAAGGGAGAGCTTAGAGGTGTGTTTAATTGTTTAATGTTCATTTTTAGAGTTAAAGAATAAATTGTTTTTTTTAAATAGTCGAATTTCGGAGTTCTCTGTCACTCATATATTTGAACAGATTATGAGGCATGATGAGCTTTCTGGGTGTTTAGTTTAATTAACAGAGGGGTTCACTGCCATGTCATAACAATAGTGGATTATTTCTGAAAACCAGAACATGTAAAGGATGGGTAACAAGCGGAGGCAGAGTGCTAATGTCACTGTAATAGGAATCCACAGCTCCAGGCAAATATTCTGGAGACACAGAACATGGGACAGCAGTAAAGTTGAATTCAGTGAAAATCTGGGGTTTTTTTTAGAAAAATTGCTGGTCCAATGCTAACTGCTGTCATAAAAACTATTTGGTTCACTTACATCCTTTTGGGAAAGAAATCTGTTACCCTTACCTGGTCTGACCTCCAGACCCATAGCAAGATTGTTGACTCTTAACTGCCCTCTGAAGTGGCCTAGAGAGCCCACCCTGACCCAAGCAA